>NC_132905.1:16691958-17329458 GCF_047675955.1 Chlorocebus sabaeus | reverse complement strand
TTGATCTGAAAGGAATTGGCAGTTTTCTTTTCTGTCTTAAAATAGCTCACCTGGTGTAGTGACCATGTGTAGAAGAATACTCTATCAACACATAAATCAATCCCCCAATATCAGAAAACTATAGGAAATATAAAATAAAATAAAAAGATGTGTATCCAGATACTGTAGGATTTTTTAAAAAGTTTTAATCGCGTAAGTTTTAGAATCTTCTTTTCATGTCTTTTGTGTTGCATTAAACACATCATAAAGAGGTATGATTTGTTGACTTGTTATAGGATTACCATTTGGCAAAAACGCCCAAGACACGCTGTTTCAAATATGTGGTATTCCTTCTGCTTTAAATTGCATGTAAGAGATTGCAAACTTTGTTCCAGATGGATAAATTGATAAAATGCTAGCTGCTGTTGGGAGAATGGAAAAGCCCTCAGCAAAAAGGCTCTGTATTGTAACTAAGCACATTTTGAGTTAGGGTGAGCAAGCTATGGAGACCCCAGGCGTTTGTGAAAAAATATACACAGTCCAAGCACGTCCACTTTAAGACGTTGTTGGATCCTCCGTGACAAGATGACTCCTTTCCCACAAAGAAGAAACCGTTTCCTTATTTTTTCAGTTACTTTTCCAAAGACAACTTGCGCCGGGCGCAAGAGACCAGAGTTATGCAGAAATCCAACCGTAACCAGCTCAGAGCAAGGACTCATTCTCTCTCCTTCCACCAGATGTTTTTTAGGTGTCCTCAGCTGGAATGCCCAGTTTGAAACTAATTAGGCCAGCAATAAACTCCTTGTATAATAAAATCGCAGGCTGTAATGGTGAATAAGTGAGGTTCCAAGCCGCTTATGACAGATGCCTTTCTGGGCAGAGAGAGAAGAGAGCCTGTGGCTGTCAGGAGAAAATGAAGGGAGTGGAGGTGCCTTCTTTAGACACATGCCTTTCCTAAATATCCATGCACATGATGTCAGTGTGGAGGAAGCTGTGACTGGGGTAGAGTTTTGTCTTTGCTGGGCAGGCCGCCTTCACACAAAGATGCTTGGGAAAGAATAAATTATAAGTATTAGGCAGTGTCTTCAGGTCTTAGGTATATGCTGTGTGCTTGCGTGCAAAGGCTTGGGGAGAAAGATTGGTGTCATGTGTGGGGCAGGGTAAAAAACTTAACTGCTTCCCACCTGGGCGCAAGATGAAAAGAAAGACTGCCTGGCCAGACATAAATTCCTTGGGAGAGAGGAGAATCTTCTTCCCCAGAGACTTTTGATAAAGGGAGAATTTGCCTAATGATGCGGTTCTCCTTATCTGTGAGGTTTGTGAGGGCGAAGGAGTTGGTTAGTCTATTACCTCCAAAGGCTGGACTTTCTGAGTGTTACTAAGACTGTGTTTTGTTGGTGGAACGAACCGGGATTTTTGGGTTTTTGTTTTGTTTTGTTTTGTTTTTTGTTGTTTTTGTTTTTGTTTTTTTAGTTAACTTCTGAAAAAGGAATTGGTAGACTCTGCTCAAAAGGAATCTCTTTACAGAGAATTAATCCCAGAGTTAAGAAAACACAGCCTGTTGACTGAAAACACACACACGCACACACACCACAATTCCTCACTCACTCCCAATCCTCTTCCCTGATCTCCATCCCCCAACATCGTAACAGCTTCCTGAATGGCCCACTTCTCCCCCCTATCATTTGTGGCAGTTCAAAGGGTCCTAAACATACAAAACAAAAAGAAGATTCTGGTAAGAAAACAATTAGCAGAGAATTCACTGGAGACAATACTTCATTTTCACTGTTTGGAGATCGTAACTGGCCTAATGGTGTTTGACTAACACCCTCTTCTAGTCAGAGCAGGATAAGCCCCCTCATCAGGTGGCAAAAACTTGAAGTGACAGTGACTGAGGCTGCAGACCCACTTGTGTCATTGTAAATGAATTAGAGGGGCAGGACGTTGTTCTTTACGGCATGCTATTTAAAATCAGTTTCAAGGTACCTGCCAGGTGTATTCAGAGGAAAAGGCATGAAGGAAGCCAAAGGCTTATACATTTATTTTTAGTGCATATTTCTTTCTGTTCATTTTCATCCTATTGGGTTCCTTTGTCATTTCTCTGACTTAAAAATTATATCCTTCTGTTTAATAGTAACGATGAAAATAGCTGCTCTTTATTGAGAACTGGTATGCCAGGCCTGCAGTCAGCTCTTCACGTGTATTTTTAAAGTCGATTCTTGCTGCAACCCTTTGAGTATTATTATCATCATTTCAACTTTGTTAACAAGGAAACTGAGTCGCAGGTCAAGTGACTACCACAGGGCCAGGCTGAGTGAAAATGAAATCTAGGCTTTTGCTTCTCTGCAAAATATGCCTTATCCATGTGCAGTACAAGCTTTGGCTCGAAACATTTCTGCTATCATTTCCTTTGAAGGAAGACGCTGAATTTGGATGGTTTTAAATGTGCAGAACACAGTTATTTTCTGAACCTGCCCTGACATTTTTTGCCACTGTCGTTTGAAATGGGGAAACAGAATCATATTAAATATTTAGAAACACAGATACAGACCTCTGTGAGCCATGACCCTTAGCCGGTTGGGTTCTGTAAAGGAAAATGACGGTTTATTTAAGGGCTAATTTGATTTATTCCTTCGATACTAACGCTACGCGTTTCAGGTCCTAAAAAGAGTCAATAAATTTACCGGCAGTGGAAAGGCCCTAAAACGTTACGGTAGACACAGCCCAAGTCAAGTTTACCGGAAGGTGCTGGATCGCTATGGGTGGGTGTTGTTTCGGGGTTAGATTTTAAACATTTGGAGAGCAAAGAATAATTTGGAACAGGTGGTGCCGAGAGTCAGGTAGCCGGAATGATTTATCTTTGCCTCTTTGAACGTTAAGGGAGACCATTGGTTGCCTGAATCTGGAACCAGCATGCTGCAGGTCAGTGGGGGCTGAGAGACGCGTCTCTGGGACGAAATTTGGCAGGATCCAGGGGCTTCGTCAGCGCTGTCATCGCCTTTGGATGACAGTAGTCAGAACACAGTTGTGCCTGCTCGTGCATTTTTGAAAAGTCTGCCTCTGCCTTCAGATATACGCAGAAATTTAAAACAGGAACTTAGATGTGCCACAACGCCAATTTAAACATCTTTGAAAATGAACAAAGTGAAAATCGAGGTTAGAAACTCTTTTGTCATTTGGTATCAATAGTGTTGTGTCAGTAATGTGAAAATGTGTGTAATTTCAATGGCATTGGACTTTCTTCTTTTTTCTTTTTGAGTGTCTAGTAAAGTTACATTTTTTGAAAGTCTGTGTTCCCAGATGTAATAGATACGAACGTGTCTACTCGCAGTCATTCAGAGAATTGTCAACTCTCTGCTAATGTAACTAAAGGAAAAATGATAAAATCAACATATTTTTCCCCAAAGAATGAGGAACTGGAGGGTTTAACTACTGTATATGGCAACTTACTTTTGTCTCGCATCAGCTAAATCTGTCAGTTCCCCTTTCTTTTCTATTCATCTCCCAAGAATGGCCTTTCATAACTGAAATATACAGTGTATTAGTCAAAAGACATTTTAATTTTGTAAAGAAAAATCATGCCAGAGACAGCCGGGTCTGTTTCAACCATTATTGTTTCTGCAGCGTGCATAGTTTGGGTTTCATGGTACGATGTGGGTTTGTCAAGAAAGAAAATTACAGCAAGAAGCTATGCTGAAAACATATACACTTCTGTTTAAGAAATGAGAAAAACACAGGAAAATTCCACACAGTAATTGCTTTAACGTGAGTTTTAAATGTCATTGTTTGACTTATGTCAAAAAGCCCCTCTTAGCTAATTCTCACATACTCTGTTACCAAATGTCTCACCTTAAAAACGGCAAATGTTGGACTTCATTTGGATGATCTTTGAGGCTTTTAGAGATATCCTTAGTCCTAGTGGAAACATTCCAAATTTTTAGATTGTGCAGGCCATTTTTTTTTAAGGTTACTTAGATATCGATTTTATTTTCTTGACCCAAAATGAGAAAACACGGGGAATTCTCAAAAGCTTTTTACAGGCTGCTATTATGAGAAGAGAAGCCAAACCAACATGTATTAGGTCATGAGCTTGAAGTGCATAAATAAGCCCTATGAAGGTCACCAAAACAGGGTGAAAACCACTAGTTCTTGTTCCCTTGGCCAACTCTGAATTCCTGCCTGTTAGACATGTTTGGTTGAAGTGGACACAGAAAGCAGGTTTTTGAGCCCATGGTTGAAAGATCTCAGTTGACTTGGGTCCTGAAGGCGTCCTTGTGGTAAAGGGAGATAGGAAGGCTGAAATTCTGGTTTCCTCCCCATGGCTCCCTCTCACAGTTCAGGAGAAAAAGCAGGTTCTGGGGCCATATTTTACTCCAAAGCAGATGTTTCCTACCTCGTATTTGGATATGCGGAAGTCAGAAGCTGAAAATAAAATGAAATGAAAATGTTCCTTCTGGTCAGTTTCTTCACCTCCCATTCCCTTCCTATAGTCACTTTGTGGTTAAGGTATTCACCGTTTCCAAAACAATTTTTTGTTCCCACTGTGTTTTCTAGCATTTAAGATACAAGGTTTAAGTACACACCTTTAAATCTTTATTGATTGGCAGCTTCCTGAAATACAGAGTCAGAGAGCGTGTCCACCGTGTCCTGAGTTTGGTACCAACCCAGGTGCTGATGGAAATTCCACGTAGGGAGAAAACGGCCTCTTCGGAGAGGCAGGGTGTCAGCGCGAAGAGGTTGTTTTCTTTTGTGGGTGTGTATTATTTGCACATATCAGGACTTTTGTTTCAGGGTGTTCTGGAAACACTGATCTCTCCAGCGAAGGTCTGCGTGTCCTTCTTGGTTGGGAAGCGGGTGGAGAGGAAGGAGCCCCGAGGAGAATCATGTACCTCTGGCCTTTTGTGTGGCTCCTAGAGTAGCAAGCGTCCGCTGCTTGGAAGGTGTCACATGGTATAACAAGTTGTGACTTGTGCCTGTGTTGTCAACAGAGTTTGAGCCCCATCCAGACATGAAAAAGAATGGAGCCCCGAAGATGATTCACCTCCGGTCTGCGATGGGCCCAAGCTGTCCAGTGCTCTCCTCTTGCTAAATAGACCGTACTCCCTGGAGGAGTTAATGGCTGGGGTGTGGAGAGGAGGGGAGAGGGGTAGGAGGGGAGAAAGAACGCCTTAAACTCAGCAAATGTCTAAAACGCTCAAAATGTTTCAGCGTTGCTCAGGCACCCACAAGAAAGACAAAGTGATGAAAGGACGCAGAATCAGGCTTTTTTGAGGGAGAAGCACAGAGAGGTCGGGGGGATTGCTAGAGGTTTGATCTAGAGTGGAGAATTTTTCTAACACCTTGGGACCCCCCGGGGCACCTTGAGGAACCCGATTTTGGAAATGCTTTCCTGCAGTTCCTTTGTGCTTATTTTTAGTGAATTAGTTTTGGGGATTTTCTTTTGTTTTTAAGAAAACACAGAGTTTTAAGACTTGTTTGGGAATCACAGGTTTTATTGAATACTTATTATTTATTGAATATTTATTATGTCCCAGGTACTGTGCTGTGGAAATACTTTATATGTACTCCAAATGGCAGTCGATGGAACGTGCTGTTGTTATTATTTCTATTTTACAGATGTGGAAACTGAGTCTGGAAAATAACTTGTCCAGGATCCCATGGCTTGTGCCAGAGCCAGGATTAAACCCATTTTGGATTCCTAACCACTAGGATATCCAGCCTCCTCCCTTGGTTTAACAAGAACTTCCGTTTCTCCGTCTGTCTGCCCTGGAGAGCTAGATTTAAAGTCATTTTCCCCTTGCATTGCCTTGTAGATATTTATTGATGGTCAGGTACAAAAATCAGGTTAAGAAAGTAAGAGATGCCAGCAGACTCTCACAAGATTTTGAATCTGCCCTTGTAGAAATGAAAGAAAGGCTGGGCCGATGGAAATGGTGGTAGCATCACTGCAGTTAGTGGCCTAAGCCATCACCTATGGCTGCTCTTGCCCTGTACCGCAGAGTTGAACAGCCATACTACAGGGACCATATGGCATGCAAAACCTAAATATTCGCCATCTGGCCCTTTACAGAAAAAGTTTGCTGTCCTCTAAGCTGTTGCAATATGACAAGACAATCTTTGTAGACCAGAAATAACATGCACTTGGGACATTTCATATTCCATTTCAATAATTTATTATTATCAAGTGCTTCCGATGTGCTCGACACATTGCACAGTGATAGGGGAAAATTACAAGTGCCTTCATTCCTTCATCCATTGACTTAACAACACTTATTTAGCTGTGTTCTGGGCTATTTACTGGAGAGCCAGAGGTGAGAAGGACCAAATCCAGCATCTCCAGTAGGAGGATCCCAGTGTGTTCTCACCAGTATCCCGTGGCCTCCTCTTTCCTGAGGGTGCAGAGGGTGTTGACGTGACTTTTTGAGCTTTCTAATGTTTGAGCAGCAGAATGGAGGAAACACCTCAGTCTGTAGACCCTCACCCACGAGGCCATGTCTGGTTCGGTAAGAGCAGTGCCGCGGCTTCGGCACCTAAAACCGCACCAGGCATATGGGACTTTCCAGTGCCTCAGGCTCACTCCAGCCGACAGCAACTCTCTGCTTCCCTCAGTGCATGTGCAGAATGAGGAGGAATGTAGAGAATCAGACTTCCCGGACCTCAGCCTGGGTACTGACTTTCAGCCTCGAGATTGAGAGCCTGAGTCCAGGAGCCAGGCTGCTCAGGTTACACTTCCTCTCAGTGTTAACCTACGCCTGTGTTTAACTTGGGGGTAAGTCACCAGACTTTTCGGTGCCTCAGTTTCTTCATCTGTAAAGCAGAGTGAGTAATAATGCACCTTCCTCAGAAAGCTGTCGTGGAGATGAACAAACATGGAGTGTTTGGAACTACGGCTGGCAAGTGGTATGAATTATATCAGTGTCAGCTACAGTTATTTATGGGTTTGACCTGAAGCAAATTACTTAGACTCTTTGGGATGATAATAATAGTAGTAACAATAATAATAAAATAACTTTCATAGGGCCATTGTGAGAATATAAATGAGACGATACATGGAAAACACTTAGCTTTGCTCCACTGCCTGCCTACATTGAATGTTCGATAAGCTAGCTATTGAGATTATGGGGAACCGCACCCTGGGTCAATGGGGTATTTATAAGCTATTGACCAGTTGAGTCATTTCAGGTATCGAGAGAATGTTGGACAGTGGTTGATAGCACAGGCCGTGGACTCAGACAGATCTGGTCTGAGCCTAAATCAGTCCATCATTCACAGACTGCCATCTCCGGCAGGGGTCTGACCCTCTCAATGTCCCAGACATCGGGACAGCAGTTACTCATCCTGGGGTAGTGGGGAAGCTTAGAAGAGTGGCTGGCACACACAGAGCACACAGCAGGGTGTTTGGCACATAGTAAGCACTCAATAAATGGTAGCTTGTACTATTATCACCCCCATTTCTTGGTGTACCCCCACCCCCAAGAAAGCACTGAACATTAGTAAATTTTCATTTGAAAATAAAAGAACACATTTTAAAACTGCCAAACAGATTTAAAATAATATTCATTAAACAAAATTAAAATATTCTATTAAAGCCAGACTTTGGGCTCAGACCAAATTTTTATAACCCAAGCTTAAAGGCCAGGGAGTCCCCCAGCCACAATGGGGACATTGTGATTGAACTTGAGACTTCAACGCTGCTATTGAGCAGTCTTTGAAATGCACGTTTCCCCTGAAATAAAAGGGAAGTAATGGGAAGGAAAAAAAATGAGGTTCTTGCTCCCCTCAACAAGCCTTAATGAATTGAAAAAGAAAAACAAAATATTTCTCATTTTTCTCTTGCTACTCGATCCTGCCAAAGACGCATGGCCCCTCCTAACCCTGGCTTTGAATGGTGCCTACTCAGAACCTTCCAGATCTGATACGCTATACGAGCAAACCTAGTCTAAGTTGTAGCATTGTAGTCTTCACCAGGTTTTACAGATGGCAGAGTGGATCACTGGGAGTCCAGAATGGGGAGCCCAAATTCCTAGGTTCAAGTCCTAGTTCTGCCTCAGTTTCCCTATTCACAAAACACAGACAGTGCACCTACTGCATAAAGTGGTGGTGGGAGTCTGGAAGGGTTAGCTCTCCCCATGGAAGTTTTAATCTTCTGCTGTTATCTAATGAATGAAACTTGCCCTGAGTTCTGGGACTTTGAAAAATTAAAGTATACAGGTATGCCTCTGAGAGGTATAAATAAAAAACAATCTAAATATTCAGGGAGGAGAATGGAGGAGGGAAGAAGGCGACGTAAAAATGGCTCGCAGGAGTTATTATGTGCCAGACACCAGACACTTTCACAAAGCTCATTTAATCCTCTCAAAAAAAAAAAAAAATCCATGATATAGATGTGTCCATTTAACAAATGTGGAAACTGAGGCTTGGACAGATCGGGTGACTGCCCAGCGGCGTTCCATTCCAGGTTTGTCTGATCCAAAGCGTGGGCCTGTTGTACCACATGACCCACAGCCCTCCTGGAACAAGGTCATAAGCAATCATGGTGGACCGGAGAGACATCCCTGACCGACCAGTTATTTATGATCTATTCTTACATTTCAATAGCATCCTTCATCCTCCATGAGCCTGAGTTTCTGTGGCCTTTTACCCCACATTCCATTGAGAACCAGTGGATTTTTTCTTGAACAGCAAATGGAAAAAGTAACATAAGTGGGTTGCAAAATCCTTTTCTGGATGAAATCCTTCAAGAATCCCTGCCATTTCTTGCCAACCAGAATGAAGTGACTTCCTCCTCAGACCAGACCAGGCCGTTGGCTGTGGTGCGGGGCCGTAGGACAGAGTTGTCTGAGGCTGGGCAGCTCCTGGAGAGGGTATGGGGCCCCCTCTATCACCAACCTGCTGTGTGTCTTTGGGCAGATCACAAGAGCCCTCTGAGCCTCAGTCTCCCCACCAGCCCATGGAGCAGACGTCTCCTGTATAGGATTTGTTATACAACTTAAATATAATGACAATGGAATTCTTAGGATACTGTGGAATTGGACCCACTCCCAGGAGTACTCAAAGAAAGGGGAGAAAATGAAATTTACTTGCCCCTGGGCACATTCCTTACTGTTCTTCAGGTAGCTACCGTTTGGGGACTTTAGACATTCTGGAAGGATCTCTTAGTATCTGAAGGGCAGACTTCTTTTTAATGATGTGGGCACTCTTTCCATATTAACTTGAAGTGCACATGAACATTTTTTTTCTTTAGAGTTCTGTCTCTATCTTATGCATTTGGAAAAGATATAAAAAGCATTTCAAACAAAAGGTTTCACAATCTTTTACTGCTTAAGACAAATATGGTTTAAAAACCAAGTCCATCAAGTAATTAATAGCAAAAGTGGCACACAGCCATGGCAGAGTTCATGAGGAAAGTTTCAGAAACACGACTCTGATGATACGAAATTTCCCCTGTGATCTATTCATTTAAAATAAAGTATTTTAGCTTTAAAACTCATCCCTGCAGGCTGCCGACAACAAATTCCACCCAAATACCCAGAACCTTTTACTAACCAGAATTGCAATTCTGCGCTGTTTTCAGGGGAATAAAATGAAACAAATGCAGTGTCTTAGGGACATCAGTAAAGTCATCTCAGAGTACATTAGTGTCCAGGCACATCTAGTCTGTGTCTTGTATCTTTGAAAGAAGAATAACTAACCTTTGGATGACTATAATGTTGATAAAAAATAATCGCTGAGTGCTAACTTTATGCCGGGATATGTTCTGAAAGATTATAGGCATTAACTTATTTATTCCTCGCAATAATTCTACGATGAAAGTACTGTTACTATTCCCAGTTTAAGTGAGAAAAGGAAGACACAGAGAGGTTAAGTGACTGGTTCAAGGTCACCCAGCAAGTGCAGGGGTAGAGCCAGGCTTTGTATGTGGGAGTATGGTTCTAGAGTTTGTCTTCATAACCCCTGACTTCCCTGATTCTTGAACCACCATTAAAAAAATTAAACTCTTTGACCCTCACTTACTTGCACAATGAATTAATTAAGGACAGGCATGAGAAGGGGCTGAAAGTGATGTTAAATCTCAGTTATAATATTTCAGTTTCTTACGAGGATGTATTTGTGTATTCCATTAGCTTTAGGGTACAGTACAGTACAGAAGCCAGTCTCTTCACGACCAAATCCACAGTCTACCACTTACTAGCCTTGGACTTCCTTCACCTCTTTCAGCCTCAGTTTCCCCATTGATGACATGAAAATAACGGACTCTGCATAACAAATGCATCGAAGACCACCTGACACACACAGTGATTGTTAAAAACTATTTGTTACCTGTGGAAGAAAAATTAAGTCTAGAAATCACATCTTCCTACAAGGCACAAATGCAGTTTGGTATAGTTTGGAGTGCAAGAGAAGGGAAAACCGCCTGAGCTGTGAGGCTGAAGCTGGAAAATAGCTCAGGTTTTTCCAGATGCCTTAAGACTGAGCCAAAGAGACCGGCTTTCCACGTCTCCACTTGAGAAGTTCCCGAGCTAAGTCCTCAACAGGCAGCCTGCAAGCCATCGGTGTTAGAATCTGTCCAGGTGAGGAAGCAGCAGCCTGCGGGAGGGTCTTGCCCATGGCCACATGGCCAGCCTGTGGCAGAGTGGGGACTCGTCACCCTGTTTCAAGATGTGTGAGGGATATTGGGTGCCGTGGGTCAGAGGTGGAGAGGAACACATAAAAACAAGCGTGAGGCCGGGCGCGGTGGCTCACACCTGTAATCCCAGCACTTTGGAAGGCCGAGGCAGGCAGATCACTTGAGGTCAGAAGTTCGAGACCAGCCTGGCCAACGTGGTGAAACCCCATGTCTACTAAAAATAAAAAAATTAGCCAGGTGTGGTGGCCAGCGCCTGTAGTCCCAGCTACTCAAGAGGCTGAGGCAGGAGAGTTGCTTGAGCCCAGGAGGTGGAGGTTGCAGTGAGCCAAGATGGTGCTACTGTACTCCAGCCTGGGTGACAGAGGGAGACTCCATCTGAAAAAACAAAACAAACAAACAAACAAACAAAAACAATCATGCCTGGAGCGACTGTCTATGCAAACTCTGACGTCAGCTCTAAGCTCTAGTTTCATGATTTTCATTTTATTTCTTGTTCCCTTTTTTATATGGGGAAAATGTTTTTCTCTCGAAGCATCTCCCTGGTTTTCAGTGGCAAGGTGTGCAAACTTTCTGGGTTTTCATCCATTCACCTTTCTCCTCCACTGCGCCTCCCGCTTCCATTTCCTCTTCAGTATGGAAACTGTACTTATTTATTCATTCATGCAAAAATATGTATTGAGCCTCTGCTGTGTGCCAGGCCCTACTCAGGACATGGGGAATGCAGTCAAGAACAAAAATGACCAAAATCTCCTTCCTTGTGGAGCCACAGTTAAGTAGGAGACAGAAAATAAACATATATATATATATATATATATATATAGAGAGAGAGAGAGAGAGAGAGAGTATGCAGAATATCAAATGATGATAAGTCCACGGAGAAAAAAGTCAAGAGAAGGTGACAAGAACATGCCCAGGGGAGGCAGTAGGAATACAGCGCTGAAGAAATGCAGGAGAACATTCTAGAAAGAAGCAGTAGCAAGGACAAAAGTTCTGAGTTGAGAGCAGCCAGTGAACAAGGAAGGCGGGGAGGATGAGGCCAGTTCTGGTAGGGCCTTGCTCAGAACCCAGCTGCCATTCTGTGTCAATCAGTCATGTCCAGAGTGAAAATTATTATAATTTAAAAATGATTTTTCAAAGTACATGGAGCCTAAATCTGAAATTAATGACTGCAACTGCAGATACCCAGAGAGCCCAAACAGGTAAGAATTAGTGGAGTAGGTATACTAATAGCAGGGACTCCACCTGGTGCCATTCAGGAATGGGCTCCATGTTGCCAGGTGTTCTGATTTTTCAAAATCTGAATTTTTAAGAGAAATGTCCCACTTTCAAAATCGCTATGAGGAACCACCAGAAATATACCTCCAGGCTCATAGTGTACAACCCCTCTCCCAAACATCGACACAGACCCTGGGAATCAAATTTCAGTGAAAAGGCATTAAGCCTCTCTCCCGCCTCTTTTTTTTTTTTTTTTTTTTTTTTTTTTTTACCAATTCCTGACCAGAAAGGATGCCAAGAGATGCTAAAAATTGTTTCCAGGAAAAAGTAGGACTTGAATCTCACGGGGATGAGGCCGAGACTTCTTCCAAGGAGCAATCAGCTTGCTTCATTTTTATGTCTTTCTCAGGACTTTTTCCTGATTTCCCTCATCATGGGGAAAGGCAAGATGGTCCAAATCTATCCTCCTTCGGGTTTTCATTAGTTTCGTAATGATGATGATTATGTCATCTGGGGTTGATTTAAGAGTGGTGAAATGTTTGCAGGTCTCATAAATGGTTGTCAGCCACTGTTTAGAATGGCAAGGAACTTCTTGTGTTGTTCCCATTGCAAGAAGTGGGGTGATAGTTTCCGATGGCTACCGACAAAAGGGGGAAAGTGGGCTCTGAAGCCTTTTACAAGAGGAGATTGGAAAGTTGAGTAATTCAATGGAGGTGCAGGTGGGAAGCAGTAAGGAAAGCTCCAGGAGCTTTTTAAGAGCTGAGATGCCTACATTGACAATACCGAAATCATCGTCAGCCTCCCCAGCCCCAAAGCTGGGCTTAAGCAAAATCCCAGCCAGTGGTCACCTTAGCTGTGGAGATTGCTCTAGATGTAAGTGACAAAACACTTACTTCTGAGTTGGTTTAAGAAAAAGGAAAATTTATTGCCTTGGGACATGAAAAGTTCTGAGAAGGGCTGGTTTCAGGTACAGCTGGTTCAAGAGCTCAGATGCAGGTCTTGTGCCCATCTCTTAATCTCTGTTCAGGAGGATTCTGTACTGTGCCACCTGTGGAGATGTGGATGGAGAGAAAGGTAGATTTCCAAAGTGAAGTCGGCAGCATTTTCTGGAAGTGTGGGTGGACCAGTTCCTTATAGACCTCAAACTGTACCTATTGTTATGCCTTCTCCACCCCTCTCCTCCTGGACTACAGTGCTGTTTATGAAATTTGTGGTTTTTCCAGGCACGATGTTACACTCTTTGTGTGCATGTTTTACTTTTCTCCTCAAACATTCTTACTAGGTCAGTATTTTTAAGACCTACTACTATTCTGCCCTCCACATACTCTTCCCCATGGGCCTGGAAGGTTATCTTTTATTTCAAGTGAGGGTGTTTGTCTTACTTATTTCAAGTAAGGATGTTCATCTTAAGGGTGGGTCATCTGTATTGGTCTGTTCTTGTACTGCTGTAAAGAAATACCTGAGCCTGGGTAATTTGCACAGAATAGAGTTTTAATTGGCTTACAGTTCCACAGGCTGTACAGGAAGCATGATACTGGCATCTGCTCCACTTCTGGGGAGGCCTCAGGAAACTTACAATCATGGTGGGAGACGAAGAGGAAGCAGGCATGACTTACATGGTGGAGCAAGAGGAAGAGGGAGAAAGAGGCGGGAGGTGCCACACTCTTATAAACAACCAGGTCTTGTGAGAACTCTATCATGAGAACAGCACCAAAGGGGAAAATCCAATCCCCCTTGATCCAGTCACCTGCTACCAGACCCCACCTACAACACTGGAGATTCCATTTCAACATGAGACTTGGGTGTGGACATGCATCCAAACCATCTCATCATCTCTTTTCATGGTCTCTGCTACAAAAGTTGAGGCACTCCAGCCAAGCATAGGACATGCACTGGGCTTCAGAGGAGAAGTGGGAGATGAATCAGTACCACTGGGAGTAGAAGGGTTGCTGTGGCGATGCACACATTCCCAGGCCCCTGGTGGTCAGCCTGGATTTCTTTTTCTGCTCTGAGCTTTTGCTCCCGTTGCTTCCTGTATTGAACTTTCTCATGCTCCATCTCGGGGCATGGCAGTGACATCGGGTGCACACAGAGCTTGCACACTGGTAGCCAAGATGTGTTTCGTTTGGTCTGCAGATCGTTTAAAAAATAGAATGGAGCCAACTTTGAAGATCTGGATCTTTCACACAAAAATGCAAATTTCTGGCTCCAATTAAAACATCATAAGATCTGTCAACACTGTGCCCACATTTCCACATGACCGCAATTGACTGGAGCTGGGAAATGTCTGTCCCTTTTAGGTGGATAAGTTAGTTCACCCAAGTCCTTACCTCTCCCTATAGTCTCTCCAACACCGAGGTTCAGATTAGTTACCATTTACCATTGGGACCATGCTGTTGGCTCTCCTACTGTAGATTTAAGAGAGAAAAGAAATATTCCTATATCTAGATCTCCATTAGAAGTATGAAAACGAAGTGTAGGCCGGGTGCGGTGGCCCACGCCTGTAATCCCAGCCCTTTGGGAGGCAGAGACGGGTGGATCACGAGGTCAGGAGATCGAGACCATCCTGGCTAACACGGTGAAACCCCGTCTCTACTAAAAAATACAAAAAACTAGCCGGACGAGGTGGCGGGTGCCTGTAGTCCCAGCTACTCGGGAGGCTGAGGCAGGAGAATGGCGTGAACCCGGGAGGCAGAGCTTGCAGTGAGCCGAGATCTGGCCATTGCACTCCAGCCTGGGTGACAGAGCAAGACTCCGTCTCAAAAAAAAAAAAAAAAGAAAAGAAAAGAAAAGAAAATGAAGTGTAAACCAAGTTGGTCCTTGGTATTTACAAAAGGGAGAAAGCATCTGTCTTTGGGTAAACCAAGGTTTCTCAACTTTGGCACTATTAAGATTTGGAGTTGGATAATTGTGTGTGCGTGTGTGTGTGTGTATGTGTGTGTGTGTACGCCCTGTATACTCTAGGATGGCATCTAACATGTCCCTGTGGACATGATGCACCATCTAGAAGTAAACAGGTCCCTGTACTCCAGGCGCTCACCACCAGGTTGGTATAGTCACCATAAGTGAGGAAAGCTGCTGTTCTGCATGGTGCCTGGGCAGGCCCAGCATTGGCAGTAGAGGTTATGAGTTGGCTGATTTTTGGTTTAGTCCTAAGTGGACTTGCCAACCATTGAGGCTGTTTATGACTGCCTGTCTGAGATGTTATAGAAGGAATTCAGTGTTGAATGAGAGGTTAAACGATTTTAAAGAGTCTTTGGAGAATTTCTTAACTCTTAGCTGAGCGAGGCCATGGTGGATGCCACTTGCAAAAAGTTTGAAGGTAACGTGGATAGAACTGGAGACCATTATGTTAAGTGAAATAAACCAGATGCAGAAAGACAAATATCTCATCATCCCGCTTGTGTGTGGGAGCTAGAAAACTCGATCTCGTGGAGGTAGAGAGTAGAGTGAGGGTTACCAGAGGCTGGGAAGGTGGGGGTGATGAAGAGAGGTTGGTTAATGGATACAAACATACAACTACATAGAAAGAAAAGTCCTAGTGTTCAAAAGTACAGTAGGGTGACTGTAGTTAACAATATGTTCTATATCAAAATAGCTGGAAGAGAAGATTGAAATGTTCCCAACACAAAGCAATGTTAAATGTTTGAGGTGATGGATATCCTAAATGCCCTGATTTGATCATCACACATTGTATGTATGTATCGAAATATCACATGTACCCCCCATAAATATATACAATTATTATGTATCAATAAATAATCTTGCAAATAGAAGATGGAGCATGGGCAGTGGTTGGGCTTATTTGAGAGTGAACAGAAGGACCAGATGACCTCTGGATGTCTCTTATGTCTCCTGTAGCTCTGGTTCTGTGAGCTGAGGCTTAGTGAGTTTCAGAATGTTGCCTACTACATGTTCGCAGCTGCTAATCATGGTCTACCATGGAAACTCAAAGGCATGGATATTCAGGGAGGAATCTCATTTTTTCCTAGGCTAGTACTGTGTACACGGTGAGACTTTTTTTTCTTTTTGGCCTTCCCCCAGTGTTACAAATCCTGTTGAGTGTCTGAAATACCATCCATGTGAAGGTTTCACATAATAACTGTAACAGCTGCCATTCATCCATTGAACACATATTTATTGAACACCTCTATGAGGCAGCCACTGTTCCAGGCACTTGGCAAGCAATTGTGTACAAAACTGACAAGTCCTTGCCCTCATGGAGCTTTTGTTTGATGGTGAAAGAAGATAGACAGTAAAAAAGCAAATAGTAAGACAGAGAGTCTTGGCATTGCTATGGAGAAAATGTAAGTAGAGGGGAGGGAGGTAGATGGGAAACACTGAGGTAGAACAGGGAAGAAGAATTTTTAATTTTAATTTTAAATAGTTTGGCCACAGTGATGGCATGCTGGTAAACTGGTTCTCTGGAAATTAAAGATCCTGATTTGTAGCCTCTGCCACTTACAGAGGTGTAAATACTCCCACCATGGTCACTTGCAAGCGATCAGTGATTTTAACAAGAGGTTCACAACATTCATGCACATTTAACAATTGTTTCTTGCAGGCTGGTATAGGCTGGCTGCAGCACATCACTGGCAAGCAAGGCCTCCCTGAAACCATCTGTCAGAAGAGCCCACACAGAAGCTCTGAGTGGGGTTGTGCCTCTTGTGTTCGGGAATGACCAGGAGTTCATTGTGGCTGTAGCTGAGTGAGACGAGAGGGGCAGGAGATATGGTCAGGGAAGTAACCAGGGGCAGATAATATAGGGTGTTTGAGGCCAGGGTCAGATTTTTGGCTTCTAAGCTGAGTGAGGTGGGAGCCCCTGGAGAAATGGGATCTGAGCAGGGGAGGGATAGGATCTGCCTTAAGTAGAGCAGAACCCCTCTGGCTGCCAAGAGAACAGACTGCAGGGGGCAGAGGGTGGAGCAGGAAAACTGTTAATAGACTGTTCAGGCAGGGAGGTGACAGTGACTTGGACCAGGGTGGCTGCAGTAGGATCAGGGAGAAGAGTTGGATTCTAGATATGTTTTGAAGATAGAGCTGATGGAATTTGCTGAGGGATTGGCTCTGGGAAGCGATATGAAGAGAAGAATCCAAGGTGACTCCAAGGCCTCTGGTCTGAGCATTTGAGAGGATGGAGCTACCCTTTGCTGAAATGGGAGGTGGAGGGAGGAGCAGGTTGGGAAAGGAGATGGGAGCACCTCGTGTGGACCTGGCATTGAGCCAGGTGTTTGAATGTGTGATCATCTCCTTCTGTCCATTTTATCATGCCCATTTTGGAGAGGATGTGACAGAGACTTGAGGTTAATTAGCATGCCTAAGATGGCCCTGCTGATACGTGGCCAGGTCAGGCCTCCCACCCCTTTACTATTCTGCTGTCCTACTGTGTTTTCTTGGCTTTCTCAGTCCCGTTCCTCCTCTTCATTTTGAGGAAATGACTACAGGAGAACTCTGCAAAAGAAACCACCCAGGAGTCGAGACCTCTCCCTCGTTCCTAAAGAGCTGTCCAGCGGGTAACGCTGGGCACACGTCAGGTCTGCTCAGTGGATCTGTCACCCACATTTTTCCCTGACAAATTTGTTGGATTAACCTCATGAAGATGAATATTCCACAGCAGAACTCACACTTAAAAAAACAGTAGTCAGTGGCATAAAGGCTTTGATTTTTCTGTGGACGTAGGCTTAAAACCAGATTCCACCGCTTGATGGCTTCCCCATGGGAGCCTCAGTTTTCTCATCTGTGGAGTGGGAGTGTATTACTCCATTCTCATGCTGCCAATAAAGACATACCCAAGTGGGTAATTTATAAAGGAAAGAGTTTAATTGACTCACAGGTCAGCATGTCTGGGGAGGCCTCAGAAAACTTACAGTCATGGAGGAAGGGGAAGCAAACACATCCTTCTTCATATGACGGCAGGAAGGAGAAGTATCAGTGCCCAGGAAAGAGGGAAGCCTCTTATAAAACAGTCAGATCTTGTGAGAACTATACTCACTATCATGAGAACAGGATGGGGGAAGCCACCCCTGTGATTCACTTATCTCCACCTAGCCCCTCCCATGGCACATAGGGATTGTGGGAACTACAATTCAAGATGAGATTTGGGTGGGGACACAGCCAAACCGTATCAGGGAGTAAGAAGAGTTTCTGTCTCGGATTCAAGGAGATAATGCGCTGAGGCACTGAGCACTATGCCAGCCCCATCGTCACACTCAGCACATGGAGGGAATCATGACCATGATTGTTTGAGAGAGGGAATTAGAAAGTTGGATTCAGTTTTAGGCAAAGGCTGACCTGCCTTCAAAGCTGGAGTGTGGGGACAGGGGGCCGTGCTTGGGACATCGTGCTTGAGAGCTTTGCAGTTTGGCCTTTTCTTTTCTCTACTGGAGATGGGAGGCCTCTATCTGTATTTCTGCTGTGCTCACCAGGAGGCCAATCTGGGGCAGTTACTGCTCCCCGTCTCCCAAAGGAGCAGTGTCTCTAGCTTCGAGCTGTTGTCTGTGGCAGGCAGAACAGTGTGTACTCGCAACAAGCAAATCCCCAGATGTGAGCCCATTCGGGGCTGCCACGTTTTTCCTGATGAAATTCCTGACTTGGTGTGTTGTGTTTTTTTAAAAAACACGCCCACTGCCTCCAAAAACCTCAGCCGGGGAAGAGAAACATTTCTCGTTGCATTCCCGGTTTTTGAAACGGTGTCAAATTATGCCCCTTTCATGGCCTGGATACGCCATTCTTTCCACTTAGTGCTTTTCAGAGAGGCCTGGGTGGCAGAGCGTGGTTGTTATCTAGGCCAGCCCTTGCATTATACAGGTGGGGAAACTGAGGCTCGGACAGGCCAAGGAGGAGCCCCACATAAGAAGTTGGTCTCAGAGCCTTGGTGATACCCGGATCTCTTGATTCCAGGCCCACTTTCTTCCTTCTTCGTCAGAGGTCACAAACAGGCAGGCCATGGCCACCTCTACCCCACAGATATGCTTGCTTTGGCCTGAGATTGTTTTGATTTGAATGAGTTGCCGGCATTTAAAAATTAGGAGATTCCACATAAAAACCCAGATTTCTGGCTTCTCTGGGACCATTGGGAGATCTGCCAAATGAGCTGTGCATTCCTGCATGGTGACAATTGAGGGTCTCAGTCATGGCCACTCCCTTTAGCCACAGCATGTCTTCATCAGTTCACCACAGTCCCCGCCCCTCCCTCTAGTATCCCCAGACCTGGGGGCTCAATGTCACTTTCCCCGCCCCTCCCTCTGGTACCCCCGCACCTGGGGGCTCAATGTCACTTTCCCCGCCCCTCCCTCTAGTACCCCCGCACCTGGGGGCTCAATGTCACTTTCCCCACCCCTCCCTCTAGTACCCCCGCACCTGGGGGCTCAATGTCACTTTCCCCGCCCCTCCCTCTAGTACCCCCGCACCTGGGGGCTCAATGTCATTTTCCCCGCCCCTCCCTCTAGTACCCCCGCACCTGGGGGCTCAATGTCACCTGTCAATGTCAATTTCCCTCCCAGTTCTATGGGGGTGCAGTTAAGAGAAAAGTGAAGTATTTCTTGAAACTCTCTATCAAAAAGAAGGAAACAAAAGATCAGCCGAAATGACCACTTGTTTAAACATTAATGCTACAGAGCATGATTTCTTTGTGGCAGAGCAAAAAATTTCTATGAATTTCATATGCAAAGGGAATACGTCAGTGTTGAAAATTGCTGGCCCCTTTGCTCTCTGAGCTTACCTTTCCCTTCTCTGCCAGTGTTACACTTGCCATCCTTGCGTGCCAGGGCCATAGTTTCCACTTATTTTTTTAAGGCAGCATTAAACTTACTTGACCTACATCTGCCCCCCTCCTGTGAAACTTGAAATGCTATTAAACCAAATTAAGAAGTTTTTAAAAGTTGAAATGGTCTTTAACTGCTCGAGAAAGGGTGTGTGTGAATATGTGAATGTATTGTGCAGTGTGAGTGTGTGGGTGTGCATGAACAAGTATGCTGTGTGTGAGTATATGAATGTGGGTAAGTGTGTCACAGTCTGTGTGAATATGTGTAGGTGCTTAACTGTGTGAGTTTGTGTGTGTGTGTCTGAGTACGCATGTGTTATGTGTGTGTGCATGTGTGATGGGTTCTTGATTTATAGACTTTGTACCAAGTAGGGTTGGACAAAGTGTTTTTCTCTGGCTCTGGGATTGGCACTTCTGTGCTTTACCATATATTTAAGCCAAGGTGCAAAGCCAAGTTGGTTTTAACTCTAATGCCATGTCAGTGAGCTGGGTTGAGGTAGAGTTAAGGTTGACTTTCCTTTCTTCTGGGATATAGTAGGGGGCTTTTGGAGGGAAGAGCTGGGGGTACCAGGCTTTACAAATGATGATCACTTTCTTCCCAGGGCAGATGGCCAGAAGAGAGGGGGCTCACACTTTGAGAAGGCCTGCTGCTGTGCCAGACATTCATGTGAAGATTATCTCTCTACTGTCCAAAGTGAGCTTTGGACCTTTCTTTATTTACTGATGTGTTCATTTTGGTGTGTGTTAGGAAAAATAGAGAGAGCGATAACCCATAAAATATATAAATTAATAGTATTTCTTAGAACAAGACTCAATTTATTTAAGGAGGAAAGAGTTCATTTAAAGAAAAATATGTTAAATAATATAGTTTGTGGAGGTGAGAAAATCACAAATAATTGATCCTTACCATGTGTAGGAGTGGTCAAGTGGGCAGCCTCCCCCCGAGTCTAAATCTTCCTAATATCTTGTACTTCCTCAAAGCACTTAAACTTGTTGTTAAATACTTAATTGTATACGCTTTTACATAATTTTGGCTCTTTTCTACTAGGACTATGTATATCATTTCAAGGCTGCCTTTCCAGCATCTCGCAGAGTGCCAGGTACACAGGAAGTGCTCAGGAAATACCAGCGAATGCATACACAGACTCCCTGCCAAGATAGGAATTACTATCTCCATTTTATAGATGAGGAAACTGAGGGTCAGAGTGACTTGCTTAAGATTTGGCAACTAGAATATGGTGAAACGAAGATTTGAACTCATGACTCTCAGGCTGCACAAAACTTTTTGCCAAACACCAATACATGGGACTCAGGTCAGACTGTAACCACTGGCCCATTGCAAAATGAGGAAAGTGAAGTGGACGTAAAGAGTTTTATAAAGCTACGGGCATTCCTTGGAGGTGCTGCGAGGTTGGTTCCAGAACACCACAATAAAGCCAATATCGCAATAAAGCAAGTCACACGAAGTTTTTTGTTTCCCAGTGTGTATAAAGGTTATGTTTACGCTATTACTGTACGTAGGCCATTAAGTGTGCAATATTATGTCTAAAAGAATGTATGTGCCTTAACTTAAAAATACTTCATCGCTAAAAAGTGCTAATGATCGTCTGAGCCTTTAGCGAGTTGTAGTCTTTTTTCTGGTGGAGGGCCTTGCCCCACTGTTGAAGGCTGCTGACGGATCAGGGCGGTGGTTGCTGAAGGCTGGGGTGGCTGTGGCAGTCTCTTAAAATAAGACAAGCATGAAGCTTGCTGCATTGATGAGTCTATTCTCTTCCTTTTATGAAAGATTTCTCTGTAGCATGCAATGCTGTTTTATAGCATTTTACCCAAAGCAGAACATCTTTCAAAATTAGAGTCAGTTCTCAGTCGGGCGCAGTGGCTCACACCTGTAATCCCGGCACTTTGGGAGGCCAAGGCGGGTGGATCACGAGGTCAGGAGATCAAGACCATCCTGGCTAACACGGTGAAACCCCGTCTCTACTAAAAATACAAAAAATTAGCCAAGCGTGGTGGCGGGCGCCTGTGGTCCCAGCTACTCGGGAGGCTGAGGCAGGAGAATGGCATGAACCCGGGAGGCGGAGTTTGCAGTGAGTCAAGATCGTGCCACTGCACTCCAGCCTGGGCGACAGAGCGAGACTCTGTCTCAAAAGAAAAAAAAAAAGGAAAAAAAATTGCACTTAGTTCTCTCAAATCCTGCTGCTGCTTTATTAACTAAGTTTATATAATATTTTAAATCCTTTCTTATAATTTCGACAATGTTCATAACATCTGCACCAGGAGTAGATTCCATCTCAAGAAACCACTTTCTTTGCATCTCTAAGAAGCAACTCCCCATCCACACAAGTTTTCTCATGAGATAGCAGCAATTCGGTCACATCTTCAAGCTGCACTTCTCTTGCTATTTCTACCACATCTTTTTTTTTCTTTTTTCTTTTTTCTTTTTACAGAATCTCACTCTGTAGCTCAAGCTGAAGTGCAGTGGCATGATCTAGGCTCACTGCAACCTCTACCTCTGGGGCTCAAGCAATTCTCATGCCTCAGCCTCCCGAGTAGCTGGGACTATAGGCATGTGTCACCACACCCGGCTAAATTTTTTTATTTTAGTAGAGACGGGGTTTCACCATGTTACCCAGAGTGGTCTTGAACTCCTGCGCTCAGGCAATCCATCCACCTTGGCCTTCCAAAGTGCTGGGATTACAGGTGTGAGCCACCGCGCCTGGCCTATTCCCACCACATCTACAGTGACTTCCTCCACTGAAATCTTGAACCTCTCAAAGTCATCGGTGAGGGCTGGAATCAACTTCTTCCAAACTCCTACTAATGTTGATATTTTTAACCTCCTCCTGTGAATCACGCATGTCCTTAATGACATCTAGAATGGTGAATCTTTTCTAGACGGTTTTCAATTTACTTTGCCCAAATCTGTCTGAGGAATCACGACCTATGACAGCTATGTCCTTATGAAATGCATTTCTTAAATAATAAAATTTGTAAGTCACAATTACTCCTTGATCCATGGGCTGCAGAAGGGATGCTGTGTTAGTGGGCATGAAAGCAATATTTATCTCCTTGTATATCTCCATGAGAGTTCTTGGGTGACCACGTGGACTGTCGAGAGCAGTATTATTTTGAAAGAAACCCTTTTATCTGAGCAGCAGGTCTCAATAGTGACCTTAAAATATTCAGCATACCGTGCTGTAAGCAGACATGCTGTCATCCAGGCTTTATGTTATTCTATTCATAGAGCACAGGCAGAGTAGATTTCACGTCATTCTTAAGGGTCCTAGGATTTTCAGAATGGTAAATGAGCATTGGCTTCAACTTAAAGTCATCAGCTGCATTGGCCCTTAACAAGAGATTGAGGCTGTCGTTTGAGGCTTTGAAGTCAAGCACTGACTTCCCCTCTCTAGCTATGAAAGCCCTAGATGGGATCTTCTTCTAACAGAAAGCTGTTTCGTCTGCATTAAGAATATATTGCTTAGTGTAGCCACCTTCATCACAGATCCCAGCTAGATCTTCTGGAGAACTTGCTGCAGTTTGTTCCATCAGCACTTGCTGCTTTGCCTTGCACTTTTATGTTATAAGGATGGCTTCCTTCCTTAAACCTCCTGAACTCTCGGTAGCTTCAGACTTTTCTTTTGCAGCTTCCTCACTTCTCTCAGCTTTCATAGAATTGAAGAGAGTTAGGGCCTTGCCCTGGATTAGCCTTTGGTATTTGGGAATGTTGTGGTTGGTTTGATCTTCTGTCCAGACCACTCAAACTTTCTCTGTATCAGCAGTAAGACTGTTTTGCTTTCTTATCATTTGCGTGTTCATGGGAGTAGCACTTTTAATTTCCTTCAAAAACTTTTCCTTTGCATTCACAACTTGGCTAATCATTTGTTGCAAGAGGCCTAGCTTTCATCCTATCTCAGCTTTCGACATGCCTTCCTCAGTAAGCTTAATCATTTCTAGCTTTTGATTTAAAGTGAGAGCCAAGCGACCCTTCCTTTCACTTGAACACTCAGAGACCATTGCTGGATTGTGGACTGGCCCAATTTCAATACTCTTGTGTTGAATGGGGAGGCCCGAGCAGAGGGAGAGAGGTGGGGGAACAGTTGGTTGAGGTCAGAACACATGGAACATTTAGACATCAAGTTCCCCATTTCGTGTGGGCACAGTTTGTGGTGCCCAAATCAATTATGAATACTATCAAAGATCACTGATCACAGATCTCCATAACAGATTAATAGCAATGAAAAAAGTTTGAAATGTTGGGAGAATTACCAAACTGTGACCCAGAGACATAAAAATGACGCCGATAAGCTTGCTCAATAGAGGATTGCCACAAACCTTTAATTTGTTTTTTAAAAAAACAAAACAGTATCTGCGAAGTACAATAAAGCAAAGCAATCAAACGAGGTCTGCCTGTATTTGCTTTACTGCAGTGACCTGGCACCAAGCCCACGATATCTCCAAGGTGTGCCCATACACTGTTCCAATGTAAGGAATGTTCTGTAATTTTTATTTTCTTCCTAGTTTGAGGATGTGACATGTTATCTTTTTATGACTAACATTTCTCATTTTTTGTTTTTAAATGTTTCACTGGACAAATCAAAATGGCAGCCTCCTTTTGTGGGTTCTCCCAGTTTTTTTCTTTGTATTGCTTTTTTTTGGGAGGGAGATTTTCTAGTTGGTGGAATCCCAGAGTCTGAGAATCATCAGACAACTTCAGGCTCCTCTGGAGATCGTCTCAGGTCCACTGGGGAAATGTCTGAGCTCCCCTCTGACTTCTTTCCAAGTCACTTCACCATTTCCCCTTCATGGGGTGGGGCCCGTGTGTCTCCCTCATTCCAGGCCCCAGGGACCCAAATGCAGAAACCAGAGCTACATCTCAAGGATGTGTCCTTGAACCTCTCCAGGGGGCCAGAGCCTGCCCTTACTGGTTTTCCAGGGAGCTCAGGACTCATCATCTCTCTGGGAGAAACTGGTGCCACCCAGGATGCCCTGGGTTGGCACGGCATCTCTTCATGGGCTCTGATCACCTCTTTTGGTTTCAGCACAATGCAGATTTCCTTTTCATTTTCTTAACCAATTCAGATCCTCCTCATCTAACTGCTAACCATAGCTCCCTGCTGAGCAAGGTGTCACCTCTGAAAGTCTGCCCATTGTTGACACTACGGTCTCTTCTTCCAGGCTTGGAGGGCTGGGTAGATGCCATTTCTCTAACCCTACCAGAACTCTAGCTGTGCCCACACCTCCGCTGGCTCTTAGTAGGGGCACCTCCTTGGTGGGGAGGCTGTCACAGGGATGTGGAGACTTGGAGCCGGAAATGCCCCGGTCCTCGCCTCAGAGAGCTTGGAGCCTCGTAGGTGAGACCAGGCAAGCGCAGCTGTTTCATTGGGACTGGATTCTAGGCCCTGTTGAGGGCTGGAGGGTAACCTCTTAGGCTTGCATAGTATATTACAGTTTACAAACAGCCTCCACATTTCTTTTCCTCATTTCCATTTGTAGTCTTCTGAAATACACGATGCTTATCTTGCCAGTCTGGCATCCGTTTATCTCCTGGTTTTCTTTTCTTTCGTCTCCTTTCTTGTTTCTACTGCACCTTCAAGCCATGACCCCGCTCTTGAGTTCTAAGTGCAGACCTGTGACGTCCCCATGGGCAGTCACAACATGCTATCCCTCTGCCCTCAGGGTTCAGGCACAGGAACTGGACTCAGGATGAGTGGGGCCCAATTCTGGGAACTTTGCTGGAATTGTTGAGGAATGATGCTCTCTTTTCTCTGGGTTGCTAAACTCATAGAATGTGGCCATCTTGCTTTAGGGGAAGCCTGCCTGAAACTAAAGGCAACTCAAAGGACAACAGAGACCAGATACAGACGGCAAAAGATTCCCAGTGACCTCATTTGAGCACCTGGATCCAGCTGTTCCTGAAGTCAGATACCATGTGTTATTCCCTTATATTAGCCAATACATTATTTGTTTTTTACTTAAAGAAGTTTGAATGGAGTCTTCTCCCACTTGCTATAGACTAATACAGCTGGTTTTGCATTTATTAAGTTGCGCTGCTTTCTCTAATCACAGTAAAACTCCTTTCATCTATGAAGCCCTCTTGTAAGTGTTTTCACAGCAATCGGACTCACGTCTACTAGACAGCACTGGCCTAATTTTGATGAAGAGGGATTTGAGGCACAGAAGAGAAGGTAAGCAAGTTGAGGCTGGAACCTGGGTTTCTTAACACCTGTTCTAGTGCATTTTCCACTTGGAGCATCCTCACCACCTTTCAGTTTGGAGAAGAACAGTTTTTAATACCCAGGACATCATCACCCCAGAGGACAGGAGTGCTAATTGATTTGGTGAACAACCCAAGCAAGGTCAGAGAAAACTCTAACTACATCATAGAGTAATCAGAAGAGTTATACTAATGGTAATTTTAGGTGCCTAGAAAATCTGTGGTAGATGAGAGAGGAAATAGTTAACTGTAGTTACCCAGGGGAAAGGAAATGGGGAAAAGGAGATTCTTAACGTTTTTACTGTGTATATTCTACTGTAGATTCTAAAATGTTTTACTAGGGGCAGCGATTGTTTCATTTTCAAGTAAACAGTGAATTTTGAAATGTAACAGCAGCAGGCTTTCATCTGAGACAATTAGGGCATCAAATAGTGAATTATAAACCACTGAAAAAATACAAACCTATGAATATATACCACTAATAAATAGGTACATAAGTAAATAGGGAAGAGGGAAGTTTTGTGCTTGTAGACGAACGCCACGGACCAGCTAGAATTGTGAGGGAGAGCTGGGTTAGAAACACAGCATGTTGCAACCACTATAATAAAGATTGATTCCGTCAAGAATCATCATCAATAGATGCTAAATTTGGGGTGGGGGATATTGATAAGGAGTAGCATTTTGCATGATCTTAAATGATCTCTTCACAGATGGCTTATTGATTTTAAGAGAAAATAATAGTCACTATGCAGTGGAGAAATTGGTGATCTGTATCAATGTCGTCACCGAGAGGCAGATAGACAGGCTGTCCTGAGAAGTACACAGCATCGTGCATGCAGTATTCTGGGAGGATGCATGACCCGAATCTAATAAGAAAAGAGCAGACAAACCTAGAACGAAGAACATTCAGTTTCAAAAAAGGGTACCTTATTCTTCAAAAATGATGATGTTGCAAAGGACAAAAAAAGACTGAAGAAATGTTCTAGATGAAGCCAGGCACAGTGGCTCATGCCTGTAATCTGAGCACTTCGGGAGACTGAGGAGGGAGGATCACTTGAGGCCAGGAGTTCGAAACCAGCCTGGGCAACATGGCGAAATCCTGTCTCTACTAAAAACACAAATTAACCAGGCGTGGTGGCAGACACCTGTAATACCAGCTACTCAGAGGCTGACACAGGAGAATTGCTTGAACCTGGGAGGCAGAGGTTACAGTGAGCCAAGATCGTGCCACTACACTCCAGCCTGCGTGACTGACTGAGACCCTGACTCAAAAAAACAAGCAAACAAAATAAATGCTCTAGAATAAAGGAATCTGAAGGGATAGGACAACTAAATACAGTGCCCAATTCTAGACTAGATTCTAGATAGAGGGGGAGATGTGATACAGGAAATTATTAGTCAATTGACAAATTGTACTATGGCGAATGGGTTGGTTAAAATATGGTATCAGTGCCAAAGTGATTGAAGTGGGTGATAAACCTGAGATTCTATAAGAGAATGTTATTTTTCTTGGGAAATACATATGGGAGTATTTACGGGTAAAAGGCCGTTATGCAATATGTAACTCTGAAATGATGCACAAAAGAAAAATAATACACACGTGCTGAGTGTGTGGCACGCGCACATGTGGGTTTGTGCATGTGTGTGTGTGTAGAGAGAGAGAGGGAATTGGTAAGCACATGGGTGAAACAGTAACAGCAGATGCCTCTGGGTAAAAGGTCTGTGAGTATTCTTTGTACTACCATCACACAGGTCAGCCTCTCTCCAAAACCTGCACTCTTGCTTACCAAACCAGTATTTCCCAAAACGTGGAACGCCTTAGTGATTTTTTAAAATCTCATTTTGCAACTTTCAGCTGTTTTAATTAAGTCCAAAAGAAAATCTTAAGTTGGTGCTGGATGGTTTTCAACACCAAACACTTGCTAATTCTCTTTGTATAACAAAGAGAGTCGTGAGGCAGGCAGTGGCCTCTAGAAAGATCTATCTTTCACGGGGGATTCCTCCTATTAATTTTTCTAGTTATCTTCTATTTTTTGACAGTGATTTATATTTGTGATTTTTAAAAGTTCCTTTTTAGGTGTATTAATTTAAGTTTATTTTTAACTTCTCTTAACAAGTGAGTCAATTCAAAGAAAATATTAAGGCAGTGACAGTGCACGGTATGGGTGGCACATGGAGATAGCAGAGACTGGGAAGGACTAAAGTTTGAGCCACTGCGGCTGGAAACTCCTCTCAGGTTCAAAATGTTTGGCTCAAGGTGACACTTTCCTATCTGTGGTCCCTGTCTCCTTAACACTATCATTTAGAAAGGCCCGAAGTGGGTCATTTCCTCCATTCCTTTCCTTTCCTCTAAGGCAATAACCAGAACAAGCCCTTCTCTGTCACCAATGCATGATGTTTCCGTTATGTTTCACCTCCCTAATCTTCAGAACTTGGAAGAATGAGTTTGACGATGTTAGGCTGGAAATTCAGACGAAGGAAACTGTGTTAGTTTCCTGGGACTGATGTAAAAAAGTACAGCAAACTTGGTGACTTTAAACAACAGAAATGTATTCTCTCTGGAGGTGGAAGTCTCCAGAGAGCCTGC
This sequence comes from Chlorocebus sabaeus, assembly GCF_047675955.1. Classification (NCBI taxonomy): domain Eukaryota; kingdom Metazoa; phylum Chordata; class Mammalia; order Primates; family Cercopithecidae; genus Chlorocebus; species Chlorocebus sabaeus. The sequence goes on along the minus strand of NC_132905.1, from coordinate 17,301,074 downwards.
AAGGTGTTAGCTGAGCCATTCTCCCTGAGCCTCGGTAGAATTCTTCCTCACCTCCTCCTGGTTTTGGTGGTGGCCATCCATCCTTGGCATTCTTTGGCTTGTAGCCATGTCACCCCAATCTCTGCCACTGTCATCACATGGCCTTGTCCCTGTGTGTTTCATGCAGCCTTTTATAAGGACACCAGTCATATTGGATTGAGGACCCAAATAACTCCAATATGACCTCATCTTAACTAATCACATCCACAATGACCCTATTTCCAAATAAGGCCAGAGGGTGACAACTTTAATATGTCCTTTGGCAGAACACAATTCAATCCATAGCAGAAGTTTACTCAAACACTCAAGGGCTAGGAAAGAAAAGATTGAAGACTAGCCCTATGTAAAAATAAAACACCTCAGCATAACACAAACACCATGTGCAAAATCAAAAGATAAATGACAGACTGGGGGAAATCTTTGCAGTTCATATAACAAAAAAGAGGCTGGTTTCTCCAGTGTAGGAAAGAGAGTTCCTAGAAATTGATCAGAAAACAGTAACAATAATCCATTAGAGAAATGGATGGAAGGTATGAACAGGCAATTCACAGGAAAGCAAATACAAATGACCTGTAAATATGTGAAAATATGTTCGATCTCACTTAAAAAAGAGATACTCAATTAAAATCCACCCACAAAATCAAGAACAATTTCAAAGTTTGTGAACATACTCTGCTGGTGAGGCTCTGGGGAAACAGACACTCTCATCTATTGTTGGGAGGAGTGTGTGTCACTATGGACCTTTTGGAGGGCAGATTGGCACGGTTCATCCAGAAAGTGCGCCCTCCTTTAATCTAGCAATCTGTTTCTAGGAATTTACTGCAATTGTATGTGTGCAAAGTAGCACTTGTAACTCAGTGTTTATTGTAGGCTTATTTGTAACAGCAGAAGTTTGGGAACTGTCCAGGTGTCCAGGTGCTCACAGATAAGAGAGAACTGGTCACATAGATTTGGTATCTCCTTGCAATGGAAAATTATGCAGCTGTAAAACAAAATGACCATCCTCTCCAGGCACCGATTTGATAAAAACCCCTGGAACAATATTACTAAAAGGAGGTAACATAGTATGCTACTATTTGTTTAAGAAACAAGTGTGGAATGAATAAGAATATATATTCACATTTGCTTCTGTTTACAGAAAGAAAATTTGAAAGGCTACACAAGAAATTAATTATTAGGACTAATTAATTATTAATTAGGATTTTTCCAGAGAAACAGAGAAAAATAGGAAATATATATATACACACGTACAGTGATATAGAGAGGGGGGTTGATTTATTATAAGAGATTGGTTCAATGCAATCATTCAATTATGGAGGCTGAGAAATCTCATGATCTGCCACTTGCAACCTGGAGACCCAGGCAAACCAGTGGTGTAATTCTGTCCCATTTCAAAGACCCGAGAACCAAAGAAACTAATGATGTCAATCACAGTTCAAGGGTAGGGGAAGATGAGATGAGATGTCCCAGTTCAAGCAATGAGGCAGGAAAAGAAGGGAGAAATTCCTTCTTCTTCTTCCTTTTGTTCTATTCATGTCCTCAGTGGATTGGATGGTGCCCACCCACTTTGGGGAGGGCCATGTACTTTACTGAGTCCACTGATTCAAATGCTCATCCCATCCAGAAACACCCTCACAGGCATACCTAGAAATAATGTTTCATCTAATGAAAGTGGCTGTGGAGGGTGGTAGGGATAGAAATGAGACTTTTCCACTGTATCTCTTTATAATTTTAATTTTTGAATTTTGTGACTGCCGTGGCTAATTAAAAATAAATGCAACACCCTGGGTGGGTGTGGGAGCAGAGTTGCCGTGGACTCACTGGTTGCTGCACATGTTGCTTTGCACGTCCTGGGTTCCTTTTCCTCTGGGTGCTCCTTCTTATTCTGGGAGAAAGCAGGTACCATGGGATACCTGAGACTAATAAATAAATGCAGGTCAGCTTGTGGCCCACAGCAGATGGCCAAGCAGGCATGGGGTGCTGTGTCGTAGGCAAGGGCATGGGCCATTCTTCAGTGGCAGTTATTTTCCTTGATGGGAGCCCAGAAGCGCTTTGGGAAGGTAGCCTCGTGCTGGGCGTGTCTGCCCTAAGTTGAGTTTACCAACACATAGGAAGGTCTGAAATTCATTTCAGCACAGAAGCAAAACTAACCCTGTGTGCTTACGTCGGAAACCACAGACACCCCGTCCCTCAGTCAGGAAAATTACCCAGGTCCTCTGGTGAGCAGAGTGCCTTGCAGAACAAGTGTTCAATGGACAGTGTGACATATGAGCCCCGCTGGGATCTCCCGCTGCAGCAGCGAGGAAGTAGTGTGGTGCGGTGGTTACGTGTTGCAGTTTCAGAGCTGAATTCACAGCATGGCTGTATTAATCTGTTCTCACGCTGCTAATAAAGACATACCTGAGACTAGGTAATTTATAAAGAAAAAGAGGTTTAAGGGACTGACAGTTCCACGTGGCTGGGGAGGCCTCACAATCATGGCAGAAGGCGAAAGGTACATCTTACATGGCGGCATGCAAGAGAGGATGAGAGCCAATCAAAGGAGGAAACTTCCTATAAAACCATCAGATCTCGTGAGGCTTATTCACTGCCACGAGAACAGTATGGGGGACACCACCCACATGATTCAGCTATCTCCCACCAGGTCCCTCCTGCAACACGTGGGAATTATGGGAGCTACAGTTCAAGATGAGATTTGGGTGGGGACACAGCCAGACCATCTCAGTGCCCTGCCCTCTTACTAAACGTGTGACATTGGGCGGGTCACTCAGCTCTTTAACCCTATAGGTTTTGTCACCTATAAAATACGAGTCGCTAGTACCTGTCTCCAAAGGTGTATGAGGATCGGGTGAGGTAATGCAGTAAAGTGCACATAGTAACCCTAACCCTGACCCTAATCAATAGAACACTTACAATTATCACAAAATAATAACAGGTAATACTCATGTAGCATTTACTATGCTGCAGATACTGTTTTAAGCCCTCCAACTATATTTACTCTCCCTGCAACTCTGAGAAGCAGGTATTGTAATTATTCTCACTTTACAGGTGAGGAACAGAGACATAAAGGGTAAATATCTTGCCCTGCTTTACTCAGCTCTGTACTGGAGGAGGTGGGATATGAACCCAGGTGGTCTGGCTCAGAGACTGCTTTTACTGACTTCATCACTGGGTTCAGTGAGTTCCAGGACGTGAGTTGGAATAAATGGAAAAATGGGAACCTGAAACCCTCAGCAAAGTCTGCCGTGAGCATGTGTCTCTGATCTTTCAAGTACTGCTTTGGCCACTCTTAAGCTTCGTGAACCTTATTTTCCTCATACATAAATGGGAAGACAGTAGTAATGACATCTACTACTTATTAATCCCCTGCTGAGCATCAGGGGCTGTGATGAGTACCTTACAGGTCTCATTTTATCCTCACTGGAGCCCTATAAGATAAGTACTGTTATCCCCATTTTATAGACATAGAGACTGAGGTTCAGAGAGGCCCAAAAATCTTAGGCAGCCAGTAAGTGCCAGAAACAGAATTTGAAGCCAAGTCTGTTTAATGCCAGAGCCTGGGCCTATCACCACCCCCCGGACTCTGTGCCCTTGGGGAGCTGTCGCAAAGATGAGAGTTATTTTTCTGTGTGGTGCCTGGCACACAGTGCTGGCGTGCAAAATCACCAACGCTTGGGTTGTTGACGTAACGTGTGCTCATGGAAAGCTGACCTCACGCATGTTGAAGCTCCCTTTCCTCGTTTGCTGAGTCAGGATGCAGATGGGGCAGCTTTCAGGGACTGCTGTACAGACAGAGTTCTAGAAGGTTGTGTGGCCCGGAAGCGGTGCTGTGCCAATGTTAGGGGCCTCTACCTCTGAACTACAAGCAAATTCTCCCTTCCAACAAGAGCACATTGTGTTCTGGCCCTGGTCTCCCACCCAGGCTACTTTAAATGCAGATCCTTCTGCCAACAGCTACTTTTAGCAAGGGCAGACTATCATAAGGAGAGAAACTTGCAAGAAAATAGCAAAATGGAAGCATTGTTCCTGAGGGTTTGGAGCAGGCTCAGGGAACGGTGGGGTGGGAGAGCCTTGGAGACGTGCTTTGCCATCACAAATAAGTTGTGCAAAAAAAAAAAAAAAAGAAGAAGAAAAGAAAATTCACTTAAAGTTTTTCCTGAAACCTGGAAGGAGGAGAGGGCAGGCAAAACTAACTTTGGGAGGATTTAAAATGCCATAGTCGTATGGAAGCTCCTCTGAAGGAACTGGGGACTGTTTCTAGCAGGAGAATTGCATCTGGAGGCTGGAGGGAGCACAGGGCTATTGATGGATGAGTCTCTAGTAACACGGGAGGATGGAGGCAGGAGAAAAAGCTTGTGGACTGAGAAGAGGCTTTTTTTTTTTAGGAAATTTGTGTTCTCAGGGATGAACTAAGGCAGTATGATAAAAGATTACAAGGATAGTTTCAACTTCACACCATTTAGAGCCTCTGGCACTACAAGGAGGCTGGCTTGTACGGTAGTGAGTGGACTGTCCTCAGAAGCATTCAAGCAGAGCCTGGGTGATGATACAGGGAATCCAGCTTTAAGACAGGACACAGGACTTGAGCAGAGGCTCATAAACACTGGGCCTTGTGCAGGGTCCGCTCTGTGCCAGCTCCCACACTCATCCATGATGAAATGAGAGCAAAGAGGACTGAGGCTGGGCGCGGTGGCTCACATCTGTAATCCTAGTGCTTTGAGAGACCGAGGTGAGAAGATTGTTTGAGCCCAGCCTGGACAACATAGTAAGACACTGTATTAAAAAAAAAAAAAAAAAGATTGAGTAGTGAGATTTTAATCCAAAAAAACTGTTCTTTGAGACCACACCCTTCCTAAACTTAGGTGTTCAAATGCTCTTTATAAAATGACCCGTCTGTAAAAGCCTGGAAATATTGGGATTAGATAATGTCCAAGTCTTTTCCATTGCTAAGATTCTGTGATTCTAGGAAAATATGTTTCTGATTTGGATGAAACAGAATAGGAGGAGCGTAAAAGCCAGCCTAAAACTGACACATCGAGAAATGGCCATGTCAGCATGCCAGTTAGAGATGCGGAGTTACTAACCAGGAGGAACAGTTACAAGTTGACTGTGGTCCTCCTGGAGAACAGGGCTGGAGGTGAGATTTTGTGTAAGTATCAATTCCGCATTGGCATATGAATTTTAAAATGACATGCATGTACTATATGACCTTTAGTTAACACTAAAAGCTTTTAAAAAATAAAAGACAGATAACAATTATAGCTGCCCTTTACTGGATTCTGTGCTAAAAGCTTTTTTTATATTATTTCCTTTAATTAATCCCATCTTAGGGATGAGGAAACAGGCTCAGAGAGGTGAAGTGACTTACTTCGCTGTACAGACAGGGTGAATGTCAGGTTTTTTTTGACTTGAGAATCCAAACCAGATGCATATACATGAAGCTCAGTTGTCCTCTGCCAGGGTGAGATTTCTATGGGGTTTCAGGAGAGGAAGAAGATGGGGGGCTGTAGGGGTAATGCTATAGAAAGCACCAGAAGATAACTGGAAGAGAGATGATGACAAAAAAGGGGGTCCTGGTTAGGTTTCTGGATCGAACATCTTGAGGAATTCAGCAGCTTGTCATGAACTGAAAAAAGGCACACTTGCACATTAAAAGAGAATTGATTAAACAATTGCACGGGACACTTATGTTCCTTTCTCCCCTCAATTTGGACTTGATGGGAGGGAGGCCATGTGGGAGGAAGCAAGTTGTTTGGAAGCGTTGACTCTGTGCCAGGCACTGTGCCGGGAACCTTATGGGAATATCAGCCCATCTCATCTTCACCATGACTCTGAGAAATAATATTAACCAAAAAGGTCACTTAGGAATGCCTACCGCAGTGTCTCTCAGCCTCAGCCCTGCTGATATTTGGGACCAGATCATTATCTGTTGTGGGAGGCTGGCACCCATTAGATGCCAGTGTGATAACCAAAAATATCTCCACACATTGTCAGGTGCCCTCAGGGAGTCAAAATCACCCCCAGTTGAGAACCACTGTCCTCAGATGACTAGGCATGTCATATATATTATTTTGAGGCACCCTGCCAGCTAGCTGTCATGATGCCCACTTTATAAATGAAGACACTGAGGCTGAGAGAAGGGTCACATCATCATCAGTAGCAGAGCTAAGAACTGTGCCACGTATTTTCAATGCTGAGCTTAGAGAACCAGCGAATGCAGACCCCAGCCCAGTGAACCTCGGGCTAACACTAAAATATAGATTGTATCTTCTCTTTTTTAACCACAGTGAATGTCTTAGAGGAGGGGCTGGTGTTTCATTACGTTTTGTTTGTTTTTGTTTTTAAGTAAGCTGGCGACATGGCACAGGCTCCAAGCACCGTCACTTATTATCTCTGAAACCCTGGCATGTTACTTAACCTCTCTGGCTCTCAGTTTTCTTCACTGTAAAATGGAACTGATGATTATACCTCCTCATAGGGTTGTTTGGGGATGAAATGAGATCACGTGAGTGAAGCAGTGCCTGGCAGATAGAGACTCAGCATCAACAAATGTGAGCTGTCATTCTTAGGAGCAAGCCGTTAAATCCATTTCACATTCTCAGACCTGGAAGTAGCCCCAGCATCATCATTCAGGGCACTGTCTCTGGGGTGGCTGACTCTGCTTCTTTGCAATCAAGCCCTGGGGTTGCAATTCATGTCGGATTTTCGCTGACCACTGAACAATCCCCTCTGGGCTGCAGGAGTAGCCGGATTTGGCTTGAGCGTCCCGAGGAGAAGCCGTCCAAGCTGATCAAGCATTTGCCTTCTCCACCAATAGGAGTCTCAGGAGAATTATGGAACCGTCTTTGCACATGGAAGAGATTAATTCATGTGGCCACAAATAGCTTGAACACTGTGTCCTCAGCGCTGTGATCTAGTATCCCCTGAAATTTACGCAGGGTGCCAGCCCGGCAGCCAGAAAAGCCACAGGGCCGCCGTAAGCTGCCCAGCGCTCCTAGCCGGGGGACCCCTCAGGAATTTCAGAGGGTGGGGACAAGATTAAGTAGTTTGTTTTTCATTTCATCCACTTACCTCGCCCCCCGCCTCATAAGCCTGCTTTCTGGCCTCCCATTTATCAGCCAAATGGAATGACTGTGCTGCCCTCGTCCCCGGGTTTGCACCTCCGGGCTTGCTCCGTCTACTTCCTCCACCTGGCGTACCCTCTTTTATCGTCATGCCCACCTTCCAGTCTCTGCATAGCTGAATGCCACCATCCTCCAAGCCTGGTGCCTCCACCTCTGCTCCCCCCACCAAGTGGTACATGGCTTTGAAGGATGTGGGCTCTGGAATAGAGTTGAAACCCCAGCTCTGTTAGATGTAGGTGAGGGGCGATATGGTTTGGCTCTGTGTCCCCACCCAAATCTCATCTTGAATTGTAATTCCCATGTGCCAAGGGAGGGGCCTGGTGGAAGGTGATTGGATCTTGGGGGCGTTTTCTCCCATGCTGGTCTTGTGATAGTGAGTGAGTGTTCATGAGATCTGATGCTTTTAAAGTGTTTGGCACTGGCCAGATGCAGTGGCTCAAGCCTGTAATCCCGGCACTTTGGGAGGCCGAGGTGGGCGAATCACCTGAGGTCAGGAGTTCAAGACCAGCCTGGCCAATGTGACAAAACCCTGTCTCTAGTAAAAATACAAAAATATTAGCCAGGCATGGTGGCGGGTGCCTGTAATCCCAGCTACTTGGATGGCTGAGGCAGGAGAATCGCTTGAACCCAGGAGGCAGAGGTTGCAGTAAGCTGAGATTGAGCCACTGCACTCCAACCTGGGTGACAGAGTGAGCCTCTGTCTCAAAAAAATATTAAAAAATAAAGTGTTTGGCAGTCTCCCTCACCACACCCGATCCCTCTCTGTCCTGCCACTGTGTAAGGATGTGTCTTGCTTCCCCTTTGCCTTCCGCCATGATTGTGTTTCCCGAGGCCTCCCCAGCCATGCAGAACTGTGAGTCAATTAAACCTCCGTTGTTTATAAATTACCCAGTCTCAGGTATGTCTTTATAGCTATGTGAGAACAGACAAATACAAGGGGCTTACTTTGCTATGAACCTCAGTTTCTGCCCCTATAGAGTGGGGTACTAATGGCTGATTAATTCCTGCCTCATCAGATCATTTGAGATTTAAACCAGAAAAGGCAGACTAGGTGCTTGGCTCCCTGCTGAGAACGTAGTAAGGACTCCATCGATGTGAGCTCAGGGCAGGTGAGGCAGGTAGCTGGCCTAGACAGCTGGGGCAGGAGGAGAACATCCATGCAAAGAGGCTAGAGCCCCTCAGCAGCAGCGTGGAGGCAGCTGCCGGGTCAGATCTGACCCATAAGGAGACAACACTCCCAGATGGATGTAGGTGGGTTCTTACATCACAGTGGACAAGATCAGCTTGGTGTCGGCTCCCACATCCTAGTCCTACAGGGTGACCCCAAACTGGAAGGGCCAGATGACAGATGGCATGAGTAGTGGGTCACTCTGTTATTGAGGAAGCAACTCTGGACACAGTAAGTGGTTTTGTAGTCTTCATCTGTACCAAAGAGGGGCAAGATGGAAAGTGCCTGGTCTCACTAGAACAAGGGAGGCCAATGAGAAATGACCGTGCTACAGCTCCTCATGGGACTGCTGTCTTGCAGCGCCCCACGCAGGATCCCAGGGCCTTCCGTCAAGATTTGGGTTGGACTGTGCTTCAGTCTTGCCTCTGGGGCTTTTGCAGAAATACACAAGGTCACTGGGGCCCAGAGAGTAATGGGAGAGGCAGGAAGGCATTCGTGCTCACCTACAACAGTGCCTGGCACATTGTATATGCTCAACCAAAAAGTGTTGGATGAATGAATGAATTTACCCCGCAGTATTTAACAACCCCTGCCTGGAGCAGACCCTGTGCTGGGAATTTGAAGATAAGCAAGGCTTAGCCCATGCTCTCAAAACCTCACATGAGAGTGCCGGAGATGCTTCAACTGATCATTAGAAAAGGGTTCTGAGATCTCTGAAAAAGCTAAGCGTGGCTCAGAGGCACCGACAGTGGAATGTCTGCATTTATGAGAGCATTTTGGGCTGCAGTTGGCAGAAATGTCAAAGCCATTGAAACAAACAAAAGAAAGAGATTTAATTGGCTCACAAAACTGAAATGCTACCTGTAGGCATGGCTGTATCCAGGCACTCAAACAGCATCAACGTGGTCTCGCTCTCTCTCACCCTGTCCCCACTCACCCATGTCTCTTGGCTCTGTTTTTCTCTGTATCACCTTCTTCCCAGCAGGCTTCGTGGTGGTTCCCAGCAGGCTTCGTGGTGGTCCCCAGCCCTTCTAGGTGTTCATCATCCTGAGGACTGGCAGTGGCAGCAGATAGAGGGCTCCTCTTTCCCAGTAGCTCTTCCAAAAGTCAAGGATTGACTCAAACTAGCCCAGTTAGGTCATGGGCACATCCCTCCACAAATAGGACTGTGGGACGTGGAAATGATCAGCTCCGCCCAAAGGATGCAGAGGGAGGGTGAAGCAGGAGAGGTTCTCTAAGCGAAAGTGAGGATGCTGCTAGGGAAGAGGAGATGGGTGCTGGGCAGGTACAGGCAACAGATGTCCACTAGATCCACCTAGAAGACCGTTCATTCGAACTTGATTATGTGCACTAGATGGAAATTTTTTAGATGAGACAGGGGAAATCGAATGGGAGGAAGGGAATCTCTGGCAGAGGGAACAGCATGAGCAAAGGCCCAGAGGCAGAGAATGATTTGTTTGGGAAACATAAAAGGAGCTGATGTGAGTGGATCACAAGGAATTGGATCAGGAGATGGGTAGGTGGTCAAGGTTGGAGGATTGAGCAGAGGCCAGATGACTGAAGTCTTTGAATGTCAAGTGATTCAAAGAGGAAAGAGCTGTGGTTAGATTTGTGTTTTTAAATTCATTCATCCAACACATATTTACTGAGCATCTACTATGTGAATAAGCAAAGTCCCTGATGATATTCTAATCATACCCTAGGGTAGTGCTGGGAAGCAAGACTGGAGACGCTGAGTCTGGAGTCAGGGAGGAGGCTGCACACCAGTCCAGACGGGAGTGGCTAAGACTTAGCTGGGGCGTGGAGCACATTTCCCCTGCATCAGCTCTACTCAGAGCCAAAGCTTTGCTATGTAGAGTGAGTGCAGGAAGCAGGTCTCCAGGTTCTTGTGTGATGCCCCATCAGAGTAGCCTGCTGGGAACATTTTTGGAGCATCTGTTTGCACAGGCTGTCACCAACAGAACTACTCAGCCTAGATTTGAATCCTTGCTGTCCCGTGCACTGGCTGTGTGACCTGCCTTACCTCTCTGGGCCTCAGTCTCCTCTGTTAAATGACTTCGTGATGGCACCAACTTTGCAGAGTTGTCATGATGATTAAATGGGTTAGTGTTTGGCGCCTAAGAAGTGCTCAGTAAATGACGAGGTTATGAATTACTATTGTTACTGTGACTGTCTTCGAGGGACATCCACTCCTGAAACTCATCTTCCTCTCTTGGAAGCTGGAGACCCTGATAGCAAGCACCTTAGTGGAATGGTAAACCACTTAGTGGCCATGTGACCCTGGGTACATGACGTCACCTCTCTGTGCCTTGGACTCCTCATTGGAAAAACTGGAGCTAATATTAGTACCTGCTTACAGGGCTGTTATATGAATTAAATAAATCATGTTAAGTCCTGAGGAGAGTTCCTGGCACGTAGTAAACTCTCAATAAATGTCAAATAAATAATCATTATTATGTATTTATAATATTATGTTGTAATATATTGTTATATTTATATAATAGATAACACAGATTGTATTATATTGCAACATAATAATAATAAGTATTATTATTTGGTAGTAGTAGTTTAGATTGACCATCTGCATTCTGAACATCTGAAATGCAAAATACTCCAAAATCTGAAACTTTTTGAGTGCTGACATGCAGCTCAAAGGCAGTGCTCATGGGAGCATTTTGGATTTTGGATTTTCAGATTCAGAATGCTCAGCCGCTAAGTATATATATAATGCAAATATTCCAGAGTCTGAAAAAGTCTGAAATCCTAAACACTTCCAGGCCCACACATTTCCGATAAGGGCTACTCAGCCTATAGTATGTTATTAACGAGGAGGGATGATGGTGGTATTAGAGATTAATTATGACATTAAAAAGAATCCTTATTAGGCCAGGCGCGGTGGCTCACACCTGCAATCCCAGCACTTTGGGAGGCCTAGGCGGGCAGATCACCTGAGGCCAGGAGTTCAAGACCATCCTGGCTAACATGGCAAAACCCTGCCTCTACTAAAAATACAAAAATTAGCTGGGTGTGGTGGCGCATGCCTGTAGTCCCGGCTACTCAGAAAGCTGAGGCAGGAAAATCGCTTGAACCCGGGACGCAGAGATTGCAGTGAGCCAAGATCACGCCATGGCCCTCCAGTTTGGGTGACAGAGCAAGAATCCGTCTCGATAAATAAATAAATAGCCCTTATGAAATGGCTATTCTCAGAATCATCATCATTATCCATCAGGCACTTAGAGGGAAAATGACTGCATTTGGGTTTGGGGACAAAAGGGCCCCCGTTTCCTCCCACAAAGGCAGGTGTCTTTCTCTCAGAACACGTGGTTATTAAATATTGCTGTTATTAATATTGTGAGACGACATTAGTTGAGGGAAAAGCTACCCAAATCCTTCTCCCAGCAGAGCAGAGGAAGGAGGCTGGCTCCCCTCCCCTGATCTGTTTCTCCTAGGCTGACCAGAGAGGTGTCCCGTCCCCCGCTCCCCCTCGATGGTTCTGTGACTCCCAGAAGGCCATCCCAGCTGGTGCTTCAGTTTTGTGATTCGGGGATTTCTTTTCTCCCTCATGCCTGGAATAATTTGTGGCTCCATTTACAAGAGCAGAGCTCTTGTGATCAGCTCCGCTCGGGTCCCGGAAGCAGTGATGCCTGGAAAGCAGTTTGAAAAGGTCAGCTTGGGGCACAGTCCAGAGTGATTTTAAGTACCCCAGCTAAGTGCCGGCCAGAATGGGGAGCGCTTTTAATTTATAAGACTTGCCCTGTGAAGAAAGAGACAACACTGCTCTGAAGCAGTTTGATTGCAAAGTAATAAATCCCTTTGTGTATATAAAAAGTACAGACGTATCTAGCTCACATTTCAGAAGGAAAAAATATCTCTGCCGTTAGGGCATTGGAGTTGAACTCATGTACATGAATCTACGGGAGGAACTTCATGGAGAAAAAGGAGTTTATAATCGTCATACATTTTTAATGTACAAGAATTTGTTCTGAGACTGCCTGAGAGCACCGTTTCCTAAGCTGTGTGTCCTTGAGCCAGTTGCTTCACTTCTCTGTGTCTCATCTGTACAATGCAAAGAGTGAGTACTCACTTTTGGATTGTTGTAAAAATTAAATGAGTTATTAGCTGTAACACATTTAGAATAGTGCCTGGAACAGTGTACACATTTAATAGTGTGTTAGTTACTATTTCGTTCGCACATTTAATTTAATAAGGGTTAGTTACTATTACTGTAGAGTACAGATTTTTGTTTTGGGATTGGTGGCGATTTTCTGCCTGGCACACAGGAAAGCCAGCCTACAGAGTGGCCTGTTGTTTGCAACAGAAACCTGCAATTGTCTGTTTCTCCTTGGTTTTCTGGGTTGAGAGTCCAATGCACACATTTCATCTTGCCTTTTTTTTTTTTTTTTTTTTTTTTTGTCCTTTTTAAATCCAACCTTTCAGGACGTATTTCCAGCAAGGCAATTTGGAATTCTTGAATTCCAGAGAGACCTTTCTGGCCACATTAGCTAACAGAGGAACTTTTCAAAACCAAGAGAAGCTTGCAAACCACTAGTTAGAAAATCGACTCATTCATTCATTCATTCTACAAATATTTCTTGTGGGCTTACTATTTGCCAGGTCTCCGTCCCAGGCTCAGGGGTTTCAAAGAGAGCATGTCATTTTAAAGGTGTATCCTATGGGGAACCAGGCCCTGATTTAAGAGCTGTGTATACATCAATCCGTTCAGTACTCACCACAATCCTGTGAGATCGATTTTATTTTATCCCCATTGCACAGATGCAGAAACTGAGGCAAAGAGAGGTTAAGTATCCCTAAGGACACACAGCTGGTAAATAAAGTCCAGATTCAAATCGAGGCAGCTCAGTTCCAAAATTTGTACTCTTCTCTTTTTCTCCCCAGCTCTTTAATTTGGAACATTTCAAACCTACAGAAAATGTACCAGTATGGCACAGTGAACATCATATATTTGTGCCGCGGACTTAGTCATTGTTTAAAGCTTGCCACATTTTCTTTACCCTTCCCTTTCTCTGTAAATTTTTGTGAAAACATTTGAGAATTATTTGCAAACATGATGATTCTTCACCCCAAAATACTTGAGCATGTGCAGTAGTATCTTTACTGCATAACAAGTTACCCCAAACTTTAATGGATAAAAAAAAGACAAGTATTTATTGTATCATATCTGTAGGTCAGGAATCTGGGAGCAGCTGAGCTGGTCCTCCACTCAGGGTCTCTCATGAGGCTCTAATGAAAGTGCGAGCTGGGGCTGCCTTCACATCAGGCATGGTGGAGCTCATGCTTGTGGCTGTTGACTGGAGGCCTCAGTTCCTCTCCACATAGGCCTCTTCATGGGCCTGGGGCTGCTCATGACACATTGGCTGACTTCCCTGAAACCAAGTGGAGACAGACACAGAGAGAGAGAGGAAGAGAGAGAGAGAGAGAGCGAGAAGCCTAGATGGATGCCACAGTGTTTTATAACCTAATGTCAGAGTGACATACCATCACTTGTGCCATATTCTGTCGGGTCACACAGACCGACCGGGGTACTGTGTGGGAGGGGACTACACAGGTGCGTGAAGACCAGACAGGCAGAGACCACTGGAGTATCTTGGATGCTGGTGACCACAGTGTGTTTCTCTGAATGATCAGGACCTTCTCTTACAAAACCACCATATTATGACCACACATTAATACTGTACTACTACCGAACATTCACTCTGTATTCAAATTCTCCCAGTTGTCTCAATAATGTCTTTTTTTATCAGTCTAGATCCTTCCCACCCTCATGATGTAAGAACAGCTTAACTGTCGTTTTAGGAAACACTCCTTCCCTACTCTCAGTCCACTTAGCTCAGGAGGGGCCGATTCTGATGCCCCAGCCATGGGTGGGTTTATGGCTGAGATCCAGCTAGTGAGCACTCAGCATTGCCTTGGTGACAGCGATTGGTTCAGGGATGGGCATGTGACCCAAGCTGGGCCAATCAGAATAATTCCTAAATTTTAGCTGGTACTATGAAGGAAAAGGCACCATCTCACCACTAGGGTTGCAGAGCTGGTGGGGTCAGATTGAGGGCACTGGGAGCCATCTTTTCTAGCAGCTTGCAGGAGAGGCTTCCTGAGAATGAAGTCAAGGCCGTAGAAAGCAAACCTGAGCAATAGAGATGGGGGGAGGGGAAAAAGAGAGAGATAATGACTTTATTTTTTTTTTTCAAAAATCCCTTGATCAAGCTGTGTCTGAAGCTAACTACCCCTGAGGATTCCAGTTATGTAAGTCAATAAGTTCCCCCTTTTTGTTAAAGCCAATTTGAGCTAAAGTTCCTGTTATTTGCAACAGAAAGGGTCCTGACTAATACATGCATCTTCCGGGGAAAGAAAATGACTTACTGTAAATCCTTAGCACAGAAACTAATTTGCAGCAGAAGTGTGCTATGAGGAAGCAGGACTGATATTCTTAGAAATTAGAGTTGTTTTATCTCCTCTATTTGTAAGAGTCTAAGAGATGACCCAGCAAAATCTCCAGCCCTCATACCTTCTAAAACATATTTGTTCATCCCTGGAAGTTCATGAAGTTCCAATTATGCCACTTATTACTGTTGTGACCTTAGCTAAGTCATTTAACCTCTCTAAGCCTCAGTTGACTCATCTATGAAATGGATATATTATTAAGACATAAAGTGAGGGGAGAGTAAAATAAGATGGGCCATGTTAAGCATGGGGCAATACTGAGCATATTGTAAGTGCTCAATAAAACGTAGCCATTCATAGCAGTTCTAAGATGAAAGACCTACTACGGCGAGGATCTTGCAGAGATACACAAGAAGTATAACAGGCCCACCTGAGTATGTCAGAAATCTTCATGAAGGAAGAAAGCTCAATCTGGCCCTTCAAGGACTCACTCAAATTTAAAAACAGAAGCGCATGAATAGAGGTGGGCTTCCTACAAAGAATGTGCAGAAACACAAGTCAATAATAAGGACAGCCGAGATGTATTGAGCACTTACATGTGTGCCAGGCATGGCTGTAAGTGCTTTTCACACATCAACTCATATAATAGTTGAGATCCTCCCAGCCCTTGAGGTGGGGATTGTGATGGACGGTTTTGCAGATAAAGACACAGAAGCCCAGAGAGGTCAAATCATTTGCTCAGGGTAACTTTGGTCCTGTGTGGAGAGCCAGGATTCAGACCCCAGGTGCCTGAATTCAGAGCCCACATCCTTAACTGCTCTGCCAATGCTACTATTGCTCATAAAACAAAAGTAGTAACAATGACAGCAGTCACTGAGGCCACACAGCTGTGCCACAGATACAAAACCCAAGTGATATGGATATCAAAGAAGAGGTACAAAGGCCACCCATGCAGCCAGGACCCAGGCCCAGGTTTGTGGGCCTCTTGTTCCTGAAGGATTTAATGCTCTGTTCTGTGACAGTGGCCAGGACCAAGCACAGGGCTCTGGGAGGGAAGGTGACAGGCCAGCTCAGGGTGGTGGCCAAAGCTCCAGGCAGCTGGTAGCATCAGGGGCTGTGGCCAGCTGTCTCCTGCTGACCAGGCCTGAGCACCCCCTGGCCTCTCACCAACAAGACCTCAACAGCTGTCAGAGGGGAACAGTGCTTGCCATCCGCGGGCAACCCGCAGAATGGGGCCAGTGACCCTGGGGTGAAAGGTTTGCCTGCCGGGCCCCTAGCCTCTTGACTCCATCTGTCTTGCCACCTGCAAGCACCATTTCTGACTTTTTCCTTTGATATAAATGGGGAGACAAGCACGAAATCAACAGTGGGAAATGTGCAAGCGCCCCCTCTTCCCAGAGCCCGAGCCTGCTGGCTGTGGAGGCATATAGGCTGAGAAGGCTGAACAGGGGACACTGACTAGGGGACCCCCGTGCTGGTTGGTGCCAATGGGCAGGGCTGTCTTGGAATCCCACAGACCCACATTCAAATCCTGGCTCTGCCTCTAAGAGCTGCCTGAACTCAGGTGAGCCACGCACCCTGTCGTATCTCTCTGCTGTAAAATGGGCACGGCCTACCTCACAGAGGAGCTGGAAGGATGTAATGAGGTGCCTTCAGTTTCCCTCAAGGCCTAGGAGGGTGTTAAGTCCACCAGAAGTAGAACCAAACTCCTAAGTCGAGTCCTAGCTCTCCTGCTTCTCAGCTGTGTGGCCTTTCGTAGCCTCCTTCATCTTTCTGGGGCTCGGTTTCCAAATCCGCAAACTAAGGGGCATGATATCTATCTGACAGGGCTATTGTGAGAAATTCAATGCATTGCTATGTGTAAAGTGCCTGGACTTCAGTAAACACTATTAAGAGAAGCAGTAACATAGTGGTTAAGGCTCTGACATTTACCTGCTGTGTGATATTGAGCAAGTTACCTTCCCTCTCTGTGCCTCAGTTTCCTCACATGTATCATGGAGATACTCATGCCCTTATCTTAAAGGCTTGTCCTAAGGATTAGATGAGACATTATAAAGGCCTTTGGAGCTTAGCAGGTGGTGGGTACATGATAGACATGGGTTCTTTTTTCTTTCCTTTTTTTTTTTTTCTTGAGACAAAGTCTTCATTCTGTCATCCAGGCTGGAGTGCAGTGGTGCCATCATAGCTCACTGTAGCTTCAAACTCCCGGGCTCAAGGAACCCTCCAACTTCAGTCTTCTGAGAAGCTGAGACTACAGGCACATGCCACCACCTACCTAATTTTTACATTTTTTTGTAGAGACAGGATCTTACTATGTTGCGCAGGCTGGTCTCAAACTCCTAGGTTTAAGTGATCCTCTTGCCTCAGCCTCCCAAAGGGTTGAGGTCACACACATGAGCCCCTGTGCCTGACCTAGAGGTAGGTTCTGAATGTTACAAAAGTACTTGGCAACGAATGTTACTAAGTTCTTATTAGTAACATGTTTTCTGTTACTAGCCCTCCTCACCAAGGAGTGGATGCTGGACTACCTAAGGAAAGGCACCTTTTTATTTTATTTTATTTTTTACTTTTTTTTTTTTTTTTTTTTTTTGAGACAAAGTCTCACTCTGTCACCCAGGCTGGAGCACAGTTGTATAATTACAGCTCACTGCAGCGTTGACCTCCTGGGCTTAAGTGATCCTTCCACCTCAGCTTCCTGAATAGTTGGGACTACAGATGTGTACCACCACCCCTAGCTAATTTTTGTATTTTTTGTAAAGACAGGGTATTGCTATGTTGTACCATTTTTATAGGGGGAAAACTCTCTTAGAGAAAAGGTGGGGAATGGGGCAAGAGGTCCCCTGACATTTAGAGATATTTTTGTGTAGTTGTGTAGTGTGTAGTTGTGTAGTGTGTAGTTGTGTAGTGTGTAGTTGTGTAGTGTGGATATGTACCCCGTCCTGAAAGCGAACACCTCAAAAGCCTCCAACGGGTGTTATGCAGATGTGACTTACCCACACAGGCCAGCTTTCGAGGAATCACACAGTCGGGCTCTGGAGTGAGACTCCGGAGTAGGTCTGTGTCCCTTCTCTGACTCTCCTGTGTGACCCCGGGCAAGGCCAGCCACTTAACCTCACCAAGCCAGGTCCCGTCATCTGTGAAATGAGGACACTGACACACCTGCCTCATTGGGAGGGTTCTCTTAACTTTTTTTTTTTTTTTGACACAGAGTCTTGCCGTCGCCCAGGCTGGAGTACAGTGGCTCAATCTCGGCTCACTGCAACCTCCTTCTCCCGGGTTCAAGTGATTCTCCTGCCTTAGCCTCCTGTGTAGCTGGGATTACAGACACGTGCCACCACGCCCGGCTAATTTTTGTATTTTTAGTAGAGACGAGGTTTCACCATGTTGGCCAGGATGGTCTCAAAGCTCCTGACCTCAAGTGATCTGCCAACCTCGGCCTCCCAAAGTGCTGGGATTACAGTCATGAGCCACCGTGCCTGGCTGGTTCTCTGAATTAATACATGCAGAGTAGTGATTCCCAACCAGAAGTGACTCTGCCCCCGAGGGGACGTTTGACAGCATCTGTAGACATTTGGCTGTCACATCTAGAGGGGAAGCGTGCTGCAGGCGCCTAGTGGGTAGAGGTCAGGGATGCTACCAAACATCCTACAATGCAGAGGACAGCCCCCCTACCCACCAGCAACAACAAACGACCATCCACTCTGAATGTCAGTAATGTCGATAGACATCCTCACATAGAGTATTGGCTTTAGTATAGTGCCAGTAAAAGGAAGTGCTTGTGTCTGTTGAATGACTAAATGAACTTGCTCACTCCAAGTCCCAGCTTCTCCCGGCATGGAGAAAATGTGTCTCTCTCCCAGAGTTGTCATGAGATTAATGAGAAATACGCCAGCCTGAGGGGCTCTCTGGGGCCCTGGGAACTGCTGTTGGATGTTGAATGAATATCGTAGCAAGGGGGCAAACGGAGTCTCAGATCTGGGATTTGGACAGGAGGGTTCACCCAGGAGGCCAGCTTACCTGTGTCTAGCATGTAGTTCTTCCAGCTGAAACTGTTTCTCCCTGAAGGATTTCAAGCACGACATATACCCAAACAAAAGAGGATAGCAGCAAAATGTGCAGAAGGAAGCTAGGGTGGATTCGGCCTCGGTGCTCCCTCCTTGCTCATCTCCAAAGCTGTAAGAATTTAAGGGAAACTTACTCCATGTTTTGGTGCCTCATTTGTGATAATTCATCAAAATGCTCTTCTGTAAAAGAACTTCTCTGTGGCTTGAAACCTTTTGCACACTTTTGTTTTTATCTTTTCCTGCACTCTCTTTTTCTTTTTTCTCTCTCCCCCTTTCTTTCTCATTAGAAAGATGCCTTTTCTCTCAAGTGCAAGAAGCCGACTTGTGCCAAAAACAAGCAGGGTGGATGCTGAAAACTCCCAGGGTTAGCCTGGAGCCTCCCAACACTAGACGTTGAGCAGGCTCCCGGCTTAAGGAAAATCCTCCTCCCTGTTCTGTTCCCCCTGAATGACTCTGGGGAGCCCCGAGAATGGCCAGGACAGAGGGAACCAGGTGAGGGCCTGGCTGCTCCCAGGAAAGAGAGGATGTCATGGTCCTGTTATGGCCAAGTAGTGTTCCTGTGCGCGGATCCCTGTGGTGATGGGAGACACTTGCAAGAGTCAGGGTTGGAGACAAGATGTTCAAAGGTCTCTTCCAGTGGTGGCATCTCACTCCAGGGCGGGATCGTAAGGGCTGCACTAGCTTCGGGGCAGGTGCAGCCTCGGTCTCCTCACCTTGGCAGTGGGAATTAAGGGGTCTCTTCAGATTGCTGGGATGAGCAGTCAGTGAGGAGGAGGATGCCAGGTGTGTGGGTGCTGGGCATGACGCCAAGCACTCAGGGCATGCAAGCCACCAGTGTCTCTGCATCTTCAGGGCACTTTCTGAACCTCAGCACCTTCCCCTCCAAAATGAGGAGAAAAATAGCAACCGCTCCATAGTCTTGTTGGGAGGATTCAACAAGCTCCTTGCTACAAAGTCCCTGGTAGGATCTGGCATGTAATTCCTGTTCTGAAAATGTTTGTGTGTGTCTCACATCTTACCTAATTCATTCCCCTGCCTGCTCATGCCAAGAAGAGGTATCCGGTAAAAAGGGAGGAGAGTATAGAAGGTGAAGATGCTACATTTATTTTTTCCTGGCAGTTCATTTGATTTTTTAAAAAGAGGCCAAGTGTGGTGGCTCATTCCTACAATCCCAGCACTTTGTGAGGCCGAGGCGGGCAGATCCCTTGAGCCCGGTAGTTTGAGACCAACCTGGGCAACACGGCAAAAGCCCATCTCTACAAAAAATACAAAAATTAGCCAGGCATGGTGGTGCATGCCTGTAGTCCTAGCTACGTGGGAGGCTGGAGCAGGAGGATCATGTGAGCCTGGGAGGTAGAGGTTGCAGTGAGCCTAGATCAAGCCAATCCACTCCAGCCTGAGTGACATCCTAGGTGACAGAGTGAGACCTTGTCTGAAAAAAAAAAAAAAATGTTGCAGTTAGCAATAGGAAGGTCCTTTCTTTATTTGGGTAGCCTTAGCCTTGCTGGACCTCAGTTTCCTCATCTGTAAAATGGGGATAATTGTAATGTCTGCATGGCAGAGGTATTGTGGATTAAATAAGAGCTTCTGTATAAATACTTAGGATGGTGCCTGGCAGTTCGTAAGTGCTGTTTTAAGAGTTCGCCACATTCAGCCAGAGTGGACAGTGACTGACCGATTTTTAGAAAGCCCAAATTCCCTGGGTTTAACCAGCTTTAAAACATCTCAGGAACCTAAGCAGCCTCTCTTGTACCTCAGGCGTTTCTGTCCTGTGAAAAGGAACGATTTTGCCGGCCGCCTGCGGAGTTCCCACAGATGCGCTGCTTAGTGTTTGCTAAGCTTGGAGCCCCGCGGAAATGCAGGCTGCTACGAATGCTCTTACCAGAATCCACATTCCCCAGAGCTCTTTGGAGACTTGGGAAGCTTGGGTTTGTTTGGACTTTTCATGACTCGAACCAGAATCCACATTCCCCAGAGCTCTTTGGAGACTTGGGAAGCTTGAGTTTGTTTGGACTTTTCATGACTCGACTCTGGTCATCGTTAGGGCGTTTGATGATCTTAGACGGGATCTGCCTTTCACCTCTGTGGCCTGCTGGGCCCTTCTGGGCGTGTTGCAGGAAGGGAATGCATCATTACTGCTATCTGCCTAGTCAGCTTTTGTAACAAGCTCTTGATATGATGATTTTGTGCTTGGGTTAGCTTTTCAGACCTTCTGCGGCGCTTTGCTGCAGAAGGTGGAGATACTGGGACAATCGAACCAAGCCATCAGCTGTTGACAGTGGGCCTGGCAAGGTCTCACGGTGCAGGAGACACTGAGCTGTCGCAGGCTGGCTCGCAGTTTGGCGTGTGGGATCCCGTGTGCCTGGGATGAGAGCACAAGAGGGTCTGAAACCCTAAGCACTCTTAGAGGGTCTTGAGAATAAGTGTTGACCTCAGGATCTGGGTCCCTTTCCCATTGAGGGTTAGAGTCTCGGTGGCCGAGGTTATCCTCCTCCAGTGCCTGTTTGTATTTGAACTTCTTCCTCCTCTGGACCTCACCCATTGGATCCCTGCAGGATTGCTGGACCCTCTGCCAAGACTGGCCATCAGCGGGAGGGCTGCTCCCTTCCCTACTTCTAAGCTCAAAGCCCTAGGAGGTCTTGCCCGTGGAGACGAGGTACATGGCTTTGTGTTTTATTGCCATTTATTGTTCTTGTTATTTTAACATTTATGGAGCACGTTTTAGCTGTGAACTCATTTCTTGAGCATCAGTGCGGTCTCCCCAGGGTGCAGGGCCAAGGGTTACTTTCTTTTTTTGGCCGTTGCCCTATTTACTTTATTAAAAATATCATTGTGCGAAGGGCTCCCTTTGTTACAAGAACTTTTCTGGACATGACCCTGGGTCCACCCTAGGCCCCTGATTACCATCGTTTGAACATGAGCCTGGGTATGAGTAAGGCCATATAGGCCAGCGGTCAGCAAACATTTTCTGTAAAGGGTCATGTCATAAATATTTTTGGCTTTGGGGGCCTCTGCTGTAACTCCCTAACTCTGCTCTCATCGCATAAAAGCAGACATAGACAGTATACAACTGAATAAAACTTTATATACAAAACCAGACAGCAGCCAGAATTTGGCCCATGGGCCATAGTTTACTGACTGCCCCCTCCCTGCCCACCCAATGTAGATGATGGGGCTTTGTGCTACGAACTCCCTTTTAGTTCTTCCATAGATCTAAAGTGTAAGTTCTTCTTAGTGCAGTTTTGGCCTGTTTCTACTTCTTTGTTTGATCCCCTAGAGCGTGAGTTGGCAAACTGAGGCCACCAGCTCAAATCTGGTCAGTTGCCTGTTTTGTAAATAAAGTTTTATTGGAACGCAGCCACACCCATTCATTCTGTGTTGTCTATGGCTGTTTTCCCACTACAACAGTAGAGCTGAGAAGTGGCGTCAGAGACCTCTTGGCCCCCAAAGCCTGAAATATTTCCCATCTAGCTCTTCACAGAAAAACTTGCTGACCTCTGCTCTAGAGAGTTGAGGAATGGCTGGCTGAGAGGCAGACTTTTTTTCCATGTACATGAAGAGCATTACTAACCCTTCCAAACTCGTCTTAGATCTTTTCTCCCAAGTTCTCTTGTCTAGAAGACAAATATTTTAGATGTTATTCTTTGGACTCTAAAGTTTTTTTCCAAAGTTCCAGACCACTGTTTTTAAACAACTTTGGACTGTGATCCTCATAAAGGACGTATTTTATATGACACCCCTGTAATGACATACGATAAACTGCATCCACACAGATGTCCCCACCACACACACACACAAACCACAGAAAACGCTTACGGAACTGAAAGTTTTAAGAAACAATGCTTGCCTTACTATATGTGATAAGCTCTCATATTTTCTATGAACACCAGTTAGGATCAGCTTGGTGATGCTGTGGTAGCACGCCCACATCTGAGTGCCTTAAATCAACAGACATTTATTTATTGCTCCTGCTCCACGTTTGCCCTGGATCATGGGGTATCCTGAAGCTGCAGAACATCACACACTGATCTCAAGTGTCTGACAAGAGTGGTACTCACCATTTCTTTGAATATTTCTTTGGTCAAAGCAGCTCACATGACCATAACTTTAAATAGAGTGAAGAAGTACAGCCCTACTGTGGACCCAGAAGGTGAATCTGAGATATTTAGTCAACAGCATTAATATAACTACCATATGGCCAGGCATGGTGGCTCCCGCCTATAATTCCAGCACTTTTAGAGGCCAAGGTGGGAGGATCTCTTAAAGCTAGGAGTTCCAGACCAGCTTAGGTAACATAGTGAGATCTCATGTCTACAAAAAATTTAAAAACTAGTCTTGCATGGTGGTGCATACCTGTAGTCCCAGTCACTCAGGAGGCTGACATGGGAGGATCGCTTGAGCCCAGGAGGTCAAGACCGTGGTGAGCTGTGATCTGTACTCCAGCCTGGGCAACAGAGTGAGGCCTTGTCTCAAAAAAAAAAAAGAAAAAAAAATTTCTACCATATTAGTCTATCCTAGGAGTTGGCAAACTTTTTCTGGAAAGAGCCAAATGCTAACTATTTTTGGCTTTGTGGGCCATACCGTCTCTGTCACAACTACTCAGTGCTGCATTTGTCATGGAAAAACAGTCATAGACAACATGTAAACAAATGGGCTTATCTGTGTTCCAATAAAACTTTATTTATAAAAGCAGGCGTGCGCTGGGTTTGGCCCGTAGGCTGTGGGTTGCCAACCTTGGTCTACTCTATTTCATTTTTGAAAAACACTGGTCGTAGCTCACTAAACTGATTTTATTAACCCACCTATGGGTGAGACTCTACAGTTTGAAAACCCCAAGTGACTGTAAGCTGCGTAAGATAACAGACTAATATTTCTTATTAGCTTTATCCTCAGTGCCCAGTACAGTGTTAGTACTGAGTAAATATTGTTGAAAGAAGTCACTGAAAGTCCTCTCCAACTTTTTTTCTGGTGATAAATACTCTGTTCAAGATGCACACATTATTGCATTTCTCTTGTAGTGTGCCTGGAAAATAAAATAAAATAAAATAAAATAAAGATGCACACATTATTGCTTAATTCGTAAAAGGTTGACCCTTCTTCCAAGGTAACTTTCAGTTCCAAACTTACAGATGCAAGTATTGTGTTCACTTCTCTAAGAGCACTGTTTTTCATTCAAGTTTCATAATGATCGCTCCATAAATGTAGTGTTGAAATCTATACTTGTGGAAACCCAGGTAATTGTATATCTGTTTTCTTCATATATCTTTACTGTTTATTGTGTCAGGGAATTTACCTGCACTATCTCATTTAATTTTCTCAAAAATTGCAGGAGGTGGGTGCTAATGTTACTCCCATTGTACAGACGAGGAAATTGCAGCTCAGAGGAATGCGCCCAGCATCATGGAGCCCAAGACTGGTAGAGATGGGATTGGAGCAGGGTCTCTGACTCCAGAACATGGGTGTTTGATCACCAGGCTATGCTGTCTCTGGGACATGCCACCACATACCAAGACCTACTCATGTGCAAGGTCTTTAAATGCTATTGGCAGTTGAGGCCACATTTTAAGTCCTCTTAGAAAGACACTATATTGCGCTTCATAAGATGATGCCAAACATACATGATCCAGTTCCTTTTATGGGAAAATCCGAAGTTAACAGTGAGATTGGGGAGTGGAGGAGGGTTTAACACTTTAACAGCTGTCCTGCTAAGTGTGAGAGTAACTCAGGCCAAACCTAGTCTCACACTCAAGACTTTCAGGTAAAAGTAATAGAGAACCCAAGTCAAACTGGTTCAGCAAGTAAAGAGAATTTAGGGGAGCGAGGACCTGAGAGTCCAGGATCAGAGCTCAGTTCAGCTATAGCTGGAACAGAGTTGCTGATGCAGTCAGGATTTCAGTTGTTTTCTGACTCTGGACTTGTTTTGTTCTTCTCCACGTCTTGGTTTTAATCTCCGCCTACACATGGAGCTAGATGGTGCAGTAACTGAGCCACACCCTCTAAGGCACATAGTAGGTGCTCATTAAATATTTATTGAATGGATGGACTGCTCAAGATTGGCTTAAAAACTTGATACTTTTATGTAGGTGTTGGGTTGGTATGCATTTTAAGATTTGTGTGTATCTGTCTGAGTGTAGCCCAGAGGTTAAGAGTGGAAGCACATTGCTTTGGTTGCAACCCTTGGCTATGCCACTTACCCACTGTGTGACTTTTGGCAAGGGTTCCAACCCCAGTTCTGCACCTGCAACCACCCTATAAAGTAGGTACTACCATTATGCACCTATGACGCACAAGGATAGCATGACACGAAGAGGCTGAGCTGCTTGCACAAGGCGATTTGTGGAACTGGGTGTGCACCTGGGCATTCTGGTTCCGTAGCCCATGTTTTCTCCACCATGCATGCAAAGTGCTCAATACAGTGCCTGGCACAGAGTAAGCTCCCAGTAATCAAAAGAGCCATCAATCCAGGCTCGTTTAAAGGTGGTGGTGGACAAGGCAAGGGTTTCTCCCAGGAGAACACACAATTAAGCATGGAGTTGAGTGATACAAACAATAATCACGTTCCGGCCAGGCGTGGTGACTCACGCCTATAATCCCAGCACTTTGGGAAGCCAAGGCGGGTGGATCACAAGGTCAGGAGATCGAGACCATCCTGGCCAACAGTGTGAAACCCCGTCTCTAGTAAAATACAAAAAAATTAGCCGGGCGTGGTGACAGATGCCTATAGTCCCAGCTACTCGGGAGGCTGAGGCAGGAGAATGGCATGAACCCAGGGGGCAGAGCTTGCAGTGAGCAGAGATCGCGCCACTGCACTCCAACCTGGGCAACAGAGCGAGACTCCATCTCAAAAAAAAATCAGTTTCCTAGAGTCTGGGAGAACTGAATTCTTATTTCCCAGCTGCCACTAATCTGTGGTGGGACCTTGCAGCAATATACCCCTCTCAGACAGAGACTCAATTTTCACAACCATAAAATAATCTAAGGAGTCTCAAGTACCCTTTTAGCTCTGACATTCCTAAGAGTCTGTGACTTGATGATGCCTGTGAGTTTGGAGGTCTCATGGCTGGGCTCTGGGTTTCCAAGATTGCACATGGTTTGGGGTGCTGGAGCTGTGGGGAAAGCATGAGGAGTCACTCTGTAGCATCCGTTCCCTGCTCCTCCTTCTGGGCCCTCCTCTACCAAGGGGCAGGAAAGCCCAGACTCCCTTGCAGCTAGGTTTCTAGGAGTAATGGAACATTAAGCAAGTGCATGCACTTCCATGAAATTCAGAAGGCGGAAGTTGTACTCAAACTGCCTCTGTTGCATTGGTTGTTTCTGCCACTGTGCAGAGTCTGGAGTAGTTTGGCTTGCTGCACAGCTTTAACAGAGGCCCCAGTGAGCAGGCACTAGCTTTATGTGCATTGAGAGGCATGGTGTCTTTGTCTGGGTTCCCAAGAAGCTGACCTCAAGATCAGGGCTCCAGTGCAAGTAGTTCATTTAAGAGGTGACTCCAAGAAACACCAGAGTGGGAATAAAGAAGGAAGGCAGGAAGCGAAGGAAAGTAACAGTGGGTGTGTGATCCAGCAGGTTACTCCCTGAGCATCCAAGGCTACACCCTGATGAGAAAGGGCTTGTAACACATGCTGCTGAGTTATCCCTCCCTCAGGGTGAGGGAGCTGGGGTCTTTATACCCCATGTATGCCAGAGAGAGCCCTCAGGCAAAACATTGCACTTACTGCCATTTGGAAGTTGGATGGTTTTCATTTAAATGGTATTTGCCAAAGGTATTTGGGCAAGGTAGTGACAGCATCGGCCACACAAGGCACAGGGCATCCTTTTTGCTTGTGAGGATTCTGGCAAGTGTGACAAGGTCATGAGGCTGGCACATTAATGGAATGGTTTCCTGATAGAGACATCCACAAGGTGCCTATCATGGAAGGATTTGTTCTGTAACCGGCAGCTTTCTGGTCACAGCACATGTAGCAGTAACCAGTTGTCTGGTGTCGCCTTGCCATTCCCTAAAGCTTATCCTAGCATCTGTGCCCCCAACCTCCCCAGAAATTCTCTAAGTCATTTGTTAGCCTGAATTAACCCCTTCCTGCTTAAGCTAGCTGTAGTGGGTTCTACCCTCTGCAACTAAACTCTGGTTGATACCAGTTATAACCTACATTCTGGGTCTGCTGGACAAGCAAAAGAATGCCAGTCACTGGGGATTAGAACAAAGTTCCCACAACAGCCCTGAAGGGCAAATGGGCTGTGCACTTCTACATCACGGGCCACCAGGGAGCTGAGTAACAGAACCACTCCCGGGGGTCAGAGGACTCAGATTCTTGTCCCAGCTCCCCTGCTAACCTGCTGTGGGACCTTATACAGGTAATTTTCCTCATCTGAACTTCAAGTGACTAATCTGTGGCCCAGGTGGGAGAGGATGGGGGCGAGACTGTGGATTTCAGGATCAGATGGGCCCGGTTCAACCTCTGAGAGCCTAAGTTCCTTCATTTGTAAAACGGGGATAACAGGGTTCCCAGAGAAATGTTCAGAAGCATCAGAGCCTCCCTGAAGAATTCTGCCATGTCCTGACATTGTCAGTTTCCCTCTCTCCCTCTTCCTTCCTCTCTCTTGACAAATATTTATTATGCTCCTACTTATACCAGGCATGACTATTGGTGCTGAAAGTCCACAAGTCTCTATTTCTGTGGATCATAGTTTCTGGAGGGTAGAGACAGACAAGAAACAGACAGAGGCACGTGTGTCATGAATGTGTCAGGGGGTGAGAAATACAATGGAGAAGAACTCCGCCAAGCAGTGGGGCAGGAGTAGTGAGGGACCCTCCTTCAGGTGGGGTGGCCAGGGAGGTCTCTCTGGCAGAGGCCTGAGAGGGGCAGGGAGAGCCGTGGGCATGTCTGGAAGGAGAGCATGCTTGGTGGGGGATGGGGCTGGAGGGACCACTAGGAGGCCAGTGTGAGAGAGGGAGGGTGGCAGGAACTGAGCTCCAGAAGTCAGGGGCCAGATCAGACAGGGCCTCATGGGTCGCGCTTGGCTCTTTGGATATTACTCTGAGCAAACCAGAAGCTGGCCTCATTTAACCCCCTTTTAGAAATCAGTGTGATGAATCAATAGCTTTGGCCATTTGTTCATCAGTCATTCAACAAGCATTTGTTGAACACATCCTTTGTGCAGCTCTGTGCTTTTCTCATTCCCCTGCTGAACAGTGCAGAGCAGAGCAAGCACCCCCCGGAATAAGGAAGGAGTTGGGCATTTTGCTGGAGCTCCTGTTTGGTCCAGAGGCTGTACGCAATGGAAAAGTAAAGCCTGGTCCCCTCCGCAGGCCACCCCGCACCCGAAAGCATGACCTGGAGCTCTTCCTGGCAGGCTGAGGCCGGCCAGTTCAGCCCCACTGGCTTCCCCAGGGGAGGGGATGCCCACACTTGCTGAATGAGAACCTCATACCAGATCAGCCCTGCATCCCAAGCAGGGCACCCTAAGGATGCTTTTATGTAAGAGGTTGCATTCCCAGTTATTTTAAGATGCAAAATGAAGCTGTTTTGCCCAGGAAACTCTATCAGGAGTCGTCATACATCCAAACACATGGAAAATGAGACTTCCTGACGTAATTCTGTTTCAACCTGTGACAGTTTTGCACAGCTCATGGAGTTCGATTTTCAACTGTCGTCCCACTCTGAGAGACCCAATGTTTGCAGTCCTGGAAATCTATCATTAAAAATACTTTTAACAGCATTATTCCTAATATTAAAACTTGGAAAACACGAAAGGGAGATACTTGAGTTGTCATCATAGCAAATGTTCCTATAATATTTAGTGTGTGTCACTGATGCTTTACATATTCTAATTCGTTTCATCTTCATGACGACCCTCTGAGGCAGATGTACTGTTAACCCCACTTTACACATGAGGATGCTGGAGTCTGAGGGTTTGAGAACTCCACAGGTTAACCCAGTTGCTGGGAGAGGTTATGGGACCGGTTATGGGACGTCAATGCTAAGGAATGTGACACCATCATAGGTAGTGTTAGTACAAAATCTTGGGGAATGGTTATGTTTTCCTGGTCAGTGGAAAGGAAGCATCAACGTAGAAGATTAGGTAGGAGCTCTTGTACACTAAAAATGAAAGTAGATTAGAATGAGCGCGGTTGGAAGTGGGAGAAATGTCCCCAAACACAGGCTTAGAGTTGGGCTTGAGAACGTCAGCGGCGTAGACAGATGTATGGACATTGGGACCTGATGATTCTTCCTTATGGAGCTGTCCTGTGCATTGTAGGATGGTTAGCAGCATCCCTGGCCTCTCCCTCGCCAGCTCCTCTCCCTCCCCAGCTCCTCTCCCTCCCCAGTTATGGCAACCAGAAATGTCTCTGGACATTGCCAACTGTCCACTGGGAAGTAAAATCATTGCCGTTCAGAACCAGCAACACAGATGCTAAGATCATGGATGGCATTTTTCTTTCCTCTTTCTTTTCTGTGGTTTCCAACTTTCCTTTAATAGGCATAGATTGCATGAATAAGTAGGAGCAAAGGAGCTCTCGTTGGGATGACCATGCCACTCTCCTGTTCAGAACCGTCCAGGGAATTCCCAATACACTTAGCTTTCCCGGGGCCTACAAGGCCCTGTGTGAGCTGGCCCTTGGTTACTTTTTGGACATGTTCTCCTCTCCCTGTGACCCTTTCTCATCATGTTCAAACCACACGATTCTTCTTTCTGACATTCAGACACATACAGCTCATTTCCATCCCAGGGCCTTTGCATGTGCTGCTCTGTCCCGTTGCTTTTTCCTACCTCCTCTCCACATCACTTGCTCATCCACTTCAAGGGTCTGCTCAAATATCACCTCCTCCAAGAGGCCTTCCCTGATCACCCTGTCATTAATATTTAAGCGCCCCCTATTTATTGCAGGTCACCCCTGCTAGAGCATCATCTCCAGGGGGACTGAGACATTGTTTAATTTACCGTTCCATGCTTCACTCCTAGAACAACGATCAGCACATAGTAAAAGTTCAATAAATATTTGTGGAAGAAGGGAAAGAGACAGGGAGGAAGGGGGCAAATAAGAAAAATAAAATCAGTAAATTTAGGAGCTTACAGTAAAGGAGCAATCTCTCAACCCACACAGCTGTGTTTCTCTCTAAATTCCAACTCATTTCGACTTGTGGTTTGTGGACAAAAGATTTGCGTAGCACACAGTCTCCTGGCAGCTCACTCTCTTTGAGGGAACACGCTAATACGGTTTTTATGCCACCTCTCTCCACAAATACCATGCTGATGAGTGGCCAGTGTCAAAACAGCAGCAACAACATAAACAGATGCTCCTTCCTTTCAGCTGGGCAACTGAAGAAACTCTGTGCGTCATGCCTCAAACACCAGGAAACGCCACCGAGAGCCACCTCTCCTCACAGTTTCGTTCTGTTCGGGGCTGTGAGTTCATGTCAACCCTGAGCCGTGTCCTCAGGGAAATGGGTTCTGATAACAGTCAGTTCTTACTACAAGGCATTCTCAGAGCCGAGGGGAAGCTGGGCTGGTGGTCTGCAGCTGAAAATCTTTGGCAGATAATTTACTCAAGGTTTTTCGTGTGTGTCATTTGCCTTGATTTTGGGAGTAGGGAAGAAGCACTGTCAATATCTTTAGTCATTCCGAGGTCAAAATGGATGTTGGCATATCCTACAGGCATTTTCTCAGCCTGAGCTGATTTCCTGGTGCTTGATGGGTGAGCAGAGGAAGGCAGGTTTTTCATTCTGTTTTCTCTTCTTTTTCATTCTTTTGCTGCATTATTCATTTCCTCCCACACTCGTTCATGCAGTCTTTTTTTTTTTTTTTTTTTTTTTTGAGATAGAGTTTTGCTCTTGTTGCCCAGGCTGGAGTGTAATGACGCGATCTCAGCTCACCACAACCTCCGCCTCCTGGGTTCAAGCAATTCTCCTGCATCAGCCTGTAGCTGGGATTACAGGCTTGAGCCACCAGGCCCATGGGGCCCAGTTGTCATTATTTATTTAGTGAGCACCTACTGTGTGTCAGCCAGGCCTCACACCTGGCACTTAGAGAATCTGAATAAATATAAGAACCACTTTTATATTCAAGAACAAAGACCACCTCACCAGAAACCTCTACACACTTTTGAGTTCGGGTTTCCTGTGACTTTCTTTTCCTTTATTGGTTTCATTTTTAGTTATAAAAGTAATTAACATGCTTATCACAGAGCAATAAACTGATGCTGAAGTATGTAAGGTAAAAAATAGATCTTTTCTGATATAACCCCTGTTAACTCTTGGGTATATACCCTTGCAGACATGTATTAATACATATAAAAATCATCCACAAATTCAGAGTTTTCTTTTTACGAAAAGAGGATCAGACTTTACACACCAGAATCTGCTATTCTCCACTTTCATAATCTGGACATTTTTTCCCTGTTAGTACATCTAGATCTTATCTGCTTTGTTACTAATAGTAGTTCACGTTGCTTATATGTTACAGTCTTAATCTTTCCTATGTTGATCACTGAGTGTAGGCATTGGCAAACTTTTTCTGTAAAGGGCCAGATAGTAAGTATTTATAGCTTTGGAGGCCATGCAGTCTCCATTTCAACTACTCAATTCTGTCATCATAACATAAAAAGCAGCCCTAGACAATATGTAAGCAAAGGGATGTGTCTGTGTTCCAATAAAACTTTATTTACAAAATCAGGAAGTGCACCAAATTTGGCCTTCAGGCCATAACTTGCCAACCCCTGACCTTTTTGTCTTCCACATTTTTCTTCATACTTTTGTGTTCTTAAACAGATGTATTTAGGTTTGGTGTTTAGTTTGGTTTGGGATTTTTGTGGGAGCAGGTGGGAGGAAGAATCAATGATTGTTTTTTAAAAATGATACATTACACCTGCTTAGCATCTCATTTTTTTGCCCATGAGTGATAATCATGGAATTACTTCCAAAGCAATGGGTATAACCCTTACTTACTGTTTTTAACAGCTGCATAAAATTCCACTGAATGGATAGAGGATCTGTATTGGTTAAGGTAATGTTAGCTGCTGTAACAAATAAACCCTGTATTCTCAGGGCTTAACACAATCACATTGCATCTCTCACCTAAGGACCAATAACAGTGTTCCTGGTAGATGGGTGTCCTCCATGTGGTCAACCAAGGACCCAGGTCTCTTCCATTGCGTAGGTCTTTGTCCCTCTAGTGTCTCAGAGGCAAATCCAATCAGCAGGTAGATGAGAAAAGAGAGGGGAGAGTCTGATGTCCAAGGTCTGTATGGCCAGCCCTACACATTGCCCACATCCTGCTCATGGTCCATTAGCCGGAACTCAGTCACTGGCTGCACCTAACTGCAAGGAGACTGAGAAATGCAGCGTGGATCTTGTTCAGGAGGAAGAATATCTGGATTTGGTGAACACATAAGCATCCCTGCCTGTATTAGTCTGTTCTCACACTGCTAATAAAGACAAGCCTGAGACTGGATAACTTATAAAGAAAAAGAGGTTTAGTGGACTCACAGGTTCACATGGCTGAGGAGGCCTCACAATCATGAAAGGCAAAAGGCATGTCTTACATGGCAGCAGGCAAGAGAGAGCATGTGCAGGGAACCCCTTTGTAAAACCATCAGATCTTGTGAGACTTATTCACCATCACAAGAACAGCATGGGAAAAACCCGACCCTATGATTTAATTACCTCACACCGGGTCCCTCCCATCATGAGGGGTCAGAGAGATCTGGGTGGGGACACAGAGCAAAACCATATCACTTTCTCTAAAATTAAATGACTTACTTGAGGTCAAACAGTTACAACAGGGCCTGGTATGTAGGAAGCACTCAATAAATGCATCTCTGCTATTGCAAGCTTGTATTTTTAAGTATTCTATGATATTGTCATGTCCTTGGGACCTCTGGTCAGCTCTTTACCCCTGTGGGTAGCTGTACCTCTACCTCCTTCTTTGCTGCTTTTAATAGCCAATCAATGGCAAACCTATCAATTATACAAACTTGCTAAAATTTCACTCTAAAAACTACTCAATACCAGGCTGAATAAGATATCAGGTTCTTATCACTGGAAACGGTACATCACCTTATGTGGCAAAACTACTTTGCAGATGGGATTCAGTTAAGGATCTTGAGATGGGGGATTATCTTGGATTATCCAGGTTGGCCCCAAATGCGATCACAGTTGTTCTTATAGGAGAAAGGCAGAAGGAGATTTCAGACACACACACACACACACACACACACACACACACCAGAAGACAATATGAAGACAGGACAGAGATTTGAAGATGTTGGCCCTGAAGCCTGGAGTGATGCAGCCACAAACCACGGTTTGCTGGTGGACACCACAGGCTGGAAGGGATTGTCACCTGGAGCCTCTGGATGGAATATGGCCCTGTGGACACCTGGATCGTGGCCCAGTGATACTGAGTTTGGACTTCTGTCCTTCAGAACTGCAAGAGGATAAATTTCTGTTGGAAGCCACCGAGTTTGTGTTTCTTTCTTACAGCAGCCTCAAGAAATGAATTCACTGAGTTTTCTAGGACTCTCTTGTGAATAAAATGTATAAGCTCCTCAACTTGCAATTTGTCCCAAACCACATTTCCTGCTCTCCCTACCAACTGCCTTCCCGATGCTCATGAGCTCTACCATCCACTTGGAGCTCGCTCTGAAAACCTGGAAGACCACTGGCCTCTTCCCAGTCCCTCCCCTGCTGTATCAAAGTTGATCACTAAGACTTATCACCATGGCTCAGAAATAGCTCTTGATCCACTGGAACACTTTATTCTCACCATCACACCCTCACTTGCAGTGTCGGCATATTTTGCTTAAGCTAGAACTCAAGTCTTGTAAATGGGTTCAGCAACACCAGTGTCTCCCTCTCTGCCTGGTGCCATGCTGCTGCCTGGGGACAGTTTTCCAAAGTTGTTCCTGTGCCCAGCATTCCCCACAGGCTCTCCTGCTGCTTTGAGAGAGAATCTAAACTTTAACCGAACCTTGAAAATGCCCTCATTTCTCACCAACTCAGCCATGATGGGGATGACTTAGGCAGGGAGACCAAATATGCCTGGTTGCAAAAAAAGTGGTGATTTTTTAAATGAATCTGAGCCCACATTTTCTGTAATTATGAAAAAAACCATGAACATGTTATATAGTTTTTCAGTGGTGGCTGGTATGAAGATAGTAGCATTATAGAAATGAGGGACAACTTGTGCATAAGGGACCTCATTTTTTTAACTGTTAAGTTCAGGATACATGTGCAGGTTCACTCTATAGGTAAACTTGCGTCATGGAGGTTTGTAGTACAGATTATTTTGGTACCCAGGTATTAAGCCTAGTACCCATTTAGTTATTTTTCCTGATTCTCTCCTACCTTCCACCACCACCCTCCAATAGGCCCCAGTGTGTATTGTTCCCCTCTGTGTGTCCATGTGTTCTCATCACTTAGCTCCGACCTATAAGTGAGAACATGCAGTACTTGGTTTTGTCTTCCTGTGATAGTTGGCTAAGGATAATGGCCTCCAGCTCTATCCATGTCCCTGCAAAGGACATAATCTCATTCTTTATTATGGTTGTGTAGTATTCCATGGTGTATACATACCACATTTTCTTTATCCAGTATATCATTGATGGGCATTTAAGTTGATTCTGTGTCTTGGCTATGGTGAATAGTGTTGCAGTGAACATACACATGCATGTGTCTTTATAATAGAGTGATTTCTATTCCTTTGGGTACATACCCAGTAACGGGACTGTGGGTCAAATGTTATTTCTGTCTTTAGGACTTTGAGGAATCACCACACTATCTGAGGAACCCTCATTTGTTGGGAACCCCCCAACACATAGTAGATGCTCAGGAAATAAATATGCAATGGATGAATAATATGTTCTGAATGACCTGACTGAGTTACAAAGACCTTTCTGGTTGCATTTGCATCTGTCATTGTGTACATGGAGCCCTTCCCCTTAGCTCAAAGTCTTTCCCCTTGGCACCGTGGAGATTTGGGACTGGACCATTCTTTTGTTGGGGGTGGGGGCTGGTGCTATGCATTGTAGCGTTCGTTTAGCAGCATCCCTGGCCTCTACCCTCTGGAATTGTGACAACCAAAAAGGTTTCCAGACATTGCCAAGTGTTCCCCGTGGCAGGGGTGTGGAGTGAAGGGCAGAATCTCCTCTGTTACTGCTTTAGCTGATCACAGTGAGGCCCTGTCCCTTTGCCTCCATTTTATTTATTCCATTCCTGCCTCCCACGGTATCCTCCCCAGCTTCCTCCTGCATCACTCTGCCATTGGCATCCCCCCAACACATACGCATGCAAACACGCACGCATGCACGCACACGCATGCACGTACTTTCCTTCAATTGCTCCCCATCTGGCTTATGAAAGTGACAGAGAATAAAGCTTCTCTCTTACCCTCTCCCAACCCCCATATTGTTGTCCTGCACCCGGCCGGCCATCCAGGACTCATCTCTTCTCTCTGAAACTCTCCAAGCATCCCTGTCATTGTCCTGCACCTGGCTGGCCGTCCAGGGCTCATGTCTTCTCTCTGAAACTCTCCAAGTATCCACTGAGGTCAGCAGGAACTCCCAAAGCAGAGACATGCCGTGGAGGGAATGTGGGAACCTGTCGCCCGGTTTCTCATGGCCTTCTGAAATCTTGAGAAAAGGTTGCATGGAAAGGGCTGAAAGAAAATCATTTTTTAAGTGCCCCTCTGGCCACACTGACCAGATTCAGGCTAGGTCTGGCAGCCAGAGCTCAGGCTGGGGGCACCACATCATGCCTGAATTTTGTTTTGTTTTTCCATCCATTATTCGAAGGAATCATACTGACTTTGGCTATTAAGTGAGCACTTACCAAGCACCAACAAAGCACTCAGCATGTATTCACTCATTTCATGCCACTGCAACCTGGGAGATGGACACTATTATTATCCCCATTTTACAGCGGAGGAAATGAAGGCTTAGAGGACACCTTACCCATGGGACATATCTAGTAGGAGGAGCAGCCAGGATTTGATCTCAGGACTGAGTCCAGATAGTAATAATAAAAACAGCTAAGTTTACTGATGTATTTACTGAGTGCCGGGTGCTGCCTGGGGGGCTTTCCATGAATTGATTTACTTAATCATCCCAGCAGCGCTATGGACTAGAAACCTTTGTGATTCCCATTGGTGGATGAGGAAACGAAGGCACAGCAAGGTTCTGTGACTTGCCCAAGGTCGTGTGGCTGGGCTCCCATGGTCCGGCTCTTAAACCCTCTGCTCTAGCGCAGGGGTGGGCAAACCGTGTCTCATAGGCCAAATCCAGTCCACTGCCTGTTTTTGTAAATAAAGTCTTATTAGAACACAGTCATCCCATTCATTTAGATGCAGCTGCTTTCACAGTTAAATCACAAAGTTCAGTGGTTCAGCAGAGACTGTGTGACCCACAAAGCCTGAAATATTTACTGTCTGGCCCTTCACAGTAAATCTTTTCAACCCCTGCCCTAGGACCTTCCCTACCTCCCATCCTGCCATCCAAACTGTGGGACTCCTTGCCTGCTGGAGCAGCAGCACATTGAAGAGCACCAATGAGTGAGCATTTCTGCAGCCACCAGAAAGCAAGCCGGCATCCCAGGAGGTACTTAGGAGGCCCTCTGAAAAGGCTGACTCCTCACCTCCGCCGTGTTTCCTGAAGGTTTGGCTGATAATTAAGCCAGTCCTATTGTCAAAAAGACCAAAATAAGGCGGAGTACAGTGGCTCATGCCTGTAATCCCAGCACTCTGGGAGGCTGAGGCGGGCAGATCACCTGAAGCCAGGAACTCGAGACCAGCCTGCCTAACACAGTGAAACCCTGTCTCTATTAAAAATACAAAAATTAGCCGGGTGCGGTGGCGCATGCCAGTTACTTGGGAGGCTGAGGCAGGCGAATCATTTAAACCCAGGAGATGGAGGTTGCAGTGAGCTGAGATCGTGCCACTGCACTCCAGCCTGGGCAACAAAGCGAGACTCTGTCTCAAAAATAATAATAATAATAATAATAATAATAAAATAAATAAATAAATTTTTAAAAATAAAAATAAAATAAAAAATGCTGGCAAGGCTGCTGAGAAAGGGGAACTCTTACACCCTGTTGGTGGGAATGTAAATTAGCACCATTGTGGAAAACAATGTGGAGGTTTCTCAAAAAAACTAAAAATATAGCTACCATATGATCCAGGGATCCCAATACTAGGTATTATCCAAAGGAAAGGAAATCGATGTTGAGGACATATCTGCACTCTCGTCTTCATTGCAGCACTATTCACAATAGCCCAGATATGGAATCAACTTAAATGTCCATCAGCAATGAATGGATAAAGAAAATGTGGTAGGTACATATACACAATGGAGTACTAGTCAGCCGTAAAAAAGAACAAATCCAGCCATTCTCAGCAACATGAATGAACTTGAAGGACATTGTGTTAAGTGAAATAAGTGAGGAACAGAAAGATAAATACCACATGTTCTCACTCATAGTTGGAAGCCAAAAAAGTTAATCTCATGGAAGCAGAAAGCAGACTGGTGATTACTAGAGGGTGAGAATGGTGCAGGGGTGAACCAGAGGCTGCTTAACAGATACAAAATTACAGCAAGAGAGGAGGAGTAAGTTCCAGTGATCTATACCATTATAGGATGACTACAACTAACAATTGACTATATATTTTCAAATAGCTCGAAAAGCAGTTTTTTTCTTTCTGTCTTTTCTTTTTCTCTTTAAGACAGGATCTCACTGTTTGTCCAGTCTGGAGTGCAGTAGCATGATCAAGGCTCAGCACAGCCTCAACCTCCTGGGCTTAAGTGATCCTCCCACCTCAACCTCCTGAGTAGCTGAGACATAGGCACATGGCACCACACCTGGCTAATTTATTTTATTTTATTTTTAGAGAGATGGAATCTTGCTATGTTGCCCAGGCTGGTCTCGAACTCTTGGTCTCAAGCGATTTTCCTGTCTCTGCCTCCCAAAGTGTTGGGATTACAGGCATGAGCGACCGTGCCTGGTCAGAGCGGATTTTGAATGTTCCCAACACAAAGAAATGATAAATGTTTGAGGTGATAGGTATGCTAATTACCCCAATACATTGTATACCTGTATTAAAATATCACACTGTATCCTATAAATAGATACAATTATTACGTGTCAATTAAAAGTTTTTTTAAAAAAGATTGGGCCACTCAAAGTCGGCCCAGGCACCTGCCTCAGCCCTGGAGAAAGAGGGGCATAAAGAAATCTAAGATACTTTTTCCTTAGTCTACTTAATCCCTGACAAAATGTGGTACATCTTCCAGAGTGAGATCACATGTCACCTCTTCCATGAAGCCTCCCCTGATTCCTTCAGACAGAGTGGGTGAGGACTTCCTCTGGGCTCCTCACTGCCTTGACTGCCTCATTGCATCCTACCTACCACATAATGGCAAAGTCCGATTTCCCCTTCACGTGCCTGAAGCAGACGCTTTCAGGGCCTTGCCCACATTGCCACTCTTACTGCTTCAGTGCACAGCTGGACTGTGGGTTTCTAGCTGCCAACGCCTGCGCATCTTTACCCAAGGGCCTTCTCTCGCCACCAGAGAGTCCGCTTTGCCTGCCTGCATGGCAAGTCCAAAGCACCAGAGAGTGAATGCCTCTGTTCCCTGGCATCAGCCTTCAGCCAGTGCCTCACAGGAGTGGGTGTATAAATACCACTGCTCCCTCGCTGTACCCCTTCACCCCGTGGGATGATGGCGAGTGGCATTTTCTACACTGGCTCGCACAGTACCCCAGCAGGACTAAGCCCCAATTGCCCATGGTGGTAACTTGCTCGATGACACACCCTGTATCGGCTCCTCTTTCTCTTATCACATCCCCAGTCCCCTACTGGTGTTTCTCAGGATCATCTCCCAAATAAACTGTTTGCCCTGGAATCCTTGTCTCAGTGTCTGTTCCTAGGGAACCCTCATCAAGTCAGCATCCTCTCTCATCCCTCCTGCAGGCAAAAGTTGGGTCTGTCTCTGTTTCCCCAGAACCCAACCTAGAGCCTGCTGTAGAGCAACAGTTCACATCAGTCAGTTGTCAAAAAAGAAATGTACTGAGTAGCTACTGTGTGCCAGGCACCGTGCCAAGCGCTGGGGACACAGTAGCAGACAGAATCGACAAGGTCCCTGCCCTCATCAGCTGAGATTCTAGGACAATCAAACACAAATAAATACATTAGCTAACTTTAGACGGTCTCAGTGCTCTGGAGGAAATAAAACAGGGTCATGTGCAAGACCTAGGGGTCTTCCATATTCACTGGATTGTTTTTTAATGACAATGTCCAGACCTTATCCCCAGAAATGTCTGATTCATCTGGTCTGAAGTGGAGCCTGAGCATTGGTATTTAACAAAAAAAACACCTCCCAAGGTGGTTCTAATGTGCAAAGAACACCTGAAAGTGGACCGGGGGTGGTGGTGAGGACAGGCAGGTGGCCTCCCTGAGGAGGTAGCCTTTGGCTAAGCCAGGCGAACAAGAGGAAAAGTGCTCTAGGCAGAGGGAGCTGCACATGCAAAGGCCCAGTGGCAAGAGGGACAATGGTGCAGATATTGAGCATGATGGGAACATGGGCTGCCAGGAGGAGACAGAGAGCGATGAGGCCCACAGCTGCAGGTCCTTGGTCTTAGAGCTCTTGAGCCATTGTGGCTCAGACTGCAGATCTTAACACATCAGCGGGTTATGAAATCAATTTGGTGAGCCGCAGCCAGCATCGCAGAAAAAAAAATAGAATCAAAAACACCAGAGTGTGTTACACATGAGGTCAGTGTGGTTTTTTGCAACTTTTATTTGAAGTTTTATAAAGGTGTACACTGCACTGCATTGCAAAATGGGTTTCTTACTGTGCGTCTTGGTTGAAGAATTTGAAAGCCACTGTTTTTAGTCCCTGCGAAAGTTTGGAATTTAACCCAAGGGCAGTGGGGAGCCATTAAAGAGGTTTTAGTGGGGGGCATGACAAGGTCAGATGTATGTTTAAAAATCTCCCTCCAGGAGTGTGGAGAACAGATTTGGAGGAGGTGGGCAGTGGAGGCTGGGAGGCGTCTTGGCAGGCTGTTGGAGGCGGTCACTGGGGTGTGACAAAGAGACCCGAGTAGCACCTGGCACACAGAGGTCCGCAGGCGGCTGTTGAAGGGATGCACGTGTCTGCAACATGGGAGGATCCTGGAAGGTTGAAAGGCAACATTTCAGGCTTTGCCTCCAACTCCTCCCTGGGATGACCCTCTCTACTTGTCACCTGTCCTGTGACGCAGGTATCCCAGGCATGACAGATAATAGGCTCTGATTTTAACACTTCCTGTTTGCCAAATGCTTTCAAAACTCATGTAATGCCCTCAGAACAACCCCATTGGTGAGTACTGTCAGGATTCCTGTTTTACAGATGAGGAAACTGAGACCTAGAAAGGTTAAGTTACTTGCCCAAGGTCGCAGCTATCATCCAGCTGTGTAGCTGGCACTCCAGCCGGGCCGTACGGCTCTAGAGGCTGTGTGCCCCGGCGTCTGCTGCAATTCTGTGGGAGCCAAGCTGCCTGAGTTTGAATTTAGGGGATAATACACTGAGTCCTCTGCTGAGGATTCAGTGAGGGACAGTCAGTGAGTAATGCACTCAGGGCAGTAAGGGCCTGGAGCTTAGGACGTGCTACATAAATGAGAGGAGTTGTGCCAGTAGACGCCCAGCTTGTAGAGTTGGATTCCAATTCACGTAACTTGTGAACAGATGGTGGAACTGCCAGGGTTCAAATCAGCCTCTGAGACTTACTGCCTGCATCACAGGAGTGTGGTACCAGCATTGGCTCTTGTAATTAGGTGCTCTGTATCCAGTAGTTAGAACTGAGCCTAGCCTTGGTGAACCCTAAGCATGAGCCATTGATCCTACTGCTCAAGGTCATACAGGAATACAATTGCCCAGGCTGGGGTTCAGACCCACAGCCAGCGTGCTACTGAGCAACTACAGCCCAGTGTAAAAAGGGCTTTAAATAGTCAAGTTTGGTTTTTCTCTAGGCCTTCAAATCCTTAATCCCTTCTCTCCATGTCTGCCCACCAGCAGTGTTCCCAAATTAGAGCTTCAGGCTCAGGCAGACTGCCAGTCACCAGGCACCCCAGAGCACAGATCCACCCACAGCTTTGGGCAAAGGTGGGGGGTTGGAGGGAAGCCTCTGAGACAGCTGGAAGGTCCCAGCCCCGCCGCAGTGGCCGCCGGGTGCCAGGTGGGCCCCACGCCTCATAGCTCCTGAGTCTGACCTAAGCGTGCCTTCTTCCCGGCGTGCAGAACTGTTTGCCTTGGCGTGGGTTGGAGACAGGTGACCCCACCTGGTTGGTTCGGGCCCAGGCTTGTTCAGCCTCCTAGACACTCTGAGTCTTGGCCTCCTGACTCCTCTGGGGTTGGCACAGCCTTGCCTGCCTTGGCTCCCATCCACCGGGCTGTTCCCTGCACGTACGAGTGGCCCTTTCTAGAATGTGTTTGTCTGGTCAAGGTTGACAAACTTCCTGAGCCCACGTCTGTTGACTTTTGTGGGACGTTCTGGCTACCCGGCTGGCCGCGGATGCTTCGCTCACGCCCTGTCTTCTCTCTTGGGGTGTGGAGTCAGCTAAGAGGGCAGCAGAGCTGGCTGTGTTCATGGAATCCAGTGTCTGGAGAGAAAGCTGGTGCCCATAGCAGCTGGGACTGGCAAGTGAAGACTTGAAATTCCATGAATGTAGCACCTCGTGATTCTTTGAGAACTTTAAAATGCAACATGAGTATAAACTGTTCTTAACAACCAGGATATGAACGAGGCAACCTCTTACAGACTTTTTTCTTTTTCTTTTTTGGGATGGGAGCTCCCTCTGTGACTCAGGCTGGAGTGCAGTGGTGCCATCATAGCCTTGAGCTCCTGGGCTCACGTGATCCTGCCGCCTCCGCCTCCCAAAGCGCTGGGATTACAGGGATGAGCCACTGTGCCCAGCATACCATTCATTCATTTGTTAATTCAGCAAAATACTATTCATCACATATTCTGTGGCAGGCGCTGTTCTAAGCACAGGGATAGAGCAGGAACAATCTAGCTACAGCCTCTGTTCTCATGGAGCGTGTTAAGGTCTCCAGCAACACTGTCCAAGAAAAATGTAACGTACTTTGCCTGTGTGAGCCACATATGTAATTTCAAATTTTCTAGTAGCCTTGTTTAAAAAATATGTAAAACAGCAGACCTGGCATGGTGGCTTACACCTGTAATCCCAGTACTTTGGGAGGCCGAGGTGGGCGGATCACGAGGTCAGGAGATCAAGACCATCCTGGCTAACGTGGTGAAACCCTGTCTCTACTAAAAATACAAAAAAATTAGCCGGGCATGGTGGCGGGTACCTGTAGTCCTAGCTACTTGGGAGGTTGAGGCAGGAGAATGGTGTAAACCCAGGAGGCGGACCTTGCAGTGAGTCGATATCATATTGTGCCACTGCACTCCAGCCTGGGTGATAGAGCAAGACTCTGTCTCCAAAAAAAAAAAAAAAAAAAGTAAAACAATACATTTTATTTAGCCCAAGATGTCAAAAAATATTATCATTTCAATACCTTATCAATACTTTTAAGATTACTAATACATTATTTTACTTTTTTTGTATCAAGTCTTTGAGATCTGGTGTGTGTTTGGACACATCTCAATTTGTTTTTTATTTGTTTGTGTTTGTTTTTGTTTTGGGGACAGAGTCTTACTCTGTCACCCAGGCTGGAGTGCAGTGAGGAAATGTCAGTTCACTGCAACCTCCACCTCCCAAGGTTCAAGCGATTCTCGTGCCTCAGACACCCGAGTAGCTGGGACTACGGGCACAAACACCACATCCAGCTAATTTTTGTTTTGTTTTGTTTGTAGTTGAGATGGGGTTTCACCATGTTAGTCAGGCTGGTCTCGAACTGCTGACCTCAAGTGATCCGCCCACCTCGGCCTCCCAAAGTGTTGGGATTACAAGCGCGAGCCACTGCACCTGGCCCACATCTCAATTTAAGCTAGCCACATTTCAAGCCACCTGTGGCTCATGGCTACTGATTAGAGTCTAAAGAAAGAGAGAAGCATTATACAACTAAATACTCAGCTATTAATTCCAATGGTAGTAAATGTCATGATTGACGACTTCAGAGTGCAGTGGAAATTAATCCAGTCAGGGAGGATGGTGATAGCAGTAGTGGTATCAGGGAAGGCTTCCTGGAAGCAGTGACTTTGTGATTTTTATGCAGAAACCTAAAGTGGGGTGAAGGGGAAGGATGAGCATTAAGGACAGAGGGAACTGCTGTGAGCAGACCCCAAGGTACCAAAGAGCTTG
Organism: Chlorocebus sabaeus; assembly: GCF_047675955.1. Taxonomy (NCBI): domain Eukaryota; kingdom Metazoa; phylum Chordata; class Mammalia; order Primates; family Cercopithecidae; genus Chlorocebus; species Chlorocebus sabaeus. The sequence goes on along the minus strand of NC_132905.1, from coordinate 17,257,989 downwards.
CTGCTTTTAAGGGATACCAGGTAAAATGCTGGTATCACCAGAAAGTAGAGTAGGAAGGGATGCAACAGGAGAGGTTAGCAGGAGCCAGGCCATGTGAAGCAGCTGACACAGCTCCTGGTGCAGAGCAATGCTGCGCTCACAATGACAATTGGCACTTGGAGAGACAGCTGCTGCTTGCAGAGTTACATCACACATCGGGATAATTGGCTTGACCTTGTGTATTGGAGGCTTCCAGGACAGCCCCTGGCGGTGGCGTAGACAGCAGCCATCATCCCTCCTTGCAGGCCAACAGAAGCTCGATCTTGTCTGGCTGACCATGGGCTCCACCCAAGGAGATGAAGGGTGGTTAGACCAAGCCCCTTGTGATTGGTCTGGGTGAGATATGGGATGCTGAGATGCTGGAGGATGCTGGTGGAGATGTTCCTCTGAGATAAAATGAAGGGGGCACATGAGTGGAGCCTCTTTTCCCACCTTCTTCCTTCCTGCTCAGAGTAGGGCCATGTCAGTTGTGTTTCTTAAAAATGTGGCTTCTGATGTCCTGTGACCCTAGGGGGAGGCCAAGAGACAGGCAAAGGTGCCCATCTAGGACCCTGATATTGTTAACCCACCTGAACCGCCATCACCGGACATCTTAGCAGTTGTGATCATGCATGTCTGCACATTTTACTGTGACATGCCTTATGTGGGATGAACCCAAGAATGGCAAACATTTACCTGGCACTTACTGTGCTCCAGGTGTTCTTCAAGGCCCTTCCTCTCACTTCATCCTCACAGCAACTCTCTGAGGTTGGCGTCTTTCTTATCCCCATTGTACAGATGAGCTGGGACTCACGCCCAAGGGTTGCAGCTATGTCTTTTAACTGCCACCCTGTACTGCCCCTCCTTGTTTAAACACGTTGGTTTGGAAAGCTCATTCCCCTCCCCTTCACCACCTCCTGGAACATCATTCCTCTAAAACAGGTTTCTCATCCTCAGCACTTTTGACATTTTGGGTTGGATAATCCTGTGTGTTATGGGATTTTTAGCAGCGCTCCTGACTTCTACCCACTGGGTGCCAATAGCACCCTCCCCATTAGTGATAACCAGAAATATATCCAGACATTGCCAGGTGTCCTCTGGGCAGCAAAATCGCGCCCCCCATCCCCCGCACCCCCACCCGACCTCACTAAGAACCTCTTCGCTAAAAGATGTTTTCCTGCCAGTCACCTGGGTAGCTCTGTGTCCTTGTTCAGGTTAACGTTTCCGAACCTCTGTTTCCTCTTCTGTAAAATGAGGGGACGGTATTACTTACCTCATGGGTTATTTTAAGGATTAAATCAACCAATGTATGGAAAGCAGCTGACAGTGCTGAGTGCATGAGCACTTGGTCGGTGTGATGGTTTGACCTACACGGCTCCTTCTTGTCTGTTTTCGGCTAACAGGAACTGCTAGCTGGGAATTTTTTTTTTTTTTTTTTTAACCAGCAAAAATGAATTCCTTGATCCAACGTAAAATCTACCAGGGTGTTAGCTCTGGGAGTCAGAGGCTCCACCTGTCTTCCTCCACCACTGGATTGCCAGGAATTTTTTCTTTTCTTTTTTTTTTTTTTTTTTTTTTTTTTTGAGAGAGTGCCACTCAGTCTCCCAGGCTGGAGTGCAGTGGCGCAATCTTGGCTCACTGCAGCCTCCACCTCCCAGGCTCAAACCATTCTCCTGCCTCAGCCTCCCAAAGTGCTGGGATTACAGGCATGAACCACCGTGCCCGGCCGATTGCCAGGAATTAAATCAATGCTGGTACACAGTAGGTTGTCTGTAGTATTTGTTGACTGAATAAGTGACTTAAATCTCTTTGATTAGCTGTATAACTTTTTTTTATAGATTTCTCTTGTTTCTTTCATTCTTCCCTGTCTTCTTCTGTCTTTGTTTCTCCTCTTTTTTTTGTTTGTTTGTTTACCTGTGTGTTTTTTGTTGTTGTTGTTTTTTATTTGTTTTTACTATGGCTTTGGTTTTACTACCCAAGAAATCTCAGACTTCAGCACTGTAAGCTAAAGCTGAACTAAGCCAACTCAAGAACCTCAAATCTATTTCAGTAGTTAATTCCCTTGGCTTGGTTCAGCCCCACAGTGCACTCTCTGGTGGTTCGTTTAATTTTTTGTAGCAGGTTCTGGCTGGATGTTAAACCTGGCCAAGGGAATGTGCTTCAGGCTGTTGAGTGTAGGCTTCACTTAGAATCTGAAGTCCCTCCTCCATTTGTGTACAAACATCATTATAATACAATTTACTATTAAATGTAGGGAGTGAAGGGGCATGCAGAGGTCACACATGTTCCCTGAAACATAATCCTATAATTAAAAGTGTGCTCGACCATAAAACTTATGACGTTCCCATCTCTAAGGCTACTTTTATAAAATGCATCTCATGTTCTTCATCGGATCCTCTGACCTGAGGCACAATGTTAAAAAATAGATCAACTCAAAGGCTCTTTGATTTATATGCTGCATTCGCAGACACCGACTGCAGTTCTTGGTGAAGTATCAGTTCTCAGATTTCCATAGTTAAGCGCGATTGAAGCGCGGTGAAAGTACTTCCTAAAATCCAGAGCGAATGTGATTTGATCTTTTTCTCAGATAGCCACCATTTTGAAAATTTCTCTGTTTCCATTTCACTACTGGCTGCTGCTATAGAAATTAGGGTTTTCTGCTTAAATGTATATAAAAATAGAGAAGAGGTGCTCAACCAGGGTTGATGTTGACCCCAGGGGACATTTTGCAATGTTTGGAGACATTTTTAGTTGTTACAACTCGGGGAGAGGGCAGCTACTGGTAACTGGTGAGTAGAGGGGCCAGGGATGCTGCTGACAGCCTGCAATTCCCTGTACAACAAAGAATCACCGAGCCCTAAAACCTCAATAGTGCCAAGGCTGAGAATTTCTGAGAGAGAGAGACGTTCGTTGCATCATTGATTAAAATAGGGGGAAAAAAACCCAAACTGTAAATAACGTGGATGTACATCAGTGGGGGGATGGTTAAATAATAAACTCTGCTACATCGTTTCAGTGGAGTACTATGCAGACGTTGAAGAAGAAGCAGACAGCTCCATGTGTACTGATGTCGAAAACTGTCCAGGGTGTATTTTTAAATGGAAGTAAAATCAAACACAACAGAGTTTTTGTTAAACTATTATCTGTTTTTGGTGATATTAAGGAATTTTGTGGCTTAATATTAAGGAATATTGTGGCTATGTTTTCAAAAAAAGGATCTTTTTTTTAGAGAGAGACTTACGTGGAAATATTGACAAATGAAATGATATTACGGAATTTGCTTCAAAATACTATGACAGGGGGAAGTAGATGAAGTGGAAATGGGACAGGACTGGCCATGAGTGCTGGGGCTGTGTAATGAGTTTAGGGAAGCTCATTAGATGAGTCTGAGTATTTTTGCAGTGTTTTTGGAATTCTCCATAATATAAATTTGCTACACACACACACACACACACACACACACACACGCAAATGCACTGAAGAAGATCTGGTAGGAGATAAGAGATGGTGGGTAGGTAGATAAATACAGACAGATGTAGATTTGGCTCTGTGTAACAAAGAGCTTAAATAACAGTGGCATAAATAACCTAGGAGTTTATTTCTCTCTCATCTAAGAGTCTGAGATGATACAGCAGCTCTGCTCTGCAAAGTCATCAGCAGCCCAGAATCCTTTCATCTTGTTTCCTCATCCTTAAGGTGCTGCTCTTTTCCTCATTGTCCAAGATGACTCCATCACATGACATTCTATCCAATAGGAATGAGAAAAAGAGGAAGGTCCACCCCATTCCTTTAAGGACCTAACCTGCATGTTACTTGCATCACTTTTGATTCCACCCTAGTGACTGTGCTTAGTCACATGACCACAGCCTAACTGCAAGGGAACCTGGGAAATGTAGTCTTTATTCTGGGTGGCTGAGTGCCCTGCTAAGAATCAGTTGTTTTTCGTAGAAGGGAGAAGAGAAAGAATATTGGGGATCACCTAACAGTCTCTACCACGGTGTACTCAAACCGTGAATAATAATTAGTACAGATCAATGGGACTATGGGGAACTTATCTTTTCACCTGATATGTTGCTCTGACTCTTACCATGAGCATGTGTATTTTTTCTTTTGTAAAAAGAATTAAATATTAAAACTGTTATGATAAGTGGTGTGTGCATGATCCTTGTATATGAGGCTGCAGCGTCATTTTTCAATATTCATTTTGCTGATACTCATTGCTTGTTTAGTGCTGATTACAATTACTTTATTAGATGCTAAGGACACAGGAATGACAAGACAGACAAAGCCCCCAGCCTCTGAAAGTGAATAGAGAAATATGCAGCATATTTTAAGATAGTGATCAGAATTAAGAAGGCAAATAAAACACAGTCGTCGGATAGAAAGCAGGGGGTGATTGGGGGGATGTGGGAAGAGTTTGATAATACGATCAAGAAAGGAATCTCTGAAGAGGTGACATTTGAGAAAACACTACAGGTGGAAGAGGATTTGTTGCAGGAGGAACAGCCAGTGCAAAAGCTATAAAGTGGGAATCAACTTACTAGGTTTAAATAATAGCAAAAAGGATAATGTCCCTGCAGGACAAGCTATCAGGACAGAACTTCCAGGAAGTGAGACTGGAGGGTGGGAAGGGTTTTGGATTAAATGTTATATTAGGTCATTTGGGTATTAATTACTCCAAGTCCTTACGGCCAAAAGGTGGTTTTCCTAATTATTTGCAATCATTTTCAAAATAATTAGGAAACATGGAATGTGGGAAAACACTTCACTGGCACAGTGTCATGTGGTGAAATGAGATCTGCGCCTTATTCCAGCTCTGCCTGTCATTAGCTGTGGGACCTGAGGAAACTTACTTGATTTCTTGGCCTCCCAGTTTCTTCACTTCTAAGGGTGGAGAAGAGCACTTACTCTGTATCCTGTTCTGCTCTCAGAACTACACAAGTGGGAAGTCATTTATCCCCACAGCAGCCCTAGGAGGTCGGGACCCTTTTTATCCCCATCTGGCAAGTGAGAAAATTGAAGCAGAGAAGTCAAGGAGGATCCCACATCATTTGCAAGTGGCAGAGCCAGGATTTGAACTCAGGCACCCAGGCACCTGAGGTAGCTGCTTAGTCACCACTCTATCAGTTTCCTGCCCGCTCTGCCCACCTCACAGTCTGGTTGGGAGTGTGCAATGAGGAAAGAATTTTGACAGCAACTTTCAAGAATGTAAATGCTGAACAAATGTATTAACATTATTGGAATATTCTGGAATATATCTCTTCTTTACAAATAAATATTTTAAAGTTTCTAAACTCCTAATGAAAGAATTGATTCAGGCCACGAACGTTAGTAGATGAAACCATCAGATCGGAGGTTAATGGGGAGGTTTATAATGGAGGAAGCAGGAGGTGCTACCTGTACACGAGGGCCCTCGTGGTGTCACTAGAAAGGAGACACCTGGGACTCCTGATGAGATGCAGTGGTGAGAGCCCAGCACCAATTCCAGAACATTGCTACTCTCCCCCAAATTACTCTGAACCTAATTACATTTCAAGCTAATTTATGGGAAATACAATGAAAAGAGAAATGCATTAACAACACCATAAAGAGGCAGACAGACAAATACAGAACATGAGATAGTCTACAAGACAACTAACCTAGTTTCTCCAGCACATCTAGAGTCTGTATAAAAAGGAGGGGGAGGCTATTCTAGATTAAATAAATGTAGGCGATACAAGAACCAAATCTACTGTGCGGACTTTATTTAGATCCCGTATCTTACAATCCACCCTTACAAGGGTGTGTTGAGGCAGTTGGGGAAGACTGAATGTAGACTGTGTTCAAGACAGCACAAGGAATGAGTGTTCATTTTGTTAGGTGTGATAATAGAAAATGTCCATATTTGTAAATGAAGTGTGGTGGAGAGAAGAGACTTCAAGTTGGAATTTGTTTTAAACACTTCAGCAAAGAGAATAGTAAATAAACCAAAATTCTGTGAAGAGACACATCTGGTAAAAGTCGTGAACGTTGTTGAGTCTAAGTAATGGGTGCACAGCGGTTCATTGCACTGTTCAGTCTACTTTTGTATATGTTTGAAATTTTTCATTAAAAATAAAACTTCTAGCCTTCACCGTGAAGCCATCAGACCAAAAGAGAAGGAAAAAAAAACTCATATGAAATTGCATAAAAATTGTATAAAATAAAAGCCAAACTCAGAACAAGAATAAAAACATTTTTTAAAAAACTTATGAATCACTGCATGGCTCGTTCAATTTCAGGGTAATGGTGTAATTAGAGGAGATCTGTCATTAGAAAAGATTAATTTTAAGACATCTGCTGCTGTCAATGGCAGATGGCAGAAGAGTGGAACATTCAAAGCATAGGGCTCTCAATCCATCTCTGCTACTTACCATTGATTTTAGGCAAATGTCTTCAATTTCTGTCCTCACTTTCCTTATCAGTAAAATGGGATTAATGTTCTATCAACCTCATAGGGGCTATTGGTAAGATTAAGGGGACTCAAATATGAAAGGCACTGAAAACAATGGCTGGCTCATAGACAGTGCTTAGTCTACATGAACTACTATTATTTTCACTTTCATAGTGGTCCAAGCTTCATGGAGGCACATATAATAATTTGGACCAAGTGAAGATATTCTCATATTTGGTTTCCAATATTCAATTTCTCTTACCCATTTTTCGACATTTCTCTCCTGCCTGTTTCCCTTCCCCCAATAAAAATGCCCTTGCTCTGTAGACTCAGAACAAAGCCCGCCACAGTTTAAATGGTTTCACATGGGTCCAGGTCATTGCAATGGGCTGTGGTTGGGGTGAAGGAAAGGAAGAGGAACAGTGAAGAACAATGTTGCTGGTGTGGTATCTGAAAGCAAAATGCCTCTGCAACCTGAAGATTCTCTTTCCTCCCTGGATCTCTTGCCTGCCTCTTGGTAGGATACCAGGACTCCAGGACTCCCGCAGTGGCCTCAAGCACTTCGTGTTCTCCAGCCATCTTTGGGAGGAAGGACTCTTCCCTTACAGTAAGAGTCCTTGGTGTTTTGCTTTGTGCCTTGTTTTGGTGGTTGTGGGTTGGGGTGTGGGTTTGGTTTGGCTTTTCTTTTTAATGGCTCTGCATGAGACATATTCTATAAAGTTCTACATTTTGCTCCAGGGCCCTGCTGAACCCAACCAGGAATCAACCAGAACGTGTGTGGTCCTATCCCAGCCTGTCACTGCACATTGGGTGCCTTTTTGAAGGTTGCCTCTTGTGGGCCTAGAGAATATTGGAACATGCATCGTAAAATGCAGGCATCTGGACTTGCATCATGTGTTTTTCTAAAAAACCAGTATCAGGAGGTTGCATACTGCGTGATTCCATTTATATAATATTTTCAAAATGACATTTTAGAGATGGAGAACAGATTAGTGGTTGCCAGGGGTTAAGGGTTTTGGGTCAGGGGGGTCTGGGGTGGGGGGACATCTTTGTGGTGATGGAATTGTTCTCTAGATTGCAGCGGCGGTTATACAGAGCTGCACATGTGATACAATGACACAGAGCTACACACGCACTGAACCGACCTCAGTTTCCTGGCTTTGACATTGTACTATGGTTACGTAAGATGTAATCACAGGGTGGAAGACATTGCTTGAAGGGTACTCAGGACCTTTCTGCACTATGTTTTGCAACTTTTTGTGAATCTAAAACTATCTCAAAATAAAAAGTTTTGGCTGGGCGCAGTGGTTCACGCCTGTAATCCCAGCACTTTGGGTGGCCAAGGCAGGAGGATTGCTGGAGCCCAGGAGTTCAGGACCAGCCTAGGCAACATAGTGAAATCCAGTCCCTTAAAAAATAAAATACATAAAATAAAATAAAATAAATAAAATAAAATAAAATAGTTTTTAAAAATACTAGGGACAGCGGCCGGGCACGGTGGCTCATGCCTGTAATCCCAGCACTTTGGGAGGCCGAGGCGGGTGGGTCACGAGGTCAGGAGATCAAGACCATCCTGACTAACACAGTGAAACCCCGTCTCTACTAAAAATACAAAAAATTAGCCAGGCGTGGTGGCAGGCGCCTGTAGTCCCAGCTACTCGGGAGACTGAGGCAGGAGAATGGCGTGAACCTAGGAGGCGGAGCTTGCAATGAGCGAAGATCACGCCACTGCACTCCAGCCTGGGCAACAGAGCGAGACTGCATCTCAAAAAAAAAAAAAAAAAAAAAATACTAGGGACAGCAAAATTGGATTCATTGACCAAATAATGGCCCTTGTTTTACATGCGATCAAGGATGAGGGAAGCAGGCCAGGCACTGTGGCTGATGCCTGTAATCCCAGCACTTTGGGAGGCCAAGGCAGGAGGATTGCTGGAGCCCAGGAGTCAGGACCAGCCTGGGCAACACAGTGAAATCTCGTCTCTTAAAAAATAAAATACATAAAATAAAATAAAATGAAAAAAGTTTTCAAAAATACCAGGGACAGCAAAATTGGATTGATTGACCAAATGATGGGCCCATGTTTTACAGGCGATCAAGAATGAGGGAAGCAGGCCGGGCATGGTGGCTCATGCCTGTAATCCCAGCACTTTGGGAGGCTGAGGCGGGTAGATCACCTGAAGTCAGGCATTCAAGACCAGCCTGGCCAACATGGCAAAACCCCATCCCTACTGAAAATACAAAAATTAGCTGGGCGTGGTGGCGGGCACCTGCCATTCTAGCTACTCGGGAGGCTGAGTCAGGAGAATCACTTGAACCCAGGAGGAAGTAGAGTGAAAGCTTTCCCATTAGCCGTTTTTATGTTTTATTCTATGCCGAGCTCATGTGAATGAGAATTCATCAAGCCTAGGTGAGAGAGTTTAGTCTGGAACTGAGATTCAGGACTCAAGCTGGTTTCCTTTCGTCATAAGACTCCCTAGGACTCAGTCTGCTTGGCTGAAGGGTGGTGCTGTGAATAGGCTGCTGCGGAGGCATATTGCTTATGCAATTGCTTATGTAAGCTGAGTGCGGTGGCTCACACCTATAAATCCCAGCACCTCAGGAGGCCGAAGTAGGAGGATCACTTGAACCCAGGAGTTGGAGACCAGCCTGGGCAACAAAGTGAGATCCCTGTCTTTACAAAAAAATAAAAATGAAAACACTAGCCAGGTGTGATGGTGCACACCTGTAGTCCTAGCTACTTGGGAGGCTGAGGCAGGAGGATTGCTTGAGCCTAGGAGGTAGACACCAGGAGTTTGCTGGGCAACACAACAAGGACCTGTCTCTATAAAAATAGAATAACTGTTTATGTCTTCCTAAGAGAGTTTTTGTTTTGTTTTGTTTTGTTTTTTTGAGACGGAGTCTCGCTCTATTGCCCAGGCTGGAGTGCAGTGGCGCGATCTCGGCTCACTGCAAGCTCTGCCTCCCGGGTTCATGCCATTCTCCTGCCTCAGCCTCCCGAGTAGCTGGAACAACAGGCGCCCGCCACCACGCCCGGCTAATTTTTTGTATTTTTAGTATACACAGGGTTTCACCTTGTTAGTCAAGGTGGTCTCGATCTCCTGACCTCGTGATCTACCCGCCTTGGCCTCCCAAAGTGCTGGGATTACAGGCGTGAGCCACTGTGCCTGGCCCCTAAGAGAATTTTTGGATAAAGTTTTCCAATCAGGGAGTAAAAATAGCACAAGGGATGAAGACATGGGACATTCTGCTGGGCGTATAAATTGGATTCACCACTCTGAGGAGCGATATGCAAATGGGTTTTACAGTTTTAAACTGGGGGGCCCGCAGTCTTTCCTTGGGGTATCACTTCTAGAGAACTCCAGGCATGTGCACCCAAGAAGACCTGCTCCAGTCATTGTGGAATTCATTATCCTAACAACAACCTGGGACCCCTGAGGACTGGACAGGTGAACTGTGACACAGACATACCTGCAGACACCATGCAGCAATGAGAAAGAATAAGCTAGATCTCTGTGTCATGGCATGGAATGAACAACAAGGTATTTTATTATTAGAGTGAAAAAACATCTTGGAACAAGATGTACATGATCAATAGCGGTCAACAACACATTCACAAAACACATTTGTAAAAACAATACTGTATATTTTAATGAATGTGTGGGTGTTTGTGTTTATAAGCTATTTATCCTATTAATTGTGGATACATCTGGTGGGAGGTAGTGCCCCAATGTGACTCTAATCTTATCTGAAATTTTAAAATGTATTTACAAATGTTTTTAGATGTTATTTGGGCAACCAAAATTTTATTTTAAGAGAGAAAGGGCCGTGCAATTCTTATCTCAGCAGGAAGAGGCACAGGTGGACTAGTTGGGGTCACTCATTGAGGAATTCCCACTAAGTCTGGATGGCAAATCCCACCTGAAATGCCAACTTCAGGAGAGGAGGAACTTGTCTGTCTGGTTGGACACTGTATCCTTAATGCCTGAGACAGTCCCTGGGTCTAAGAAGGTCCTTAAAGAACAGGGGAAGGGGAAGAAAGATGAAATCAATTAGTGAAGGAGTAGGAGCTTTGCTCTTTGGTGTGCTACATAAACAGCATCAGTGATTCTAAATGATGGGCAGCCTGACTCAATGAATGAATCAGTGACTGGCTTTAGTGTCAGCTGTGTTCTTCCTGATCCATTTATCTGCCTTCTAGCCTTTGCAAAAGAAATTGAATTTGCATTATTTATCTGGGGAGATGGTTCCCAATGCATTGCAACCCTGTCCCACAACTTCTATTCAATGACACCTTCCCCATGTTAAGAGAGACAGGGTAGAGGAGGATGGAGGTGTGGACAGGAGGAGGGATTTGTGATCACACCCTTGTGGCTTGTGGAGTTCTTCCCAAAGGTTGTTGAAGTGACAACAGCTGTTGAATTTCACTGGCTGGACCCACAGCTGATTCCTACTCTAATTTTTCACACTGAACACCTAGGGCGTGATACACCTGTATTAAAACACAAAGGCAGTCTGCAGTCTCGCAGGCAAGGGGCTGCCCACGGCTCCAGGTAGACATCTTCCAGGGCTTGTGTGCAGCAGGAGAGAGCGTCTCTTCTCCAGCAGTTCATCTTGGGCCTCCCATTGGCCCCAGGTGGCTCACGTGGCCAACACCCTGGAGCCAATCACTATAGACCGAGGAATGGGAGATGCTAATTAACAGGCTTCGAGCTTGTTAGTAGGGTCAGTCCCAGCCCAGCCACATGGACTGAGAGTCATGGGGAGACCTAGGGAAATTAAATAACTCACAAACACCTGTAAAAACTGTTCCAGTGACTGGTGTGTGCGAGAGGGCCATGGGCCTGTGGAAGCTGCAGGAGGGAAATCGCTCACTCAGGGAGGGCCTGGGGAAGTCCTGCCGGAACTGAGGCCTCTGCAGGGTGAGCAGGCGGGACGGGAGTTCCAGGCAGTGGGAACAGCATGTGCAAAGGCCCTGTGGCAAGAGGGAGCATGGAGCAAAAGAAAGGCCAGTGTGCTGGAATCAGACATTGGGTGAGGAGAAGCCAGATCAAGGCTGTGTTCCGAAGTGTTCGCTTCATCTTAAGAGCAATGGAAAGCCGTCAGAGGTTATAAGCAAGGATGAGGTGAGGGGGTAGGTTCACATTTATGCTGTCATTCGCTGCACAGAGAACAAACTGGAGGGAGGCCACGGTGGCCCCTGGGAGGTGGGCAGGGGGACTGCGGTGGTCTTCCTGGGCAGGGAGGGTGGCGGCTTGGACCTGGGTGATGGCCGTGGAGGTGAACTTTATAAGGCCTGGAGATGGATTGGAGGAGAGGGAGAAGTAAGAGCGATCCTGAGCTTTTGGTGTGAGCAACTACCCCCTGAAATGGGGAAAGCCAAGCTGGTTTGTGATTCACAGATGTATTTTGAATGGAAATTGAATGAGGCTGGTGGAGGCTGCCAGAGACGTCCAGGTTTGGGCCACAGCTGCTGTCTGTTCAGAAGCCTGTGATTGAAGTCAGCAGGCTTTGATTTCTCAGCCCGTGAAGGATGCTGGGAGTGGCCCTCTCCAAAGTCCCCTTGGCTGACTGGCCATCTGTCCTCTGCATCTAACAGGCAGGGCCACTGTCCTCAGCCAAGGTAGCTGGTGCACTGACAGGGGTGGGGAAAGGTGGGCAGCCCACCCACTGGGGACCCTCCATCTGCTTTTGATCCCTCCCAGCCTTTGAAGCTGCCTCTGCCCCCACCCCCCAGCTGTCATCTCTCGGGCTCCCCCACTTCTTCCCAGTCCCCAGGGACAGGGGTGGTGACAAGGGTAACAAATGGCACAAGCCGCAGGCAGCAGCAGGCCAAGGAGGCCAGAGGGTGGGGGCGCTTGAATGCCTTTCTTCCCGCTCCTTCAGGCTCTCTTCTGAAGTAGCCGGGCTATCAGGGTTTTGCAACAATGCAACAAAGAAAGAATTTTTTTTTTGTAAATGAATTCCATGCTTTTGCTTCCTTTCCCTTCCCTCCCTTCGTGAAAGGGAAGCTACGTCTTTCTCCTCCTCCAGATTCCGTGAAGGCTGTCTAAGTTCTCTCTTCCTTCCCCCTGCATAGAGAATAAGCTGGTCTCCAATTTCAGGTGATTGTGAGGGTGGGGAGAGTGGGGAGAATGTGAAGGAAGCCTTCCCCTCAAATTGCAGGAGAGCTCAACTCTGCCCCTCAAACCGCAATAGGAACCAGTGGTTTCCGGGTGATCCTCATGACAGTTTCCAGTGTCTACCTGGAATGAAACGAATAGTGTGTTTCAAGCTTTTGTCTGTGTGAATGCAAATAATCTCGGCTGCCCTTTGTTGAATACCCAATGCCTTCTCTGACTCATTTTCCTCAGAATAACCTGGCGGGGAGGGTAGTATTTACTCCATCTTACAGAACTGAGGCTCAGATAAGTGAAATAACGTGCCCAAGGTTACACCGCTGACAAGGACATAGCTGGGATTTGAACCCCTGGAGCAGATAACAGGTCTGGTGCTCTGACTGGGTAGCTTAGTAGACTTTAGAGCTCGATGGGCCCTGAGTTGAAATTGTGATCCAGAGCTATGTGCAAGCTGTGGTTAAGAGCAGAGATCTGGAGCCAGATCACCTGGTTGAGAATCCTGGCCCTACCACTAACTGGCCAGGTCAATCTCTGAACCTGTCTCCTTATCTCTACCTACTTCATAGGATGAAATGAGCCAGTGCATGCAGAGAGATTTAAACCTCAGAGTAAATGCTCTGTAAGTGTGAGCTGTTTTTATTTCTAGTATCCGTAAACTGAGCAATGTAATCAGGGCCAGGTTAAAACCTTCAGCAGCCTCAAACACCAGAGACTGGCCTCCCTCCTGCATGGTCTCCTCCAATTCAACAATAAAACAATGTGGTTCATAAGACAAAAAACTCACTGTGTGCTGAGAAGTTTTTTACAGTTTTGTTTAGTTTTTTTTTATTGGTATATAATAGATGGACGGATTCTCAGGGTGCACGTGATCGTTTGATGCATTCATATAATGTGTACAGATCAAAGCAGCATAATTGGGATTTCATCACCTTAAATATGTATCTTTTCTTTATGCTAGCATCATTCAAATTACTCTTTATTCTAGCTATTCGGAATGTATGATAAGCTATTGTTAATTATAGTCACCCTACTGTTCTATTGGACACTAGGTCTTATTCCTTCTAACTGTATATTTGTACCCGTTAATCAACCTCTCTTCATCCTCCCCACCACCCTTCCTGGCCTTTAGTAATCACAATCTACTCTCTATCGTCATGAGATCTACTTTTTTAGCTCCCACATGTGGTTGAGAACATGCCATATTTGTCTTTCTGTCCTTGGCTTATTTCACTTACATAATGACCTCCAGTTCCATCCACATTGCTGCAAATGACAGGATTTCGTTCTTTTCATGGCTGAATAATATTCTACTGAATATGCATACCACATTTTCTGTATCCACCCATCACTCGGTGGAGCGCACTGACATTTGAAAAGTTTCTTCTTAGATCCTCATGGCAGAACAGGATAAGTTCACCAAACAGGAATGATTTCACATTTTCTTGGTGACTGCACTTTGCTCAGACTTAAATCTGTGCTTAATCGGCCTTGGAGGAAATATAGGACAGATCCTTCTATCTCCCAGCGTGGTGGAGAGAATTAAAAGAGATACTGTAAATGTGATCAGGAAAATTGCCTGGCATATAATAGGTGCTTGGGAAATGAGAACCATGACTAGAATTTTTGGAAGAGTTTTACTAACTCTGGAAACCGAGTTGCCTTGAGTTGCTTGTTCACATTCCTGTGCTCTGTGGCTAATAGTTTGCTTCTGCAAGTCACCAGTGCCTGTAGCTGTAGCTGCCCGCAGGAAGGAACGGTTGTCAGGTTCTCAAGTCAGGGTCATGTTTACTTTGTGAAGATTAATATTTCTGTAGCTTTGGCTTTGTTAGTGCTGTTCATTTATTTGCCTCCAAAGGATGATGTGTTTTGATTGCTCTAGGTATTTTAACTGCTATAGGTATTTGAGATTTTTCAGACCTAATTCTAGATCTAACAGAGACCTAGAATCAGTCAAGTCTCTTTCTTCATGCACATTAATTTTGGAAAAAATAAACTTTTGAATTATCATATATTGGTGGATTATTTTATCATTACTGTGTGTCCCTGTACATCTCTAATAATGGTTTTTATTTTAAAATCTACTTGGGGTAATGCCAGCTTTCTTTTGTATTGTATTCATATTATTGAATCCTTGCTTTGAACCTTAGTATGTCTTTATATTTAAAAGAGGTCTCTTGTAATATTTAAAAGGGGTCTCTTGTAGTTAATTTTTTAAAGTCAGTCTGGTGATCTTTGTTTCTGAAGTATTGTATTCTGTTTGCATTTACTGTAATTAATGTAATATATGTACATTAAATGTTTACATTTATTATTCTTTAAGTGGTTACCCTAAATATTATAGGATACATCCTTGATATATCTAAAACTTTACTATAAATTAGTACTTTTACCATTTCCAAGAAAATGCAAGGTCCTTAAAACACGTTGATTATATTTATCTATCCTCCTGCTGCACATATTTACCCTTTTACGTTGTTCTTTATCTTTGCTGAATTTTCATGCTTCCAGAACATTCTTTTTTAGTGCAGGTTTACTGATGGCAAACTATCTTAATTTTGGTTTGTTTCATTTTGATTTTGTCTTCATTTTGAAGTTTGTTTTTGTTTTTTTTTTTTTTGCTGGCATAGAATTCCACATTGGCAGATGAAATTCCATTGCTTTCTGGTTTCCATCAATTCTGCTGAGAAGCTGATTCTCAGTCTTATTATACCTTCTTTAAAGATTATGTCTTTTATTCCCCCTCTGACTGCTTTTAAGATTAATTTGTACACATGTGCAGTTTGACCATCACATGCCCAGGAATGCTTTTCTCTGTATTTATCTTGTTTGGGATTCATAGAACTTCTTGATTCCATGACTTGATGTCTGTCATCAATCTGGTAAGGTCTTCTGTCAGTTTCTCTTTAAATATTGTTTCTGACTTGCTCTCTCTCTCTCCCCTCCTTCTGTGGCTCCTACTACATGTGTGCTAGATCTTTTACCATGTTCCATGTTTCTTTTATGCTCTTTTAAACCTGTTTTTCAACCTTATTCCTGAGATCTGTTTACTGACTTACCTTCCAGTTCACTAATTCTTTCATCTACTATGTCCAGTCTGTAGTTCAACTGATCTGTCGAGTTCTTAATTTTATTTATTTCATTTCTCAGTTCTATAATTTCCTTTTTTTTTTTTTTTTTTTTTGGATGGAGTTGTGTTCGTGTCACCCAGGCTGGAGTGCAGTGGTGCAATCTCAGCTCACTGCAACCTCCGCCTCCTGGGTTCAAGCAATTCTCCTGCCTCAGCCTCCTGAGTAGCTGAGATTACAGGCACCTGCCACCATGCCTGGCTAATTTTTCTATTTTTAGTAGAGATAGGATTTCACCTTGTTGGCCAGGATGGTCTCAAACTCCTGCTTCAAGTGATCCACCCGCCTCGAACTCCCAAAGTGCTGGGATTACAGACGTGAGCCACCATGCCCAACCAGTAATTTCCATTTTTAAAGAGCCTAGTTGTTTTTAGCAGCATTCTCATCTTAAATCAGTTTTTTTATTATATTATCACAGTTACTAGGGACTCCATGTTTGACAACTTCAATACCCGAATCTCACGTGAGGTTTTTGTTTTTGTTTTTGTTTTTGTCTTGGTTTTTGATCATTTGGTTTTGTCTCTTGGTAATTTTTCTATTGTGTATAAAACATTGTGGAGACTCTGGAAGATGACATCTCACCCAAAAGAAACGTTTTTCTTCTGGCTATTGATGATAATAGAGGCAAATCACGTTTGTCCAATATGGGATTGAGATGACTCAAGCCAGGATCCATTTTGTTTGCCCTAACTCCAAGGAAGTAACCCTTCAGGGTCCCAGTTAAAAGCCTTGAGTGTTTCTCAAGGCTCCTCATCCTTATTGAGGGTGAATTCCATTTTTTGCCTTCCTGTAATTAGGCAACTGCAAAAAGGCTCTGCTTAATTTCTTGCCTTCATAGCTACCCCTTTTTGCTTGGTTTCTCTACCTCTCACCACCCCCAGCCTGGGTATCAGCAAATACCTCAAGGCTAATAACTCGACAATATCAGACTCATACCTCTGTGGTTCTCATATTTCTACAATCTTTGCTCCTGTGTCCTAACTACTTTAGTAATCCTGAACTCCAGTTTTTGTCTCCCCAGCTCCACAAGACTGAAAAACTCTAAGCTGTTGCTTTTTAATTCTTTGATTGTAAATTGGCAAATGTCTTGAGGGGAAACTTGATAGAGGTCAAACTTAGTCTGTTTTTCATCTCTCTGGGATCTTGGTCCCTCACGACTTGCCTTGGTTGACTTCCAATCCCTTAAGACAATATTTTATAGCTTTTATTTTTGATCATGATAGTGAGATTGGCTAAAAATACAAGCTGTCCCATCATAGCTGGGAGGTGCACTCAGCTGGACAGTTTAATACATATTAGGAAAAATGGCTTATTTTTGTTTTCTTCAATATGGAGAAAAATTAAACTTTAAACCATGTAAAAAGGCAGACTGTAAATGAATTAAAGACTTAAATATGAAAGCTAAAATTCTAAGTGAATAGTTTAACATGTAGACAAATTTTGAAATCCCAAGAATAGAGAAAGGATTTTTATACCTACAAAAAGAAATTATTAGGTAAATATGTAAGGATTTTTTGTTCTACAAAAGACAATCGAAATAAAGAAAACAGACAAATGAAAGACTAAGAGAAGAAATTTACAGCATTCAAAAAACACAATGAATACCTAGACTCTGTAATGCACTCCAGCAAATCAATAAGAAAAAAAAAAAAGATAACCCAGTAGAAAAATGGGCAAGCATAAAAGATCTGAACAGGCAATTTCCAAACATTCATATGGCCTACAATTATGTGAATATATGCTCAAACTCACTAGTAATCCTAATATGAAAATCAAAACAACTATTAGATATTGCTTTCCACGCATCAGTTTGGCAAAAAGTAGAAAGTGGGGCAGTGCCAAGTGTTAGCTGGAATTTGTGAAACTGGAATGCTTATGTACTTCTGATGGAATCTAGAATGGCACAGGAATTATGAAGAACAGTCTGCTAGTACTTGTTCAAGTTCAGTTCACATATGCTCCATAACACAGAAATCCTCCACCTTGGATATAAATACATTTTAGGAACGTGTGTGTATATAGTGTATGTAGGGAGAGATACTGCATTTTAAAAAATGAAGATGAATGGAGATGTTCATTGCAGCATTGTTTATAAGGTGGCTGAGAGATAAAGGCTACCTAGCTGTTCACCACCAGGGCATTGCATAAATTCAATAGAGTGGGTGTACAATATAGAATTATAACTACAAGCTAGATATGCATCCAGTAATATGCACATTTTTAAATCTGCAGACTGAAAATAAAAAGCCTTCTAAACAGAATGAGATATTGTGCACATTATTCATTAAATTAAAACACATGCCACACATAAAATAACATGATATCACTTATAAGGAAACATTTACATATTTAATATGTCAGAGTCATTGTCTAGGGTGTGGTGGAAAATAAGATTAACTTTTAAAAATCTTGTTGGAAGAAGGTGATGGCTCAAGTAAGATTTCCTCCCTCCCTGTCCCTCTTTCCCTCTGCCCCTTCTTTTCTCCCTTCCTCCAACAGTTGGTAATTGGATGATGGAATGAACAAGATTCTGTGTCAAGTGCTGTGGAGGAAATAAAGATGATTTCCCCATTGGCTTGGCCTTGAAGAACCTTGGGCAAGGACTTCTAAGGTGAATACACCAGAGGCCTTAGTAACGATACTCTGTCCCTGAGTTCAGACTCACAAACACATTCCTGCTCTGCTTAAAATCAACAAATGCTCTTTTGGATGTATAAGAGCTCTTAAGGATGACAGCAACACACTCAGTAAAGTAAATAAGCTATGTGACTGAGGCCAGAAGTGTCACACTGCTGTCTCTTTCCTTAGCAGGCTTTTCTGATAATACATATGACATAGCTCTCAAATGCAAATGCCTGTAGGGACCAGGAGGAAATACAAATGGAAAAAGAGGGTCAAATGTAAGAAAGTAGGGAGTGGTGGGGACTGTGACAAAATGGAGTCCATGTACCTTGACTTAATTGGGCAGCCACTCTTCAGTGCCAGTTGGTTGCTGCCACGCAAGAATAAGGCAATACTCTTGTAGTTTTAACAAAAGCTGAAAATCTAGATTTTATGTGAAATTGTCTCATTTTTAAATATTGGCAACTACCTCAAATATTTTTAAACCCCAGGGAGTGGGGGAAACAATTCACTTTGTTTTTAACCAGATTTGGTCAGTTGGCTCACAATTTGCTGCTTCTAATACTCTCATAGCATCTGGATATCTGGAGACTAGTGATATTTTTTAACCTCATTGTTTATTTTTTTAACCTTTAATTATTTGCACACACCCAAAAGAATGAAGGGAATTAGTTTAGACAAGATGCAAATTTCTGGCACCTGTAGCCAGATAACAGCTACAATGTCTGCCATTTGCTAAGCACCATACAATATGCTTTGATGTATCAGAGGGAGCAAGACAGCTAGGCCTCTATCCTGGAGTGCCTGTGGCATTTGAGAAACAAAAAAACAGGCACCAAGATGCGTGTATATGTGGGGACATTTTAGGACTCAACATTGATATAAACATTGTGTGTGTGTATGTGTCTGTGTGTGTATGTACATATATATACACATATATAAATATATATATGTGTATATATGTGTATATATATACACATATATATACACACACATATATGTATAGTAGAGAGAGAGAATATAAACATGTAAACACGAGAGCTGATTCGTGTGTGTGTTAGCCCGTTTTGCATTGCTATAAAGGAATACCTGATACTGAGTAATTTATTTTTTAAAAAGCAGTTTATTTGGCTCACGGTTCTGCAGGTGGTACTAGCATGGCATCAGCATCTGCTCAGCTTCTGGTGAGGCCTTGGGAAGCTGTTACTCACAGTGGACGGTGGAGGGCCAGCAGGCACATCGCACAGTGACAGAAGGAGCAAGAGAGATGCCCGGCTCTTTTAAACAACTAGTTCTCCTGTGAACTAATAGAACAAGAGCTCACTCATACCGTGGAGAGGGCACCAAGCCATTCATGAGGGATCCACCCCTATGACCCAAATTCCTCCCACAACACTGGGGATCACATCACGTTTTAACGTGAGAGTTGAAGGGGACAAAGCCCAAACCGTATTAGGGTGGGATTCTCTCATCAGATCAAAACGTCCGTATACAGAAAGTATTTCCTATGTGCAAGCCCTGAGATAAGGGCTTTCTTATTTAAAAATTAAGTGTTCCAGGCATACAAAGATGGATAAAACATACAAAAATAGGGTACCCGGCATCCTGCTTACCTGATAGAGGGGTTGGCAAAGATTTGCTGCCAGATACTAAAAACCTTCGGCTCTGCAGGCCACACATGGTCTCTGTTGAAACTACTCCACTTAGCACTGTGGTGTGAAAGTAACCACAGACAGGATAGTAAACCAGTGAGCAGGGCAGTGTTCCAATAAAACTTTACCTATGGACACTGAAATGTGAATTTCACATCATTTTCACATATTATGAAATAGTATCCTTCTTTTGATTATTTTGCAACCGTTTAAAAATGTGAAAGCCGTTCCTGACTCACGGGTCACACAAAAACAGTTGTGGGCTGGATTTGGCTTACGGACCATAGGTAGTGTCAGCCCCTGAATTAAAACACTACACAGTCGAAGCCCCCCAGGTGCCACTTCCAAAATTATATCCCCTCCTACCCCCAGAGTTAGCCATTCTCTTGAAAACAGTGTTGATCATTCCTGAGTGTAATTTTCTTTTTGTGGAATGCATCTGTGTCCATTAACAGTACAGTTGGTTCCAATCCAAGGATTCAGTTAACTACAAATCAGAAATATTCAGGGGGTGGGGTGAGCACGGTGGCTTACGCCCCTGAGGCCAGGAGTTCAAGACCAGTTTGGCCAACATGGCAAAACCCCGTCTCTGCTAAAAATACAAAAATTAGCTTGGTGTGGTGGTGTGTACCTGTAATCCCAGCTACTCGGGAGGCTGAGGTAGGAGAATCACTTGAACCTGGGAAGCAGAAGTTGCAGTGAGCCCAGATTGTACCACTATACTCCAGCCTGGAAGACAGAACAAGATTTTATCTATCTATCTATCTATCTATCTATCTATCTATCTATAATATATATATATATTTTAATATATATATATTCAGGGCAAAAAAATGTAAGAATAAAAATAATATATATTTTAAAACAGTGCATATAACAACTGTTTACATAGTGTTTACATTGCATTGGACATTATAAGTAACCTAGAGATTATTTAGAGTATGTGGGAGGATGTATGTGGGTTATGTGCAAATACTCTACCATTTTTTATAAGGGACTTGAGCACCTGCCAATTTTGGTGTCCATGGCAGGGGGTGGGAATGGCTCCTGGGATACTGAGGGGTGGCTGTATTTTTGAACTTTATTTTGAATAAGCATTTAAGTTGCTATTAAAATAGTGCTTTTTTTTTTTTTTTTTACATGAATCACCTTTTTTAATCTTCACCATGACCGTTTTCCAGATGAGAAAACTTTTGACTGAGAGCAGTTTGGTACCTTGCTCAAAGTAGTAGGTAGCCCACTGGGATTTGAATTTGCAACCTTTTTACAACCGGATCTGAGTTTATAAGCAACACACCACCGATCGCTACATTGTGTTTCATTAACCGAATAATAACTGATCTTGCCAAGGATGACCTTGTGATAACGATGTGCTCACGGTAAATTTAGCCTTTCTCTGAAGACAATTGTGGGTTAAATGTTACTGGTTGTAGTTTAGACCTTGGAAAATTGCTACACTATGTATAGTAGTGTGTGCATTAACCAGAAACCTCATTTTCTAAACCCAGTGGGTGGGAGTTTATTTATTAATATTTATTTTGAGACGGGGTCTCACTCTGTCACCAAGGCTAGAATGCAGTGGCACAATTACAGCTCACTGCACCCTCCATCTCCCCTGGCTCAGGTGATCCTCCTGCCTCAGCCTCTTGAGTAGCTGGGACCACAGGCATGTACCACGATGCCCAGTTAACTTTTTTGTATTTTTCGTAGAGATGGGGTTTCGCCATGTTGCCTAGGTTGGTCTCGAACTCCTGGGCTCAAGTGATCTGCCACCTCGGCCTCCCAAAGTGTTGGAATTGAAGGCATGAGCCACTGCGCCCGGCCAGAATTTAGAAGGAGCGACTACCAACATGGTGCAAGAATTGGAAATGTTTTCAATTAAAAAATGAGAAAGACCAAAGAAGACTTCATCCCTGCTCTCCCCTGCCCACCCCCCATAGCATATTATAAAAATCATGGTAATTCAGGAGCCAGTATGTTCTCTCTTGGTCAGGACCACAGTGATGAACTGTGGAGTATTGCCACTGAGAGAGCTGTTAATGATGCTGATGTCTTTTGAGCTTTTCTTTGTCCGTGCGAGTAGTACCATGTTTATTTGCTTTGAGATGGAGTCTCATTCTGTTGCCAGGCTGGAGTGCAGTGGTGCGATCTTGACTCACTGCAACCTCCGCCTCCTGGGTTTGAGCGATTCTCCTGCCTCAGCCTCCCGAGTAGCTGGGACTACAGGCATACGCCACCATGCCCAGCTAATTTTTCTGTTTTTTTTTAGTAGAGACGGCGTTTCACCATGTTGGCCAGGATGGCCTCCATCTCTTGACCTTGTGATCCACCCGCTTCAGCCTCCCAAAGTGCTGGGATTACAGGCGTGGGCCACCCCACCCACTCTCTTAACCACAGTCAACTCCACGTTCTCCCTAAGCCTCTGGCTTTTGGAAATCTAAATCCAAATGCTGCCTATCTCTCTCTTCCTCAGCTGGGAAGTTGCCCTAGTTTGCTCTGGCTCATTTATATGACATTGAAAAGAGACCAAAATATAATTTTTCTAATGGCAAAATACAGCAAGAAGGAGGGGAATGTTTTAATCAACTGGGTGTATTCTCCAGCGGGGAGCAAGAACTTCATTTTAATTTCTCATTTCCCTTTGATGAAAACTTCAGTGAATTTTTATCATGTGGAATTTATAAGAAGGCTGGGTTTAGGTAATCAGCTTTAATATTTATACTCTTAGGGAAAAAAATAGGAACCATTAGCAAGCATGCATAATTAATGAATAAATTATATTTCCCTTTGTTTTCTTTCAGGTACAAGGAAATGCTAGAACTAGTGATCTCAGCCAGCCTCACTGTAAACAGCGCTTGTCTGGAGAAACTGAAGTTTCACCGTGCTGACGCCACTGTGTGGACTCTGAGTGACAGAGAAGGTAGGCTTCCTGCTGTGAGTTTGGGTCAACAGGTGTGGTGGTCCTAGGTCACCCTGAGAATATCGTAAGCGACAGACACGCATCCTTTCCAAAGTACTGTCCTTAGGACAATTTCTCCCCCTGCCATTTAAATGCTTGCCTCTGAACCAAAACTTTGGCATACATGTCTGACAATTCTGTCTCATCGTTAGAGATAAAAATATGCTCGTTTGTATCTTGAACTTCCTTTCTTGGTCTCCAATTCCAAGAAATGCTGACACCACCACAGATGATAGTCACTTTGGGGTGAGTCCCAGGCCCAGCCCTTGGATGTGTTTTGCAGTGTCTGCTTCCGGCTTTGAGCTCTGTCCTCTACTCTGTTCTGCCATCCCCTTGTCCAAGCAGGCGTCTTGCTTACAGGGGTTTGACATTAGGACAAGAACTCGTCTGCCTCTTGCTTTCAGGTCGGGTTGGAGTCAAGGAAGCAGAGAGGAATCAAAGTTGTTTAAAAAAGTATTGGCAAATGATGCAGTCGAACTAGTTTTCACTAGAACAATTCCAGCTATTGTTTGTTCTGTTTCGGATCTGTCAGCCTTCCTGGTAGAGCTTGGAGTTAGCAAAAGGCATTAAGCTATTATGTTTAACCATTGGGCTTAACCCTTTCTTTGGCTGGCTTTGGGATTTGCTGCTGGTGTCCTGAGACCCCCTCTTTGTTTTTCCTTCACTATCTGTTTAACACCAACTCATAGGGCACAAATGCTGTGTAACTGTCTTGGAAAACCAAAGTGACTTGTGTCTAGTGGAATATAACATCACAAGGAATTGGCTTTGAAGCCAACCCAGGCTCCCATCAGTAATTATTGCTGTCAGCAAGACAATGACATTTCTCCTTACATGCTGGTTACAGAGCTGGAACTGCACGGATGAAAGTACCACCAAGTGGCTTGGGCTCTCATGCCAAAACTGGATGGTGAAGAGCACACCCTCATTCTTCCTGGCACTTTGGACCATTCTTGTAAACCGCCCTGGGGCCTTTGAGAGTTTAAGAAAATGTACTGAGCCCTGTTCAAAGACAGTCATCATTTTCTTTCCAAACAGAGACACAAGTCCACTTAAGTAGAGACACAAGTCAACTGTCTTCGTTTGAGAGCCGGTAGTAACAGGAAAGGGCATAGGCTGCTGAGTGGGGAATCCCAGCCGCACTGCTTCTCAGCCAAATGATCTCAGGCAAACCGTTTAACTTTTCTGAGCCTCAGTTTTCTCACCTGTCAAATGGGGGTATAATGGCATACTTCATAGGGTGCCGATTACAAGGAGGAAGTGAGGTGATGGGATGTAAAGTGTCTGGCACACCTTGGGGGCATGGTGCATGGTTAAATGTACCATTCCATTGTTGTTCTCCTCTGAACCAAATAACCATGGTAAATTCAAAACCATGGTTGCACACAGGGCAGCCCGTAGCCACATCTGGCCCTGGAGTTTGTCTTTGTTTGGTTTACACTATGTTTTAAGTAAAAGTGAATTTGTAAAAATTGGGAGCACTCACATACAAATCTGGAGTTCTAGTTTCTCTTAAAAGGCTGGAGGCTGGCTAGGAGCAGTGGCTCACCCCTGTAATCCCAGCACTTTGGGAGGCCGAGGCAGGCAGATCATGAGGTCAGGAGTTTGACACCAGCCTGACCAACATGGTGAAACCTTATCTCTACTAAAAATACAAAAAGTAGCTGGGCATGGTGGCACATGCCTGTAATTCCAGCTACTTGGGAAGCTGAGGCAGGAGAATTGCTTGAACCTGAGAGGCGGAGGTTGCAGTGAGCTGAGATCGCACCATTGCACTCCAGCCTGGGCAACAGAGTGAGACTCCGTCTCAAAAAAAAAAAAAAAAAAAGGCTGAGGGCTTTAGCAACTCTGGGCCTCCACATTCCCTGCTGGCTGCCACTAGTAGGAGCTGAGAGGCAGCTGTCCTGTAGGTGAATCCCTGCCTCTCCCTTTTGTCCTTCATTTTTATGAGCACCTACTTTCTGCCAGGCACTGTTCAAAGCAACATAACTCTAGTTTCATTCTCCTCCTCCCTCTCTATCACCGTCAGAGCAAACACTCGGCACTTGTCATGTGCCCGGCATTACTCTATTTAACTCATTTAATCTTCACAACTCTAAAAAGTGGGTCCTGTTATTATCCCCATTTTACAGATGAGGAAACCAAAACGCAGAGAGGTCAAGCAGCTTGATTGAGATGGCACAGATAGCCCAGATTTGAACCTACATAGTCTGACTTCAGAGTTTATTCTCCTGATCAGTACTCTGTACTGTTTCTCATTTAATTATTATACAATTACTAGGCTATGAGCCCATTTTACAGACATGGAAGTTGGGGCATGGAGGAGTTATGTAACCAGGTTAAAGTCATACCAGAATCAAACCCAGGCACTCTGGTTCCAGAGCTCCCCCTTGTAAACCATTTCTAACTCATTTCTGCCAAGCCGTAAGAGTCTCCAGACCCTAGATCTTCAATTCTCGCACAGTGGTGAAATCCACAGACACTCCTTTTTGTGAGTTGGAGCTGTCAGTGCCCTTTCTACTGCCCTGAAACAAGCTGGCTGCCAAGGTGAAGGCTCTGAGGGTGGAAGCGATGGGGCAGAGAGAGGTTGCTCCCAAATTCAGAACAGGTAGCGCCAGTGAGGTCAGGTTACACACACACTTTCTTTCTCATGGGGCAGGTGGTGAGCTCCAGAGACTCTGCAGGGGACATTCCACCCTGGAGCGTGACCCCCAAGTGCCGGATTATGGCTTTCCCACTGCCTGGCCTCCTGTTCTCCCTCGTCCTGGGCCATTCCTTCTATTACAGAGTCTTTACTAGGTGACTTCAAAGATCCTACTCAAAGGAGGACCCCAGAGAGTCATGAGTCACAGGACCCGCACTCAGGGGGATTCTGGAGGGGAATGTGGAGCCAAGAAGCTCCCCAGTGGCTTCCGGTGCATTCTCACCTCTGCTTCTTACCGGTCGTGGGACCCTGGCTAGTGGCCTAACCTCCTTAAGACCCATTTGCCCCATCTGTTTAATGAGAGTAATTATTCCACCAACCTCAGACTCAATGTGAGGATGAAATAAGTTAAAACAGGGAGTGGTTTATATTAAGTTAAAACTTATTCTATACTTTTTAAGCACACTAAGTTAAAAAGTATAGACTCAATGTGAGGATGAAATAAGTTAAAACAGGGAGTGGTTTATATTAAGTTAAAACTTATTCTATACTTTTTAAGCACACTAAGTTAAAAAGTATAGACTCAATGTGAGGATGAAATAAGTTAAAACAGGGAGTGGTTTATATTAAGTTAAAACTTTTTCTATACTTTTTAAGCACACTAAGTTAAAACTTAACTTAGTGTGCTTAAAAAGTATAGAATAAGATCTGAATTCCTTATCCTTGGCCACCAGGCCCTACTTGTCTATCCCTGGAAGGCTCCCAAACTCATCTCCCTCCCTATCGCCTTTGCTCCTTGGGCCCAGCCCCTGGCCCCTTTTCCTTTGCTTTAACTGAGAAGCATGATTCTGTGCCCTGGACCTTTGCACCTGCTGTTTCCTCTGTCTGGACCAGTCTTCACCCAGGCTCTGCAGGACCAGCCCTCCCTCAGTTCTCATCAGAGAGGTCTTTCCTAATGAAAGGAACTACCCCTTCCTTCCTTCATTTGTTCGTTCATTTGTTGAACAAATGTTTAATCAGCCATGTGCCTGGCACGGTTTTAAGTACTGGGGAGACAGCATGGAAAACCCTATCCTCATGGAGCCCACACTAGGGTGCTGACAAAGCAAAAAGCTGACAATGACGATAAAGAAGTATATAGCACGTTGCATGGTGATGCGTGCTGTGAAGGAAAAAAGCAGGGGAGGAGGATGAGGAATGCAAGGGTGGAGGGTTGCAGTTTTTGTTAGGGTGGCTAGAAAAGAGGTCCCTGAGAAGATAACACTTGAGTTAAGACCTGTAGGAGGTAAGGGAGGGTGCCAGATGGCTACACAGAACAAGAGCCTTATGCACAGAGAAGACAGCAAGTGCAAAGGCCCTGAGGCAGCAGTGTGCTCAAAAAACTTTACATATATTAATACAAACATATATACATATACATATGTAAATTTCTTTTCCTGTTTAGCATGCAACTTAGTGCCTGGCTCATGGTAGATCCTTAAAAATTATTTCTGGGTGAGTGAAGGGGTGGGTGGATGAAGACGGGGTGGGTGGATGAAGACAGAGTGGTGCTGAGGAAGCCCAGATAACTTTAGAGGCATATTGGCTCTGAATCCTTAGTAAAGTTTCCTTCACTTCCCCCTGCCTCATTTTCTACATTTGCATCGTACTGATAATAATTTCCTTGCTGGGTTGTTGTGGAGAATAGAGAGATCATGCTCATGCAGTCCTTGGCACAGTAACCCTGGTTTGTTTGTAGGAACCACTTGAGAAATATTACCTATTATTCTTTACGATTCACGGGAAAAATGGATTTGAATTGTATCCTGTCTCTGGGAAGGGGTGGTGGGGAGTTACCCTGAATAGAGGAAAATTTTTCTTTTAAAATGCAAATGCATTTTTCAGAAACTGATGCTCTAATCTCATTAAGTGTTTCCAAGGAGCTGCTCTCACTTCCTGCACCTCCTCTGCCCTGGGCGTGACAAGACCTCATTTTCAGTTTCAGTCTCACCGGTTCCAACCTGGAGCTGACAGGTTTTGATTCATTTCAACCAGGCCAGGCTGAGCTGCCCAGACCTTTGCCCAGGTACTGGCCTGGGGAACCACATGTCAGCTTCATCCTTCTCACCTTTAAGGCTTTTGTAGTCGTTCACACCCAGAACAGCCTCTACCTGTGTGGAACAGAAATCCCGTTTTGTGGGGGCAAAGGGTGCTATTAATCCCATTGTAGCCTCCACAGATAAAGAGCTTCCATTGATGGCAGTAGCTCACAAATGTCACAGTCTCGAGCCACTTTCTGTCATGTATTCAGACCACCTCTACAGCCACTTGGTACTAATTTGTTCTTTTTTTCTTTTTTTTTTTTTTTGAGACTGAGTTTTACTCTTGCCACCCAGGCTTGAGTGCAGTGGCGCGATCTTGGCTCACTGCAACCTCTGCCTCCCAGGTTCAAGCAATTCTCCTGCCTCAGCCTCCCCAGTAGCTGGGATTACAGGTGCCCACCACTACACCCTGCTAATTTTTGTATTTTTGGTAGAGGCGGGGTTTCACCATGTTGACCAGGCTGGTCTCCTGACCTCAGGTGATCCACCCGCCTCAGCCTCCCAAAGTGCTGGGATTACAGGCGTGAGCCACCGTGCCCGGCCTGTTGTTTCTTTATAACAACTCCTTTGAAATAAATTCATTTTAAAAGGATGACTTAAACCAGTTCCAGAAATAAAGAGTTATGACTTTGATGGTCTTGTTGTGATTCTAATGTGCATAAAATTAATTTGCGATGTTTTCAGTCAAAGAGGGAGTATTTGTAGACTCCCGAAAACCATTGCACTCTAGGACTTGCCGCCTCATTCCTTTCTGTCCTCAGTGGCACCTCCCACAAGAGACAAAGGGCTTGCTCATGGTCACAGAGCCTCTCAGAGTCAGAATTGAGGCACACACTTCTGGACGCCTAGCGTGGTGTCTTTCCAGCTGTCCCTGTCCCTAGTATGGGAGTGATTTAAATCACCCACACGAGGAAGATGAACTGATACAGTTTACAGACGTATACCTTCATAGCAGAGACCCGCCTCAAGACGTCTTGCTGGCACAACAGATTCTCTCATCTCACTGGGGGATCCCTTAGACGCCGGCCCCTGAGGTCCAATTAGGCAACATAACAGCGGTTGCTGCTTTCAGAATCATTAGCTTCTTAATCCTCCCAGTGAGAGGTGAAAAAAGTGTGAACATTCAAATTGGGCTCATGGATTTAAGTGGCTTAACCAAGGGCCCCCAGGAGAGCTGAAGCTAATAATAGCTCCTCTGTGCTCAGCACTTAACCATTTGCCAGGTACCTGTCCCATCTGCATATGTGCAAGATACTGCCCCAATTTGCAGATGAGAAAACTGAGACTCAGAGGGAAGAGGTGAAGGACACAAGGTCTCATGGCCGTATTGCAGCACAGCCAGGATTTAAATTTGGATCTGACCCCTTAAGCCTATGTGTTTTCTTTGGAAAGAACATCAACAATTTATGAGAATGGGTTGTAGATTTGGCCCATAGTAGGTGCATGATAAACATTTGTTGACTGCATGAATGAATGTGCGTCCTCGGGTAAGTTGCTTCACACAGTCATTCACATACACAATTGCACGTAGTGTGCACTCAGTACACACAGACTGAAGCTTTAATTTCCTCTCTTGAAACTGGATCTTTTGCTTTGCACATTTATATTGTCTTCGTGGCCCCAATATGCACTTGAGTTTGTGTCTTCTGAAATGGAGATTTCTTTTAATGAACCCCAAATTGTGATAATGCTTAGCGATGTGTAATTTTGTATTAGCCAGTGGTCTAAACTCTCCTCAAAATGTGGTCTGTGAACCTGCAGCGTCAGCATCACCTGGAGGCTTCCTTGACCAACAGTCAGAGCCTGTGTTTTAATAAGATCCCCAGGTGAATCCTGGTTCCAGGTGCGCTGGTCTCGAATGTCCATTGCTTCCTTTGCACCTTGTTATAATTGCAGTTAAGTACTCATTTGTGTGATTATTTGTTTGTCATCCATCTCACTCACTAGACAGGAGGCTTCAGCTCCATAAAGCCAGGGACCCTGACTGCCTTGGCTCACTGTATTAGTCCATTCTCGCACTGCCATAAAGAAATACCTGAAACTGGGTGATTTATAAAGAAAAGACTTTTAACTGGCTTACAGTTCCGGCCTCAGGAAACTTACAATCATAGTGGAAGGTGAAGGGGAAGCAGGCTCATCTTCCATGGCTGGAGCAGGAGGAAGACAGGGGAGTGGCAGGTGCCACACACTTAAACAACCAGATTTTGTGAGAACTCACTATCATGAGAACATGATAGAACTCACTCACTGTCATGAGAACATGAAGCTACGGGGAAATCCATCCCCATGATCCAGTCCTCTCCCACCAGGCCCCTCCTCCAACACTGGGGATTACACTCACTATTGTAACCCAGTTCTGAACTCATGCCTGGCACTGAATGAATGAATGAATGAGCTCAGCCCGGAGGCTGTGGCCATCTGCTCAGCTGATCCCTCTCTCCTCACCCCGAGGAAGCTTGGGAAGAAGAGGAGGCGTAGAGTTTAAAATTCAGAAGGAAATAGAGGAGGCACTCTGTCCTCCCTACTTGGCAGCCAGCTAGCCCATTATGCATCAGCCACAGCCCCTTCATCCTGTGGGTCCATTCTCAAGCCCTGGGGGAGGATGAAGAAGGGGCAAAGCTCAGAGTAGACAGATTTGGTTCTGTTGGGCGCCAGGTCATTAGAGCTGCTTTCACTACCAGCAAAGTGGATCTAAGTTGCCATCAATGACTCCTCCGTTGACCTTGACCTCATAGCCTACATGGTCCAATATGAATCCATCATGGCAAGTTCAATGGCACCAACAAGGTTGAGTGCAAAAAGCTATGATCAGTGGGAAGTCCATCTCCATCTGCCAGGCACCACATTCCAAAGGGGGCATTGCTGCCACTGAAGAAGGTGCCTTCATCACCCTAGAGATGCTTGGGGCTCACCTGAAGAGTGACATCAAAGGGGCATCATCTCTGTGCCTTGTGCTGATGGCCTGTGTTCGAGATGGGGATGACCTACTCCCTCTAGATTTCCAGCAAGCCATCTGCTTGTCCCCCCAAAAGGATCTATGACAACCATGGCATCATAAAGGTACTCATGACCACTGCCTGTGCCCTCTCTGCCCCTCTGGCAAGCTGTGGTGCGATGGCCATGAGACTGTTCAGAGTGTATTCAGTGGCACTGCCAAGGCTGTGGCAAGGTCATTCATGAGCTGAATGGGAAGCTTGCTGACACAGCCTCCTGTGTCCCCACCCTCAGTGTGTCTGTCCAGGATCTGACCTGCCATCTAGAAAAAGCTATTGAGCACAGGGACATCAAGAAAATGGTGATGCAGGCACCTGGGGGTCATTGAAAGAAATTCTGGGCTACACTGAAGACCACGTTGTTGCTTGCAGCTGTGACAGTGATGCCCACTTCTCCACCTGTCGCACCGGGGCTGGCGTTGCCCACAACCACCAGTTGGTCAAGCCTACTTCCTGGTAGTCTGCGGACGTTTGGCTACAACACCTGCAGGGTGGACTTCCTGGTCCACGTGACCTCTGAGGACTAAGAGCTCTGGACCACCAGCAAGTGCACAAGAAGAAGAAAGGCATTCTCTGCTCCTGGGCAGTCCCTGCCTACCTCTGTGCCAAAGAAGAGAATCTCCACCCTTGACACTGTCCCGTCCAAGGCTCCCAAAGGAGGGAAGGAGCTTAGAGAGCCCTGCCTTGTCATGTGTATT
The DNA here is from genome assembly GCF_047675955.1 of Chlorocebus sabaeus. Classification (NCBI taxonomy): domain Eukaryota; kingdom Metazoa; phylum Chordata; class Mammalia; order Primates; family Cercopithecidae; genus Chlorocebus; species Chlorocebus sabaeus. The sequence goes on along the minus strand of NC_132905.1, from coordinate 17,226,669 downwards.
AATGATAAAGATGACCAATGAAGTCCACACCACCCTAGCCATGGAGAAAGGAAGCAGAAAGGGAGGAAGAAGATCATTCCACATAGAGTTTAATACACTCACTCTCCAGTTTCTCAATTCCCCCGGGTGTCCTGGCATGAAAAGGTTAAATGTGATTGATACCAGCAGACAACAGGAAAAAAGCCTGTGTTTTTCAAAAATCACACAGTTGCCAGAGGAAAATCTCTTTGCACTTCCAAATGCCTGTTTCTCGCTTTCATAGTCTTCCTGAGGTTGCTGGGGTGGGAAAGGGAGAGTATTACAGGTCTGCGTAGTGGGGGAGGGGAACCTGTCTGCCTGGGGAAGGCAGGTTGCTCAACAATTCAGAGGAACTGGGTGGAAGCTTGAAAAGGAGCTGGGTGAGGCAAACATGCAAATCATGCCATGGAGATTGGCAGAAAAGACGCTTGCCTCCAATTTATGGAATGCCGAGTTAATTCGAGCCCATAGGAATGTTGTTCCCATAGATTTAGATTTTTATGAATATTTATGTATTTATGAAAGAAAACATTCAAAATGTTTAATTCAGTAACTTATGCAGTACTAAATGCACTCAAGTCATGGGCTTTTACCAGGAATGAGACTGTGGCTGCTTCAGAATGAGACAGTTCATTCTCGAACCCTGCGGGAGGAGGAAGAAGGGGTGATGGGGTACAGGACACCCCGCCTAGGAGCAAACCCAGGGTAGGGAAATCAGCATTGAGTGAGCGCCTACTGTGTGCCAGGGGCTTTCCTTGACGTTCGGCTGCTGCTGTTCTAACCTTTTCTTGGAATGTGATACATAATGCAAAATACATTTCTGCATTGTTGAACTCACACGCATGCACACACAACACATTCTCACACCTGTACCTGCAACAAAAGTGTTACACAATTCCTTCTTACTATGGGCGATACATGCTGCCATCGTATATCATAAAATAGGCAATTCTCCTTTTCTTAATTCCAGTTATGAGTCTCTAAATGAACTTCAAGATCACCACCCCCGCCCCGACCCCAGTGGTTTGGGACTTGAACAGAATTTCGCTCAGCCAGACGGAGGGAATTAAGAGTGTTGACCTTGGAGTCACACAGCTTTTGGGTTCAAGTCCCAGTTCCCTTGCCCATGGCTGTGTGACTTGAACAAGGCACTTGACCTTCGGAGCCCCAGTTTCTTCATCTGTACAACGGGGTTAATAGCGTTGCATGCTCAGAGCACTGTTGTGAAGACTCAGTGAGAACCTGTCTATATGCAGTTAACGAGGGCCTGGCACATAGTCAACCTCTAAGTGAATGCCAGTTGCTCTTATGACAGTGACTGTCATTGTCAGCTGTAGTGTCATGGTTGAGAAGACAGACTCTAGAGCCAGACCACCTGGGTTCAGATCACACATCCACGCTATACTTCCTGTGTGGCCTTGGGTGAGTTACTTAAGCTCTCTGTGCCTACAGCTGTTCATCGGAGGATGAGAATAGAACCTTTCTCATAGGGTGGTTATGAGGATTAAAATAATTAATCCAGGTAAAGAATTTAGAAGGGAGCTTCGCACGTAAAAAGCACTGGGTAAATGATGGCTATTAACATCATCTCATTTCATCCTCTCCTGTCCTTGCAAGATAAGTATTTTCAACCCCATTGCAGAGCGGGGGAGCTCTGAGGCCCAGAGATCGAGGCAACCTGCCTGAAGTCTCATAACTAGGAAGTGGCAGAGTTGGAAGTGCACGTTGGTCTCCTGAGCCTCCAGCACAGAGGCTGAGACATGCTCGGAGCTCCACAGCCTTAGGGTGCGATGATGACACGGCCGCTGCCCTACACAACAGGGAGTGGGCATTGGCAGGTTGACGCCGTTGCCATCAGTACACACATTATCTAGAATTTGTCCAGGACTCTGCAGTGAGGACATTGAGTTGCATTGTTCAAGATGATGGAGCACAAAAGTACTGCCCAGTGCACTGTCCCTATGTGAAATTGTCCTCTGGCAAATGTCTCTCCCAGCTTAACTCTGTCACCTTTTCATCATCCCCTGCATATTGCCTCCCGTCAATGATTGGACATTGCATGCCGAGGGATTGGGTGTAAGGTACTTGCATCAGGAGCCCAGGTCTCATCCATCTCTCTGCTCCACCAGCCTAGGTGGAGCTCAGGAGATGATCCAAGAGGTTCCTTCCCCTAAAGTGTTGGGGTCAGCTGCACCTGCACCCCATGGACTGGAAGTGAGGAGGCAGGGGAGGAACATCAAAGCGATGTCATTAGAAGAAGGGAAATGGATGTTGGATGAGCAAAGCTAACCGATGTCTGCCATGCTGGGGTTCTTGGGGGTTGCTTTTGAGGAGGGAAGGGAGCGGTTTTCCATCCAGGAGTGGAAATGGCGCCGGCTTGTTCCACTTCCCAGCTGTGCTGCTGCCTAGTCATGTGACCTGGCTCAAGCGCGTTCCTTCTGTCTCAGTTTCTCCATCTGTACACAGATGGAGAAATGGACTCTACTCTGGCATTTCAAGATGCTATGGATTCTTTATATGTCATTTTTCCTTAACTGCCCGGAGACAAAGCGCACCTAGAAAGGGTTCTGAACTCCTCAAGAAGAAAAGTGCTGAGATGTGGCACCTCAGATAAACATCTGTGGTGGAGAAAGCCGCGGGCAGCACCCCTCCAAGTCTGCTCCTGCTTAAGTGGTGTCTGAACTCACCACCTCTGCAGAACATCACCCTAGTCGCTAAAACCCTTCCAATTTTTCTTTTTCTCCTCCAGGCATCACCAGATCAGCCCCCCTGAGAGTGTCCCAGCTCTTCTCCAGGTGAGTGCCATTCACTTGTGTCCTGCTCACACACCCTCCTTTTCTTCTCTCTTGGAAGGTAGAGGTTGAGAGAAAGGGCCCTGGATCCAGATTCCCTGAATAGGAATCCCAGCCGCAGCACTTCCTAGCTGAGTGAGCTTGAGCAAGTCACTCCACCTCCCTGGGCCTGAGCCGCCCCATCTGGGAGAGGGAGACAGTCGTGCTGCCTGCCCCCACGAAACAGCAAAAGCAGGTAAAACACACTTAGAATGGGGCCTGGAGCAGAGTGTCCTCAGAGTCTTAGCTATTATTTTCTTCTTTCTTCTCTTCATTCTTTTTTAAAAATTCTTTTCTTTCTCCCCTTCCTCTCCTTTCCCATGCACAGGAAATTTCTCAATTTCTTCCTTCCTTTCCCCGCCCCGTCTTTCTCTCTCCTTTCCTCATTCCTTTCCTTTTCCTTCTTTTCAACCTCCCTTCTTTCCTTCCCCCCAACCCCAACACAGAGTCTTGCTCTGTCATCCAGGCTGGAGTGCAGTGGCACATTCTCAGCTCACTGCAACCTCTGCCTACCGGGTTCAAGCAATTCTGCCTCAGCCTCCCAAGTAGCTGGGATTACAGGCTCCCTTCTTTCTATCCTTATTTCTCTCTCCCTTTTTCTCTTTCCCTTCCTCTCTTCCTTCCCCTTTTGTCCCTCATCCTTTTCTCTCCACCTCTCTCTCCTTTTTCCCCTCCCTGCTTTCTTCATTTCTTTATTTTATTTTAAGTTCCAGTATACACATGCAGAACATGCAGGTTTGTTACATAGGTAAGCATGTGCCATGGTGATTTGCTGCACCTGTCAACCTATCACCTAGGTATTAAACTCGCATGCATTAGCTATTCTTCGTGATGCTCTCCCTGTCCCCTGCCCTCCCCCAACGGGCCACAGTATGTGTTGTACCCCTCCCTGTGTCCGTGTGTTTTCATTGTTCAGCTCCCACCTATAAGTGAGAACATGCAGTGTTTGGTTTTCTGTTCCTGTGTTAGTTTGCTGAGGATAAGGATTTCCAGCTTCATCTGTATCCCTGCAAAGGACATGATCTTGTTCCTCTTAAATGGCTGCATATGTCCTTTTAAATGGCTGCATATGGTGTATATGTACCACATTTTCTTTATCCGGTCTATCATTGATGGGCATTTGGGATGATTCCATGTCTTAGCTGTTGTAAATAGTGCTGCAATGAACATACGCGTGCATGCATGCTTTCTTCCTCCTCTGCCGCTCACACATCACTCCTCAGTACCTAACCCCACACTGAGCCCTGGCAACTCGGAGATGGATGAGATGCAGTCTCTGTCCCTGGAGAGCTAGTCTAGTTGGGGAGCTAAACCAGGAAATCAGAGATCTCAACCTGGTGCCATAAATGCTCCACCACAGGCACACGCTGGGGCAGTGGGAGCTCAGTGCCGGGATGACCTTGCCCAGAGCCCTCTGGGTGCTGCCCTTGGGAGCAGCCATCCTGAGCCCGCTGCTGCATGCCATGCCCTGGGTGCCCCTCAGGCCAGGTGGTGAGCTCCTCAGCATCTGGAAATCGTCCTTCTTCTCCAACATTGGAGCAGCTGTTGATAAGGAAGGCATTTTCTTTGCCTTCCTTTCCCTCCAGAAGATGTTTTGGGGAGTATTAGTAGCAACCAAGGACTGTTAAATCTACCCAACTTTTTTAAGGCCTCAGAGTTAGAAAGCTCCACCATCCTTCCTCTGGGTTTTAACTTGAACCCCTGTTTAATCTGAGCCACTTGAATGGGTTTTGATGGAAGCAGGAGTGGATCGGCTTGGGTCTCCAGCTTCTATTTCTCTTCTAAGGAAGGGTGTGAATTGGGAACATTTTCAAATAAGGCTGTCTGCTCTGCAGGTTGCATGCTTCTCAGTGCCCCAGAGAGCCGAAATATTGATGAATGAGACGCCTTCCAGGCCTGGGACTGACATCTCCAGCTCAAATGAGTTTCTGATGCATTTAGCAACAGGTTCCCCCAAATAACCCTTTATCATGGCAGTAGTCAAAAAGAAAGATGGGGATAGGGACATCTGTTTATAATTCCATAAACTTTTGCATTCACCTGCTATGAGGCCTCAGGTGGAGGAGGAACTCTGGAAGCAAACAGGCTTTAACGAAAGTGATGTCATGTAACCAAAATTGAATCAGACACAGATTGAGGAATCTCATCAACATTTACCTGTACGCTTAACCCGGTTATGATAGTTAGACGCATGATAGTTGTGGTGTCTGGGGGAGGGTGGCAGAGCGGAGGGGTTAAGGGTGTGGCCTCTGGCGCCAGGGTTCAAGTTCTGTATCAGCCGTGTGCTTGTGATGTGTTATTCACCTTTCTGCCTCTGTCTTCTTACCTGTAAAATGGGGATAGAAACAGAAATTACCTCCAAGACTTGTCACAGTTGTGGTAGAGTTTAAATGAGCCAATTCACATGAAGTAACTAGGACAGTGCCTGGCACGTAGGCATGAGAATCAACTACCTTTACCGCTAAGGGAAGTGGCCCTTGTAGGGATTGTTGCAGGCAGGGTGTGATTCAGTCTCAAGAAGTGGCTGCTGCTCAAATCCAGCTTATTGATACCACCACACAGGAGTGCAGACCCAGGTATGCTGAAGCACCTGGTTTTCAAGAGAAGGGAGACAAAGCGAGCGTGTGTGTGTGCATGCCTGCGTGTGTGTGCATGTGTGTGTGTATGTGTGCGTGTAACCTGGTTTTCAAATATTAGCAACAATTTCAAATTAGGAAAAAAAATAAATAACTTCAGTGGCCAAAGAAATTAAATCCATGGATCTGTGGACTGGATGTGGCCCCTAGGCCACCATTTTGCTCCCTTTGTGTTTGAACAACTCACCTGGACTTTATTTATTGCTATCTGCAGGGCTGGATGAATCCCAGTCCTGTGAGAAATAGCAGATTCATGGTTCCAACCATGGGCTCTGCAGTCAGACTCCTTCATTTAAGCTCTATATTTACCACTTTGTAGCTGTGTTTTCAGCTCTCTGAGCTTTGGTTTCCTCATCTCTAAACCAGGAGAGATAAGAGCCTCCACCCCAGGGATTTCATAAGAGCATCCGTGAGATATAATGTACATACCAGTTGCATGTGACATAATTCCCAACCCTTAGTAAAAAACACAGTGCTTGGCAGCACCCACAGTACAAATATCTTAAGTAGGGAACCCTGTACATCCTAGCCCATTATAGAACCTGTTGTTCTCCATGGAGTAGAGAACCCATTTGTGGTCTTTGGTTGCAAGCAACAGAAATCAACTCTGGCTGATATAAGTCTAAAAGAACTTTTGGGGGAATATCTGGAGTAGCTCAAAACGTAAATGAAATAATCAGGCCTTGAGAGAGATTAAGAATAGGACAGATTCAGCATTCAAGCAATATGGAGGATTTAAATTCCCAAGACAGAGTCTGATTGGAGGATCTTGCATCATGTCCCCACCCCTTAGCTAAGAGCTAGACATCTTGATTGACAGCCCTGTTAAAGCTGCAGTCAATTGAGAAGGTATCTAAATTAGGACAATCGGGGTAGGATAGGCTATGCTACAGTAATCGGTAAACCTCGACATCTCAGTGTCTTCACACAACAAAGGTTTGTTTCTTACTCACATGAAGTCCAATGTGGATGGGGTGAAACCCTCCAGGGCAGCTGTCTCTCCTCCACAAGCTGACTCAGGGATCCACAGTGTTTCCATATTATGGCTCTGCCATCTTAACCTGTGCCCTCCACAGTTGCTGTCAAAAGAGGAGAAAGGACAGGAGGGTTGCAGGGGATGTGTTCATTGGCCAGGCCTGCAAGTGGCTTACAGCATATCTATTTACATTCTATGGGGCTGAACCCAGTCACACAGCTGAATCTGACTGTACAGGAGACAGAAAATGTAATCTTCCTGCTTCACTGGAAGAGGAAAATGAAATGGAATTTGGTGAACATGTACGTTGTCTCTGCTCTGGAAAGAGCAGAACCCCAAAGAAAAATGGAGATGTTGATATCAAGATAAGGAAGAAGGGGTGCCAGACTGGGCTTGGAGATTTAATCTTCTCTCTTTCCACACAGATCTTGCCCACGTGTCCTCCCCAGCCAGCCTTCCACAGCCATGGCAGCCTACGGCCAGACGCAGTACAGTGCGGGGATCCAGCAGGCTACCCCCTATACAGCTTACCCACCTCCAGCACAAGCCTATGGAATCCCTTCCTACAGTGAGTAGCAAACAAGTCCTTACTCGCCTCCTCCGGTCCCCAAATCATGGTCTTTGTTCTGCACTATTGTCTCAGCTAAATGTGGATTGATAAACACAACCAACCTGATTCTGGATTAGAGATAAAGGGAAAAGAGTAACACTTTAAATATGGTTCAAATTCTATAGACTATAATATGAAGACCCTTTTTGATGGCAAGAATTGGAAGTTGAACCTAAGCTGGTTTAGGGAAAATCGGAACTGAATGATTTGCATACTGAGAGATCTGTGGATACAACCCTCATCAGGTATGGCTGGATCTAGGTGCTAAAGTGTCATCATGAGGAGTAAGTCTCTTTCCATCTTCAGATGCTCCCAGCAAGTTCTCCCTGCATGACAGCAAAGATGGTGCCTGTGCACTCAAGGTTTGCATCCTTTTAGCTCCACATGCCTAGTGGAAGGAGAGCTCATCTTTCCCAGGAGTTCCAACAGAATCCCATATTGGCCCTCATTGGCCCAAACTGGGCCATGTGACGATGCTTATAGCAAGGCAAGGGGAACAGGGTGATGGAGATGAGGAAGCTGAAGCCTGTGGATTGTCTATGCAGGAGGGGTGGTTTTCTTAAAGGAAAACAGAGTGGTCGTATTGGAAGAAGGAGAAATGGATGTGGTGGGGGACGGGGCCGAAACAACAGACCTCCCACCCTTGACTGTTGACATCTTACAGCTAAGAACTGAAGACTTGTGGACCTGGCTCACCGTCCATGCCCACCTGCCCTTGCCTCTGGCCTTGAGTCATGCTGTTCCCTCCCCTCCTAGCTGATATCTTAACCAAAGCCCTTTTAGTAGCAAGTGACAGAAACCCAAGCTAATCAGCTGGAGGAAACAGGAGTTTATTGCCTATGTAGCTGGGAAAACCTAGGGCACTGGCTTCAGGCAGGCCTGGGTCCAGGTCCTCAAGGAATGATATCAGGACTCAGCCTCTGCTTCCCTATCTGTGGACCTCAGGCTCAGGCACTCTCTCCCACTGTGGTGGCAAAGACAGCCCGGGCAGTTTCAGGCTGCAGTGCCCCCCCCAAAAAGAGAGCCCCCACTGTCTAGGACTTCCCGCAGAGTCCCAGGAATTTCTCTGCTGGACTCCCACATCCATCCAAGAAGATAGGTGCTGTGGGTGGCCATATTTGGCCACATGTCCACCCACAGAACCAGGGGTCAGGCCAGCCTCACCCAAAACAACTGATCTGAAGGTGGGGACGGGGTGGTTCACAAAGGAAAAGGAGGCAGGAGGAAACTACACTGTCCCTGGCCCCAGATTTTTAAATCTGTATGTGTAATTTCAAATTATGATGCACGGCATAAAGGAAGCAAAGACTTGTTTTAGGTTCTAGGACCGGGAAAGGCCTTTAAATAAGGAGCGAATTCAGCTGAGAACTGAGAGAGGGCCATGTGCAGGCATAGAGAGGAGAGCGTCCAGGCAGAGGGGCAGCCCCTGGGAATGGGGAGGAACTTGGCAGTTCTGAGAAGACCAATGGCTGGAGGACGATGGGAGATGAGGTGAGTGAGGTGGGCGGGGCCTCTGAGGCCCAGGAAAGACTTGGGATTCTGCTCCAAGTGAGACTGGAAGCCACTAGAGGGTTTGTCAGCAGTGGGTAATAGGATACAACTTATGTGAGATTTTTTTTAATTTTATTCTTATTTTTATTATTTTTAGAGACAGGGTCTGGCTCTGTCTTCCAGGCTGGAGTGCCGTGGTGCAATCATAGCTCACTGCACCCTCTACCTCCCAGGCTCAAGCAATCCTCTTCCCTCACCTTCATGAGTAGCTGGGACTACAGGCACTCACTACCTCCCCTGGCTAATTTTTTTAATTTTTTTGTAGAGACAGGGTCTCACTTTGTTGCCCAGGCTGGTCTTGAACTTCTGGCCTCAAGCAATCCTCCTATCTCTGCTTCCCAAAGTGCTGCAATGACAGGCATGAGCCACCGTGCCCAGCCTAGGTTTTAAAGATCACACTGGCTGCTGTGGTGTGTCTGGCTCAGATGTAATCAGGAAGAGCAGCAGGAAGGCCGGTTGGGAGACAGATGAAGCCTGGAGCAGGAAATGTTGGAGGCCTGGGGCGAGGCCATGGCAGTGGACAGACACATGTAGACAGAATCAAGAGCAACTCTAGAGGCGGAATTGATAGGTCCTGTCGAGGCATCAGACCAGGCTTAGTAATCGTCACCATCGTTGACTTCCTGTCACTCACATTGGTTTATTTCCACTAATTCCTTTAATCCCCACCTCAACCCTACGAGGAAGGTCACCTCATTATCCTCCCTTGAGCGATAGAGAAACAGAGACTCGGAGAGGTTAAATAACTTACCCAAGGTCACCCAGCTGGTTGGTGGCAGAGGTAGAATTAAGCCCAGGTAGCCTGGCTCTGGACCCTGAGCCCTCACCCGTGGGGTTCCGACGCCTGGCTGTGCATTCTGTAAGTCCTGGGGGATTACCTATGACAGACCTTGGCCAACAGGTGTGGGCATCTTTTCTAACTTTCTTCCCCTCCTGTGCTAGAAGGCTTAGAATACAATCACACATAAGTCACCCTGCTTGGCTGAAAGCCAAGAAAAATGAAGCCATATTCTTTTTCACATAAAAGAGAAAACTAGCCCTGTTCCCAGACAAAACATGGCATCAGAAGGAAATCAATTTGGTGCAAAGTTATTTTACTGTCTCAGTTACTTTTGGAGCATCTGTTCCTGGATGATACAGTGTGGATGATAAGAGCACATGTCCTGGAACTCTGCTGCCCGGGTTCACATCCCACCCTTGCCTGTTGCAGGCTGCAAGACTCTGAGGGAGCAGCCTCCCCTCCTTAAACCTCAATTTTCACGTTCATACAATGGGAGTAATACTAAGTCTACCCCTCTCATGATTGCTGGGAGGATTAAATGAGATCATCTGCACCAGGGGTTGGCTAACTTCTTCTGTAAAGGCGCAAGTCGTAAATATTTTCTACTTTGTGATCCATATGATCTTTATCACAACTACTCAGCTCTGCCATTGTGGCATGAAAGTAGCCAGACCATATGTAAACTAATGTGTGTATCTGCGTTCCAATAAAACTTTATTTACACAAACGGGCAGTGGACCAGATTTGGTCCATGACCCTGATCTAGATGAAGGGCTTCCTCACCAGGGCCCACCTCAAGAGAAATGTTCAACAAATGTCCCCTGTCCCAGTAGAAGCGAGGCTGCCCCACACACACACACACACACACACACACACACAGAATGTCCATGTCACTGAACAATAACAGGTGGGTGAAAAGCCGTTTCCCTTTATATCTGCCTGTGCCTGAGCAAGCCGTGTTTGCTCATTGTCTGGACAAACCTTGTTGAATCTTGTCAGGAAACTTTTTTCATTGCTCCTTGGCAAATAGTGCTATTTACTTTGTTTAAATAGCTGCAGGAGATAACACAATTGAGCAAACTAGAGACAAGGACAGAGTATTGAGTATTTTTTTCTCAATTTATTATGCAATATTAAAGACATACATAGAGTAATACTACGACACCTATGAACTGACCGTTCAATTCAAAAAATAAAGGGAGGTGGCCTTCCTTTCCTCTCAAAGATTCCTGTGCTCCCAAATTTCGTGTTTATCATTCCCCCGTACTTCTTTATGTAGAAGAGATCAGCAAACTTTTTCTATAAAGAGCCACATAGTAAGTATTTTTGTCTCAGCAGACTACACAGTCTCTATCTCAACCACTCAACTCTGCCATTGTATCATGAAAGCAGCCATAGACAAAGCATAAACGAATGGCTGTCTATGTCTCAAAAAACTTTATCTACAAAAATGAACAGCAGATCCCATTTGGCCTATGGGCTGGAGTTTGCTGACCTTTAATGTAGAGTATTTTAAGCATTTTTTAAAAATTTACCTACATTGTGTCTTTTAGTACAGATTCTTTTGCAACTTGCTTTTTCCACCCAACATTATGTCTGTAAAATGTATCCATATTCATACAAGTAGCTGTAGTTCATTCATTTTCACTACTGTATAGTATTCCACTACTTGACAGCACCATAATTTATTTACTCATTCTTTTGATAGTCTTTTAGGGCTTTGTTTCTCATCACATAGGATGCTGCGATCAGCATCTTTGTGCATTTCCCAGGGGTGGAAACCTACAAGAGGAATTTCAGGGTCATAGGGTATAACCATTCTTCACTATCCTGGATAATGGTAAAAAATTTTTGTTATCTCTGGCTGTGTACAAAGCCACTCCAGAACTTAGTGGCTTAAAACAACACTGACAAATTATTTCTGTGGGCTGGCCAGGTGGGCCTGTTGCTGGTCTCCCACAGTCCCTCTCACGCTGCTGTGCTCAGCCAGCAGGTGGGCTGGGGCTGCCTCGATGGCACGCTGGGGCCTCCCTCTCATGTGGTCCTTCCTCCTGGGTTTCTTCAGGCATGGTGGGCTCCAATTCCAGCAGGCTGAAGATGGAAGCTTCAAAGCCTCTGGGTGCTGAGTCTCCAGAACTACCGGGCGTGGTGGCACACACGTGGTCCCAGCTACTAGAGAGGCTGAGATGGGAGGATCACTTGAGCCTGGGAGGTCGAGGCTGCAGTGAGCCGTGAGCGTGCCACTGCACTCCAGCCTGGGTGACAGAGTGAAATCCTGTCTCCAAAAAAAATGTAGTTATATATTTATTTTAATCTGTATTTTATATCTATATACGTGTGTGTATGTGTGTGTGTGTGGAACCTGTGATTCCTTAGTCATTATTGCTTAAGGCAAGCAAATAGTTTTAAAATTGAGTCGATTTTTTTTTTTTTTTTTTTTTTTTTGAGACGTAGTCTGTCCCTGTCACCCAGGCTGGAGTGCAGTGGCATGATCTCGGCTCACTGCAACCTCTGCCTCCCACGTTCAAGCGATTCTCCTGCCTCAGCCTCCTGAATAGCTGGGATTACATATGTGTGCCACCACACCCAGCTAATTTTTTCTATTTTTTGTATTTTTAGTTTCACCATGTTTCCCAGGCTGGTCTTGAACTCCTGGCTTCAAATGATCTGTCTGCCTCGGCCTCTCAAAGTGCTGGGATTACAGGCATGAGCCACCACGCCTGGCCTGATGTTTAAAAATAACATGAAATGAATCATTATATGGATGGTGCTGGGATACGGGAAAACCAAGCAAATGGTGCACAACATTGAAGATAGGGAAGCGCTCATTTGGTCCAAAACCCTCATTGTAGTCATGAGGAAACTGAGACTTGGAAAGCAGAGGGCACCTGCCTCAGTGATATCCCAGAGCCAGGACAGGAAACGAGGACTCTGGACTGTGCCAAGTGCCATGGGCTGATCCAGAATTCACATCACTGAGCACCTGCTCAGGGGGCTGTTGATATTTTAAACACGAACCATCTCCTGTCTCTCCTCTGCTCAGATACCTCCAGGGCCCCTCTCAGGATCAAAGCCAAAGGTTTTCCACTGCAGTATCTTTGCCCCATCCCCATCTTGATGATCTTTCTGACCTCATCACTCACCCTCTCCCCACTCCAGCCTCACTGGCTTCCTTGCTGTTAATTCATCCAACATACCAAGTACGCTCCTGCCTCAGGACCTTTGCACATGCCTTCCCTCTGCCTGGACAGGTATTCCTTCGGGTATCCATAAATCTTGCTCCTTTGCGTCCTTCAGGTCTTTGTTCAAATGTCTCTTCCTCCATGGGACCTCTTCCTCATCCTCCATAGGACCTTTCCGGATCACTCTGTTTGGAATTTCAAATCCCAACTCCCCTTGACCAACTTTGCCACCTCCTTCCCTGCTTCATTCTTCTTTTTAGCACCATAAGACTCTAAATGGAGTCCAAAAGATTTAATCATGTTTGGAGAATTGTGTCAGTGTGAAGTTCATAAGATGGAAGGGAAAAGTGTGTGCCGCTGAGTGTGCCAGGGAGTCTGGGAGCCAATCATGTTGTCTCTTGGATTACCCAAAAAGTATTTCGTATGCTTCTCCTCTACTGTGGGTTTTTACTTGTTTTTCTACTGTCATTCTCCTCCCACTAGCATGTAAGCTCCAACCACTACAGTATCTCCAGCATCAAGATCTGTATCTCTTGGCCTGTTGCAGGTGCTGAGCTAATAGTTGTGAATGAGTGAATGAATACTTAGTGGCTGTCTGGTTTTGACACCCTCTCTGAAATCCACACACTCACTTTGGTGCTTCCATGAGCGGAAGCCAGTGGAACTTGCAGATAGTTCACGAGCACCTTTTCGGAGTCATCAGAGATGCCTGGGGAGCAGGAGGTCTGATGAGATCAGTCTGCCTCTGGGCCAAACCGTGACCAGATTTCCTTTGAACACAATCTCTTAGAGCAGTGTTTCTCCATCTGGTTTAAAAGAGCAGTTTTCAGGTTTTTGCTTTTTAATTGCCATTCCACTATGGACTAATATTTTCATAAAATAAAATGAATTGCCAGAAAAATCAAATTAAAATATGTATTTATTTATTTGAGATGAAGCCTCACTCTGTAGCCCAGGCTGGGGTGCAGTGGCGTGATCTCAGCTCACTGCAACCTCCACCTTCTAGTTTCAAGCAATTCTCGTGCCTCAGACTCCTGAGTAGCTGGGATTACAGGTGTGCACCACCACACCCAGTTAATTTTTGTATTTTTAGTAGAGATGGGGTTTCGCCATGTTAGCCAGCCTGGTCTTGAACTCCTGACCTCAAGTGATCCGCCCACCTCGGCCTCCCAAAGTGCTGGGATTACAGGCGTGAGCCACCGTACCGGGCCAAATTAAAATGTTTTAAAAGCATACTAAATACAAGTCTGGAGAAATGGCCTTAGATGTCAGAACAATGCCAAGTTGCTGCAAAAGTTTCTGCATGTTTACTTCTCAGTGTCTGACTTTCTCGTTCTGAATTTGTGACTGATGCATGGACCGCAGTCTGGACAACAGACTTACGGGATGAAGGCCCTCGTGCGCCTTTGCCATTTTCATATTCTCTTCTTTTTCTCATGGATTAGAGTTTTATGATCCATCCACTTCAGCAAACAAAAGAAGAGGTGAAAAACTTTATTTTCTTTTCTTTCATAGTCATTCATTCACCAGTTTTTGAGCACCTACTATGTGCAAGACAGGGAACCACATATGGGGAGACTTCAGGGTACAAGAGGGACCCAGCCCCGCCCTCCTGGAGCCTGCAGCCTAAACAGAGAGCAGAGGTTCAGCAGTGAACTGGGATGAGTGCCAGGCAGGAGAACTGCATGCTACTCAGGGCTGACTTAGGTCATAGAAGGCCTTTCTAGGCAAACAATATTTGCCTAATAGAGAAGAGGGAGGTGTGGGTTCCAGGCAAAGGAAGCAACATATGCAAAGGCTTTGAGTCCAAAGACATTGTTGAACTTTGTCTGTATCTATTTAAAATGGACAATGTAGGCATCCTTAGATGCAGCAATTTCTGTCTTGTATCCAACCAAGACAAACACTGTGACATTGCTGGAGGAAGTATGTACATTTCATCTTGGATTGGAATAGTAAAAACTGGCATCAACCTGGATTTCATCATCAGGGAACTGGCTGAGCAAGCAGTGATATTTCTGATTTCGGCTTTCCATCCCATCACTAAAACAAACAGTGTCTGAGCATATGGCTTGAGCAAAGTAAGTGAAGGAGCCCAGGAAAGGCAGTGAGGTCGGAGGGGTGGGCAGAGCCCACACAGGGCCTTGGGGGTCACTGCACTACAGAGTTTAGATTTTACTTTAGGTGCACAGTGAGGCCGCCTGCACCCAATGCAACGTTAACCACTCCTGGTGGACTGAGCAAAAAGAAGGTGCTGTATAAATATTGCTTGTTGCTGCCATCGTTGTTGTTACTAAAGTCTGGCACCATCAGTGGCTTAAAACCCCTCACACCTATTATTGAGAAGCATCAAGATAAGGAACCTTGACTTCAGAGTTTTCTGCCAATTGCAAGACCCCAGTCCAAGGGATGGGCAATCTCAATTCCCACATCTTTAAAATGAGAGAAGTACTATATTGCCTGTTTCGTGAGACTGATGTGAGGATAAAAGAGATGTGTGCTTTAATTACTTCGTTCAGAGCCTTTATGTGTTCATTCTTTCCTCTTTAATTTCCTAACAACCCATCATTTCACAAGAAAGGAGGCCTCCAACCTGGGGTTGCAGGAGAAACTTTCCAGGTCACCAATGAATGAAGCAAACCATCTAGGACTCCAGCCCAGATTTCCTGACTCATAATCTATCTGTTTTTACCTTACTAAGCATTCTCTTATTTTGTGGGGTTGACAGGGTAAGAAGGAGGTAATTTCAGTAAGAAAACCATCAGCAGAACTGGAAGTGTTCTTGAAAGAAATGAAATTTTAAACAGCAATGAGATACTGTTTTATACCCATAAGATAGACAGAGATAAACAATGTTTGATAACACAGTTGGTGTGGTTGTGGAGAAGCAGGGCTCACTCAGTGCTTGGAGAGAATGTCACCTACAATGTAGGGAGCACCATTCAGCAACATCCAAGAAAATTTAAGACGCTCTTGCCCTGGACTCGGTGATTCCAACTACTGGGAATTTACCTAAAAGACTTGCGCATGTGCACAAAATGTGTGTGTGTGGTGTGATGACTATAAGCTGCAGCAAATACATATATATATGCATATAGGTACATCTATATGTTAAATATATTTTCTGCAAGTGTGTGTGTGTATATATACACATTTGCTGCCTGTGTGTGTGTTATGTGTGTATTTGCTGCAGCTTAAATTAGAGTCATAAAATCTAAAAACCACCCAAAAGTTAATGAATAGGAAACTGGTTAAATGATGGGGAAACCACACATTAGAATGTCACACAGCCATCAATACAAAGTAAGGAAGAACTTTATAAGCTCATGAAGAATGATCATTATCACATATTATGAAGCAGTAAAAGAAAAAAAAAATGAAGAACGGAATTTATAGAATACTCCAGTTTACTTTTGAAAAGATGTAATAGATATATACATTACATATGTATATTATATACATAAGTTGGTATATGCACAGAACTTGTCTGGAAGTGAATTGTGTTCCATAAAGCTGGTAATCGTGGTTGCTTATAGGCAGAAGAGCTGGAGTTTGAGGTCAGGGATAGGAAGAGACACTTTATGCCTTTTGTACTATTGGAATTTTCTACAATGCATTCATTACAGTTTCGATAAAAATTAAGTGAATGAGCTGATGATGGTTAGCCTCACCTCCTCAACACAGTCCCTTTTGCAGCCAGTTGTTCATGGAATTAGTACCTATGCTTTAGGTAAGCATGCCACGTTTTGCTGAAGCAGAAGGCAGATTTGTAACTGTGGCCTTGGGATAAGCAGGTCCCCCCCATGAGATTGGAGAGTGTGTCTCACAGTTAAGTGACATCATCTTTGCAGAGGAAGGGTGGTTCGTTTCACACCTTTGCCCAAAATCCTAACGGACATTTAAGCCATACACGGCACTACTCAGTGGAGTAGTGGGCTGCAGGCTTGCATACCTACCAAGCTGGCAGGTAGCATGAAGCTGGTGGCATTTACAAAATATGAGACGTTTGTAGCCTGCCTTTCCCTTCTCCACTTTTGATAGGATCCTAGGATGTACCAAAACAGATCACAACTGAGATGAGAAAATAGCATCTTAAAACCAGCCTCAAAGTCCTGCAGATGGAATGAAATCTGTGATGACCTGGGAAACATGTGAAAGGGGCAGCTTGTGGTCACATGTGATGCAGACATGGTGTTACTAGACCATCTTGTCATTCAAAAAGAAGCCATATCTCCAGCTTTTTGTGTATGAAATATCCTTACTTTTAAGGAAAATCAACTAATTCAGTTTTTTTAAAAAATATGCACGCCAAGTCAAATATGTCTATAGGCTAACTTTGGCTGACAAACCACTAGTTTGCAACTCCTCATTTGGAAGCTGATAAAATTGCATGCTGTCTTGACCCAGTAGCTCTTTCGTGGGTGACAAGGACGCATCCTAATCATGTGTCCTTGGTCCTTTTTTTTTCCCCCTCTTCCTTCAAAGGCATCAAGACAGAAGACAGCTTGAACCATTCCCCTGGCCAGAGTGGATTCCTCAGCTATGGCTCCAGCTTCAGCACCCCACCCACTGGACAGAGCCCATACACCTACCAGATGCACGGTCAGTGTGGCGCTGTGGCCCCTTCCTGCCCGTCTCTAAGGACCACCTAAGTTGGGTGTCCATTCATTCATTCATTCAGCAGATTATTTGAGCACCTACTATGTGCCAGGCTCTATCTCAAGGAGTGGACAAAATAGATACGGATCTGCCTTCATGGTCGTTACCTGGCATTGGGGAAAGACTAATGATGAAGTCGGCAAATGAGCCAGATGATTTGGGAAGGGGTTGACCGTAAAAAACCTGGTCTTTGCGTAGAGAGTGATGAGCACTTGGGAGGTCAGGAAAGGTGAGATTTGTGACTTTAGATCAAATCATCAGGGAAGGCTCTTGAAGAGATGACATTGGGCAGAAACCCAAAGGGTGAGGCGGAGCAGCCACATAGACATCTTAGGGAAGAGCATTCCAGGTAGAGGGAACAGCATGTGCAAACACTGCATGCAGGGAAATGTCTGGATGTATTTGAGGCGCAGAGCGGAGACCCGTGAGACTGGAGCAAAGTCAGAAGGCATGTAGGAGGAAAGAATCTTGGACGAAGAGCAAGGCACAATCACGCATGGCCTTGAGGGATGTGAGAAGGAGTTTGCTTGTATTTTAAGTGTGATGGGACAGGCAAGTCTATTGTAGAGACTCAGAAATGTTGGATGGTGGAAATATTGGACAGTCAGGTAAAGAAGCTGTTATTCCAGGCAGGAGGATCAAGGCTCTGCAGCCCCAGAGGGTGGCCTTAAGGAAGAAAGAACTCCATTGTGTCATCCTCCACCCACATGCCATAAGGAACTAGCTTGCTGGGTTCTCCCATGCTCACCTCTACTCTTTACCATCCAAGAGCCCTTCTTGGTTCTGATGCCCCCTTGGGAACATGCTGGAGGCGATGCATGGAGCAGAGGACTGGTGGCTGTAATTTTCGGGATCCCCATTCTGCTGTTTCCCTTTATATCAGTTGCTAAAAATTACCATCAAGGGTCTGAAAAAGTAAAATGACAACGTGCTGGACTGATGAGTGATTGTACTTTTTTTGGAGACGGAGTCTTGCTATGTTGCCCAGACTGGGCTCAAGTGTTTCTGCCACTTCAGAGTATCTGCAACCACAGGTGTGCACTGCTGCACCCAGCTTTGATAGTACTTTTCTTTTAAAAGAAACTACTTGGAAGTATTATCACTTCATCTTTATTATTTTAATTTTTATTAAGGAAGTAATAAAAATGGTTGTCAAGGGCAGCATTTCAGGAAAAAAGAATTATGAAAGGAGAACACTAATCTTAGAGATGTGCGTAAGGAAAGCAGGTGATAAGCATTCGTGCCCAGCCCTGAGAATAGCTCTCTGGAAAGGTCTGTGTTCAAGTTTGTCAGTGATGCCATGAGCTAGCCTTGACCAAACATGCTAGCTGCCAGGCGATGCTGTGTGGGTTCTCTCCTACAACCTTCATGACGCTCTCAAGTGACGGTTCTGTATTATCCCCATTTCACAGAAGAGGAAACTGAGGCGTAGAAGGAATGACTGATTTGGCCAACAGCAGGGCAAGGAGTTTAGATTTTATTGTAAGCGTAATGGCAAAGGGAGTGCGTCAGATCTCCTGGGGGCCTGGTGGAATCCCGACCCCCAGCCTCACTGTAAAGCCCGTCCCTGTAACCCTGGCACTTTCCTGCCTCCTCTGCTTCTACTGTCATCTCTGTGTCCCCAATTGGGGCCTTTCTGAGACCCACTGAAGGGAGTAAACTGCTGGGACCCATCTCTCCAAGTAGTGAGTGAAAAATGGCACCAGCCCTGAAATTAGGAGGGGTGTAAAGGTACTGAACTTCAACATGCGTTTGAGTCCATTTCAAGCCAGTTTCTTTCCAGATCTTTAAATAGAAACTGGACTTACTGCCTCAGGGCTTCTGAGGCCACAGAGGTTGAACTGGGAACCCAGTCCCCCTATCCCATTTTGACACCCCTTCAGCCACACAATAAGTGACCTAAGGTCTGTAGGAGGGGCCCCCATTCATTCATTCATTCATTCATTCCGTATGTTGAGCACCAGCTTGACACCTGGCATCCTTCTAGGCACTGAGGGCACAGCAGCCCACAAAGACAGTCTCCTCATAGAGAAAGATGGATGGTAATCGATTGACAAATAGATAAATAATTTTAGATTTTGATGAAGCCTGTGACAGACAAAAGCAGGGTGGCATGCTGGACCGTGAGCAATGGTGTGGCCCAGAAGTGGCGATCGGCATTCCCCAGGTGGTCAGGCGCCTCCCGGTGGAAAGGAGGCCGCCACAGGAGAGGCCAGAGCCGGGCCGTACAGGCAGCAGGAACGCAAGAGCAAAGGCCCTGCGGCAGGAAAAGGCTCACAGTGTTCAAGGACTCCAAAGGAGCCTCATCCTATCCTCCCCAGAGCAGGATATGCAGAATAATGTTCTTTCTTCTCTGGTCCTTACAGCAACCACGTGAGGTGGGCCCCGTCAGCCCTGCTTTCAGAGATGGTGAAAATGAGGCTCAGAGAGGGCAAGTGACTTGCCCAAAACCGCAGAGCCGATAAGTGTTCGGAGCTAGGATTCAGACTCCGGTTTCTCCGGTGTCGCTTCCTCTAAATGATGAGATTTCCTAGACTCCTTTAGGACTCCAGGCACTGTCCTAACGTCTGCACATAAACGTGCCTCTTAATCTCCCCACTAGCCCCATGACATGGGCACAATCACTGCCCTCATCTTACAGGTGGAGAAACTGAGGCATAAAGTGTATCAGTCACTTACCTGAGATCACACGGCCATGGCAGTGGGAAATGAGCCAGGCAGTTGCCCAGGCACATAACCCTCACACCATCCTGCCCTTCACACTCTCTTAGATCCATCAGGAAGGTGATTCTCAGGGGTGAGCCTAGGGCCCCACCCCCGACCTCAATCCCCACCAGCCACCGTCTCCAGCTCTCTTCTCACCCTACCTACCATGGGAATCGTCCAGGTTATTTTCTTATCCTCCTCGCAGCCCAGATGACAGAAGGGCAGCGGCAGCAGCTGGGCTTTGTCCCAATTAACTGCCTTCAGTCTGATGCTAATGGCTATAAACTGCTCTTGAGACAGCCCAGGCATTTTGCAAGCCTGACATATTCCTCCTTAAGTATTTTTTTCAAACACAAACACACAGAACGTTCACACACCATGCCCATGTGCTTCCTATTAACTTTTTTTTTTTTTTTTGAGTTGTTCCAGAGGAGAAATAAACTCTCGAACTACTGAGAGCATTTCAGAATGGAAGACATTGGTTGAGCTTAGTTTCTCAGAGGAAGAAGAAAATAAAGCAGATTGAGGCTTATGAACTTTTAGGCCTGAAAATGCTGATTTTGTGAAATTGGCCCATAGTGAGAAGCTAGCATAAGTCTTTTTCCTTTCTGAGAATTAAAACCATAATTTTGGCCCATAATCCCAGCACTTTGGGAGGCCGAGGCAGGTATATTTATTGCTTGAGTCCAAGAGTTCAAGACCAGCCTCAGAAACCTGGTGAAACCCATCTCTACAAAAAAAAAAAAAAAAATTAGCTGGGCATGGCAATGCAGCTACTCAATAGGCTGAGGTAGGAGGATCACTTCAGCCTGGGAGGTCAAGGCTGCAGTAAGCCATGATCATGACACTGTACTCCAGCCTGGGCAATAGAGCAAGACCCTGTCTCTAAAAAAAAAAAAAAAAAAAAAATGCTGGGCATGGTGGAGTGCACCTGTAGTTCCAGCTACTCAGGAGGCTGAGGTGGGAGGATTGTTTGAGTCCAGGAGTTCAAGGCTGCAGTGAGCTATGATCACCCCACTGCACTCCAGGCTGGGCAATAGAGCATGACCCTGTCTCAAAAAAGGAAAAAATATATAATTTTATAGAAGCAAAAACAGGACGCTCATGGGGCTCACCTCATCATTTTACAGATGCGTAAACTGAGGCACTGCAACGGAGCATCTTAGGGAAGAGCACAGAGCAAGCTTTAGACAAGCCAGGATGCCTCCCACTAGGTCTTCTAGCTAATCTCATAAACTTCCAAAAGCTTTAGCACAGCCGTCACCCCATAAGGCCCTGGTTTGAGATCTGTAGCTGTTTGGCTAACACCGCCCCTCCATAGAATATACAATAAACGTAAAAGAAAAAAGTTCACAGCTCTCGTTCAGCATTTGCATGGTTGTTTATTTTCTTTATTTTAAGTTCACCCTGGGGTTTTTATGGCTGAAGTGTATTTCTGATGGGTTTGATTTTTTTCTTTTTGGCTTCTCCTGGTAAAACACTGCTATTCACAGAAATAACCACCGACGTTAAAAAGAGGGAAAAAAATCTCCAGAGTGTGTTGTAAGAAGTTTCTGGTGCCACAGAGGAGTTAAGAGCTCTGGACCTGGCCTGTGGTCCGTCCTGGCGGTACCCCACACACAGTGGCGTGAGTTGGGGAAGCACATGGACTTCTCTGTGCCTCAGTTTCCTCACCTGTGAAACTGGTATCATAGTGAGAGAAGTGACAACATGAGACTTTGGGAGACTAAATAACATGATTCATGGGCACATCAGATGAGATCCATAAAGGCTGGATTTTCTTTTTATTATCTCTGTTATTCCTTCCTTAGCATGGTAGTTAAAAACAACTAAAAGCAGGGGCTCTCAAGTCAGGTTGAGTTAACATCCGAATATGGCTGCAAACCAGCCCTGGGACCTTGGGCTCAGTTACTACTCAGTACTCCAGTTTCCTTCCCTGTGAAAGGGGGACGCTAAGAGTACCTTACTCGTGGGGTGCTATGATGACTACATGTGTTAATGTATGTGAAGTATTTAGAGCAGCACCTGGCACAAACTAATGCTCTCTAAATGTTAATTATTGTTGTTATGATTGACATTGTTAACCTCACTTCAGGTTTGATGGGCCGTGTTCTTTCCAAGTTCTCTTCTATTTCCTGAACTCTCAATTTTAGTAAGTGGCCAGGGTAAGAGAAAAGAGGAATTCTAATTTGAGACTGTAGTACTGTCTGCGTCCACATAAACTCCCCTTCCAGTGAACTCTGTGTTGTAGGGAGACTTAAAAACAGGCCAAGCACAGCGGCTCATGCCTATAATCCCAGCCCTTTGGGAGGCTGAGGTGGGAGGATCATCTGAGCTCGGGAGTTCGAGACCAGCCTGGCCAACATGGCAAAACCCCATCTCTACTTAAAATACAAAAATTATCCAGGCGTGGTGGCACATGCCTGCAATTCCAGCTACTTGGGAGGCTGAGGCAGGAGAATCACTTGAACCCAGGTGGCGGAGGTTGCAGTGAGCCGAGATCATGCCACTGTACTCCAGTCTGGGCGACAAAGCGAGACTCCATCTCAAAAAAAAAAAAAGAAGAAAAGAAGCAGGAAAACAGTGGGAGCCCTGTCCAATGGAAACTCCTTTTGCATTTATGAAGGGCCAGGGAACGTAAAGACTGAAGCTTAGAACCCCTCCAGCAGCCACTCAGGAGCAACATGGAAACATGCAATTCAAGGATGTGGAGGAAATGAACAGTTCGGTAAAAGCACTTGTGACTCAATGATCTCAGCTCGAGACCTCCGAGGCCGGATTGTGTTGGATTTAGGAAGTCTCTATGTCAGATTAATGAAATCTACCACCAGTAAACTGTGTGACCTTGGACAAGTGACAAAACTTTCATGACCTGTGTTCCACAGTTCTAGTGCTAACAAGTGCTCCAGGAAAAAATAAAGGGGTTGGTGCGGGTCATGGTCATACATACCAAATACGTTTAGTAAATAGTGCATGCCACAAAGTTAAAATAGACATCTTTGCTACAAGACTTTTCAGAGCCTTTGCAGGCTGTTGTGCCTTGTTCAGGAGGCAGTTTTCCCAAGCAGATAGGCTGAGGGCCCCTCTGTCCAAACTCGTTCTGTGGTCACTGAGAAGCCCTGGATGTCAGGATCTTTTAGGACCCTTCCTTTATGAACGCTCTTTGAATTTCTATTGTTTTAAACAATGAACATGTATATATTTATTTTTCCCGTGTTTTAATTAAATTGTTTCTTTTTGAGACGGAGTCTCACTTTGTCGTCTAAGCTGGAGTACAGTGGCGTGATTTTGGCTCACTGTAACCTCTGCGTCCTGGATTCAAGCAATTCTCCAGCCTCAGTCTCCCAAGTAGCTGGGATTACAGGCGCCTGCCACCACACCTGGCTAATTTTTGTATTTTTAGTAGAGATGGGGTTTCGCCATGTTGGCCAGGCTGGTCTCGAACTCCTGACCTCAAGTGATCCGCCTACGTCAGCCCCGCAAAGTGCTGGGATTACAGGCATGAGCCTCTGTGCTCAGCCTTAATTTTTAACTGAGATATAACTCACGTATCTAAACTTCACCTTTTTTTTTTTTTTTTTTGAGGCAGGTTCTCTCTCTGTCACCCAGGCTGGAGTGCAGTGGTGTGATGGCAGCTCACTGCAACCTCCACCTCCTAGGTTCAAGTGATTCTCCCACCTCAGCCTCCTGAGTAGCTGGGACTAGCAGGTGCCCGCCACGCTGCCAAGCTAATTTTGTTTATTTTTTATAGAGACGGGGTTTCATTGTGTTACACAGGCTGGTAAACTTCACCTAAAGTGTTCAATTTAGTGTTTTTAGTATGTTTGCTAAAATTGTGCAACCATCACCACTATCTAATTCCACAGCATTTTTGTCACCCCCCCCCAAAGAAACCCCATGCCCATTAGCATCACTCCCTAGTTCCCCTCTCTGCAATATATTCCTTTCGTAATAATAATAAAAAAAAGGCACATGAATTTTTTAAACAGGTTATGCATTTACCTAGTTCAGGCATCTATAGAAATCTTTCTTCTGCCTTCATGCTACATCCACCCCATTTTCAAACCCCTAACCATTAACCACTGTAATAGGTTTGTGGGAACCCATCCAGAACTTATTTTTGCAAACATTAGTAAAATATAAGCAGTCTATTATATTGTATGTTACTATTACAAGAATTAGTTCAGACATGATTTATAAATAAGAAAACTATGTTAGTATAACTCGGAAGTTGCATTGTTTCATTTGCTTCTAGGGGTTCCTCTATCACTGTTGTTGTTATGTGCCTTGATGTAGTTTTCTTTATGATTCTTGTGCTCTGTGTTCATTGAGACACTTAGATCTGTGGATTTATCGTTTTCATCAAATTTGGAAATTTTTCAGCCAATATTTCTTCAAATTTTTTTCTGACATTCCACCACTGCTACCTCCCACTCCAAGTTCATAAATCTTTTCTTCTGTAGTATCTGATCTGCTGCTAATTACACCCAGGTCATTTTTCATCCCATACATCATTTTCATCTCCAGAAGTTTGAGTGGGTCTTTTTTTTTTTTTTTTTTTTTTTTTTTTTTTTTTTTTTTTTTTTTAAAAGACAGAGCCTTGCTCTGTCACCCAGGCTGGAGTGCAGTGGCATAATCTCGGCTCATTGCAACCTCTGCTTCCAGAGTTCAAGCGATTCTCATGCCTCAGCCACCTGAGTAGCTGGGATTACAGGTGCTCACCACCATGCCTGGCTAATTTTTGTATTTTAAGTGGAGACGGGGTTTTGCCGTGTTGGCCAGGCTGATCTCGAGTTCCCGAGCTCAGGCAGTCTGCCCACCTCAGCCTCCCAAAGTGCTAGTACAGACATGAGCCACCGTGCCCAGCCTGGGTCTTTTTTTTATAACTTCCATGTCTGTATATAACGTGTCCAATCTTCTGGCTTCTTGAACAGATAGAATCCAGTTGTAGTAAATGTTTTAATGTCCGTGTCTAATTCTATCATTCCTGTCATTTCTGGATTCATTTTCATTGATTTTTCTCCATGTTAAAAATCATATTTTTCTGCTTCCCTGCATGCCTGATAAGTTTCAATTGGATGCCAAACATAAATTTTACCTTGTCAGATGCTGGCTATTTTTATATTCCTATAAATACTTTTGAGCTTTGTTCTGGGATGCAGTTAGGTTACTTAGAAATTGTTGGATTCTTTTGAGTCTTGCTTTCAGCCTTGCCAGTTGGGATCAGAGCAGTGTTTAGTCCAGGAGAAATTTTTTCCACTACTGAGGCAAACCCTTCTGAGTATTCTACCCAATGCCCCATGAATTGTGAGGTTCTGCAATTCTGGCAGGTGGGATCAGGAACTATTCCTGGCTTCATTATGAGCTCTGAAGCTTGTTGCTTCTGATCTTTTCCAGTGGTTCTCTCTCAGCCCTGGGTAATTTGCTCACACCCATGTGCTTGCTCATCAGTTCTCAGGTGGCCACTCAAGGGGAACTGTGAGCAAACCTCCAGAGCGCTCCCAGCACTGCTCTCTTTTTCTGGACGTTCTTCTCTGCCAATTCCAGCCACATTAGCCTCCCCTGACTTGTAGCTCCATCTCCCCAGCTCAGAGAGACCACGGGGCTCCACCTGGGTTTTCCCTTCCTGGAAACTCTATCCTGGGGCAGTCATTCAGCTCACCATCTGTTTCTTCTCTTGCAAGGATCACTGTCCACGCCTGATGCCCAGCGTCTTGGAAACCTAGTTTTCAAACCGTTTCAGCTGGGAGGGTAAATCCAGACCTTGTTACTCAGTCTTGGCCAGAAGTGGAAATTCCACTGCACTGGTTCATTTGTAGTTTTTCCAGAGCATAGGCTAACAGCAGCTGAATGTAAAATACCAAACACAAGCAAATGCAGCAAGCCTGGTACAAGTGCAGTTCTGCTCCTGATGCCCTATGTCCTTCCTCTTCCTCAGTTTGGTTACATGTTCTATTTTGGGAGAACTAATTTTGCAATTCCCGCCAATGTTTGTGCATTTCGCCCTTGTTTCCATAATTCAACACTTCCATCATCTCTTCATCACCTCCATCAAGATACTTTCACTTCCTTTTAAAAGCAAAGATCTCTATTTAATATAATGCTTCTCAGTTTATTATTTACATATTTGTTTTTTCACCGTGCTATCATTTTTACTAGGATTGTCACTGCTTTGGTTAATGCTGTGGTTACAAAGTGGCATTGCTTGGGGGCAGTCAGCTCTAACCCTACTTTTTCCCATAAGCTCTCTGATTTTAGTGCACGGGTTCACGTAACTCATGGCCTTTCAAGAAGGCATTATGACATGATGGCAGAAACACTTGTCTATATTCTTTTCACAGGTAACATACTATGCACACTCTTCTGCACTTTGTTTTCCTCATTTAGCTCTATACCTTGGAGAGAACTTGCTAAGCCAATATATAGAAAGAGCTTCTTCATTCTTCTTCATAGATGCCTGTTATTGCATTGAATGATGTGCTGGAAATGATTGAGCCGGTTCCTTACTGGGGGCCATTTGGCCTGTTTCTGCTCTTTTTACAACTGCCTCCAAAATGGTTATGAAAACCCCTATATGCATATTATTTTTTATAATTATATCTGAATGGCAAATTTCCAAAAAGTAGGACTTGGGGTCAAGGGGCAAGTCTATATTTAAATTTGGTGGATATCTCCAAGTTACCCTCCATAGGGATTCAACCCATTTACACTCCCCCCAGCAGTGTCTGGGAGTAGTACCTGTTTTCACAAAAACTCACCAACCCAGTGTCATCTAATGGCTGAAGTCTTTGCCAATGCATGAAAAAATGGTGTCTCGGGCAGTAGTAATTTCTAAGTCTTGTCTCACAAGTGAGGTTGAGCATCTTTTCAGACCCTTGACTGATTTGTATTTCCTTTCCTGTGAACCCTGGCTTGAATCTGTGAACACAGGAGATTTGACTTGAAAAAGTATGCGAAAGAAAAGCAGTTAAGTACTAGGCATACCAATATTTAAGCATATCATAAAGCTTCAGTAATCAAAACAACATGCTTCTATGTGTGAATACACTCACCGATCAATAGAGGAGAACAAACAGTCTCAGAGAGAGACTCACACATTTAGTACGTGGAGAAGGTGACATCTTGAGTCAGTGGGAAAATATGAACTATTGAATGAATGGCATTGGAACAGCTAGTTAGCCATCTGGAGAAAAGTATCCCTTCCTACTACCAGAAAACAAATCCAAATGGATTGACGGTTTAAATGTTAAAAATAAAACCATAAAAATACTAGAATGAGAATAAGCACAATTTTTTATAACCTTGGAGTGGAAAAGGCTTTTCTAACCAGGACTCAGAAATCCAAAATCCATAAATGAAAAGATTGACAGGTTCAACTACGGAATTTTTTTTTTCTTTTTGGCACGGCAAAGAACACCAGAAGTCAAAACAACAAAACAAATGACAAAAAACAAGCAGACAAACAACAAAAAAAGGAAAACAAAATGACAAACTGAAAAGAAATATTTACATCTGAAGTCACAAAGAAATGTTACTTTTTCAAAAATGATTCTTCTAGTCTGTGGATTGAACCTGCTCCAGAATGTGGTTCTTCTTAATCAGGATTTCAAACTCAAATATTACAGGGCCGTGCAGTAATGTAAAAGAGAGACATGAGCTAGGTATAGGGTTATAGGGAGGGTGGGAACTGTAGCAAACTAGAGACTAAACCCCCCACCAGTGCTGGGGATAGGGGGGCGTTACTTGGCTTCAACCCATTGTTGCCCCTCTAGATTGGATCCCAAAGAGACCACATCTTTCCATTTTTCAAAGTGATCCCCAAAACTCTGTTTAATGTGAAATCTCCTTATTCTTTTTCAATATGGACAATTGATTAAACTCTCTTTGAAACACCTTGTGAAGCACACAAACACACATAAGGCTGGCTTCATGCCCACATCTTGCAATCTTGTTCCATATTTTCTTAACTGAACCACAGGTCCCGAGATGACTGGATGGAGCAAATCACAAGCCAACTCGTGACTTGGGGAACCACACAGATCACCTCCTTTGGGTTTCCCCACCTCTGGCTTATTTCATCAGTGAAGTGTGTTCCAGAGAACTTGAGTGATCGGTGTGGCAGTGGTTGAGAGTGGAGCCCAGTGGCCTCCTCATGGTGAAATGGAGTCGTTTCCCTATTTCTCCCTGGCAATGGCAGCTTTCAGGCTGTCCCAGCCCAGCCAGTTTTGAGCAGTCTAAATCTTCCTGGTCTCACTGCATCGGTCAAGACAGGAGCCGGGCTTGGCATCCTATGGGTGGTTGGACTGAGGCCGAGTTTCCTAATGTGAATCAGCAACTCTTCTGCACACAATGAAGTGGGTGAGGTTTCCCCATGCATGTCAGCGTTCTCACCCTATGCGACACCGCCAGCCTGGGGGTCACCTTCCCCTCCCCTTCGTGTGTGCTGGCAGGCTTGCTGCCTTTTGCTTGAGCTAAAGTCTTCAGAATTTAGAACGTATAGAGTTTATATGGAGGGTCTTTTCGCTAGTTACATAACAAGTTAGATTTGATCACCCCATCTCAAAAAGCCACTGGAGGTAACAGGTGGAAACAGCCGGAGAGACTGAGAATGAGTTGGGGATCAGGAGGGAGTTTAGCTTACAGCAATTTGCTAAGGCAGTGCTGTCCCATAGACCCTTCTGTGATGATGGAAATGCCCTGAGTGGCTGTGCAACGTGATAGCCCCTAACCACAGGTGGCTACTGAGCACTGAAATGTGGTTCGTGCAACTGAGGAATTGAATTTTTAATTTTGTTTAATTTTAATTAATTGTAAATGCACCTACTCTATTGGGCAGCACAGGTCTAAGGGATGTTTCCAAACTAACTCTTAAGTTGTGTTATGGACTGAATTGTTCCCCTCCCCTAAAATTCATATGTTGAAGCCGTTACCTCCAATGTGATGGGTTTTGGTGATGAGGCCTTTGGGAGGTGTTCGGGTTAGATGAGGTCATGTGGGTGAGGTCTTCAGAATGAGTTTACTGTTCTTATAAGAAGAAGGAGAGAGAGAGAGCTCTTGACCTCCTTGTCTCTCCCTGAATGCACATACTAAGGACAGGCCATGCAAGGACACAGCAAGAAGGTGACCATCTGCAAGCCAGGAAGAAGACCTTCACCAGGAATCCAACCAGCTGGCACCTTAACCTTGGGCTTCTTGGACTCCAGAACTATGAGAAGTAAATATCTGCTGTTTAAGCCTCCCAGGTGACAGTGTTCTGTTACAGCAGCCTGCGCAAAGACAGTAGGTTTTTCCTAGGCATGCAGAAGCAGAGCTGGAAAAGCTAATATCCTGAACATTTTGTTTGTTTCTCTTTTGAAGATGCTTCACCTTCTTCTCTTCTTGCCCCCACTGTCAGATGAATTTTCAAAGCAAAGCAGGTCTATGTGTGATAGCAGGTCTATCAGGAGCTAGTGAGTGACAGAAGCTGGTGCCTTCATACAGCCATCATCCCAGTAGATATTAAGGCAGCATCTCCTCTGTGCCAGGCACTGTGCCAGGTGCTGAGAAAGCAGAGGTGAGCAAGACAAATACAGTCCCTGCCCCCCTGGAGTTCACACCAGGGTTGGGAGATGGACGATAACCCAATGATGGCACAACACATGTAAAATTGCACCTGTAAAGCACTAGGACACAGGGCCAAGGCGGAGTCTGCAACCTTCTGGCTCCAAGCCTGTGCTCTTCACTCTGCCACTGGTCACATACCCAGATGCCTCAGGAGCCAGCCCACACGGTCAGTGTGTGAAGATGACTGGGTGGGGCCTGTGACAAACTAAGGAGCCCCAGCCCTATATACCAGGGTAGCCCCACCCCATTAAAGCTGGTTATTGCAGTGCCATAAATTAGTTATTCAAAATTTAAATTTAAAAAACCAAATGCCAGAAATCTTTTATAAGAAGTTTCCCAATTAAAAAGACTTAAATTGGTAGCAACAAATTTTTAAAAACAAAATAAAATAAAACTTACTATGCAAGCCAAAGCACTTGTACAGATTGGATTCAGGCCACAGGCTGCCATTTTGCTAACTGTGTTCTCCATCATGACCATGGAGAGAACTGATGTGAAGGCAGGGGACTCCGAGCTCAGAAGGGGAAGAAATGGGGGTTAACATATTCAGGACAGGGTGCAAGAAGGCAGAAGGGCCACAGGTTGTGGATGTGTCCTGTCTCTCTCAGCCACATCAGCTGAAAGAATAATGATGGTGTGGTTTCTAGAATAAGAGTTGAAGTGGAACGAGGGCTCAGCCCATAGAAGGAGCTTTTTGAAGACATGCTGGGGCAACTCTGCCTGGCCACCCTGTAGCTCGCCAGTTACCTTGATGGTCAGCCATGGCTTTTATCCGTATTTTCAGGGCAGAAGACAGGTGGAACCAGAATGAGGCCATAATGGCTGTCACCAGTGGGTGGCCAATTTGGGGTTGACATAACTGTATCTGCAGGGGAAGCATGATCAGGTCCTTGGTAATATTTAAAGCTTACCTACTCCTTTTGCCCCGTCCTCTGTAAGTAGCACTGCTGTCTCTTACATCCTTTTCCTCATACCTCCCATGCATTCTTTCTGCAGGGTTACTAACTTTCTTACTCTCTACACTTAACACATCTTTACATTTTGCCCGTATCGCCCAAGCTCCTTGCCTGCCCACTAAGTTTTTATAACACTTCCTCTGCATTTCATTCACCCCATCTCTTTTTCTTTTTTCTACAGCACATACTTGAACACCACTAAATATTCAATTAAGAATTATTGAATACAGGCCGGGTGCGGTGGCTTACACCTGTAATCCCAGCACTTTGGGAGGCCAAGACGGGCGGATCAGGAGGTCAGGAGATCGAGACCATCCTGGCTGGCATGGTGAAACCCGTCTCTACTAAAAATACAAAAAAAATTAGCCAGGCCTAGTGGCTGGTGCCTGTAGTCCCAGCTACTCAGGAAACTGAGGCAGGAGAATGGTGTGAACCCAGGAGGCGGAGCTTGCAGTGAGCCAAGGTCGTGCCACCGCACTCCAGCCTAGGCAACTGAGCAAGACTCCGTCTCAAAAAAAAAAGAATTATTGAATACAGTACACATTATTAATACAGTACACATGAATTGAACACATTACAATAGCATTCTTACAAAGTTCTATGTATGTTAAAGCCCTGGAAAAAAAAAATTGTACGTGTAAAATGGACTGATATGCTAGAACAGAGGTTAGCAAACTTTTTCTGTAAAAGAGCCAGAGAGTAAATATTTTAGATTTTGAGGATCATCGGTCTCTGTCCCAGTTACTCGTAACTCTGTCATTGTAGCTTGAAAACAGCCATAGTCAATACGACAATGAATGGCCAAAGCTGTCTTCCAAGACAGTGTTATTTACAAAAGCAGGTGGTGGGTTGGATTTGGCTGAGCTGTGTATTCTAGGGTCATATTATTAAAACCAGATCTTATCTGCCGGAATGTTTGGTTGGATATTTGAAAGTCAGGTGGGACCTGGGAATGGTATTCCTTTTGTTGAACTCTCCACACATTACAGAATGTCTGCACCTCTGTCACCTGCCCACTAAATGCCACTAGCGTCCCCAATAAAAGTGTCCCCATGAATTTCCAGGCACCCCCTAGGGGTACTGCAGCCACCCAACCACTGGTTTACACGGTGGCAGGTTCAGGCATGGGGAGAGATGGCTGTGGTGTAGGAATGAACATCTTTCACTCAGCAAACATTCACCAGTGTAGGCTCCATTGCAGGCAGCGTGCTAAGCGTGGGCCACGCAGCCCCAGGCTGACAGTCGAACCCCACCTTCATGGAATTTATATCCCAGGGAAGAGGATACAGGCAGAGCATGAGTCTAGTTGACCTGCCATACAAAATACCATGGTCTGGGTGGCCTAGACAACAGAACTTTATTTTCTCACAGCTCTGGGGGCTAGAAGTCCCAGATGGAGGTGCCAGCAGATTCTCTTCCTTGTGAAGGCTTGCTTGTATGTGCTCGCCCTGTGAGTACATGGCCTCTCCTCTTTGAGTTCACAGAGAGAGAAATCTCTGGTGTCTTCTTTTTTTTGAAAAACAGGGTCTTGCTCTGTAGCCCAGGCTGGAGTACAGTGGTGCAATCATAGTCACTATAATCTCAAGTGCCTGGACTCAAGCGATCCTCTCATCTCAGCCTCCTGAGTAGCTGAGACTACAGGTGTGCACCAGACTGCTGCTGCTTATAAGGACGCCGGTTATGACCTTGCAACTCTTATGACCTCATTTAATCTTCATTACTTCCCTGGAGGCCCTGTCTCCAAATACAGTCACATTGGGGGTTACAGCTTCAGCATACGAATCTGGGGGCCACAATTCAGTTGACAACACACAGTGGGTAAGGAAATGAGCAAATGACAAGATGATGTCAACTGTGATGAGTGCTCCAAGGAGAATAAACAGGGACATGTAACAAAGAGAAACCAGGAAAGATGCAGGCTCTCTGAGGAAGTGACAGTGGAGCTGGCACTTGCTAATTCGGAAGAGCCAGCTATGGGTCACAAGTGTCACCAGCAGATAGGAGGCCAAGTGGCTGAGGAGCCAAGGGGAGAGGGATAGGGAATGAGGTGGCCGGTGCTGAGGCACCAGGAAGCCATGGGGTTCTAAAACAGGGCAGGTGATCTGGTTTGCATCTCAGAAAGACCAGTTGACTGCTGGGATAAGTGGACTATGGGCGGATAGCAGGGGCTGCAAGGAGGCCAGGAGGAAGCTCTCTCCTGAGACAGTGCCCGACCTGTGGCTGCCTCTCCCTTCCCCTCCCTTTCTCTAGGTCAGACACAGTGGAGCCAATATTCACAAATGTACCTGTGACAATACCTGCCAGATCACAGTGACCCCATTCAGAAAATTCTAGAACTATCACAACTTATCCTTTTACTCCCAAAGGAACGAAGGCCCAGAGCACGGCTTTGATGTCATTGCTTTTGTGTCACTTGTTTATCATTGCATTTGTTTACCATTTTTATTTCTGACGTTTCCATGAAATGAGAACTGGGCCCACAACCAGGGTCTGCACCTGCAAAATTTGTTGAAAAGGTCGTAGAAGAATCTCTCTGCCATCTGATCGTT
The DNA here is from genome assembly GCF_047675955.1 of Chlorocebus sabaeus. Classification (NCBI taxonomy): domain Eukaryota; kingdom Metazoa; phylum Chordata; class Mammalia; order Primates; family Cercopithecidae; genus Chlorocebus; species Chlorocebus sabaeus. The sequence goes on along the minus strand of NC_132905.1, from coordinate 17,193,611 downwards.
GGCAGGGGTGGGGGTGGGGGTAGGGGAGTGGAATGAGAAAAAGGGAAAAAAAATGCACCAAATTTTAAAAACCAGTACAAACACACAAAAAATGCAGAGTCCTATCCAAGGTACAAGTCCCTGCCCTGCTAATTCCTTAGAGATAAAAGGAGAGCAGCCTGCTCCCAGCCCCAGCCTTCTGTTCAGGAATTGAAAGGGGTAATTAAGGGATAGGGGAAATACAGCCTCAGGCAGGGAACCACTTATTAGGAGAGAGGCACAGACAGACACACAGACCCTGTAACTCCTCAGTTCGGAGAGGATGCACAGCCAGGACAGAAGCCAGGCAATGGGATACTCTGTGTGTACCCTTAAAGCAAACCAGATTTTTGCTGCTCCTGAAAGTTCAGGTGGTAAAGCGGGGACTGGAGCCCAGATTCCACCCACCTTTGAGTTGTGTGCTGCTTTCCCTGGGAACGTGCAAGGAATTCCTGATTTTTGCATTGTGTCCCATTCAGTAGCTTACACATGTCCCAGTAAGGCAGCTTAGCCCCCTAGTCCTGAATCCACCTGCCTTCTTACGCTGCTTTTTATTTTTCATACATTTATTTTAAACCACATCAGTGCTGTTAGTGTGTATCTTTCCCGAACTTTCTCTGTGTATGCATTTACAAGCTTATTTTTCTTCTCACCAGTAGGAAATACTGTTTTTTTAAACATAAGTAATATTTTGGTGTGCATCTTGTTTTATAAGTTGTCTTTTATATTTTTGACCAAGTAACATGTCTCGGAGATCTCTCAAAGTCGGTTCGAACAAACCCACTTTAGTCTCTTGTTTGGCTCCTGCAGGCACTGCAGTACTGCATTGAGAAGGCCAGATGCCGGGGTTGAATCCCCGCCTCTGCACTCACTGGCTGTGAGACTGGATTTTCTCATCTGTGAAATGGGGTCTATAGGAGTAGCTTTTGTGAAGCTGTATGGGATAATATACACATAGGGCTTAGGACAGGGCCTGGGACAAAGTCAAGTGCTTCCTTGCATTGGTTATCATGGTTATTGTCATGGCTATACCATGGCATTCAGCCATTCCCCTTGAAATGGGCAAAACTTCCCACATTTCACTGTTTTCACAGAGAAGCCTGCAGTCTCGAATTTTGGTTGCTGCAGCCATTTGCTGTCCCTGTATGTGTCTCCCTTTATGGCAGGCAGGGCCCCCTTCCAATTCCTGCAGCAGGCCTCGCCAGGTCTCGCCACACTTTGCATCTCTGCTACTCCAGCCCTAAATTGTAGCCTGTAAGAACTGGCAGCTCAAAAAGATTGTGCAACCCCCAAGACCAAAGCTCAGGGGCATCCCAGCTGCTGCTGCATGCGGGCCCTAGCCGGCTGCCTGACCTTTAGGTCAGTGGGTATTTTTGATCACTCAGGAGCAAGAAAAGAGAGCCAAGAGGAGGCAGATACCGAAGCCTACTAGAGACAACCCAGGATCTCAGAACTATATTTCTAGAAGGGGTGATAGACATCATCTAGGTCAGAGGTCAGTTCAAATAGGAAAAACTTTAGGCTTTGCAGGCTATACAGTCTCTGTTGCAACTGCTCAACTGTGCCAGTGCACTGTGAACATTGCTATAGATGACACATAAACAAATGGCATGGCTGCGTTCCAGTAAAACTTTATTTACAAAAACAGGTGACCAGCCCACAGACCATAGTTTGCCAACTCCTGATATGGGTTAGTCTAAGTCAGTCCATCCCGGGGCCTGGATGAGTTGCTATGGCTGCCTTTAGTGCTGTTCCTGACACTGAATCATACACAATGACCCAGAGCAGCAGGACTGTATTTCTTACCCTTCTTGCAGGCAAGGTGTCAGGGAGAGGCAATCAGCTAATTCTAGCCACTGAATTGAGAGTGGAAATGATCATGTCACGCCCAGGCCAGAGCATTCAATGGCCAGTTCAAGACTCTGCCAGTGTTCAAATTGAAGGCTACTCCTTTAACTGGTGCCCTTGAGTGACTCCAGTGAACAGAGTCCCTGATGATTCTCAGTGGACATATAGCATGAAAGATAGATCAACTCTGAGTTCAAGCCAGTGGGATATTGGGGATGTTTGTTACCACATCATACCATAACCTCTCCTGACTGATTTATTGGCACAAGAGATTATTTAACATGGAACATGAAAGTGACACTCAAAGTCATTGGGTCACATAGTGAGGAGGCCATTCCCCTTTCTGTCATCTGTGAGCCCTTCTGATTCAGTGATAAAGGGAGGGAGGAAGTCTCTCTTTGGTGCTAATATGTCTTCAGTGTGTCTCTAATCCCTGCAAATATTTCTTTTTAACAAGATGAGAGGAAACTCCAGGTTTAAGATCTTTGGCAGACAACAGTATTTAGCTAGAATTAAAAACATTTGCTCCCTACATATTTTTTATGTTTTGTATTTATCATTAATGGCAAGTGGTATTGATTTTCTATTTACGGTAATAGTGTAAAGTCTTCTCACACGAATTTATTTAAGTAAAAACAATGAATGATTATATGGATAGGGCTCAGGAAAATGTAAGTCAACATTAAGCTGATATAAGGGAAATTTTTTTATTTTTTATTTTTTTGAGACAGAGTCTCACTCTGTTGCCCAGGCTGGAGTGCAGTGGCGCGATCTTGGCTCACTGCAAGCTCTGCCTCCTGGGTTCATGCCATTCTCCTGCCTCAGCCTCCCGAGTAGCTGGGACTACAGGTGCCCACCACCATGCCTGGCTAATTTTTTGTATTTTTAGTAGAGACAGGGTTTCACCGTGTTAGCCAGGATGGTCTCAATCTCCTGACCTTGTGATCTGCCCACCTCAGCCTCCCAAAGTGCTGGGATTACAGGCGTGATCCACTGTGCCCAGCCTAGAAGGGAAATATTAAATAGAATAATAGGCCAGGTAGTTTGAGACTATTGTAAAAACTATGTGGGGGCAGGGAGATGAGTAGAGTCTGGATGCAGGAATCTCGCTCAGTATCTTCCTTGCGTAAGTGTGCAAGTAGAGGCTCAGAGAAGGGATGTGCTTTGCTGTGGGTGAACCAGCTTCCCGGGACCAAGGCGAGGAGGGATCCCCAACTTTGCAATTCAGAGGCCAGGCGATCCTTGTGCCCAAGGCCCTGTCCCCACCAAAGTTAAAAGGAAAACTGATGAATGCCAGCAAGTCAACAAAATCGTCTGGATGCATTTCCTAAGACTCTCATAACAAAGCACCACAATCTGGGTGGCTTTGAAGAATGTAAGTTTATCATCTCACACTTCTGGAGGACAGAAGTCTGAAATCAAGGATTGGCAAGGTTGGTACCTTCTGGAAGCTCAGAGGGAGCCTGCCCCATGCCTCTCTCCTGGCTTCTGGTGGTGGCAGGCATTCCTTGGCAATCCTTGGCCTATAGAGGCTTCACACCAATCTCTGCCCCCATCGCCACATGGCATTATCTCTATGTGTCTGGGTCCAAATTTCCTTCTTCTTATGAGGACACCCTAATCCATTATGACCTCATCTTAATTTGATTACATCTGCAAAATAAGATCACATTTACAGCTACTGGGCCTTAGAAGATGAGCATAGCCTTTCAAGGGACACAACTCTACCCACAACATCACCCAGCCAGGGTCCCTGGCTGAGCTGCAAGAGGCTTGGGGCCAAGAACTGCGTCCTGTCCCTGAGCTGTCTGGGCTTAGCAAAAATTGAAACCACCCAAGTGAAAGAGGTCGGTCAAGGATCCTGCTGCTCAGCTGGCTTGCATTAGTCTCAGTCTGAGACGGTGGCGGCAAAGATGGTCTAGGCCCCAGCAAGTGAGGCAGCAAGAGGCCAATGCCAGCAAAGGTCAGGGCTCACTCTTTAAGTATAAATAGAACCTTCTTCTCGGCCACCCCCTCCCATAGCCACACAATATCTCTTTCAAAGATCTCAAAACACTGAAGCAGACCGTACCAAATTGACTTTATTGTTTTAAAACCAGCCCCTTCTGTCTGCCACCACCCGCCACCCCTTCCCCAAGGGGAAGAAAAAATTCATAATAGATGTCTCTCCAGCATGCACCTCTGTTCTCCTCTCTCTAATGGCAGCTCGGGACCCTGAGGCAGTGACGCTTAATAATGTATCCTAATAGTCAGCGTTTGTCTGACGAATACCTAGTGAACAGAAGCCTAATCAGGGCCGTTGTGAATTAATGGCCAGTGTAGTGATGGGTGCTGAATGATCATAAAAATAGCTAACACTGGGCCGGGCTTGGTGGCTCATACCTGTGACTTTGGGAAGCTGAGGCAGGAGGACTCCTTGAGGCCAGAAGTTCAAGACCAGCGTGGGCAACATGGTGAAACCCTGCCTCTGGAAAAAAAAAAAAAAAAAAAAAAAAAATGAGCCATGTATGGTGGCACGCACCTGTAGTCTTAGCTGCTTGGGAGGCTGAGGTGGGAGAATCACTTGAGCCTGGGCAGTCGAGGCTGCAGTGAGCTGTGATTGTGCCACTGCACTCCAGCCTGGGTGACAGAGTAAGACCCTATCTCAAAAGAAAGAAAAAAAATGCTCACACTGAATGAGGGCTTCTGGGGACCACGGACCAGGCTGAGCACTTGGCCAGTATTCACTGCCTTGGTCACCACTTCAGTGTTTGCAGCAAGTTGTTGCCATTTGACAGATGAGAAAACTGAGACTCCAAAGGAAGAAGCGAGAAAGCTGGGAGGTGGTGTAACCAGGATCAGAGCCGGGACTAGCATGAAGCAAGAGAGGCACTGGCTCCAAGTGCAAAATGTAACAGAGTGCCAGGAAATTCAGTCATGGATAACTATTTTAATGCACTATTTAAAATAGCCAAAGTTCGTGCAAAAACTCCCTGATGAACAAAGTATCAAATTTTGAAATAAAGACTGTTTGTTTGTTTTGTGACCCAGCAATATTGTGCAACAGGAATGGTCGTTTCCAATCAGCCCAGAGTTCTGGCGCACACAGGCATCATGGTCCTGCCATGGCAGGGTAAGGAGGGCAAGCAGACAGATTTGGCAACACAGGGATGTTATAAAGTCATGCTTTTTGATAATAGTGTTTTTAACTTCTTCCACTTGCTTCATAATATTGGAGGATATTTTAGTAAATGCATATAAGAGTGTGCATTTTTCCTTTTGCCTCAGGCTTCAGTACAGATTAGTTCAGTGCCAATCAGGACACTTCCCCAGGCAGCCAGAATCCAAAATTCTTGCTTTATTTATTTCCTTCTGGTAGGTTCTACAGTTTTGCACACACCACCTGTGTCACCTGCATAACCAAGTACAGGGTTTCAGAATGTGGACACAACCCAGATCACCTAAATTCAAATCCCAGTTCTGCCATTTATCAGCTGTGTGATGGCTAAGGGGCTTTGTTTTTCTGGACCTCTATTTCCACATTGGTAAGATGCAAATGATGGGTGTATTAGTTTGTTTTCACACTACTATAAAGAACTGACCAAGACTGGGTAATTTATAAAGGAAAGAGCTTCAATTGACTCATAGTTTAGCATGGCTGGGGAGGCCTCAGGAAACTTACAATCATGACGGAAGGTGAAGGGGAAGCAAAGCACCTTCACAAGGTGGCAGGAAGGAGAAGTGCCAAGTGAAGTAAGGAGGAGCCCTTTGTAAAACCATCAGATCTCATGAGAACTCACTCAGTGTCGTGAGAACAGTATGGGCGAAACCACCCCCATGGCTCAGTTACCTCCACCTGGACTCTCCCTTGACACCTGGGGATTATGGGGATTGAGGATTATAATTCAAGATGAGATTTGGGTGGGGACACAAAGCCTAACCATATCAATGGGAATTCCCCTACTCATCAGCAGGTTGTTGTAATGATTAAATGAGTCAAAACGCATGCAACACCGAGAATAGACATGGCACAAAAGAAGCACCCCATGTTCACTGGTATTATTATGTGTTGCATTGTTATGTGTTGCATTGTATTATTAGTTTTCCATGACTTTTATAACATTACCACAAACTTCGTGGCTTAAAACAACATAAATTTGTTATCTTCCCATTTTGGACTTCAGAAATCTCATTGCACTAAAATCAAGGCATTAGCAGAGCTTCTGGACCCTCTAGGGGAGCATCTGTTCCCTTGCCTTTTCCAACCTCTCAAGGCTGCCCCCAGTCCTCGACTTGTAGCCCCTTCCCCAAGGCAGCTACAATGGGTTGATCTTCTGTAGTCCCATCTCTCTCTTTCTGCTGCCTCTCTCTGCCACTTGTGAGGACCCTGGTGATTAAATTAGGCCATCCCAGGTAATCCGGGATCACCTCCTGATCTTAAGCTCACCTGTTTAGCAACCTTAATTCCATCCGAAACCCTAATTTCCCTCTGCCACACACGTAACCTAAATATCCACAGGTCCTGGGATTCGCATTGGATATCTTGGTGGGTAGGAGCATTTGTTCTCTCTACCACACGTGTTCATCATTCAACAAGTTGATGTATATATATTTTTAATTTTAAGTAAAATTCATAGTGTTTCTGATGGTGATGGGTTCATGTATAAAAAATAATAGAGCAAGGGAGAGAATCAGGAAGCCGATGGTTTTAGGTAGGGGTGGGGCGGTCAGGGAAAAAAGTCAACTACTGGCTGGGCTCAGCGGCTGTAATCCCAGCACTTTGGGAGACCAAGATGGGAGGATCACTTGAACCCAGGAGTTCGAGACCAACCGGGGCAACATGGCAAGACCCCATCTCTACAAAAATTAGCCAGGTATGGTGGCATGTACCTATAGTCCCAGCTACTCAGGAGGCTGAGGTGGGAGGATTGCTTGAGCCCAAGAGATTGAGGCTGCAGTGAACTGTGATCGCACCATGGCACTCCAGCCTAGGTGAAAGAGTGAGACCTTGTCTCAAATAAATAAAAATAAAAATATGAACTACTGCTTCTGCCCACAAGGATGCTCTGGGGACAGGTCCACATAGGGCAGAGGAAACCCCGAGGGGTCTGTGTGTGTGTGTGCACGCGCACACAATGTTCATTGTGATATAAAATTTACCATCTTAACCATTTTTAAATATACAGTAAGGAGAGTGAACTGTATGCACTGCTTTGTGCAACAGATTTCTAGAACTTTTCCATCTTGCCAAACTGAAACTATATCCGTTGAACAACTAGTCCCCATTCCCCGCACACAGCCCCTGGCAGCCACCGAGGACTTCCTGTTTCCAAGAGTGTGAGTACTTTAGATACCTCTTGTAAGTGGAATCATACAGTATTTGTCTCCTGAGGGGCTTTTGTGAAGACAGTAGGGGCTTCTCGAAACAGGAGAAAAACAAACAGAAAAAAACATTGATCTTTTTCACAGCTACTGGGCCTTAGGAGATGAACTTAGCCTTTCAGGGGACGCAACTCTACCTACGACATCACCCAGCCAGGGTCCCTGGCTGAGCCACAAGAGGCTTGAGGCCAAGAACTGCGTCCTGTCCCTGAGATGGCTGGGCTTAGCAAAAAATCAGAGCAGATGTTGAAAAAAAAAAAAACAACAATTCTATAACAGTGAGTTTCTAACTATTTTGACCTAGACCAGGTGTAGGCTAACTAAAACCCTCAGGCCAAATCTGCCTGCTGTCTCTTCTTGTACCACCCATGAGCTTAAAATGGGTTTTACATTTTCAGATGGTTGAGGAAAAGAATCAAAAGAAGAATAATATTTCATGGCACATGAAAATGATATGAAATTCAAATTTCAGTGTCTACAAATAAAGTTTTATTGGCACATGGCCACATCCATTCATTATGTATATTGTCTGTGGCTGCTTTCCTATCACAAAGGCAGAACTGGGTCGTTGCAACCAGAGACCATATGACCAAAGTAGAAAATATTTACCATCTGTCCCTTTAAAGAAAATGTTTTCCTGTCCCTTGATTTAGACCAACAGAAAGAAATGTGCTTTATATTTTAACCCTGAGCTGGCACTTGGGCATGAATATACCTACAATTGAAACAAAGTATCAACAAAATCACACCCTCACTGCCTGGGATAGGTGCAATATTCTCAATTCTCTTTTTTTCTATTCCTGAGGCAGGGCATCTTGTAGAGATAAAAGATACAGATTGTGGAGTCAGCCTGCCTGGGTTCACATCCTGGTTTTGCTGTTAGCTGTGTGACTGTGGGATATTGTTTTGTTTCTCTGTTTCCCAGCTTCTTCATCTCATAGGGTCATTGTGAAGATCAAATGCTTTTTTTTTTTTTTTTTTTTTTTTGTGACAGAGTCTTGCTCCGTCACCCAGGCTGGAGAGCAATGGTGCAACCTCAGCTCACTGCAACCTCCACCTCCTGGATTCAAGCGATTCTCCTGCCTCAGCCTCCTGAGTAGCTGGTATTACAGGCACCCGCCACCACACCCAGCTAACTTTTGTGTTTTTAGTAGAGATGGGGTTTCACCATCTTGGCCAGGCTGGTCTCAAACTCCTGACCTCAGGTGACCCACCCACCTTGGCCTCCCAAAGTGCTGGGATTACAGGCGTCAGCCACTGTGCCTGGCAAAGATCAAATACTTAATAGACGCAATGGTTAGCCATGCTTGGTGCAGATTGCACCAGGTAAATGTTTGCCATTTTAAGCACAGAAGGTCATCTTTTCTACAGTATCAGTTCTATCTGCTAAATTCATTTCATGCACACTAGCAGGTCTTACCCAGTTTGCAAATACTGTTCCGTAAAGAAGTGGGAACAGTCTTTGCAGTCTTTGAAGAATGGTATGTTCCAGTTAGAGCCTGTCTCCGGATCTCCCTCAGTGGGGGATCTTGGGCAAGCTCCTTCCACAGTCTGAGCCTCAGTTTTCTGGTCTGTCGAAGGGGAATTGCTGTACCTGTCCTGTAAAGCCAAACTGAGGACTAGTGAGAAAACGCAGAGTTGGGGCTCAGCATGGGGCCAGCCCTCAGGGACATTCAGCACTGCTTTCATTATTTCCTGTTTTGTTATACGCTCTGCTGTTACACACAAAAAATAGCAACCATATGGCAGCAACTGTTCTAATCCCATCACACGGGTAGCTCCTCTCATCACAGCAATACAACAGGTAGGGACTGAAACACAGAGACATCAAGCAAGTTGCTTGAGGTCACGCAGGTTAAGAAGCTTGGGTCTCAGCTCAGAGTCAGTGGTGGCTGGCTGAGAGTCAATGCTGTTACCACTGTCACTACACTAAAACTTGTCTTGAACTGTCACTAGAAATGGGAGTGTCTGGGGGTTAGCGGGGAGGTTAAAAAACAAAAACCTGTAGACCACTGTGACTTAGGACTTATGTAACCAGCGTCTTGTCACTGGACAGTACATGTTCTAAGGGCACACCAAGGGTTTCACAGAACACGTGCGGCTCCGCTGTGTGCTCACAGCTGCAGGGGGCCAGAAGCACCCTGTGGGGTCCCAGCAGGTAAGGAGCTTAGGCCTGGCTGGAGGATAAACCACCCTCCACAGGGAAGTTAGATAACCAGCAGGTGGGTGCAGCACCCAGCTCCCTGCTCCTCCTGCCAGCCCGCTGAAGCAGTCCCACCCCTGCGAGTTAGAATTCTACAGAAAAATCTGATTTCGGTTCTCTAGTGTTTAAAGAACCCCCTGATCCTAAGGAAATCTGAAAACTTTGGCAACTGGAAACTGGAAACTCCAACCTGCCAGAGAAGCCTCCCTCCCCATGCTCTTTCCTTTAATATATCTTACGTTGTTTTGGATAGTTAATACCTGCACATAGTACAGAGGTAGCAGTTAAGTCTGCCTCCCACTTTTAATCCACAGCCATCCAAATCTCTTCCCCAGAGGCATCCCCCATCACCAGTTTCTTCTGTGTCCTTCAATAGTCTTTGCTCGTCTAAGCATACATGTATATTGAACACTTTTATACAAATGGTAAAAACCTAACCCTACACCTACCAGGACTCATAAGCTTTTAGCAACTGCCAGCTGTCTGTTCTGGTCTGCTCTTTTTATCACTGAGTTGCAGTGCCAGGTTCTGAATTCTGCCTGAGAGAACCGGACCAATCAAGGAAGCCACTGGCAAATTTCATTCAATGAACATCCTGTTAAACTCAGTAGGAAGGTGTGCAGGGATCAATTAGTGATGCCTGCCATGACCATGGGAGGGAAGTTTTAGGATAGGTGCTCAGATTGTTCTCCCTCAGTCTAGTAAATGTTTCCTATACTTTGAATATATTATACATGGCTTTGTCACGTCAAAATTCCACCTCGATTATTATTCGATTTTTTTTTTAATTTACAGACTTCTTTTGGTTCAAAAGTAAATTCATTTTAAAAGCCAAATTTATAGCACTACTTTAAATGGAAAGCCAGTATTGTTTGCCATAAATGGAAGGTAATTGGTAAGAATAAATTCACTGAAAATAAAATTATAAAATAAATATAAAATTGGTAAGAATATATTCACTAAAAATTAAATTATAGCCAAGTATCCAATCTGAAGACTGTTCTCACTTAGACACAGAGAGATTAGCGAGTGTCAGAGATGTTCTCCTTAACCCAGGAATAATTAATACTAATGTAATACTCACTTCCAGGTGCTCCCTCATTAAGTGCTTACAACTCCCGTTTAAGGTAGAAATTATTATCACGTCTATTTTATAGAAGAGGAAACTGAGGCATGGCAAGAGTCAGTGATAGGTGCAATGTCGCTCAGCTAATGAGTGGTAAAGCCAGGAGTTGGACCCCAGCCAGCTGTCTAGCTCCAGACTCCAAGCTCTTCACTTCTGAGCTAGGCTGCCTATTAGATCGATTAAAAGACAATTAAAAGGAAAGTCATCTAAAATTATCTTTTGTATCATCACTGGTGGTTTCTGTCACACTTTGGCAGCCGTAGATTGGTAGAAAGAGCAAAACTGGACTTTAAGACATAAGTCTGGGTTCTAACCCTGTCTTTGTAACAAATTCGTATATGACCCTGGTCATTCAGCCTCTGACCCTCCATTTCCCCATCTGCGAAGTACAGGAGTTAGGCTGTATTTGGGCTTCCAGATGGCAGGAACCATCCCTTATCTCAAAGAACCCACAGCACCTGGCACACATTATCAGTTAGAATTCATTCAGTCACCAGCAACAGAGAACCCAATGTTCCAGCTTCCCTCTGTCGGTCTACCCTGCTATACTTGGACTTAGCTTTTCCATCCTTATGCCTCTCTCACCTCATGGTCACAAGACAGCTGCTTCACCTGCAGCCGTCACCTCCACATTACAGGAAGGCATGAGAGAGAAGCAAGAAGGAGCAATGCCACAATCAGGAAAGCCGAAGTTTTCAGGTTTTGCTTTAATGGCTGGATTGGTGTTATATGGCCACTCTTGGCTGCAAGGGAGATAAAGAAGTGATTATTTTTACCTGGGTACATTCCCGCTCCAGTTGGATTTTCTTAACAAGAAAGGAGAGGAAACAGATATTGAGTAGACACCCATTGGGTGACTGTAAATACTTAAAAAAGGAAAGGAGAGAGGGAGGAAGGGGAGGGTTAATCCTTCAGACCCCTTCCAGCTCTATAGAGCTGTGATAGAAGAATGTTCATCCTGCTCTCTTACAGAGCTCTGGGCCCAAGAGTATGAATGTTATATTTTTCCTTAAAAGGGTTTCTCTGTGAACTTCTACATGTTGAGGCCACTTTTGTTTTTATTGGCAAACTTATTCCAGGGGAATGAAAGTTCATCACAGTGCAGATGTATATTTAAGTACGACAGGAGGCACAGGCAGGGGACCCACGGAAAGGGAATGTTTTAAAAGGGGGAGGCCAACGTTCAGGCTGGGAAGGGCACACGGGAGTCTCAGGAAGGAGGTGTCAGGTGCTTTCCAACACAGCCAAGGAATGGAAGTAGCCCTGAAGCTAGTCCTGCTTCTCCCTGGCTGCCCATGGTCATAGGTGCAGGCTGCATTCTTTTGTGGAACCACTCAGCATCCTTTCTGCAGTGCTGTCTTCAGACGGTGGTGTTTATCCTTTCATTTATGACCTGGCCTGACTTTGCACTGTTTCCTGTCACTTTCTAGCTGGGTAGCCTTGGACAAGTTTCTTAACCTCTCTGTTCCACAGTATCCTTGTCTATGAAATGGGCTGATGATAATATGCATTTCATAGAATTGTTGTGAGGATTAAATAAGTTAATACGTATAAAGCTCACAGAAACTTTGCTGACACATAATAAGTTCTCAGTGTTACCACACCGTCATCATTATTGCCATTATCCTCATTGTCCCGTCTGAGTGGGTCAGTGGAAGATGACACCTTCCCAGACAACGTTGAGTAGTTTTTGAGTAGTTATCTCACTTTTCTAGTGACCAAGAGGATATTGATAGGATATAGATATTGATAGTTCAACATTATGAGGTGTTTGGATCCAAACAAAGTTGTCCAGGTTGTCCAGTAATGGACTATCCCTTTAACCACAGACTTAAATCTGTGTTTTTGGAGACAGGGCACTAGGGAAGTGTTCATGGGGTGTGCTGGTGTGGACAAAGCTGGATACTGTTTATCAGCACAGCCAACCCTTCCCACTGGGGCTCTGCTTTTGATTTTACACAACTCCAGGGGGCACCATTCACATCAAAGTCATCATAGACTCAGTCATCCAGACGATTTTCAACATATGGCGTTAAGGTGTCTTGAGAAAGCGAGAGGCCTTTCTCTAGTGGGGCTGCTTTCCGTATGCTCTGGTCCATACTTCCAAGAGCCACAGATAGCCCATGAACCCTTCTTAGACTTATTCATTCATTCAACATATGTTGGGTGACACCTTCTGTGTGCCGGGCATTGTCCCAGGCACTAGAGATGCATCCGTGGACAAAGTAGACAACAGTCAATACTTCCAGTGAGAAAGACAGACAAAAATCAATATTTGTAATAGAATAAATAAGTACATTGTATTGTAGGGTGAAAAATGCTATGAATGAGGAACAAAGTAGAGTCTTTGTTGGGGGGTGGGGGTGATAGCAAGTTGCACTGTTCAACCAGGTGGTTAGGCTAGGTCTCACTAAGAAGCTGGCATTGAGCACATGATTCATTCAGCCATCACATTTTTGTGGAACGCTGTTCATTTTTTAATTCCTTCACTCAGCAAACATTTATTGGGGGCATGCCAATTGCTTAACTAACATTCTCTTATTTCATCTCACAAAAGTCCTGTAATTACTGGTATTTCTCCCATTTTGTAAGTGAGAAATTTGAGTCACAGGGAGACAGAGTGACTTGCTCAAGGTCATACAATCAGGGAACAGCAGAACCTAGTACTAAATCCAGGACTGAGACACTGCCAAGGATGCGTAAATATGCAGCTTCTCACTGTACTCATCTAGAGAGGGAAAACAATACTAAACAGATCATCATGTACCAGTTATGTCATTGCAATTGTGGTAATTGCTATGAAGGAAGAGTACAAGGGGCTTTGAGGAACTGTAATTGGGCCTGGGGAAATAATAAGCCCAGTGTATGGACTGGTGATTGCTGTGTAACAAAACACCCCAAAATGCAGTGGCTTAAAACAGCAATAATGTATCATTTCTCATAATGTCTTGGGTTGACTGGGCTCAGCTTGGTGGTTTTCCACTCTTCCTGGTGATACTTGAGGCCACATGTAACAGTTGCATTCAGCTGAGATGCCCAAGAAAGCTATCCTCATTCATCTGGCAGCTGGTGCTACTATAGGCTGGGGCACCTTGGTTCTCTTCCACATGGACTCTCTTCCTCCGGATATCCAACCAGCTTCCTCATAGCATAGTACTGGGTTCCAAGAAAGAGAAGGTGGAAACTGCCAGCTCTTTTAAGGCCTGGGCTCAGAAGTTCCAGAACATCATTTCTGCTACATGCTATTGGTCAGAGCAAGTCACAAGGCCAGCCCAGATTCAAGGAAAGGGAAAGATGTGGGAACAATATACGCATACAGGGATCAGAAGAATTCTTGGCAGCCATATTTGAAGGCAACCTACCACATCCTGTGTTTAAAATGTCTCACGAGTTTCTAGAGTAACTGGAGCACAGTGCTTCCATGGATTTGTTACCGTGAAGACGTTCTGCCTGAAGCTGCCCCTGTCTTCTTCCTCAACTCTTTTCATATTCATCTACATGAACAATGGAATTGCTGTAGAACCAAGAGAACTTTTGTCAGGAATTTGCAGGGGCCTGTTTTTGAGAATTTTTTTTCGCCATCAATGGTATATGCGGGTTTGGAAATAGTGTTAGGGTATATGTCCGGCTTCTGTAACAAAGACCAAAACTAACAATGGTTCGATGAAGTAGCGGTTTATTTCTCTCTTATGTAACAATTGGGTGTTACAGAGGAGGACACCCAGACTCCTCTCATTTTGCGGTTCCACAAGCCTGTGTTCTATACGACAGCTAACATCCTAAGACTAATGTCTTGGTCCATTTGGGCTGCTATACAAACAGAATATCATAGACTGAGTAGCTTATAAACAACAGACATTTACTTCTCACAGTTCTAGGGACTGGGAAGTCCAAGATCAGGGTGCCAGCGTGGTCAGGTTCAGGTGGGGACTCTCTTCCTGGTTCATAGATCACTAACTGTCTTTTTGTTGTATCCTTACATGGCAGAAAGAAGAAAGCTTTCTGGGACTTCTTTTACAAGGGTACTAATCCCCTTCATGAGGGCTCCACTTTCATGACCAAATCACCTCCCAAAGGTCTCACCTCCAAATACTTTCATGTTAGGAATTAGCTTTCAACATGTGAATTTTGGAGGGACACATTCAGTCTATGACACCATGATGACTCACCACCATGTCCTAATCCAGCCAGAGGGAAAGATGGGGCACACTTTCCTTTCAAGGGCAAAACCCACATGTTGCAGACAACGCATCTACTGGTGGCATTGGCAAGATCTTAGACATTTGGCTACACCCACCTGCAAGGGAAGTTGGGAGATGTCGTATTTATTCAGGATGACTATGGACCCAGCTAAACCTTGTGAGCTTGATCACTAAGAGAGAGAAGGAAAGAATGGACATTGTAGGCAGTTACCAGCCTCTACCACTCATGGCTAGTGGGGGAACCAGCATGTAGATGCACCCAAGGATGAAGGTGTCTGCATCTCTCATCATCTCTGCACAGAGCAGTGTCAGCTGTGGGCTGCCCACCAGAATTCCCAGCCCTCATCCTAAAACAACAGCCCTCCCTTGGTATAAACATCCAGTGAGTGAGCTTTGATGGGAGGCTTGTGTAGCGGGGTGGACGGGGTCCAAGCCCTCCTAGCCAAGTGCGTATGGATTTCATGCTAATCTGCCTTCTCTGGACTAGTCCATTCATCTATTCAAAATCTGTCGCCAGGTGGCTGCAACCACAAATGGTCCAACCTAGGGCCAGTTCTGGACCAGGTTTGACACTGTAAAATATGCCATGGTACAATATGACTGTTAAGGTGAGTTCAAGAGTTCAGCAGCTTGGTGAACTCTTGTGTATCTGGGAAGGGTTCTGACGGATCTGAGCTGCCTCATGGAGCAAGTACAGCTCTTATTGCTGACAGTTTACCACTTAGCTGGGCAACCTTAAACATGTTACTTCTCTAAGCTTCAATGTCCTTATGTTTAAGATGGTCAGGCTGGGGTATGATGTCTGTCTCCCCTAGGTTATTGTGAAGACAAAAATAAGATCAGATTAGGGCAATCTGCTCATTTTTCTAAAATGTATCATGTACGTTTCTCAAATAATGATTTTTTTTTCTCTTTTCAAAGTTTAAATATTGTAGTGCATCCCCTTGAATATCCACTTACACTGTGAGATCCTGAAGGTCAGGGGCTGTGTCTTATTCCCCTCTACATCCCTCAGTGAGTAATTCTGGGCCTGGGAGTGAGCAGTTCCCCATTAAACGTGTGCGTGAATGAATCAGTGCATGGATGATCTGAGACTCCTAGGTGAGGGTCAGCAAACACAAATGCCCACAGGAGTAGGGCAGGTCACACAAAGGAGTAAAGTGGGCTAAGCCTAAGAAAAAAGATTGGCAGGCAGGCACTGCTTTGTTTTTTGTCTCTCTCTCTCTCTCTCTTTTTTTTTTTTTTTTTTTTTTTTGAGACAGCCTTGCTGTATCGCCCGGTCTGGAGTGCAGTGGTGCAATCTCAGCTCACTGCAACCTCCACGTCCCGGGTTCAAGTGATTCTCCCACCTCAGCCTCCCAAGTAGCTGGGATTACAGGCATGTGCCACCACGCCTGGCTAATTTTTGTATTTTTAGTAGAGATGGGGTTTTGCCATGTTGACCAGGCTGGTCTTGAACAACCGACCTCAGATAATCCCCCTGCCTCAACCTCCCAAAGTGCTGGGATTTCAGGCATGAGCCACCATGCCCAGCCTGTCTCTCATTTTTGTTAGGGACGCAGATACTGTCTTGTGTCCCACTGGTGCTATAACAAAGTGCCACACACTTAATAGCTTAAAACAAAACAAATTTATGACCTTACCATTCTGGAAGTCAGAATTCCAATGTCAAGGTGTTGGCAGGGCTGCTTCCTTCTGGAGGCTCCATGGGAGGATCCATTTTCCCTGCTACCCGCATTCCTTGGCTTGCAGCCCCTCTCTCCATCCATCTCCCTCCTAGCCTCTGAGCCACCGCACCCCTGCCTCCCTCTTAATAAGACAATTGTGGTTATATTGGGCTCACTGGATAATCCAGGATCACCTGCCCATCTCAAGGCCATTAACATAATCACATCTGAAAAGTCCCTTTTGCTATATAAACTAACCCGACTTACTCACAAATTCCAAGGATTAGGACATGAACATCTTTGAAGGACCATTATTCCACCTACCACAGATACACAGAAACATTTTTAACTGTAAGAAAGATATTAGGACAAGGATGATGGCATTTCTCCCTGGTATTAAGGAAATCTCAGGGAGGGGAGGGGAGTGTGGTCACATGGAGAACACATGCTCCATCTAAAAGGAGCTGCTACTCATTTTTAGAGTATGGTTATTACATATGAGAAAGTGGGCCCCATTTGCCAGAGCTTCCCCTACATTTTTGTTCAAAGGGAAGCCCAAAATCTGGGTTTTCATGGGAAATTATTAAGTTTTGTCAGTTTCCAAAGTATTATGCAGGCTGGGTGCAGTGGCTCACACCTGTAATTCTAGCACTTTGGGAGACCAAGGCAGGTGGATCACAAGGTTGGGAGTTTGAGACCAGCCTGGCCAACATGGTGAAACCCTGTCTCTACTAAAAATACAAAAATTAGCTGGGTGTGGTGACATGTGCCTGTTAATCCCAGCTACTCGCAGAGGCTGAGGCAGGAGAATCGCTTGAACCTGGGAGGCAGAGGCTGCAGTGAGCCGAGATCGCGCCATTGCACTCCAGTCTGGGCAACAAGAGTGAAACTCTGTCTCAAAAAAATAATAATAATAAAATACTGTACAGCAGTTCCCTGGCAGATATTATGAAATGTGCCAGGCTGGGAGGCTCAGGACTCTATGAATTGCTGAACCTGTGTCCCCTCCTTCACTCCCAGCAAGAGAGAAATAGCAGAGGTGAGAGTAAGAAGAATGATACTAATAGTGGATGACATTTGTTCCAGCGTTTCTGAGTCCACCGCATTGTGGTACTCAACACATTAAATGTATGAATTCATGTGGTTCTCAAAATGGCCCTGGAAGATGGGTGCTATTTTAAGACCCATTTTGCAGATGGAGAAACTGAGGCACAGAGGCACTAAGTCACTTGCACAGGTTCACATAGCCAGTAAATAGCAGATGCAAACTCAGTCCCTATTCTGTTTCTTTTTAACTTTTTATTTTAAATTAAGTTTAGACTTACAGAAAAAGTTGCAAAGATAGTACAGAGAGTTCCCTGAAGCCCTTCTCCCAGCTTTCCCTAATGTGAACCTCTTACATAACCATCAGGCAGTGATCAGAACTAGAAAAATGACATAGTGCAATGCTTTTAACTAAACTACAGACTTTATTTGGATTTTACTAGTTTTTCCAGAAACATCCATTTTCTGTTCCAGGATCCAGTCAAGGGTCCCTGATATGGTTTGGTGTGTGTCCTCTCCACATTGTTGGAGGTGGGGCCTGGTGGGAGTTGTGGGTCATGGGGGCGAATCCCTCGTGAATGGCTTGAATGTGTTCAAGCCATAATGAATGAGATAATGAATGAGTTCTCTCTGTTAGTTCACTCGCCGATCTGTTTGTTTCAAAGAGTCTAGGACCTCCCCCTTTCCCTCTCTCTTGCTCTGTCTTGTCATGTGACACACCTGTGCTAGCTTTGCCGTCCACCACGAGTAAAAGTAAAAGGCCCCCACCCCGAGAAGCTGAGCAGATGCTGGCGCCGTGCTTGTACAGCCTGCAGAACCATGAGCCAACTCTTCCTCTTTGCTTTAGGAATTACCCAGCTTCAGGTGTTTCTTTACAGCATTCATAAACTGATGACAAACACAGTCCCACTTTGCATGTAACTGTGCCTCTCTCTCTAGGCTCCCATCTGTGACAGACCCCCCACTCTCTGCCACCAGTCTGTCTTTGTCTCTCATGATTTTGACACTTTTGATGAATACCGGCCAGACATTTTGGCAGTGGTCCCTCAATATGGCTGTCTCATGTTTCCTGTGATTAGCTTGAGGGTGTACATTTTTGTCAAGGAGATCACGTAAGTGATGTTGCACCCTCAGTGCATCTTCCCAGGGGCTGCACGATGCTGATGTCTTATTACTGGTGATGTTAACCTTGATCATCATGCTCGAGTGCCTCATAAGATCACAAATCCTGTCTCTGTCCCAGTGGGGCAAAGAGCCTCGTAAAAATCTGCAGGGTTCTCAGGTATGCCTGCTGGAGAGCTGGGCTTTCTCTCTTGTTAACCTTGATCATCAGAGTCTGGGTCCTAATCGCTTGGTTTAAATGCTTTCTGTGTGTAGAGAGAGGGGAAAATATAAAACAAACACAAAATATTCAGCAGGACACATCAGCAGACCTCACCCATCCCTTGGGCTGACCTAGTAAATACATATGAAACGCTCAGTAACTGTGAACACCCTCCAAATTTTAAGAAGGCTTAAAAACACCCCCAGTGATGGCAGGAGTGGGAAAGAAAAACAGCCATATTCGGGGACCTTGGAAATAATTCGAGCAATGAAGATTGGAAGAGATGATCAGGGAAGGGGAAATAAATCCAGCAGAGATGAAAGCCAAGGTCCGCAGCTGCTCGGACCATCAAACCTTTATAAGCAATGTGAGGTTTTAAGGAAAGGAGTGAATTATAGCTGTTAGGACCAAGGACGAGAAGGCTTTGATCTAAAAGTGGGAGACATCTTAAAGGAAGCTGTGGCTTTTGCATAAGGTATTTCCACATCCTCCTGGGGTGCATTAGATGAACCCACTTGGAATTTACAGGTCTGCAGAAGGGCCCTTATTCCTAATGGTAAACACTTGAAACAAGCGGCTTTGCAGAAGTGGAGTTGATATTTGAAGAGAGAAAGTGCAGCGCTCCAGCAGGCGCACCTGAGAACCTTGCAGCGTTTTA
The DNA here is from genome assembly GCF_047675955.1 of Chlorocebus sabaeus. Classification (NCBI taxonomy): domain Eukaryota; kingdom Metazoa; phylum Chordata; class Mammalia; order Primates; family Cercopithecidae; genus Chlorocebus; species Chlorocebus sabaeus. The sequence goes on along the minus strand of NC_132905.1, from coordinate 17,174,160 downwards.
CGAGGCTCCTTGTCCCGTTGGGACAGACAGATAACGGGATTTGTGATCTTACGAGGCATCCGAGCATTGCCGTGGGCAGTCATTTTGGTGAGCACTTGACCTCTCCATTTGAGAAAGTATCAGTTTGGAAAAGATTGTCTTTACTGCCAGGAAACTTTAGAACAGAGGCTATAACATGGTTTTTTGGACAGCCACCCTGTCACTAACCAGATGTTGGCCTCTGTTTGCCCTGGGGCGAGACCCTAGCTTATACCAGACTTTCCCTCTCGTTGAGCACTGGCTGCCAAGGACTCATCACAGCACATTCTGCACGGCTTCACCATTGCAGTGTATGTGTGGTGCACGTGGCTGGCATCGCAGAACACCATCAAAACAGCCCCGCAGGTGGCCATCTGCTGTCGAGAAATCAGAAGTGTGTGCACCACATACAACATCTAGGTGCATTGGGAGGAAGAGGTAGGGGGGTGGATTTTGGGCTGAGTTAAGTCAAACACCCACCGAAACTATGAATGAACCTTCCAGTAGGACCAAAATTACAGCAGATTGGAAGTGGGAGAAAATTGAGATGAAGAACAAGCCCCAGAGGCAGACACTCCTGGGTTCTAATCGCAGTTTTGCTCATAGTCTGTGATGAGTTTTAATTTGCAAGTTACTTAACCTCAAGGATGAAGATTTCAGTTTCTCACCTCCTGCAAGTCTGTCCTCAGACGTGGAGCCTTCTCTGATGACCCAACCCAGACCCCAGTGTTCCTGGGTCCCCTTCCAGCTTAGCTGACTCCAGCACCTATGACCATGGGACACATTATTTTACATATTTATGCACCTTCAGCCCCTCCTGACTCAGATGTCAGCTCCACAGAGGCAGGGATTTCATCAGTATCCTGCTTAGGACAGACTGGCACACAGTAGGTACTCAGGAAACATCAGTGAAATGATTGAAAGGAGTCACCGACCTTGCTCCGTTGTTTTCCTTTTTGGTGGAGGGTAAGCTAGGATAACCACAACTCGGGGCTCAGCATAGTGCCTGGCACAGCGCAGATGCCCAGCAATCAGTAACTATTGCTAGTGTCAACTCATTCACTTTTTTCATTCAATTAATAGTTAACAAATGTTTGTTGTGTGCCAGGTTCCAGCTGGAAATAGTGCCGAGAACAAAACAGATACTCCTCTTTTTTTCCCCCAGAAATTATTTCTTGAGAGCCTACCACGTGCCTCCCAGTCTCCCATGAACAAAAGACAAAGTTTCTGCTCCCATGGTGCTCCTATTCCGGTGGGAATGCGATAAGCAATAAAAGCGATGCTTAAGAAATAAGATGATTGCAGGGGTGTGCTACTAAAAGAAAAAGCATTAGAACCAGGGTCATGTGCAAGGTGTGGCTGGAGTTGCGGGGAGCATGAAGGCTGCTTTAGCTGGAGTGGTCAGGGGAGGTCACATCTGAACTGAGACCCAAATGAGGAGAAGGAGGAACCAGCATGGGAGGGGCTGGGGCCCCCACCTGTGGTCCTGACAGCATCAGCATCACGAGCATCACGAGGGGCGTGTTAGAAATCTCAGGCCTCATCCAGAACCTTCAGAGTCTGTGAACGGATTGCTCAGCTACTGCTGGGCATTTACCCCAAGTCGACCTTTGTTGCTAAGGAATGTTTGGGGCTTGAGAGTGCCAGTCCTCTGCTGAGATTTGCAGCAGCCTTCTTTAAATGGCTACAAGGCAAAATGGGTCATTTTAGGAGTCTTATTCTTTCTTTTTATTTTTTTCTTTTTTTGAGAGAGGGTCTTATTCTGTTGCCCAGGCTGGAGTGCAGTGGTGCGATCACAGCTCACTGCAGCCGTGACCTCCGGGCTCAAGCAATCCTCCTGCCTCAGCCCCCAAGTAGCTGGGACTGTCACCATACACGTGTCACCATACTTGGATATTTTTCTGTATTTTGTAGAGATGGGGTCTCACTATGCTGCCCAGGCTGATCTCAAACTCCTGGCCTCAAGCGATCCTCCTGTCTCAACCTCCCAAACGGGCTTCTATTTCTTTTATCCATATTCACAGTATAAGACTGAGACATGAAATATTTCCAGCCACCATCTGTGTCGGACCTGGTGTCATTGAGTGTATCTGGTACATGGTCTGGATACACTCAATGATTGTGTCTGGGTCAAACATTGTGTCTGGGTCATCTTGGTCTGCCCAGCACTTAACCTGTTGCCTGTGGAGGGCATAGAATTGGCTACCCTCCGTGGTGGACCTTACATAGTTTCTCAACCTTTTTTTCATTATTGTCCCCCACCCCACTCCCACCTCAAGGATCCTTTTTAGACACTTTTTCTTCTAGATGAAATTACAAAGAATAAGGGAGAATGGAAATTGGAGGCCACCCAGATCTCTCTCTCTCCACCCTTAGGACCCTTATTGGTTTTGCAAGTTTCTCAGCAAGAAAGGCTTCTTTATGAAAAGCGAATGCCACGGATATGCTGTACATCTGTTTATGTGCTGAAGGTGTATCTCTACTTCATTCATAAAAAGAGTAACATTCAGCCAGGTGCAGTGGCTCATGCCTGTAATCCCAGCACTGTGGGAAACCAAGATGGGCAGACTGCTGGAACCCAGGAGGTCTCAACCAGCCTGGGCAACAGGACAAAACTCCATCTCTACTAGCTAGAAATCCAATAAATTAGCCGAGTGTGGTGGTGCATGCCTGTAGTCTCAGCTACTCAGGAGGCTGAAGTGAGAGAATCACCCGAGCCCAGGAAGTCAAGACTGCAGTGAGCTGAGATCGTGCCACTGCACTCCAGCCTGGGGGACAGGAGTGAGACCTTGTCTCAAAAAAAAAAAAAGAGTAAAATTCTTCTATCTCCCAAGAGCCAATTATCACCCAAGGAGGTGAATATTGGTTCTTGGGAGATAGAATAATCTTTCTTGCTTACAGGCAGTCTCTTGGGTGGAGGTGATCTTGCCCCCTTGAGAATACATGGGCTAAAATTTCCACAAAGGAGGGGCTCAGAGTAGTCAAGGAGAGGCAGTCAGGTTAGGATCCAAGCAGAGTCATTAGGGTCATAGACTCAAGGCAGACTGCTGCAGTCTGCATCCCAGCTCGGAACCTTACTGAGTAACCTTGGGCCTCAGTTTCCCCATTTGTAAAATGGGATTGTATTGATGATGATGACACTCACCTTGTAATGTCGTCGTGAAGATCAAATTAATTAATTAATACAATTAACCTTCTTAGAGAAGTACCTGTCACCCAGTAAGAATATGCTGAGTATAAGTGATCATTGTAATTATGTTTGAGAAAACCTGAGTTGTCCGTATCCCAGAATGGACGGGGTTTGTTCATGGAGATTGTGAGGCACTGAGCACTGCGCTTCCCACTTCTCCAACTTGCCCCTGATGCCACCTCTGGCTTGAGCTGTTCAGTGAATATTTGTGGAATAAATGGCATTTCATTCACATCTCTATCTCCGGTTTGAATGAATGAATGACACTGAGGAAATAGATCATGTCTCATTGATCTCAGTTTCCCCTGAAATTCATATACTGTCAGCGTAGGGTTGGTGATGAAATAATATTTGTTGAATTCATGAATCCATCAGTTTCACTGATTCCGTTCAACAGATCAGCGCTGAGTGTCTACCCTGCACCAGGTGTTCCTGTGCATATGTGGGGGGATGCTTGAGATAAGCAAGGTGTACTGAGTAAAAGCCTCCTCCCCTCTCAGATCCTCTTCACTAATGCAGATAGACAGAAAACGAGCACATTCACCCCTCTTTGTCCAGCACTCAACACTTGACACCTGGGCAGCCCAGGACTTGACCCCAGGACCCCAGGACGTCCCATACGGAGTTCTTTCTGCTGCTCTTCCCCACATCCCTCAGATATGTGACTCCGGGACTCACTTGGGGGACATGCAGCCAGTCTCCTAGCTATGCCAGTCCCTGCTCCCATCTCTCTCTTACTGTTACCTGTGAACTTTTGATTCAGTTTGGACTCTTTTGCACACAAGCAAAATAAAACCCAGCTCAAAGTGACTTAATATTTTTACAGGAATTTATTGAAAACTCCAGCTATTATGGGCTCCAGACATAGATGGATCCAGAGCTCAAACATGTCAGCCAGATTTGGTTCCTCTTTTTCTCTCTTTTTCTGTGTTCTGCAGCTGTGCTTTGACAGACTCTGCCCTCATGGTGGCCAAGAGGCTGCAGCAGCTCCAGCCTCTTTACCATACGTCATCTTGAGATTCCCTCTCATTGGACCTGCCTGTTAGTTCAGGTGCACACCCCTAAAGCAGTCTTTGTGGTCAGGGGACTATGATGCACTGATTGGTCTAGGCTCAGTCACGTGATCCATCCCTGCCGAATTCTCACCAGGGAAGTGTAAGCCATCTCAAACCTCATGGCCTTGCATGGGACTGTATCAGTGAAAATCTCTCTCCAACGTATATAACTTGTTTCAGAAACTCTGGTCTTTATGGGTTACCATTCCCAAGAATCCCTCCAGAGGAGATCCTCTGCACGAAGAATAGGTATTTGGTCTTGGGATCCACTGCGATCCCCTGATCTGTTTCCACCAAACTGGGTGAAGGCAGATGGTCTGTCCCTCCCTGTATTATATCAGTTCACGTCACTCCCCTGTTTAAAAGCCTTCATCTCTGGGGATTCCCGCTGAAATCAGAAATAAACCCCAGTGCCTTGCTGCGGCCGCCTTGCCTGGGCCCGGCACTGTGCAGTTCCTGATGACGTCTCTGACCTCCTCTCGCACACTTGCCCCCTTATCCTCTCCGGAATTTCACTTGCTCTTCTTTCAGATCCTCACTCCTCAGGGTCTTTGCACTTTGCTCTTTCCCATAACCTAGAATGTTCTGTCCCCACATCTTCATGATGTAACTGGCTCCTTCCTATCCATTTAGCAAATGCCACCTCCTCTAAGAGGTCTTCCAAATGTATTGATCCCCTGTTTAACTGAAATCAACAAATATAAATATTCAGTCCAGCGTGTGCTTGGAGTAGCCTCACTGTCCTGCAACTCGCCTTGTTTTTCACCCCACACTGCATTTTGGACATCTCCCCACACCAGTACATGTGGACCGACATGTGATAGCTTTCTCCTCTGCAGGAGGATGGCTCTTCCCGCCCCCCGCCACCCCTGCTCCTGCCATGACATTATCCCGACTTGTGTGGCAGAGACACAGTGACAGGGCAGCCTATCTGAAATGGCGTTCTCAGGCATGCGGATTGTTTTATTACCAGTTAAATATGCTTTATGCTACCTGTGAATGAGGCCATTGTGACATTTAGCAACTGATTTGATTAAACACAGATGTGGGCTGGACTCCACGTGGAGCAAAGATGCAGGAAGACAGGCTCCGGGTGTGGGTTTGGAGTTTTTAAGATGGTAAGAAGGACTTGACGACTCAGCAGCAGCAAGGCAGATATGGACCAACCGTCCTGTTGGTCTCGGAGCTGAGAACCCAACATGGGTGCCCCAGGAGCCTTTGTCTGCTTTGGGTTCTGCTGTTTGGTCCTATCCAAATTGGTTTTTTTTTTTTTAAAAAAAAAAAAAAAAAACCTTCCCTGGATGTTTTTGTTCCGTGAATTTTTTTAAATGACAAATTGGTGAAATGCTAGCATTTTTGACATCTTCAGTGGTGATTATGAAGACACAAAGAATTTTCACCATAGTTCCCGTTTGTTGAACATGTACTCTATGCTGGGCTCTGGCCCTTGTATCCCGCATCTCACAGAACCTCCATCATAAGCCAGATAAACAAACTATGCTTAGCTCCACCTTACAGATGAGGAAACTGAGGCTTAGAAAGTTCAACCACGCGTCCATAGTTATCAGGGAAAATCTCATGAGTTATGCCCAAATTCTCTGTTGTCTTCCAGCCCCTTCCAGGCTCTGAGATCCAAGGAGACAGGACCCCGCTCTTTCTCAAGATAGAAATCTCAGGGCTGGGCACGATGGCTCACACCTATAATCCCAGCACTTCGGGAGGCTGAGGCGAGTGGATTGCTTGAGCCCAGAAGTTCGAGACCAACCTAGGCAAGACAGCAAAACCCTGTCTCTATAAAAAGTACAAAAATTAGCTGGGCACGATGGTGCACACCTGTAGTCCCAGCTGCTTGGGAGGCTGAGGTGGGAGGATCACCTGAGCCCAGGGAGGTTGAGGCTGCAGCGAGTCAAGATCACACATCTGCACTCCGGCCTGGGTGACAGAATGAGGCACTGTTGAAAGAGAGAGAGAGAGAGAAGGGAGGGAGGAAGGAAAGAAGAAAGGAAGGAGAGAGGGAGAGAGGGAGGGAGGGAAGGAGGAAGACAGAAAGGAGGGAGGGAGGGAGGAAGAAATCAATCAGTCTCAGCACATACTAGGCACTCAACAAGGACGTGATGGCTGAAGGCAAATGAATGAGCAGCTGGGTGAATGAAAGGTTTGCCTAGGAGGTGAGGGGATGGGGCAGGGCTTGCCAGCTGTAGCCAGATCTTTGCTTTCACCACTTTGTATTCTGGATAAAGAAACGAAACGGAAATAGACTATGAAGCCTGGGATTTGTCCCTTTCTGGAACTTGGGCTGTGGTCAGGGTGCTTGAGCGGGTGAGTTTTGTAACGGGCTCATGCCTCTGTACCTACTTGTGGCTTTTCTGTTGTATACATTATGTGCTGACTCCTTTTGATATCACCCCCCATCTCATACCTCCAGACCTTTTCCACTTGCAGTCCTGGTAGGTTTTCAGGAATTTTATTTTCACATCAGCATCAGTAAGACTTGATGAAGATGGAGAACACGTGCTTTGAGGTGTCACTGTGGAACCAGTACAGAGGTCCCTTTGCTATGGGGAAAGAAATTGTGAGGTGGAAGGGAGGATGTTTGTTCATTGGGATTATCCATGAGGCCTCCTTTGCACTGCCAGGGCTGGCATGTTAGATCCATGGGTGACCATGAGTTCACTGTAGGTTGGCCCAAAAGAACTAAGGCAGGCAGTGGCCTGTGCGACTTCCCACAGGTGTGTGGAGGCAGGACAGCCTGCTGGCTGGGAGCCTGGGCTGCCGAGTCAGGCTGACTTGGGCTTGAACCCTGCTCCACCCCTTCCCAGGGGGGCCTGCTTCCTAGGGCTCTGGTGGAGGTTAAACAAGATAATGCATGCAAACTGATAAGCGGTGGGGAAGATAGTAAGTGCTCAATAAATGGAGGTTATTATTACTATTTCATTAGTATTTCTCCAGTTGCTAATGCCAGTAACTGAAAGTCTTCCAAGGGCTTGGATTAAGTTAATACCAGTTTTGGCCCAGGAAAAGGAGGAGGGGTTTGCATGGTAACTGTCACCTCTCCTTAAAAAGAGGAGAAAATCCAGAGGACAACAAGCCCAAGGAGGGATGTTCAGAATTATTGGTCATCAGAGAAATGTAGATTAAAGACCACAAATGAGATGTTAGTCCCATAGGTTGGCAAAAATAGCAAGTGGGATCATGCCAAGTGCTTGTAGGGATGTGGGATGTGGGATGTGGGAACCACCTATGGACGGGGCACCCAGCCCTTCAGGAAATTAGGTCTGTGCAACCTTGGGACCCAGTGGTTGCACTCTATCCCAAGTCCCCCTATATCCTGAGGAAACACACACAGGCCCACAAGGGGATGGGTGCGAGGGCGTTAACGGCAGCCTTGTTGGTGATGGGGGGAGAGAGAAGCCACACTGGTGCTGACCCTCGGGGAGTCAGTAGGAGAGACGTGAAGGACACACGTGGAAGGCCAGGCGTGGTGGCTCATGTTTGTAATGCCAGTGCTTTGGGAGGTCAAGGTGGGAGGATCACTTGAGGCCAGGAGTTTGAGACCAACCTGGGCAATATAGCAAGATCCCAATCTCTAGAAAAATAAATAGCCAGGTATGGTGGTGCACATCTGTAGACCCCGCTACTTGGGAGGCTGTGGGAGGAGAATCAATTGAGCCCAGGAATTCAAGGCTACAGTGAGCTGTGATCGCGCCACCGCACCCCAGCCTGGGCAACAGAGCAAGACCTAGTCTCTTAAAAAAGAATGCAGGTGGTGGAGGAGGAGACATGCCCACTGCAACATCTTAACAACTTAATGCTGGGAGAAAACAGAAACCCCACAAAACAGTATACACAGAATTTACAGAAGCAAATGCCTGCTCCCAAAACACTAGTGCACATTTTGCACTAATGCACAGACAAACAAGAGAATATGCACAGGCACACCAGAATTAGTGCCTGTGGAGTGATAGGGAATGACAGGAAAGAAATAAATAACAAGAGGGGTCTTGGATGGGCTCATGAGGAAAATGTGCACAAACCGAATTAACTCTGCCTTAGCACAGAGGTGCAGGATGGTGAGCGGGGAGGGACCGGCTTCTGAGGCTGTCCACATAGTTTCCCACACTGGGAGAGCCACAGTTCCTGGAACATAAAGAATCCCTCTGTCCTTTGTATAGTAGGTATAAATCTCAGACTACAGGCTCAAGGGGCCAAAAATAAAACTTCATTTTCAGCATTTCAAAGTCATTTCTATTTCTTTTGTTTGTTTTTTGAGATGGAGTGTCACTCTGTCTCTCAGGCTGGAATGCAGTGGCATGATCTTGGCTCACTGCAACCTCAGCCTCCCAAGTGCCTAGGATTCCAGGTGCCCACCACCACACCCAGCTAATTTTTGTATTTTTAGTAGAGACAGGGTTTTGCCATGTTGGCCAGGCTGGTCTCAAACTCCTGACCTCATGATCCACCTGCCTTGGCCTCCTGAAGTGCTGGGATTATAGGCGTGAGTCACCGTACCTGGCCCATAATTTCTATTTCAAGCCACCATTCTTCTGGGAAAATGAGAAAGTTTCATTTTAGTCATTTGAGGCTTTCCCCAAACTTGCCAGAATTTTGGCCATGGTCTGAAATCTTACTCAGTGCCGGTGTATTTGTAGTGCTGAAAGCTCATCCAGTTCTCCATTGTAGAGACCCAGGCCACTGTCTTGGTCTAGGAGGCCCCTTTGGGTCTAGGACTCTTCACAGCTGTGACTTTGCCACATTGAGGACACGGGAACCTTTCACTTTTCTGTCTTCCTAGAGCAGCGATCACGACGTGAAAACCCACAGCCCCCTCCATGCTACAAACATGGTTTTGTTTATTTTGTTTTGTTTTTGGTTTTTTTGTCCAACTAATTTGTATTTGTTACCTACATTTAAAACTCAGGAGATTTTATATACAAATCCAGAAGTTCTGGCTACATTAGACTCACATTCTTATGGGGCAGAGGTTGGCTGGAGCTGAATAGCGTTCTATCAGTGAGGAATGCTTTTAGCTGCAAGTAATAACAAGCCCAACTAATAGTGGCTTAAACTATAATCACATTTATTGTGTATTTAACAAGAACTCTCTACCCCAAGGTTAGTTTGGCAGCTCAATTATATAATCAAAAATCAGATTCATTTTATCCTTCTCCCATTTTGACCTCAGCATATGAGCCTTTTGCTTCTACTCTCATGGCTTCATGGCCCAACGTGGCTGCAGTCACTCCAGAAACTACATCCTCACATGACTCAGGGGAGGGGGTGTGGGGAGTGGAACAGAAGAAAAGTCTTTTCCAAAAGCCCCCTTGGCCAGAACTAGATAACATGGCCATCCTGAAGAAGGATCCAGCATCACATCCTGCAAGGGAGGCCAGGAATGCAAGACTCAGTCTCCATCAGCCTAGACAGAGGGAAGCTATCAGGGGAGTGAGGAATCAGGCATGCCTGTTGGGAGGCCAACCGGTATCTGCCACAAACCGCTGCTCCCTACATACAGCTTGGCATTCCAGTTTGCCACAGTCACATACAGTCCCAAAACAGATATACAGTCTAACTATAATAAGAAAATTTCATGGGAGGTGGGGCAATTAGGGGAGGGAAAAAAACTGTAAAAGAACCCTGGAGAAGGGTGGCAATAATGAAAAAGAGGTTGAGAAACAATGAAGTTTAAAACAATTTGAATTTGTTTAATTTTTATTTTATAATTTTTAATAAATTAAAAGCCTGATTTTTTATTATTAGATTTAACGGTGTAGAGTACTGTATTAAATTGCTCTGGAGGTTTCAATTTCTCTGTTTATCTCAGTGACTTTCAATTTATTTATCTTAGACTGGTAATAAACACAGTGGTTTTCAATTTCTCTATTTATCTCATCAAAGACTAGTAATAAACGGTTTGTGAGCAGGCGCCAATCTGCAGTCCACACCTCAGCAGTGCTGTGCAGAAGTATCACTGTGTCTTCGTCTGTCAGGAATTATCTCACTTCCTTATGTATCTGTTCATTTGATTGTTGTCTGTCTCTCTTACCTGAATGTCAGCGTCAACACCATATCTAAAACACTGCCTGCCACACGGTGCTATTTGGTACATCACTAGGAAATGAATTGTTGAATGCCTGAAGGAATGAATGAATAAATGAATGAATGTCCACTTAAAAATTGTTTTGCTGGCTGGGCATGGTGACTTACACCTGTAATCCAAGCACTTAGGGAGGCCAAGGTGGGCAGATTGCTTGAGCCCAGGAGTTCAACACCAGCTTGGGCAACATGGCAAAACCCCATCTCTACAAAAAGTTAGCCAGATGTGGTGGCATGCACCTGTAGTCTCAGCTGCTCAGGAGGCTAAGGTAGGGGGGTCATCAGAGCCTGGGAGGTCAAGACTGCAGTGAGCCATGATCATGCCACTGCACTCCAGCCTAGGCAACAGAGTGAGACCTTGTCTCAAAAAATAATAATAATAACAATAATTTTACTGAGTCAGGCACTGGAGGCTACTTTTACTTAAAACCCAAGAAAACCAATCAACCAAAAATGGTAGCAGTTCTCTGCCTTTGACAGAGACTCAAAATAGCAATGTCTTCAACAAGAAAGAAGGATATTTCTCTCTCACCTAAAAGTCGTAATGTGGCTGTTCTAGTCTGCAAATATGATGGGAGTCCAACCTCCTTATGTCTTGCTGCTCAGCTGCATGATCCAAGATGGCCCCATTCCATGGAGAAAGAGAAGCCGCCCCTGCCCTTCCAAGTTTACTCCTATCCCCTTGCCTAGAACTCATCATGTGGCCACATTTAGCCATAGGGAAGCTGGGAATTGTAGTTTTTATTCTAATCAGCCATGTGCCCAGCTTAGAAACAGATTCTATTAATATGAGAGAGAAGGGGTGAATCAATATTAGGCGACCCTCCAGGAGACCTGCCACCATCACCTTAAGAGGTTGTTTTTTTCATCTCATCTTTGCCTTCCCTCACTGGGCATTGTATCAGCCAGAAGGAAGAAAGAGGTCAGTGTTTCACATTCCAGCACCAAGCCAGGTCTGTTTGTCAAAACCCTCCAGAGACCACATTTTGTGGCACAAGACTTCTGGGGCCACGTGCCCCCTTCTTCCTGGGTCCTCTCTGGCACAGGATGGATTTCTCATTGCAGGTACTCTCTGGCTGCCCTCATGCTGTAGTTTGTTCAGCTGTCCATTCTTCAGCTGACCCTGGGTCACAAAATGAAAATAAACAAGAGACTACTTTGCAGAAGGCATGCCAAGGGACAAGACGATGGCCTGTTTGTTTCCAAACCTGCCCTGGGTCATCATTCAGAAGGTTGATGCAAAAGAAAAGAGAAATCAGAAGAGAAAACACTGCAGCCCGGAGTCTTTTGAGACAGGTGGCTTCCTAAGCTTTTGCAAGTAGGGTCACCATGGTAACCAGAACCAGACAGATGACCTGAATGGAATAGACTGACCTAGACCTTCTGCTAAATGTGTCTAGGCAGGACATTGAAGACAGAGTGGGATTCCCAGCCTGAAGTTTAAGATGTGCTATAGTCAACAAAAATTTAATTATACATTTTCAGATAACTAGAAGAGTATAATTGGATTGTTTATAACACGAAGGATAAATGCTTGAGGTGATGGATACCCAGTTTACCCTGATGTGATTATTACACATTGCATGTCTCTATCAAAATAGCACATGTAACCCATAAATATATACACTTACTATGTACCCACAAAAATTAAAAATGTTTAAATTTTTTTAAAAGTTTTAATGTAACAAATCAACCAAATTGTATATTGAGCCACTGGCATAACCACATGGAGAGGAACTATCTTAAGTGACTTTATTTACACATATTTTTATTATTTTCCTTTTTCTTTCTTCCTTCCTGATGTTTCCAGCTTTTTTATCCTTTCCTTTCTATGAGAAGAATTTCCCATACCCATTCTTTCTGGGTAGAGCTGCTGTAACAGATTCTCTTGGTTTTCCTTCATTTGAGGATGTCTTGATTTTCCCTTCATTCCTGAAGGATATTGTGTCTGGATATAGCATTCTGAGTTGATGCTGCTTTTCCTTAAGCCCTTGAAAAATGTCGTGCCATTTTCTTCTGGCCTCCATGGTTCCTGATGAGAAATCTGCTGTCATTCCTATTCTTTCTCCCTTATTCTGACACATTTTGTTTGATTAATAAATGAATGAATAAAGGAATTAATCTGAGCTCCACAGCCTACCAGCTCTATGACTTGGGAAGAGCTCCATTCCTAAGCCTCAGTTTCTCTGTATAGAACATAGGATTGGTAATTACATACCTTCCTCTCAGGATCGATGTGAGGATTAAGTGCAGTTGTATACAAAGTGAAGTGCCTAATACAGTGCTTGGTGCATAAAGCATTCAATAATCTCAGTGGAATGAATAAATGAATGCATGCATGAATTAATGAACTAATTAATGACCTCGGTGTCTTTGTGTAGAGAAGTCATGTGCTGCTGTGGAAAGGCCCTGAGCTGGGAAGCAGGAGACAGGCTCAAGGCCTTCTCTGCTGCCAAGACCAAAGCACAGGAACAGCACTGTTTGCATTCCCTCTTTGTGCCTCAGTCTCCCCATTTGGACCATAAAGAATTTATCATAGACTATTGGTTCTCAATTCTCAGTGTGCACTAGAATCTCCCAGAAAGGTTTGTTGTTGTTGTTGTTTTCATATACTGATGCCTGGCCCAACTCCAGACTAACTCAAATCAGACTCTCTGTGGGAAGGGCCCTCAGACTGTTTTTTGTTTTGTTGTGTTTTTTTGTTTCAAGTTCTTTTTTTTTTTTTTTTGAGACGGAGTCTTGCTCTGTCGCCCGGGCTGGAGTGCAGTGACCGGATCTCGGCTCACTGCAAGCTCCGCCTCCCGGGTTCACGCCATTCTCCTGCCTCAGCCTCCCGAGTAGCTGGGACTACAGGCGCCCGCCACCTCGCCCGGCTAGTTTTTTGTATTTTTTAGTAGAGACGGGGTTTCACCATGTTAGCCAGGATGGTCTCGATCTCCTGACCTCGTGATCCACCCGTCTCGGCCTCCCAAAGTGCTGGGATTACAGGCTGGAGCCACCGCGCCCAGCCTGTTTCAAGTTCTTTGGAAGATTCTGATGCAGAGCAAGAGTTGAGATCCTATGGTCCTGATGGATCCATCATCTTGGATAATTGTAGAGGTGTTGTCGTTCGTTTATTGTCCTCTTATCTTCTTCTACCTTACCCCTGGGAAGTAAGTTTCCTGGAGTCCATTGTGCTTATTTCAGCCACTTTATAAAAAGTAGCCTTGGACTCTAAAAGCTTCTGGTTTGATGTAGGTCACCACTCATTTGAGTAGCCATTTGTTTTCTAACCAGCAACTAATGTGAATGTTTAGAGATGTGCCTGGAGTTGTGCCAGTCGCTGCTTTAAAACCTCTGACAGCAGTCCGTGCCCCTTCAGCAGATGCAAACTACCTTCCAGGCTTCCAGGTCCTGAAGCATCCAGCCCCAACTTTCTCATCTGACCTCATCTCATAAAAGAAGTCCATTGATTCAGTCCAATTCCTACCAAAATCCCAGATGGCATTTAGTAGAAACTGACATGCAAAGTAACTAAAAGCCAAAACAACCTTGAAAAAGAACAAAGTTGGAGAACTTATACTACCTGATTTCAAAACTCACCATAAGCCAGGCGCAGTGGCTCATGCCTATAATCCCAGCACTTTGGCAGGCTGAGGCAGGCGGATCACCTGAGGTCAGGAGTTGAAGACAGCCTGGCCAACGTGGTAAAACCCCATCTCTACTAAAAATACAATTAGCTGGGCATAGTGGTGGGTACCTGTAATCCCAGCTACTTGGGAGGCTGAGGCAGGACAATCACTTGAACCCAGGAGGCAGAGGTTGCCATGAGCCGAGATGGCGCCACTGCACTCTAGCCTGGGTGAGAAGAGCGAGATTCTGTTTAAAAAAAAAAAAAAAAAAAAAAATTCACCATAAAGCTTCAGTAATAAGGATAGGATGGAATTGATATTGGATAGATAAATCAGTGAAACAGAATAAAGTCCAGTTATGATCTTTAAGTCTCATTTATGGTCAGTTTATCTTTGGCAATGGTGCCAAGTAATTCAGTGGGGGAGGAAATGAATACCCCCCTCTCCATGATGTGTTTATTTCATATTTCATCCCTGTATCAAAACATCTCATGTACCCCAGAAATACATACACCTACTGTCTACCCACAAAAATTTTAAAAAATAATAGAATAATTCAGTGGGGGAAAGGATAGACTTTTTATAGTGGTCCTAGAACAACTTGTGTGTGTGTATGCACATATATATATGAAAAGATTAATTTAAGCCTTTATTCCACACTATACACAAAGATTAACTTAAATTGGATCATAGACTGAAATATAAGAACTAATACTATGAAATTTCTAGAAGAAAACACAAGAGCAGATCTTTGTGACCTTGAGTTAGGCAACAAAAGCAAAATCCATCAAAGAAAAGAATCTTTTGCCCTTCAAAAGACACCATTAAGAAAAAGACGAGCCACAAACTGGGAGATAATATTCACAAATCATGTATCTGATCAAGGACTTGTGTCCAAAGTATATAAAGAACTCTTATAACAGTAATAAGAGGGCAAACCAAATTTTTTTTTTTTTTTTTTTTGAAACGGAGTCTCGCTCTGTTGCCCAGGCTGGAGTGCGGTGGCGAGATCTCTGCTCACTGCAAGCTCCGTATCCCGGGTTCACGCCATTCTCCTGCCTCAGCCTCCCAGGTAGCTGGGACTACAGGCGCCCGCCACCACACCCGGCTAATTTTTTGTATTTTTAGTAGAGACGGGGTTTCATCGTGTTAGCCAGGATGGTCTCCATCTCCTGACCTCGTGATCCACCCGCCTCGGCCTCCCAAAGTGCTGGGATTACAGGCATGAGCTACCACGCCTGGCCCTAATTTTTAAAAAAGATTTGACTAGGATTTGATGGGAAAAAGATTTGAGTAGATATTTCATCCAAAAGATATGTGAATAACTAAAAAGCACATGAAAAATGCCCAACACCATTAGTCATGTCACTGGAGAAATGTACTTAAAACCACAGTGAGCTACAACCACATACTTACTAGAGTGGCTGTAATCAAGAAGACTGAAGTGACCAAGTGCCGGAGAATCTAGAACTCTTGTGCATTACCAGTCAGAGTGTAAAATGGCACAGCCACTTTGGAAAACAGTTTGGCCATTTCTTTTAAAAGGTAAACATAAGCTTACACACAACTCCGTAATTCTACTCTTAGGGATTTACCCAAGAGAAATGAAAATATATATCCATACAAAGACTTGTATATGAATGCTTATATTGCATTATCCATAATGGCCCAATATTGGATCTTGCACATCTATGCCATTGTGCATTGTTGTTTAATGGGTACCTAGTTCCAAGTTTACAAGATGAAAAATGTTCTGAACATGAATGATGATGATGAGTATCCAATAATGTGGATGTAGTTAATGCCACTGAACTGTACACTTTAAAATGGTGAAGATGGTAAATTTTATGTTGTATATATATCACAATTTTTTAAACAAATACTTTTTATTTACTCTTTTCTAGAGACAGGGTCTTGCCCTGATGTGCAGGCTGGAGTGCAGTGGTGAGACTGTAGTTTACTGCAGCCTCAAACTCCTAGGTTCAAGCAATCCCCCCACCTCAGCCTCCCAAGTAGCTGGAACTACAGGCATGCACCACCACATCTGGCAATTTTATTTATTTATTTATTTTTTTTCCAAGATGGAGTCTTGCTCTGTCACCCAGAGCTGGAGTGCAATGGTACAATCTCAGCTCACTGCAACCTCCGACTCCCGAGTTCAAGCAGTTCTCCTGCCTCAGCCTCCCGAGTAGCTGGGATTACAGGCACCCACCACCATGCCTGGCTAATTTTTGTATTTTTAGTAGAGACAGAATTTCACCATGTTGGCCAGGTTGGTCTTGAACTCCTGACCTCCTGATCCTCCCGCCTCGGCCTCTCAAAGTGCTGGGATTACAGACATGAGCCACTGTGCCCAGCCAATTTTTTAAATTTTTTGTAGAGACAACATCTCACTATGTTGACCAGACTATTAGGCCATAATCGAGAAGATTGAAACTACCATGTGCTGGAGAATCTAGAACTCTCATGCATTCCTAGTAAGAATGCAAATGGCACAGCCACTTTGGAAAACAGTTTGGCCATTTCTTTAAAAAGTGAAACACTTAAATGACCAAATTCCTGGGCTCAAGCGATCCTCCCACCTCAGCCTCCCAAAACATTGGAATTACAGAGAAATTTGAGGCCACCACACACCTGGCCTCAAATTTTTTAAAAACATAATTATTAAGGACCAGGATCCGGGTAGTGGGCACTATCTCACTTATTTCTCACCACAGCCCTTTGAAAAGGACACCATTTATTTTCCACATCTATCTAGGAAACTGAGGTTCAGAGAAATTTAGTAACCAAAGTCACAGGTTCCATCGCAGACTGTCAGATCTCAAAGACCCCACCTGGCCGTGACACCCTCCTCCTACATGTTCCTCTCCGACTATAAGAAACCTAATCTGGCTCTTGAGTGTGGGCCACCAACATGCCATCCGGACAGAGAAAGACCCAGAGACTTAGGGGCCACATGAGCCACAATGACAGTCTCATCAGCAAGCACTTGGAAGCACCCAGGAGGCCGTGGTGATGCTGGTGGCAGGCATTGCCAGAGGATTAGTGTCAATAAGTATTACCCGGGTTGCTTTGGGAAGGCTGCTGTGAGGCATTACTACTGGGAACCAGAGCTTCTGCCCAGCTGTCACCCTTGAAGCCACATGGAGGGAGGTTCATGAAAACTGCTTTAAAAAAAAAAGAAAGAAAGAAAAGAAACCTAACCTGTACCCCTGTTCCTCCTTCCTACAGGCACGACAGGGTTCTATCAAGGAGGAAATGGACTGGGCAACGCAGCCGGATTTGGGAGTGTGCACCAGGTAGACGGCTCCCTCCCGATTCTTTCCTTAGTTCTTTCTGGAAATATTCCCTTTACATCAAGGCACCCAGAGAGCCCATGACACACACAATCCCCATTGGGAACCTGCCTCTTATTCCCTGGGTTTGGAGACTACAGGAGCTAGATTGTACAAAAGGCCGCTGGAAGGACACAGCATACAGGCAGATACGTAGGAATTGTTAGAAGATTCCTGAGATGTCATGGAGATCTACAAGTATGTTCCATCTTGACCTGGGCCCAAGACACCCATTGACTGTTGAATCTGGTATATATTAATACAAACGGGTGGGTTCTTTCACCAGACCATGGGCTTCTCAAGGGGGACCGTATGTCTTGCTCACCTCTGCATCCCCAGTGGTGAGAGCCCAGCACACAATGGGAGCTTTATAAATACTTGTTAAATCGAGCAAAGTCAACTCTATGTAGGTGAATGTTGGCTAGTACTTTGATTCTCTTGATGTCACTTACAAAGTGAATTAAGAATTCACATCAGCTAAAGGTGTGAGGTAACTCTGCTGTGTATACACCTTCCATGTAAACCTAAAATTATTTCAAAACAAAAGGTTCACTTGCTTTCAGGCTACCATTAAAACAGAACCACCCTGGGGTAGTTGGGCTTTAGGAATATTTAACATATTTAGGTCTGAGGACCACACAATTTCTTTCCAGTGAGAATCTAGATAACTTAAAACTTAGCAAATGTAAAAATTGTTTCATGTATTTTTGCATTATTTCTAATGTACTATGTACATAGATAAAATACTTGTAAATAAAACAGTACTTTTTAAGATGTGGTTCTTAACCCTCCATTTCATCATTAAATCTGTGTTTTTCAAAAACACTGACTGCCCCTGCCCCACCCCCAGGAACTCTGACTCCTAGCTCTGGGGTGGAGCCCAGGAAACAGAACATTCTGTGAGTTCCATGCAGAGTTGAGAAG
This sequence comes from Chlorocebus sabaeus, assembly GCF_047675955.1. Taxonomy (NCBI): domain Eukaryota; kingdom Metazoa; phylum Chordata; class Mammalia; order Primates; family Cercopithecidae; genus Chlorocebus; species Chlorocebus sabaeus. The sequence goes on along the minus strand of NC_132905.1, from coordinate 17,155,934 downwards.
CACTGGTTTGGTGATAGTGGAGCAGGATATTTGAAACAATGACTGTTGGAGAATTGGAATCCCTGGTCTGCTTAAACAAAGCTTGATCAAAGGTGATTGGCAGCTATTGAATTGATCTCCATGACTCCCTCAGAGAATATTCTAGATCCCTAATGCTGTGCAGGTGCTGCTGTATTTGCACCTCCTCCCCATATATTTGCACCTCCTCCCCATGAACATAAAATGTCACCTCGTCTCCTGGGTTTGTGTGTGTGTCGTGTGGGTATGGGTGTGGTCTCGGTTTGTGTGTGTGTCATGCGGGGGGGGGGGGGTGTGGTCTTAATTGTTAATGCATTTGTTTATTAATTTAACCAGTAGTATTTGTTGAGTTACTACATATACCAGGCACTGTTTCAGGTGCAGAGGATACAACAGTGACCAGGACAGGTGCCGTCAGGGCCACGTCTATATCCCTTAGGGTGGCCTGCGGACCTCCAGGTGCCAGCATCTGCATGCCTGGGCCCGAGGGGCTTTTCTAGAACCAGTGCATGGGGGCAGGCAGGAAGTGCCTGGGAATTAAAGCCCCCTGGGAGCAGCTCTCAAAGACCGACAAGTTGATGTATAAACCCCTCCGCTCCCTTGACCTGTGGGAGAGGCAGTTCTGAGATGTGGATTTTAGACCATCTCAGCTTTTCCTCATAGGGCTCATCTCTGGTCACCACCACAGAAGCACCTGTGCAGGCTGCTGTCCCGCATCTGCTGTCTCACTTCCCCACTCCCCTGCTGGTGTCTTCTTCACCTTCCAAACAGTCGCCTTGCACTGGAATCCTTGCCCCAGGATCTGCTTCTAGGAAACCAAAATGAAGACAGTTCCTGCCCACAGAGAGCTTTTATTCGAATGGATTCTAATGTTTGTTTCTGATGGCACAGTAGTTTTAGGAAACCCTTTTGATCTGACAGAGCGGCCAGGCTGACCAACGACCCGAGCCCAGAAAGGCTTCCTCACACATGTCCTTGGTTTGTTTTTCTCTTCCCAGGACTATCCTTCCTACCCTGGCTTCCCCCAGAGCCAGTACCCCCAGTATTACGGCTCATCCTACAACCCTCCCTACGTCCCGGCCAGCAGCATCTGCCCTTCGCCCCTCTCCACGTCCACCTACGTCCTCCAGGAGGCATCTCACAACGTCCCCAACCAGAGTTCCGAGTCACTTGCCGGTAGGTGCAGGCACTGATGGGGCCATTCATGGTTGTGGCCTGAGAGCTTCTATGAAGGAAGGACCCGGATATCGGTCCTGGTTGTAACAAACAGGTTACCCAAGGGCTAAATCCATCTCTCAGACATGTTTTGTTGGCCTGTTTGTGCGTGTGTTTAATTGCATTTGTGTTTAAAAGTCAGAAAATTTTATTAATACCTAAAAATTCTATTTTCTGGCTTTTTTTGAAAGAAGATCTGGCCATAGTAGCCACATTCCCAAGGAACATCACTTGGTTAAAACTAAGTGTGCCTGTTCTTTGTAGAAAGGACACACCCAATTCCACATCTAGCCAGCTTACCCCATGTTCATTACTGCCTGGCCCATGTAGGCCTTGGAGTTGATGAGCCCGGTAGTATTTATAATATTACCGGCCAGGTGCAGTGGCTCACACATGTAATCCCAGCACTTTGGGAGGCCGAGGTGGGTGGATCACCTGAAGTAAGGAGTTCGAGACCAGCCTGGCCAACATGGTAAAACCCTGTCTCTACTAAAAATACAAAAATTAGCCTAATTGGTGGCAGACACCTCTAATCCCAACTACTAGGGAGGCTGAGGTAGGAGAATCACTTGAACCTGGGAGGCAGAGGTTGCAGTGAGCCAAGATCGCACCATTGCACTCCAGCTTGGGCAACAAGAGGGAAGCTCCATCTCAAAAAATTAAATAAAGAAAGAAAATATTAGCCATCCGGTTCGCGCTGAGCACATACCTGTGTGATCTTCTCTAATCACTGAGTTATATATTTATTCAGCAAATATTTGTTAAGCACCTGCTGCATTTCAGGCCCTCCCTTTAGTTTGGGAAATAAAGTGCAATGTAGAGTTAAGCTTTGCAGACAGGAATCGAATAATCGTACAAATACCTCGTTACAAACTGCGATAAGGAGAGGCATAATCCTCACAAAAACAGGTTGATATTGTCCCCACCCGTTTTCTAGATAAGAACAATGAAGATGAGAGTGATAAGGAGCTTGCTAGTAATTGGTGGAGCTGGGATCCAAACCCCAGTTTGTTGGCCTCCATAACCAGCGCTCCTGCTATGCACTGGCCGCACACAGCCAGGAATAGGTTATCTAAAACCCATTTGAGAACAGAAGGGCAGAGGCCTTCAAATATTGATTCTTTGTCTAAGAGGGGTTCAAGTATAGCAACTCAGGGTCCTCAAGAGTTACAGAATCCTTCAAAACATCCTGAAGCATGTTCGTTTTTTTTTTTCTTTCAACTTTTATTTTAGGTTCGGGGGTACACATGCAGGTTTGTTACATGGGCAAATTGCATGTCACGGAGGTCTAGTGTACAGATAATTCTGTCATCCAGGTAATCAGCATAGTACCCAGTAGGTAGTTTTCCAGTCCTCACCTTCCTTCCATCCTCCACCCTCAAGTAGGTCCTTGGGTCTATTGTTCCCTTCTTTGTATCCATGTGTACTCAATGTTTAGCTCCCACTTATAAGTAAAAACGTGGTATTTGGTTTTCTGTTCCTGTGTTAATTCACTTAGGATAATGACCTCCAGCCCCATCCATGTTGCTTCAAAGGACATGATCTTATTTTTTATGGCTGCGTAGTATTCCATGGTTTATATATATCACATTTTCTTTATCCAGTTCACCATTGATGGGCATCTAGGTTGATTCCATGTCTTTGCTATTGTGAATAGTGCTGCAATGAACATATACATTCATGTGTCTTTATGGTAGAAAAATTTATATTCCTTTGGATATATACCCAGTAGTGGGATTGCTGGGTCAAATGGTAGTTTCATTTTAAGTTCCTTGAGAAATCTTCAGGCTGCTTTCCACAGTGGCTGAACTAATTTACATTCCCATGAACAATGTATAAGCATTCTCTTTTCTCTGTAACCTTGCCAGCATCTGTTATTTTGTGACTTTTTAATGATAGCCATTCTGATTGGTATGAGATGGTATATCATTGTGGTTTCGATTTGCATTTCCCTAATGACTAGTGATATTATTTTTTCATATGCTTGTTGGCTGCATGTATGTTTTCTTTCGAGAAATGTCTGTTCATGTCCTTTGCCCATTTAATAGAGTTGTCTTTAAGGATGTTTGTTTCTGATGGCACAATAGTTTTAGGAAACCCTTTTGATTAGCCAAGATTTTTTGGCTTCAAAAGATATAGAAAATCTAATTCAAACTAGTTTAAGAAAAAACAAATGAATTTTTAGGCATTTCTAACCAAGATGTTCAAGGGTATAGGGCTAGCTCTAGGTGTTCCAATGATAAAGTTGAGACTTTGTCTCTCTCTTCCTTCTGGCTCTGAATTTTCCTGGGTTCATTTCATTCTCAGCCACGCTCCTCCCGTATGGTGGCAAAGATGGCCACCAGCTACCAAGAGGTCAATCCTGTCTGCTAATCCACCCCAGCAAACATAATTCCTCCTTCTTAGCCATTCCTGCAAAAGTCCCAAGTAAAGCTCCCATTGGCCCAGCTTATATCACATGCTCATCCCCAAACCAATCTCTGTGGTCAGTGGAATGGAATGCTGGATGAAGCAGCAGACTTTGGGCTCATGCCTATGGCTGGAGCTAGAGTTGAGGTCAGTCTCACCTCAACCACCAGGGACTGAGAGTGAGGAAGAGGTGATCACCTCAAAAAACCCAGAGCACTGTAACTACAAGAAGACAGAAGAGGCACTGGATGAGTAAAAACAATAAATGTCCACAACCTTGATATGGATCCCACCTATGCTATGAGCAACATGTGACAGAGTCCATGTCCTGACCCCTCTGTGGTCACAAAACTTGGTGTGTAACATCCCTATGCAACTAACGCACCAGCCTATGGATTCATTCATTCATTCCCCAGACCTACTATGCATATCTTCTCTTTTACAAGATGGTTTTGGCTTATCAACATTAAATAACATGGTGGCAATACATTAGAATGTCAGTAGCTGTCACTGAGTTTTGTTCCTTTGTCTTCTTTTCTGAAACCTGCTGATGTTTGTAGGGTTTTGCAGAAGCTAAGCTAGCACGATGGTGTGGAGACAGTCATCAACAAATATTAATTGGTTGATTGTTAGAAAAGGAACAATAGGGAAGACCCACCTGTTTTGTTCCTGGGGTTCTTGGTGTGGTTATTGATTTTAGCCCTTAAATTTTCCATCACTGGGAGTGAGTGAGTTATCCTTGGTTTGATGACAAATGGAGACAATATGGCAAAGCATGTTAAATAAAGTCAACTTTTTAAAAGGTTTAGAGCTTGAGCATTGATTTTGGTCATTGTGATCCCATCCCAGAATATTTAATGATGCATAGTACCTATTTAATAACTTTCTTTGAAGAGTTTGAAGTTTAACAAAGTTTTTTCTCTGTCATGATCTCGAATTATCTTTGGCCATCCTGATTTTCAGAATGTGGTTTTTCCAATCTCATTTCAACAGAGGAGAAAAAAAAAAAACACTGATGAGAAATTAGGGCAGAGAGGAACTATAAGCAGGAAATCATCAAGTAGATGCCACAATCCATCTATAATTCAATGGTGAATTGAATGGCTTACTTCCCCAGAATCTGAGTTTTGTGAGAAGGTTCTCTTTATTCCCATCAGGAGTGAATATAAAGGCTCATTGTATCTCTCTGAAATTTTTCTGTCTTGTTTCCCCCTGTTCTTACTTTATCCCTTGATCTAAGGTTCAACAATAAGTGGTTGAGATGGTTTTTACTGTGTGTCTAACAAGCTGACATAAAATCTAATGACATAAATAATGGTCAGCTGTAGCTGAGGTCTCCTGCCTCTTTTTCCTAGTGTTCACTGTAAAGGAAGGGAATTTAAGCATATGTGTGTGTGCACGCACGCACGCACACACACACACACATTCATTCATGCACTCTTTTTAAATTTCCCATAAAAACTCTACTTTTGAAATTATCCAGGATATCCTTGAGTGGTTGGTTCCAAACTCCAGAGGCTCTAGAGGTTTACTGACAGATCACACTCACTCTGTGCACTGCCTGGATATAGTATTTTGGTGCTCCCACCACTCACATTCCCCACCCACCCCATCCCCACCCTAGGACACTCTGCATTGACATGCATTAATGTGTGTGTGAAGTGCCAACAATTTGCAGATGATTACAGGGCAATTTGCTGATATAGAGGGCAGAATCTGAACATCTCATGTTACTCAAGAGAAAAGCCAAATCATTGGTTCCTTAAGGATTTTTTTCTTTTTACATTTTTAAGTATGGTACAAATTATCTAAAAAGAAGTTGAAGGATTTTTTAACTTCTAAGATCAACTTCCTCTGGCAATAGAAGAAGAATTTTTTTAATCTCTCAAGAAGAAATTGGGAAGGCTCTTCCGTGCAACTTGGCAACATCTAACAAATTTTAAAATGCATACCCCTTTTAACTCAACTATCCAACATCTGAGAATTTATCCTAAAGATAAATTTTGACCTAGGTATAAACACTTAAGTAAAAAGAATATTTATTTTTTTCACTCTGATTAAAAATTTATTAATACTATTATGCAAATAATTTTAGTGATAACCACAAGGGTTTTGTATTTTGTACTGTTAGTACATAAATACATACAAAAATACATTTTGAAACTTCTTGTATCCCCTTTATCCTTTTCAATTTCTGTTTATGTTTGCTCTACAATATATATGATGAATCTGTGCAGTGGAAAATTTTTTGCTGATGAGTATGGTACAATCAGAAATGTTTGGACACTGTATCAGTTTCTTCTTGCTGCTGTAACAAATTATTATGACCTTTGTGTCTTAAAACAACACAGTGATTATTTTACAGTTCTGGAGGTAAGAAATGCAACATGGCTCTCACTGGACTAAAATCAAGGAATCAGCAGGGTTATATTATTGGAGGCTCCAGAGAAGAATCACTTCCTTGCCCTTCCACCCTCAGAGGCCTCCCGCCTTCCTTGGCTCATGATCCTGCATCATTCCAATTTCTACTTACATTATCTCATCTCCTTCTCTAACTCCAGCCCCTCACCCTCTCTAAGGGCTGTTGTGATTCCATTGGGCCCACCCAGAGAATCCAGGATCATCTCCCCATCTCAAAGTCCTTAAGTCAGTCACATCAAGAATATTTATTCAAAAAAAAAAAAGAATATTTATTGCAGCAACATCATAGCAAAAGGCTGGAAACAACCTGGATACCATGTCATTAACAGGAAACAGGTTAAATTAATCATGGTGCATCCACCAGTGGCATACTATACAGCTGTTAAAAAGAATAAGGCAGATATATTTATGCTAATATGGGCTTCTCTTTGAGCTATTGTGATAGATTAAAAAAAAAGCAGGAGGCAGAATTACATGTGTAATGTGAGCCTGAGTTTTCTTAAAAGTTTAAGTGTAGGTTAATACCCATATTTACTCATATTCCGTAAGGAATTTCTAGAAGGATGCAATAAGAACTGTTAATAGTCATTTTCTCTGGAGAGGAAAACAAGATCTGGAATGAAAGGAAAAGACTGTATGTAACAGGCAATCTGTAGAACACTTCACCCAACAGCAGCAAATACACATTCTTTTCAAGTGCACATGGGACATTTACCAAGATAAATATTAATATATTCTGGGCCATAAAACAAGTTTCAGTACCTTTAAAAGAATCAAGGCATACGAAGCATGTTCTCTGACAGCAGTGGAATTAAATTAGAAATAAATAACAGAAAGATTTTGGGAAGTTCCTAAATCTTCAGGATCTAAATAATATACATCTAAATGACCCATGGGTCAAAGAAGAAATCAATGGGAAATTAAAAAGCACTTTGAATTGAATGAAAATGAAAATAAGTATATCAAAATTTATGGAATGTCATTAAAGCAGTACTTAAAGGGAAATTTATAGAATGAAATGCCTGTATTAGAAAAGAAGACACACTTTCTTACCACAGGTATCAGGTGAAGGAAGGAAGGGAGGGAGGGAGGGAGGGAGGAAGGGAGGGAGGGAAGAAGGAAGGAAGAAAGGGAGGGAGGGAAGGAAGGAGGGAGGGAGGGAAGGAAGGAAGGAAGGAAGGAAGGAAGGAAGGAAGGAAGGAAGGAAGGAAGGAAGGAAATGAGGGAGGGAGGGGAGGGGACATTGGTCAAAGGATACAAAATTTCAGTTAGTAGGAATAATTTCAGAAGAACTATTGTACAATATGGTGACTATAGTTAATAAATAAGGAATTGTATTAGTCTATCATCATGCTGCTGATAAAGACATACCTGAGACTGAGCAGTTTACAAAGGAAAGAGGTTTAATGGAGAACTCGGTTCCATGTGGCTGGGTAAGCCTCACAATCATGTTCGAAGAGAAGGAGGAGCAAGTCACATCTTACGTGGGTGGCGGCAGGCAGAGAGAGATCTTGTGCAGGCAAACTGCCGTTTTCTTAAAACCGTCAGATCTCATGAGATTCATTCACTATCACGAGAACAGCACAGGAAAGACCCTCCCCCATAGTTCAGTCACCTCCCACCAGGTTCCTCCCATGACGTGGGAATTATGGGAGTTACAATTCAAGATGAGATTTGGGTGGGGACACAGCCAGACCGTATCAGTGTTATATACTTGAAACTTGCTGAGAGTAGATTTTAAGTGTTTTTAGTAAAATTAAAAAATAAATATGTGAACATTAATTAGCTTGATTTAGCCATCCCCGATATATACATATATCAAAACATGTTGTACATCATAAACATACACAATTTTTATTTGTCCAATTAAAAAATTATCATCATCATCTGCAGGGTTGCTGTGAAACTTGAAATAAAAACACCAGGCATGGTGGCTCATAGATCACCTGAGGTCAGGAGTTCAAGACCAGCCTGGCCAACATATCGAAACCCCATCTCTACTAAAAATACGAAAATTAGCCAGGCGTGGTGGCACACGCCTGTGATCCCAGCTGCTCAGGAGGCTGAGGCAGGAGAATCACTTGAACCTGGGAGGCAGAGGTTGCAGCAAGCTGAGATTTCACCACTGTGCTCGAGCCTGGGTAAAAAAGCGAGACTTTGTCTCAAAAAAAAAAAAAAAAAGAAGAAGAAAGAAAAAAATGTGCCTTGCCAATTATTATTATTATTATTATTATTTTTTTTTTTTTGAGATAGAGTCTCAATCTGTCGCCCAGGCTGGAGTGCAATGGCGTGACCTTGGCTCACTGCAACCTCTGCCTCCCGGGTTCAAGTGATTCTCCTCCCTCAGCTTCCTGAGTAGCTGGGATTACAGGCGCCCACCACCATGCCTGGCTAATTTTTGTATTTTTAGTAGAGATGGGGTTTCACCATGTTGGTCAGGCTGGTCTCAAACTCCTGACCTCAGGTGATCCACCTGTCTCAGCCTCCCAAAGTGCTGGGATTACAAGCGTGAGCCACCGCGCCTGGCCCAACCTGCCAATTATTAAGTAACATGGAAATGTAAATAATGATTACTGAAAATATATTTAAGAACTCATTTTAACCCAGATACTTAATAAATTTCATCCAAAGATATGTTTATTTAACTTAATTTAAATTTTTTTAAAAATAAGAAGAAGTAAAACTTCATGAGGTAAAGAGATAAAATGACAAGGTCACCTATGTAGAAAATCTGATGGAATCTATGAAAAAGCTACTAGATCTAAAAAGTGACTTTAGCAGCATAGCAGGGTACTAGGTGAATATCTAAAAATCAAGAAACAACAGGAAATATAATATTTTAAATGCCATTTGATCTATTTCAAAGTTTAAAGATATGAAATACTCAAGGTTAAATTTCTGAAAAGATACGCATGACTTTACACTGGAACCTATAAAACTGCTGAGAGAAGTTAAAGAAGGCATTAATAAATGGAGATACATACCTGGTTCACGAATCAGAAGACTTAATACTGTTAAAATGCCAACTTTTCCCAAATTTATCTATAAGATTAACACAATCTCTAACAATATCTCAGGCTTTTGTTTAGAAATTGTCAAGCTATTTCTGAACTTTAAATGGAAATGCAGAGGACCTAGAAGAGCCTCAATGACTTTGGTAGACAAGAACAAAGTTAGAGGGCTAAGACTACCTGATTTTAAAATCCATTTTAAAGCCACAGTACTTAAGACAATGCAGCATTGGCATAAAGATAGACAAATAAATCAATGGAACAGAATTGAGAGTTCAGAAATAGGTTGGGTGCCGTGGTGCATGCCTTTAATCCCAGCACTTTGGGAGGCCGAAGAGGGAGGATCACTTGAGGCCAGAAGTTTGAGACCAGCCTGAGCAACATAGCAAGACCCTGTCTCTGCAAAAAAATAAAAATAAGCCAAGCAGTGGCTTGTGCCTGTGGTCCCATCTGCTCAGGAAGGTGAGGTGGGAGAATTGCTTCAGCCAGGGGTTTGAGGGTGCAGTGAGCTATGATCACACCACTGTACTCCAGCTTGGATGACAGAGTGAGACTCTATCTCCAAAGTAAATAAACGAATTAACCCACATGTATGTGGTCACCTGATTTTTGACAAAAGACAATTCAATGGAGAAATGGAGAAAGGACAGTCTTTTCAACAAAAGATGCTGGAACGGCTGAGCACAGTGGCTCACGCCTATAATCCCAGCATTTTGGGAGGCCATGGCAGGTGGGTCACCTGAGGTCAGGAGTTCAAGATCAACCTGGCCAACATGATAAAACCCTGTCTCTACCAAAAATACAAAAAAATAGCCAGGCATGGTGGTGCACACCTGTAATCCCAGCTACTTGGGAGGCTGAGGCAGGAGAATCCCTTGAACCCGAGAGGCAGAGGTTGCGGTGAGCCAAGATCATGCTACTGCACTCCAGCCTGGATGACAGAGCAAGAGTCCGTCTCAAAAAAACAAAAAAAAATACTGGAACAACTGAATATCTATACTTCATACCTCACATGACACACACACAAAAATGCAAAATAGATCATAGACTTAAATATAAAACTGTAATGTTCTACAAGAAAACATAGAAGACAGTTTTGTGACTTCGATTTAGGCAAAGATTTCTCATACCTAACACCAAAAATATGATCCAAAAAGAAAAAAAAGAATATAAACTGGACTTCATACAAATTTAAAACTGTTCAGAGAATGAAAAGAAATCAATGGTCCAGGAGAAAATAATTGCAAGGCATATCTGTAATAAAGCATGTGTACTCAGAATATAGAAGGAGTGCTCAAACCCCAATAATAAGAAAGTAAACAATCTGATAAAGAAATGGGCAGCACTGGGTACAGTGGCTCACGCCTGTAATCCCAGCACTTTGGGAGGCCGAGGCAGGCGGATCACCTGAGGTCAGGAGTTTGAGATCAGCCTGGCTAACATGGTGAAACCCCGTCTCTACTGAAAAATACAAAATTAGCTGGGTATGGTGGCATGTGCCTGTAATCCCAGCTGCTCGGGAGGCCGAGTCAGGAGAATCGCTTGAACCCAGGAGGCAGAGTTTGCAGTGAGCTGGAATTGCACCACTGCACTCTAGCCTGGGCGACAGAGTGAGACTCTGTCTCCAAAAATAAATAAATAAATAAGAAAAGAAAAGGAAATGGGCAGGCTCTGTGTGGTGGCTCACACCTGTAATGCCAGCACTTTGGGAGGCCAAGGTCGGCAGATTGCTTGAGCCCAAGAGTTCAAGACCAGCCTGGGCAACATGGGGAAACCCTGTCTGTATAAAAAATACAAAAATTAGACAGGTGTTGTGGTGCAGGCTTGCAGTCCCAGCTACTCAGGAGGCTGAGGCAGGAGGATCGTGTGAGTCCGGGACATCGACACTAAGGGAGCTATAATTGTGCCACTGCACTTCAGCCTGGGCAACACAGTGAGACCCTGTCTCAAAATATAAAGAAATAAAAATAAAGAAATGGGCAAAATATTTAAACAGATGATAGATGCCTCACCAAAGAAGATATAGGGATGGCCAAAAGCACGTGATTCAGATGCCAAACATCATTAATCGTTAGAGAAATGCAAATTAAGTTCACAATGAGACACCACTACATACCCACTGGAATGGCTTTAATCACAAAGACTGACCATACCAAGGGCTGGCAAGGATTTGGAGCAACCAGAACTCTCATCTACTGCTGGTAGAATGTAAAATGGTACAACCACTATGGAAAATAAATCATCTCTCTTTTTTTTTTTTTTTTTTTTTTTTTGAGACGGGATCTCACTCTGTTACCTAGGCTGGAGTGCAGTGGTGTGATCATAGCTCACTGCAGCCTCGACCTCCTGGGCTCAAGTGATCCTCTGGCCTCAGCCTCCTGAGTAGCTGGGACTACAGGCATGTGCCACCACACCCAGCTAATTTTTGTATTTTTTGGAGAGATGGGGTCTCATTATGTTGCCCAGGCTGGTCTCAAACTCCCAGGGTCAAGCAATCCTCCCACCTTGACCTCCCAAAGTGCTAGGATTACAGGCATGAGCCACCACACCTGGCCCTATCCATTTTTTAAAAACTTAAACACTACTTATTATATGACCTAGAAAGCTTGCTTGATAAAAATGCTTACATGTAGAACAATGTGTGAATTAATGTTCATAGCAGCCTTATTAGAACTGAAAACTAGGATCAACCCAAATGTCCACCCACAGGTGAATGGATAAACAAATTCTGATATATCCATACAATCGAATAGTAATCAGCAATAGAAATGAAATATTGGGCTGGGCACGGTGGCTCATGCCTGTAATCCCAGCACTTTGGGAGACCGAGGTAGGCGGATCATGAGGTCAAGAGATCGAGACCATCCTGGCCAATATGGTGAAACCCTGTCTCTACTAAAAATACAAATTAGTGGGGCATGATGGCACATGCCTGTAATCCCAGCTACTCAGGAGGCTGAGGCAAGAGAATCACTTGAATCCGGGAGCGGAGATTGCAGTGAGCCAAGATCTCACCACTGCACTCTAGCCTGGCAACAGAGGGAGACTCTGTCTCAAAAAAAAAAAAAGAAAGAAAGAAATGAAGTATCAATAAACACCACATGTACTGAATCTCAAAGCAATTATGCTGACCAAAACAAGCCAGAAAAAAAGAATATGTACTATGTGATTCCAATTTTTTAAACCTCTAGAAAATTCAAACTAAAGTCTATAGTGAAAGAAAGCAGATTAGTGGTTGCCTGGGGAGGGGAACTGGAGGAAGAGATTATCCAAAGGGATAACAAGAAAATTCTTGGGGTGCTGGATTTGTTTATTATGTTGATTGTGGCAATGGCTTCACAGATGTGTACATACGTCAAAACTTCAGAAATTGTGTACTCTATGTCTAGTTTATTGTATGTCAATTGTGCCTCAGTAACACTGTTAAATAAGTAAACACATTAAAAGAGAGAAAGAAAAAGAATGAAATGACTCCAAGAAAAGTTTACATAAACTGCTCTATCCTGTGGATCTCTGACTGTGACCTTGAACTTTTACTCTGTAGTAGTCTGTTCTCCATTGCTATAAAGAAATACCTGAGACTGGGTAATTTATAAAGAAAAGAGGTTTAATGGCTGGGCACAGTGGCTCATTCCTATAATCCCAGCACTTTGGGAGGCCAAGGCAGGCAGATCACTTAAGGTCAGGAGTTTGAGACCAACCTGGCCAACATGATGAAACCCCATTTCTACTAAAAATATAAAAATTAGCCGGGTATGGTGGTGTGTGCCTGTAATCCCAGCTAAAGAAAAGAGGTTTAATTGTCTCATCGTTCCTCAGGCTGTACAGGAAGTATGGTGCTGGCATCTGCTTAGCTTCTGGGGAGGCCTCAGGAAATTTGCAATCATGGCAGAAAGTAAAAGGGAAGCAGGCATGTCTTACATAGCCAGAGCAGGAGAAGGAGAGGGCGGGGGGAGGTACCACACATTTTTAAACAATCAGATCTCGTGAGAACTCACTCACTGTGCAGTACCCAGGGGAGAGGGAGATGGTGCTAAACCATTCATGAGAACTCCACGCCCATGATCCAGTCACCTCCTACCAGGCTCTGTCTCCAACACTGAGCATTACAATTCGACAGGAGATTTGGGCAGGGACACAGTCCAAACCATATCACTCCTCATTCTCGAGAATGTGTACATTTGGGTAAAGGCCTGGTTTTTTTTGTTTGTTGTTTGTTTGTTTTTTTGGAACCCCTACGAAATTGGTTTCACACAGACCTTATTTTAGACATTTCTTAGATAACTAGCATTTACCCCTCTTTTTAATATTTGCCTGTTTTAATGGGAGGCAACAAATGTTTTCTAAGCCCAGTAGCCTTAAACTACCAAGTGAACCAGAAAATACCTTATTTACATTGCTCTTCAGCATCTGTGAATTGAGAAGAAATTCTTTTTCCAGAGGAAAGTCTTTGCTCGCTCAGTGTTTGGGAATCTCTCCTGCTGTATCCTGAAGATTCTGGGGAGGTGGAAAACGCCCAGCCATCCTGACAGCGCAATCGTGTCTTGTCCTATTAGGTCCTTAGTCTGCTAAGAAGCTTTTATAAATATTAAATAAACACAAAGTTCAGTCCCTTGGGTTTTAAAGGGAAATAGTTCTTTCAGGGTAGAGAAAAACTCTCCCTAGCCAAGTATTTTTAGACAAAGTCATTTTCCCGTGATGATCCAAGAACTGGCAATTAGGGCAGGAAGGATGGCGTCTGTGTGACACATTTGGGAGCTAAACCAAGCAACTGTAAAGTGAGAAAATGGGATGGGATGTCCTCGAAGTTTCCGCACTGCTTTACAATTCTGTCACTCTCTAGTGACAAGGACAGGCCCAAGTTTTAGTTCTGGCTCTGCCACTCATTTGCAGACTCACATGGGCCAGTAAGTCACCTCACTAAACCTGAGTTCTCTCACTAACTAAATAAGGGTAGTAAAGTACAATCCAAAGCCATGCATTTAAAACATCTGAGCTTAAGCAGCAACACAGCTCTGATGCTGGTTTTGGGACCTGGGTCGGGGACAGTGCTGCTTCACTTGTTTGGGACCACTAGACAATTGCCAAAGGGCACAAGTGTGACAGCCTCTCAGTGGAGCCACACCCGGGAGCACCCCGAAGTGAGAAGCCGCAAGGGCCCACATTCTGTGCTGCGTCTCTCACTAATCCACACATATCTGTGGGTCGAGTCCAGCCAGAACTTCATTCAAGCCACCTCCTAACTGCCAGGCCTGGGCTAGATGCTCTCGCCTATAATCTCATTTACTTCTCCGATTGACAGATCTCTCAGTGGGTAAAACTTAAAAGGCTTGCATTTAATAGAGAAGGAGCGGGGCACGGTGGCTTACGCCTGTAATCCCAGCACTTTGGGAGGCGAGGCAGGTAGATCACCTGAGGTCAGGAGTTCGAGACCAGCCTAACCAACATGGTGAAACCTCCTCTCCCTGTCTCTACTAAAAATACAAAAATTAGCTGGGCATGGTGGTGGGCGCCTATAATCCCAGCTACTTGGGAGGCTGAGGCAGGAGAATTGCTGAACCCAGGAGGCAGAGGTTGCAGTGAGCCAGGATCACGCCATTGCACTCCAGCCTGAGCGACACAGCGAGACTCCGTCTCCAAAAAAAAAAAAAAAATAGAGAATGGAGGGAGCCCAGTAGGGAGAGGAAGGTAGAGGATCCTTCTCATGCAGCCCCCATTTACCTCTGGGACAGAGAGAGAAGAGTCTTCTAAAGGTAGAAGAGTGTAATGCTCGGCTACAGATAAATATGTGTTGCCCTCCTTCTGTTCGTCTAGGCATTCTCAGGTTTTCAGATTTAGAGAGTGGTAAATGCGTAACTCCTCCATCATTACAGCCCCCAGCGGCCCCTCCCTTACTCCCTGCGTGAGGCCTTCCCTGACTAGCCCCGTATAAATGAGTCACCTCTCAGCACTCCCCGCTGCCCCATCCTGATTGACTGAACACTCG
Source organism: Chlorocebus sabaeus (assembly GCF_047675955.1). NCBI lineage: Eukaryota > Metazoa > Chordata > Mammalia > Primates > Cercopithecidae > Chlorocebus > Chlorocebus sabaeus. Next base: position 17,140,874 of record NC_132905.1, on the reverse strand, counting down.
ATTGGTTGATTTTAGAGACGAGGCCTCGCTCTGTCGTCCAGGCTGGAGTGCAGTGGCGCTATCATAGCTCACTGCAACCTCTCACTCCTGGGCTCAAGCGACCCTCCTACTCTGCCTCCCGAGTAGCTGGGACTATAGGCATGCACCACCACACTAGGTCAACTTTTCTATACTTTGTAGAGACAGGGTCTTGCTGTGTTGCCCAGGCTGGTCTCAAAGCAATCAAGGGATCCTCTCACCTTGGAGGTGCTGGGATTACAGGCGTGAGCCACCACACCAGGCCCCCTGACTTGTGAATTCTCTGTGGCACGTTTCCCTCCCGGGCTTGGTATATGCTTGCTTGTTGATGTGTCTGCTGGCTCTGTCCTCTCAACTAATGTTGAAGCACTGTGAGAACCAGGACCTAATCCCACTGCCTGGAGCTGTGCCCGCTGACCAAGTGTCTGTTGGATGGATGAAAGATAATGAAGGTCACCAATGGGCAATTTAAGGCACTTGCAAGAAGTTTCCATCCTGCGCGGTCTTTGCCTCTGGTACTGCCTTGGAACCCAGTGCTCTGGAGCTAGATGAAGCTGGTGGGATATTTCCCAGGAGGAGACACCCAGCAAAGCTTCTGATTTGTCCATGATTCCCCTTCTTACCCTAGGTGAATACAACGCACACAACGGACCTTCCACGCCAGCGAAAGAGGGAGACACAGACAGGCCGCACCGGGCCTCCGACGGGAAGCTCCGAGGCCGGTCTAAGAGGAGCAGTGACCCGTCCCCGGCAGGGGACAATGAGATTGAGGTAATCCAAAGGGCCTGTGTGTGACTTGGTGAATGTAATCTCCATCTGAGGCCCGAACAAGAGTGGAGACAGAGTTTTCTCCAAGTACGTGGGGGAGAATCGCCCTTTGTGTTTACAAAGCACGAGTAGGGAAGCATGAGGTTGTCCAAGCAGATAGCCCTGGGGCCAGGACAGAAGAGCAGTTCTCAAACTGAAGCAGCGCAGCGTCAGAATCACCTGGGGGGTGGTGCTTTTGAAATCGGGGATTGCTGGGCCTCAGCCCTAGAGTTTCCAGTTCAGTAGATCTGGGGCAGAGCATGAGAATTTGTGTTTCTAACAAGCCCCCAGGTGATTTTGATGCTCTGGGTTGAGGACCATGCTCTGAGAGTCCCTGACAAAGAAGAGAATGGGCCTCCGACCTTCCAGCTGGGTTAGAGTGGGTCTCTATCCTGGTTACACAGCAGAATCATCTGGGATGCTCTTTAAAAAACAGATACCCTGGCAGCATTCCAGACCAATTGAAAAGACACTGGAGGAACTAGCGGGCGGAGGGGAGTTTTAAACGTTCTCCATGGGGACTCCAGTAGGCTTTAGAAATTGATCTGTGTGGAGGCTGGCTCAAATGAGTGGGCCTCTATTTCTGGAATTCTGACTTCTTAGAAAGGGCTCTCAACCTGGGCTGCACACGACAGTCACATGGGGGCTTTGAGAAACCTTCATTATCAAGCTGGACCTCAGACCAATTAAATCCGATTCCCTGAGGGTGGAAGCCAGGCATCAGTGTTTTTAAAACTCCCTGGGTGATTCCTGTGTGCAGCTGAGGCTGAGAACTAGTGGTCACGGATGCTCCAGTCTTTTTTTTTTTCTTCTTTTTTTGAGGCGGAGTCTCGCTCTGTCACCCAGGCTCGAGTGCAGTGGCGCAATCTTGGCTTACTGCAACCTCCACCTCCCAGGTTCAAGCGATTCTCTTGCCTCAGCCTCCTGAATAGCTGAGATTACAGGCACACACCACCATGCTCAGCTAATTTTTGTATTTTTAGTAGAGATGAGGTTTTACCATGTTGACCAGGCTGGTCTTGAACTCCTGCCCTCCTCAACTGACCTACCCACCTCGGCCTCCCAAAGTGCTGAGATTATAGGAGTGAGCCACCACACCCAGACTTTTTTTTTTTTTTTTTTAAATCAGGTGTACATGAGGTTTTCAACAGAATGCTATAGGATACGTACAGATAGTAAGATGATAATCATCATGAAACAGATTACCAAGTCTCCCATCTCACAAAGTTACTTTTTCTGTCTGACAAAAGCAGCTAAAATCTACTTATTTAACAAAAATCCCTAATACAATAAAACTTTATCAACTCTAATTCTTGTGTTGCATATTAGATCTCTATACTTGTCATTTGTTATGCAAGTGTAGTATTATTGGCCGGGTACTGACATTTTCCCAAAAACAAAACAGCATGCCGAGGGGAGGGTACCAGTAGAAATAGGCAAAATGGATGCCCCAAAACCGGAAGTAAGCTACTATTGTCTTATCAAGGGAGGAAAATAAGCAAACTCACCGGTTTATGCTTCTTTGAAAAAGGCAGTCAGGGCCGGGCACGGTGGCTCAAGCCTGTAATCCCAGCACTTTGGGAGGCCGAGGCGGGCGGATCATGAGGTCAGGAGATCAAGACCGTCCTGGCTAACACGGTGAAACCCCATCTCTACTAAAAATACAAAAAATTAGCCAGGCATGGTGGCGGGTGCCTGTAGTCCCAGCTACTCGGGAGGCTGAGGCAGGAGAACGACATGAACCCAGGAGGCGGAGCTTGCAGTGAGCCGAGGTCATGCCACTGCACTCCAACCTGGGCAACAGAGCGAGACTCCGTCTCAAAAAAAAAAAAAAGAAAGAAAGAAGAAAGGCGGTCAGTTGCTGGCCTGAGTGTGCTGGGTGTCTTGGTAGGGTTGTCAGTGCCAGGCAATTCAAGTGCACCAGAGTCACATCCCTATTTATAATCTGTATACTTTATGGGGCAGCTGCAATGCTCAGCCACAAACTCAGACACACTGAGAAATATCATCTTTGTCATTTCCTTAAAAAGCAATGTAATTTTAATGCTGAGTTCCCACCCCACCCGATGATAAGAAATTTCATTTCATTATTAGGGACCTTCCACTCCCAGGACTATATGAGAATCCAGGAGGTCAAGTGGTCTCAGAAACCAGACCAGCCTCTGACGTCCAGTGTGGCTGGGTGGCCACTGCTGCCTTCACTGTCAAAGCCTGCAGTCGTCACTAAAAGTCCAGCCACTCTCTGGTGTTTCCATGCTATACAATGGGTATGGAAATCCTTGTTGAGCCTGAGAACCTTAAAATATTCGCTACAATTCTTTGGTTGCAAGCAACAGAAACCAATTCCAGGCCCAGCACAGTGGCTCACACCTGTAACCTTTACCACTTTGGGAGGCCAAGGTGGGCAGATTGCTTGAGTCCAGGAATTTGAGACCAGCCTGGGCAACATGGCAAAATACCATCTCTACAAAAAACAAACAAACAAAAAATTAGCCAGGCATGGTGACACACACCTGTAGTCCTAGCTACTCAGGAGGCTGAGGTGGGAGGATGGATTGAGCCCAGGAGGTGGAGGCTGCAGTGAGCCATGACCACACCACTGCACTCCAGCCTGGGTGACAGATTGAGACCCTATCTCAAAAAAAAAAAAAAGAAAAGAAAAAAGAAAAAAACAGAAGAAAGAAAAAAGAAACCAGTTCTGGTTACTTAAGCAAAAATGAATTTACTAGGAAAGGACAATGAGAGGAGGCCATAAAACCAAGTTTAGAAAGAAAGTAACAAAGACATTGTTGAGAAATCTAGGAATGCCAGAAAACAAACTATTTTAGAGTGCATGCCGTGTCCTTCAAGTGTCCGATTCCAAGGAGACAGCATCCCAATGGCCTAGCTTGGGTCTTATACTTGCCCCTTAATTGACAGCCCCACCAAAATAGCACACAATGGGGAAGGAAAACTAGGATGCTCTTATCAGAAGCCCTGAGGATAGAAGCTAGGGGTGGGGACCGGGGCCTCCAAGCAGCACATGCTGACTTCAGCATGTTCAGGGCATTTGATATTTAGCCAGTGGCCCCTAGTTCACCTGTAGCAGTTGTTTATAGCTGGGGTGGGTTCTGATCACCCTGGAAGGTATTAAATATCCTGAACATCATGCTTGGTGCCCTATACTTGGTCAGCCTCCTGAGGTCTACCAGCAGCCTTGATCCATGCTAGAGACCTGGTGCAGAGCAAGTGTTCCCACTGTTCCTGGGGCCATTCTCAGTCCAGGGAATTCTGTTCTTGCCTTTTGCCTTATTCTTAAAGCTCCATCCTTCCCCCAAATAGAGATTTTTGCACAGTCCCTTCAGTGGGTTTAGGCCTTTGCAAAATGCTGAAAGAAAATGTATTGGCATCAGGTTGTACTTGCTGTCTGCCTTCCCATATTCCTAGGATCTCCTACCAGCTTGAAGTTGCAGAGCTTCAAAAACACAGTCACACATACATAATATTTCATCCCCCCAAGAAAATCTTCAGTCACCTAACGTGTTTTCTGCTCTCCATAGGGGAACGGCAGGAGCAGAGAGAGATTTTTCCATTAAACTGAGAAAGAGGTGGAAAGGGTTATGGCATGGAAGTCAGGGATTATAGGGTGATATTATTCTGGAAACATCTGCTTCTTGATTTCAGCATAAGTACCACTGGGCAAGAACTATTGAAAAGGTGTGAGCTGTGTTTCACTTCTGTGCTTAATGTCATCATAGAGGGTTTGCTTGGGTCACACCTCTTAAGTCTTTGGCTGTTTTGCTAATGACTGAAGCCCACGGGAGAGAAATTATGTAGAAGTGGAAAGGAGGAAAATTCTGAGCATGTATTAGTTAAAATCCTTCAGCTGCACGTGCCAGGGACCAACCTGAGCTGCTTAGGTGAAAAAGCAGAATTTGTTTTCAGGATGCAGGGCCTCTCTTAGAACTTAAGGGCAGAAGTAAAGTAGAGTATCAGCGAGGCACTGGAACCAGCCAGGGCGACAGGGGCAAGAAACTGCATGTATTTCTTCTCTTCCCACGTGCCACAGTGAAGGTGCCAGAACTCCCAAATCATAGTGTCCTGGCAGTGCCCTCATGCACTAGTTACTGGACACAGCTCTCCTCTGGGCCTCCTCACTGCTCCTCTCCCTCTGCTCCCAATGAAACCAGGTCCTGGTAAAGTGTTCGTTTCTTTGTATGTTTCACCCTCTGTTCTTGTCTCTGCAGACTGCCTGTCAGATCCCAGGGTCTGGGTCCAGCCCATGCTGAAGTCCAAGGGGAGTGGGTGGATGGGCAGAAAGCACACTCGGGGCCATAGGCAGGTGAAATGTAGTTTTATTTAGCAGCTTTGTCATCAGCAGCTTTCTCACATTAGCTCTCTCACACTGTCCACCTTTATTTATCTCGGCTGTCTGCTTTGGCTCTTAAGCAGCTCTTAAGCACTGCAAGCTGTGCCGTGGCTCCCCTCTGTCCATCTGCAAGACAGTCATTCTCCCTTACAGAGGCCAGTAGCTTCATTCCCTCTCTGCACAAGAGCCACATTGAGCCAAGCTGAGCCAAGAGCCATGCCCTGTGCACAGTGTCAGCAGGGCAATTATATTATCTTCTACAGGCAATAGTGACTGCAAGCCAAGTATGAACTTACACAAACAGGTTATTTAACAAGTGGAGGTGTGCGCCTGCACACCAAACTCGCTGAGTCACACAGGCCTGGATATCCATCTCAGCCTAGTCCTTGACCAAAGCACACCTATGTGCCTTACACTGCCCTTGTCTCCCCTTCAGATCACTTGGCTAAACTTGGCCACCAATAGCACTCCCCAAAAGACAATTACTTTCTTCCTAGCCCCAATTTTAAATTGCAAAAAGAAGGTCTCTGACCCACCCAGGGTTAAGGACGCACCCTGGTCTGCACCATGATGGCCTAGGGAATAGGGTCACCTGCAGAATGGCCACCAGGAACTTACCCACTCAGAATCCAGGATGGTGAGGTAGTGGGAGAAAGGGATGGATTTTTTCAGAAGGGATTTAATGGATAAAGTAAGGGAGCCTGCACTAAATTTGAAAATATTTGCTGATTTTTTAAAATTCTATTACTGAAATTTCTAAATTTAATTTTCTAAGTTCAATCTCAGTGAATTCAGATAAGTTAGGACTTGGCATATTTGAATCTCAGAAAGTCTCCTCAAACACTGATTTTCAAACATTTTTACCATGACCCATAATAAGAAATATACTTACTACGATGGCCCAGCACATATATGCACATAAATATACCTGGTCCAAAAGATTTATGAAATAATACTTAGCCTTACTAATTGCTTCAGAAATTCCTATACTAGAGAATCTGGGATGCTAATACCTTTTTCATTCTAGATATTTCTCTTAACTTTCAAAGGCATGGCAAATGCCATTGTGTTAACGCAGCCATTGACCTCCAGAGAGTTTTAAAAGGTGGCCCATTCAAGATTGCAGACTGGGGAAGAGACATTTGCCTCCCCTTCTCAACACCAGCTATAGAGATAGTCAGGTCCTTTGTCCTTGAAAATAAGGATCACCAGAAAAATAAAGAAAATCAACAGTATGAAAAATAAAGAATAAGATTAGCCAGGCATGGTGGCTCACCATGCCAGCACTGTGGGAGGCCAAGTGGGGAGGATCGCTTACATTCAGGAATTCAAGAACAGCCTGGGCAACATAGCGAGACCCTGTCTCTACAAAAAGAAAAATCAAAAATTAGCCAGGCATGGTGCCACATGCCTGTAGTCCCACTACTCAGGAGACTGAGGTGGGAGGATCGCTTGAGCTTGGAGAGGTCTAGGCTATAGTGAGTGATGATTATGCCACAGTACACAGTGAAGCCCTGTCTCAAAAAAAAAAAATTAATTTAAAAAAAAAAGGCCAAGATAAATAAATGGGATAAGTTAGAAGCAAAGTAATTTAAGAAATATAAACTAACTTAGGAAAATTCTAATTGGTTTTCTTATAAAAACTCAGGATCTTGCATCTGTAAAATAAGAAGTGGAGGCTACTGGGAAAGGAACACTTGGGAAAAAAAAGTTATTGGAAATTTTTTAATTACTGGAAAAATCAAAAATTAAATAAGGGTTGTAAGAGAAAGTTTAAGAAATCTCCTAGAACATTGATTAAAAAGACAGACTTATTTAAAAATATTGTGTACAAGGAAAGGCAATATCAACCCAAAAGGTTTGATTTGACTATTGGTAATTTCACAGAAAGAAAACAGTAGAAAACATGGGAGAAAATTATTAAAAGAAATAAGAAAAATTTTCAGATCTGTAGAAAGATGCAAGTCATTGGGTTGAAAATGCTCAAGTGCCAAACAGAATTCATTAAAAAAAAGACCATACCCAGATATACCCTCATGGAATTTGAGGATACCAAGTATAAAGAAAAGATCCTTTAAAATTCTAGAAAGAAAAAAAAGTAAAACCTACAAGGACTGAGGAACAGTGAAATACCAGATTTCTCATCAGTGACCCTGGACACTTAAAAAATAATGATGAAAGAATTCTTTCAAAGATCTAGAGGACATTGTTTTCCAATTGGAATTCTGTACCCGGAGAAACTATAGAGAAAAAAAAAAGATATCATCAGATATTCAAGAATTCAGGAAGATTACTTTCCGTGTACCATTTCAGGAAAAGCAACTTAAGGATGTACTCAAGCCAAACAAGGAAGAAAACCAAGGAAAAGAAACTTGGGATCCAGAAAACAGTGGATCCAACCCAGAAATACAATGAAGGGAAGTCTGCAGCAAGCCTAAAAATGATCCAGTCCACATTGGAGCTTTCTATCGCTGAGGATAGACATCTCCAAAATAGAGTGTGTGGCTGAATTTGACATTTTAATGAAGGTACATTGTTGCAAACAAGAAAAAAAATAATAAATTCTGACAGAAACAAAACAGTTACACCAGACAGGTATGATACATATATGAACAAACTGAGATATGACATGATTTTAATTATGATGGGGTACAAGTAAAGATAATGCATACAATGGTAGGGGCACTCTTCTTAAAGTTGATCTAGGGATATGACATTGGACACATAGAGAAGACAATGCAATCCTAGCATATTACTTGGCTCTGTAGTAAACAATAATCACAAAATGTAAATGTATATTACTAGTTACCAACTTTTAAAGTTAACATAGGCAGAGTGCAGAAAATTTAGCCTTAGTTATAAAACCAATGTACAAACCAGTTTATCCTCATTGACTATACAAAAGTAAAGCTGCAGCTGATAGACATTAGAGGGGGAGGATGTATGGGAAAAGGTAGGGACTCCCATATCTATAGCTCCATATTTGTTTACCTTTTTAACCAAGGGAGAATGTCCAAAGAGAATTGGAATAGAGGGATGCACATATGAGAAAAATGTAAGTTTCCAGAGAAAGAACAGAGATTTCCATGAGCTAAACCCCCATCTTTTAAGACGGCCCAGTCAAAAGATATTGTCTCAAGTTGAAAAATCAGTAAGTCAGGGTGTAAATATGTTACTTAGAATTATAGAGGTGATCACCAGACTTGCTAAAAACAGAAATAGTTGAGCATATGGTGAACAGTGAATTTAAAATGGTAGTATTTCATTTTGTAAAACCAGTTATATGATTTTTGTTGTTGATTTTGACCTGAATTCTCCTTGTTGAGCTTTTATATGGAAGGCAAGGACAGACTTCTTGATTCTGACATCTTTTGAGTTGATAAGAGCCCAAAAACTGGGCATCTGAATACACATGACACAGATAAGGTTGGATGGGGATTCATGACACGTCAGTGAGTTACATGTTTTGTAACCTAAAGATAATGTTTTTCAAGACTTCTTTTCCTCCAAAGGAATGAATTTCTGCAGACATTAAGTCAGATGCAAGTGAGTCCATTTGTCTCCATTCTCTTCCTCTCTTTCATCACAGCGTGTGTTCGTGTGGGACTTGGATGAGACAATAATTATTTTTCACTCCTTACTCACGGGGACTTTTGCATCCAGATATGGGAAGGTAAGAATCCATTTTGTCTCTCTCTCTCTCTCTTTTTGTTTTCAGCATGACTGTCTGTCCAGCCAGTTTGTCCTGGGAATTGTGGGGACAGTTTATGAGGCAGCTTCTCCAACAAAAGCTGCCCTTTGGGGTCAGCCCAGGTTTAAAAATTTCTGTGGCATTTTCCTTTCCCATGTGAAAATTTAATTAGCTTCCCCTTCTGTTGTCTCCCATGCCTTTTCTTCCAACGTTTGAAGCAATCAACATTTACTTGATAGGAAATACACTTATTGTCTTCAGCTGTCTCCCTTCCTAAAACGGTGGGCTATGCTGCAGCCAAAGCCAGTAATTCTAGCTAGAAAATGAGGTAAAGTACTTTTCTTCTTCTCTGTTATTTATCCTAGTGTCTCCAGCAAATGAATTTAATTTTCCTTCTGCTTTTTTGAGACAAGAGGGAGGCATTGTCAGCTTCAGTGTGGATCTTCGCAATCGTTTTGCAAATGTATCATCAACAAATTATGTTGGGGAACCATCTAGTTAGAATTCTAGGCAAATGCTATTGGCTGTTTGGTGGTACATGGAAGAGACCTTGAAACCACTTTAATAATGCAAAAATGAACTCAACTGCTAAAACCCAAACCTTGCCAATTATTTGGGTTCATCCCATGGGCTACTGAACAGACCACAAGTGGATGCCCTAGACATCTGTCATCTCTTCAGGGGGACGCATGGGGTGGACGGGCAGTACTTAAGATGACAGCCTAGTTTTCATCTCCTCAGAGGTGAGTGACCCACTAGCAGCTGCTTCCACGCATGGGTAGGAACCTTGAGACTTGCCAGCGCCTGGAAAATATTTCTGTTTCTGTTTAGAGACCAGGAATATGATTTGACATCACTTCATGGCTTTTCCAGCTGCTCATGTTTTTTATGGGGGTTATAACAAGCTGGATGTGTAATTAGCAAGATAGATTTATCGTCTGCCATTATGTTGTAAAGAATATAAAAATGGTGTTGGTGGTGCAGAAATCTCTTGCCGTGTAGGAATGCCGTTAATATGTCTAGCAGTGCCTGTGGGAAATCCGGCATGCATTTTTGGACCATGCACAGCTTAGGTAAAAGATGGCAGAGTCAAGAGCTGCTGAAAACACTGAAGAATGGGCTCCGCAGCCATTGCAAAAATTTGGGCTATCCCACAGGGGCCACAGTAGTAAGTTGCCCGCTAAGTCATGGTGTTTTATGGTTTTCCTAACCACTCCTGTAAAGTCACCTCCCCTGAGACACAGGCAGTCACTTGTCTTGCCCTTAGAGGCAGCCTGCTGTGAAGTTCCATAGCTCCGTGCAACAACTCAGTATGGATTGCGTAGGGATGTGTGATCTTGGATATGATTTTTGTGTCTGTGTCTCACCAGCATTCCTTAAACCAAACTGTGGGCTCCCTCAAGTCAGGGACAAAGCCCTGAGTTCTTTCTGGGCCCTATGTCCCCTGGCCCATGCCATTCTTCACTGCCAGCTACCTCTCTCCCACCTCACCACCCAATTCCAGCCATCTTCACCTTCAGCTCGGCTTCCTATCTGGTCTCCCAGCTTCCACTCTTGCCCACTGCAGCCCCCTACATTGGAGTCATCCTCAAATACAAGCTTGATCATATCACTCTCCAGCCAAAAAATCTTCAGTGGCTTCGCCATTGACAAGCCTACCCCCAACCTCTGAGGTTCTTCATGAGTGGCCTCCTGCCCTACTCACCAGCCTCCTTTCCTGCTACTTACCCTGAGTCGTTTCCAGTCCTTGAACCTGCCACATTCTCTCCCATCGCTGCTGGGTTTCTCCCAGAAGATCCTGAGACGAGGAGTGAGTGCGGGTAGTCTATCTGGGAGGTAATCCCAGGAAGCACCGGGCACAGAGTGGGGAATTCAGGCAAGGAGGGAAAGGAAGCCAATACAGATTACACAAATGTAATAGTTACTGCCGTGGGCGGCTGGGGCTCAGGCCCACCAGGGGCAGTGTTAACCCACCCAAGGAGTGAGGGAGCTGGGATATTTACCTGCAAATTCCCTTCCATCAAGGGTTGAAGGCTTTTCCTGGGAATTGTCTCCCTGCACTTCTGGCCTGTCACCAAGAAGCCGCAGGGGGCAACCTTAGTGGCTCACACCTATAATCCTAGCACTTTGAGAGGCTGAAGTGGGAGGATTGCTTAAGGCCAGCCTGGGCAACATGGTGAGACCCCATTTCTTTAAAAAACTTAAAAATTAGCCTGGTGTGGTGGTGTGTACCTTTAGTCCCAGCTACTCAGGAGGCTGGGAAGGGAGGATCGCTTGAGCCTGCGGTGAGCTGTGACCGCACCGCTGCACTCCAGCCTGGGCAACAGAGCAAGACCCTGTCTCAATCAATCAATCAATCAATAAAAAGAGAGCCCCAGGGTAGAGCATCGGAAATGCTAACTGTGGAAGACTTCTTCATATATGTACAGGAATGGTGACAGTTGAGAAGACGTGGAGCAGGGGCACACTGGAAGCCTCTGCTATCATCTAAAATGTTCTAGAATGTTCTTTTATTGAATTAAATCCTACTTGTCTTTCAGTTCTCATTTAAAATGTAGCTTCCTCCAAAAGGCCTTTCCTCACTACTCCTCTCCATCTGAATTGCGTCTCTCCTCATAACCGTGTTTTCCATTCATGTCATAATTATGTTTGTTGTACGTCTTCCTTCTAGACTATAAGCACCATAAGGGCAGAGACCACGAACATTGTTTTTTATCTCCCCAACCACACACAGTGCACAGGGCAGAATTGCTCAATAAATGTTCGTCGAATGAATGAATCAGGGCAATCCCCTAGAATGTTAAGCTGCATGAGGACAGGGACCTTTTGTTTGGTTTTGTTGTCTTCATAGCTTTATCACCAGTGCATGGAACGGTGTCTCCCACTTAGTAGGTGTCAAGTAAATATTTGTTAAATGAAGGAAGGAAGGAAGGAAAATAGTATCAAAACAGAAATTTTTAACTGGTGGCCACTGACCAAATTCATACTGCAGATATTTCTCTTTGGCCCCCAGAGTGTTTGAAAAAATGTGAATGTGTCGCCAACATTTAAAAATCAGGAGATTGCACAGACCAAAACAACCTAGATTTCCAGCTCTTCTTGAAAAATTAGGAATCTGGCAATCCCGCATTCCCCTGGGGCAGCAATCAACAGGAGCAGAGAAGGACTGCCCTCTTAGAGGGGGCGGACATTCTCCAGCCCATCACAGCCCCCACCTGGCCTGGTTAACCCATTCTTGGGACTCTCTGGCCCCATTGATATCTGAGTTTCAACATCCATCCTAGAATTACAGAATCATAGAAGATTAGAGCTGGAAGGACTTGAGAGACCATCATGTTCAGTTAGTGTCCATTGTCCATAAGGAGAAACTGAGGCTCAGAGGGAGTAAGATTATCCAAGAAAGCATGAGAATCAGACTCAAGCTCACCTGCCTTCCTGTGTGATCTCTGGATGTCCAGGGAAAACTGAGGTGAAAAGCTCTTGGAGCACCCAGATCGCCTGTGCCATCTTCATGACTCTCCTAGAATTTTCCATTCCCTCCTCCAGCTCTCACTAAGGTGAGGAATAAGTGTTTTCATTTGCTGAATCTAGCAACTTTCAGAGAGACCCAAAATAATTGTGACTTAAACAAGATGCAAGTTTATTTCACTCCCCAGCAGTTCAGATGGAAGCAGTTCAAGCTGGGGAAACTGCTGTGCAGCACCAGGGACCACGGCCTCTACAGTCTTGTTCCCTGCCATTTTTTGGAGTGTCACCTGCATTAGCAAGATAAATTGTAGCTTACCCCCATGTCTGCATTCCAGCCAGTAAGAAGCAGGGATAGGAAAAGGAGGACTTGCCCCTCTCTTTTGATATTTTTATTTTCTTGCCCCTCTTTTTTTATTATTTTTATTAATTTTTTTAGAGACAGGGTCTTGCTTTGTTGCCCAGAGTGCAGTAGCACAGTCATAGCTCACTGTAACCTCAAACTCCTTACTCAAGTAATCCTCCCACCTCAGCTTCCTGAGTAGCTGGGACTACAGGCAAGTGCCACCATGCCCAGCTAATGTGTGAAAATTTTTTGTAGGGATGGGGTATCACTGTGTTTCCCAGGCTGGTCTTGAACTCTTGGGCTCAAGTGATTCTCTCACCTCAGCCTCCCAAAGTTCTGGGATTACAGGCCTGAGCCACCACACCCAGCAAGCCCCTCTTTTTTAAAGACCAGACTCAGAAGTTGCAGGCATCACTTCTGCTCTTATCCTATTGGGCAGAACTTGGTCAGGTGGTCTCATCTAGCTGCAAGGGAGTCTGTGAAATGTAGTCTTTATTTGAGGCAGTCATGGCCAGTTAAAATTTAGAGATTCTATTACTCTGAGAGGGAGAAAAGAAGAATGGGTATTAGAGGACAACTAGCAATTTCTAGCCCAAAGTACCATATAGTAAAAGGAAAAACAATTAAATAGAAAACTAATGAGGAAAAATAAAATTAGTTATGTTTGAGAGGCCTAAGGGGCCACAAGATTTGTAGGTCTGAAGCTCCAGAGAGAGGTCTGCACTATGGCTCTAAGCTTGGATGTCAGAGAAGTAATAAGGATCTAGAGGAGAACTGTGAGCCCCATTTTGCAGACAGAGTAACTGAAGTTATGTAGTTGGTGGGATATTCATGACAGAACCAAAACTCATAGCCTCAGCTTCTGGCTCACAGTTCTTTCTCTCTGTACTTCCCCAGCACTGCAGCCATGTGAAACTTGTTATTAATAGCTGTCATCAAGTATGAGACTCAGTTTGAAGTACAACATATTTAAGCTACAAAGAAAATTTATTGTAGCACAATAATTGAAAAACCCAGGGATACCTGGGATTCAGGTCTGGCTGGATCCAGATGTTTAAGCAATGTTCTTAGGTCATTCTGTATCTCTCAGCCAGTTTTCTCCATGTGGTAACTCCCTCTCAGCAATCCCAACTAAAAACTGGAAACTTCTAGTACCCACATTCCAGCACAGTTTCTAGGCTTGAATCTCAATGTCCCAAACTGGGTCACATGCCCATCCATATGCCAACCTCTGTAGCTCTGATTGGCCAGCCAAATCAAGAGCCCACTCCTGGCATGGGAATGGAGGGGCAGATCAGCTCCACCACAACCAAACAGAGTGAGGAGGGGGATGGTCCCCCAAGGGAAACTGGAGTAATCCTTCCAGAAAAGCATGAAGGCCATGGATGTGCAGTGAATGGGCACTGGATGCCAAGATCCCCTGAACATCCATGACAAGAACCAGCAACACTTTGCTTGTGGCCATCGTGCTGTGCACCGTGCAGGAAGCCAAAATCATTAATAGTACCAGCCAGATGGGGGACTTGCTGTTTATTTGGGGAACTGAGACCAACAAAGCTAAAATGATTGGGAAATGATTCAAAATAGGGTGTTTGAATTTTAAGACAGAAACTGGGCTGCCTTCCTGTTCCCAATCAAGGGATGTGCTGCTTGAGGCTGTCATCTCTTCACTTCCTTTCCATTTCTTCCTCCCCAGTGCTCAGAGCCAGAACATCCCTTTGGTAGCTGTATCTCTCAGCATCTTGTGGATCCATTAGAAATTCCCTGGAGAACTGGAGCAGCCAGTGACTGCCGCCTCTTTCCTAACCCCTCCTTTCCCCTACCACCCACCTCCGCAGTCTCTGAACTCTGTTTTTTTCCAGCTGGTATTAGGTAAACGCAAGGTGGTCAAGAGCCTTTGCCTGTGGTCAGGAAGGGATTCTAAAAGGGATTAGTCAGCTTTCCTCCAGGGATTTCTGGGGAGTCACCCTGATTCCTCCTTTTGTGCCCTGCCTTCTAGGCAGCCCACTACCAATATGAAGCTCAACTCCAGGACCTGTTGTTGTTGTTAATAACAGTTTTATTGAGATACAATCCACATATCATAATTTGCCCTTTCAATGTGTACAATTCAGTAATTTTTAGTATGTTCACACAGTTGTACAACCATCACCTGAGAGGGAGAAAAGAAGAATGGGTATTAGAGGACAACTAGCAATTTCTAGCCCAAAGTACCGTATAGTAAAAGGAAAAACAATTAAATAGAAAACTAATGAGAAAAAATAAAATTAGTTATGTTTGAGAAGCCTAAGGGACCACAAGATTTGTAGATCTGAAGCCACTCTAATTTAGAATATTTTCATCACCCCAAAAAGAAACCCTATACTCAATAGCAGTCACCCCCCCCCATTTCCTCCTCCCCGTAGCCCCTGACAACCACTAATCTACTTTCTTTCTCTACAGATTTGCCTCTTCTGGATATTTCATATAAAGGGAATCACACAGTACATGTGATCATCTGTGTTGTAGCATGTATCAGTACTCTATTCCTTTTTATGGCCACATAATTTTCCATTGTGTATTAGTCCATTTTCACACTGCTATAAACAAATATTCGAGACTGGGTAATTTATAAAGGAAGTTGGTGAAATCGATTCACAGTTCTGCATGGCGGGAGAGGCCTCCGGAAAGTTAGTGATCATGGCGGAAGAGGAAGCAAACACTTCCTTCTTCACAAGGCAGTAGGAGAGAGAAAGTGCAGAGTGAAGGGGGAAGACCCCCTCATAAAACCATCAGACCTAGTGACAACCCACCCACCACGAGAACAGCATGGGGGAAACCACCCCCACGATCCAGTCACCTCCCACGAGGCTCCTCCACCAACACGTGGGGATTACAATTTGAATTATGATTCAAGATGAGATTTGGGTGGGGACACAGAGCCAGACCGTATCACATTTCATGGATAAACTATATTTTGTCTATCCGTTGATCAGTTGGATAGTTGAAGTTTGGGCCATTATGAGTAATGCTGCTATGAATGTTAGCATACAAGTATTTGCATGTGCATATGTTTTTAATTCTCTTAGGTGTATGCCTAGGAGTGGAATTGCTGGGCCACATGGTAACTCTAGATTTAACACTTTCGAGGAACAGCCAGATTATTTTCCAAAGTGACTGTATCATTTTACATTCCCATCAGCCATATAAAATGGCTCCAATTTCTCCACGTCCTCATCAATATGTTGTTGTCTGTCTTTTTGGCTATAGTCCTAGTAAGTATGAAGTGGTATCTCATTGTGGGTTTGACTAGCATTTCCCTAATAATGTTGACAAATGACTAGTGATGTTTTTATGTGCTTATTGGCCATTTGTATATCTTCTTTGGAAAAATATTCAAATCTTTTGCTCATTTTTAATTGGTTTGTCTTTATATCATTATAAGAGTTTTTATATATCTGGATACCAGTCTGTTGTCAGATATGTGATTTGCAGATATTTTCTGTCTCATTCTGTGAGTTGTCTTTCCATTTTCTTTGTGGTGTCCTTTGAAATACCGAGCTTTTTATTTTTATGAAGTGCAGTTTATGTATATTTTCTTTGTTTACTTTTGCTTTTGGTGTCATATCTGAGATCCTATTGCCTAAACTGGGTCACAAAGATTTACCTCTGCACTTTTTTCTAAGAGTTTTCTCATTTTAGCTCTTACATTTAGATCTGTGATCCATTTTGAGTTCATTTGCGTGTATGATGTGAGGCAGGGATGCAACCTCATTCTTTTACCTGTGACTATCAAGTCATCCCAGTAGCATTTGTTGAAAAGACTCTTCTTTCCCCCACTGAATTGTCTCAGCATCCTGTCAGAAAATCAACTGGCAGCCAGGGGCGGTGGCTCACACCTGTAATCCCAGCACTCTGGGAGGTCCAGGCAGGTGGATTACATGAGGCCAGGAGTTCAAGACCAGCCTGGCCAACATGATGAAACTCCATCTCTACTAAAAATACAAAAATTAGCCAGATGAGATGGTGCACGTCTGTAACCCCAGCTACTTGGGAGGCTTAGGCATGAGAATTCCTTGAACCCGGGAGGTGGAGGCTGCAGTGAACCACGATCATGCCATTGCACTCCAGCCTGGGCAACAGAGCCAGACTCTATCTCAAAAATTTAAAAAAAAAAAAAATCAATTGGCCATAAATGTGTTTATTTCTTGACTCTTAATTTTATCCCATAGATCTATATGTATGCCCTTATGCCAGTACAACAGTGTCTTGATTGCTATAGCTTTGTAGTAAGTTTCCAAAATGGAA
This sequence comes from Chlorocebus sabaeus, assembly GCF_047675955.1. Lineage (NCBI taxonomy): Eukaryota > Metazoa > Chordata > Mammalia > Primates > Cercopithecidae > Chlorocebus > Chlorocebus sabaeus. Next base: position 17,123,912 of record NC_132905.1, on the reverse strand, counting down.
ACTAACAGTCCTCCAGCTTTGTTCTTATGACCGGTCTTGACCTTTATAATTGGCATCTCCATTGGTTTTACTTTTTGTGGTTTCAACATAGCCTTTGCACTTGCTGTTGTTCTCTGTGCCAGGAATGCCCATCTCCCCATTTTCTACATGGCTCCTTTATTCATGAATCTGCCCAGTGGCTGGGCACAGTGGCTCACGCCTGTAATCCCAGCACTTTGGGAGGCTGAGGCAGGCAGATCACTTGAGGCCAGAAATTCGAAACCAGCCTGTCCAACATGGTGAAACCCTGTCTCAACCAAAAATACAAAAATTAGCTGGGCATGGTGGCAGGCACCTGTAATCCCAGCTACTCTGAGAGGCTGAGACAGGAGAATCACTTGAACCTGGGAGGCAGAGGTTGCAGTGAGCCGAGATCATGCCACTGAACTCCAGCCTAGGTGACAGAGCAAGACTGTGTTTCAAAAAAAAAAAGGGAACCTGCCCAAATGTTCCCTCATCAAACAAGCTTTATCACCACCTGATGCATTAAATATGTATTATTTATTACCTGCCCTCTCCAACACACGCACATTTGAATGTAAACTCTATGAAAACAAACACCAGGGCCAGGATTAGCATTTTGTAGGCACAAAATTTAAGTGAGTACTGAAAAACAGAGTAATCAAGCTCAATCATATTTTAATGCAATATTTTAAAAATCAAAATTGATGCCAAAAAATCGATCGTGAAAGAAAATCAAAATGTAAATAAAGACCAGTGGTTGTGTGTGTTACAGCCCTGCGTTATTGTGCAATGGGAACAGTTTCCAATCAGCCCCTGACTCCCTGGCCCGAGTAGCTGTTACCTCTCCACAAGGCAGGTTTATGAGCCTTGGCAATGGTGGGAACAGATTGGCCAACAAGGGGCTTTATATATAGTCATCTTTTGGTTTTTGTTTTTTGTTTTTTTTTACTGTAGAGCTTTTATTAACTTTTTCCACTTGAGTCAAAATACAGAAAAATGTTTTGATAAGTGTATGCAGGGGCCACATTTTTCCTTTTGCCTCAGGCCCTGTGGCTTGGCCTGGCATGGCAGGCACCAGGGTGGTCTGCCTCCCAGCTGTAGCCCCCGGACCTAGCACAGGGCCTGGCACATGGTAGGAGCTCAGTAAATGTTTGCTGGTTACATGACTGTAATCAAGGGAATATTTTAAGTGTTAGTAGCAGGGAGGGATCTCAACCCACACAGCATGCATGAAATAGAATTTTGGTTTTCTGTAATGCAGTCGAATTCCTAGTTCTACCCTTTGTTCTGCTGGGTTTTTTTTCCTTCCTCCCCAGGTTATATCAGACTTCCAGGGAGCTCACAAAGCACCCAGGGACTGGGTGAGAGCCCATGGACCACGAGTCCTCTGTCCACTTATGACACTGCTGACATGTGTCTGATTCCTGTCCCTAGGGGTGCTTCAGGTCTGGTGGGATCTGGAATCTCAGTGAGGCTAGCTGTGGTCATATCTGCCTGAACCCCGGCCCAGACTGTCACTCTCTTAGGTTTTACCTCTTGGCACACGTGGCAGGGGAGGGAGGCCTCTGAAAACCCCTTTCCATCCTTCAGCTGTTAGAAGTCAGGACAAGAAACCAATGCCGCTTACTTACCACCCCAAGGCCCAAAAGCTCAAAATCTGCGGCCTTATGAATGGGAGGCTGGAGAACAGGGAAGTGAGGGAGCAAAAAGAGAGTAACAACTCACGTCTCGCCCACGTCCTTGTTGGCAGATACATCAGATCCTTCAGGGAGCAAACTGGAGTAGAAGGGAGTGTTGGGAAAAGGGAGGCATTTGCGGTTGTCACAGTGATTGGGGGCACAACAAACCCATGAATCAACCCACGAAGATACCATTAGTGGTCTCCATAGAAATGTATGCATTTCCTCATTTTATTCAACAAATATTTATCAAGTGCCCCCTGCATGCCAGGTATACTGTTCTAGGCCCTGGGGATGCAGCAGGGAACAAAGTCCATTAAAAACTCTGCCCTCATGGAGCTGATATCCTTTTGGAGAGGAGGGAAGATGAGCAAGATGCATAGAAATGCAAGCGGCCAGGCACAGTGGCACACACCTGTAATCCCAGGACTTTGGGAGGCTGAGGCAGGCAGATGACTTGAGGCCTGGAGTTCAAGACCAGCCTGCCCATTATGGTGAAACCCTGTCTGTACTAAAAATACAAAAATTAGCCAGGCATGGTGGCACGCACCTGTAGTCCCAGCTTTCTGGAAGGCTGAGGCACGAGAATTACCTAAACCCAGGTGGCAGAGGTTGCAGTGAACCGAGATCATGCCACTGTACTCCAGCCTGGACAACAGAGTAAGACTCTGTATCAAAAAAAAAAAAAAAAAAGGAAAGAAATGCAAGGCCAGGCATGGTGGTGCATCCCTATAATCCCAGCCCTTTGGGAGGTTGAGACAGGAGGATTGCTTGAGGCCAGGAGTTCAAGACCAGCCTGGGCAACATGAGACCCTGTCTTTAAAAAAAGAAAAAGAGAGAGAAAGAAAAAACAAAAGAGAAGAAGGAAGAAGGAAGAAGAAGAAAAGAAAAAGAAGAAGAAGAGAGAAGGAAGAAGGAGAAGAAAGAAGTAGGAGGAGGAAGAGGAGGAGGAGGAGGAAGGGAAGGGAAGGAGAAAGAAGAAGAAAGAAGAAGAAATAATAATCCAGAGAAAAAGAGAAGTTGAAATTAAATTTGAGAAAATGTGGCCAGGGAAGGAGGCCGCACAGAGAAGCTAAATTTTGAATAAGGCCTGAAGGAAGTGGAGGAACAGAAATCTAGTGGAAGGCAGAGGGAATGGCACATGCAAAGGCCCTGCAGCAGAAGTTTGCCTGGGGAGTTTGAGGGACAGCAGGGAGGCCAGTGTGGCTGGAGCAGAGCAGACTTTGACTCTGAAGTGGGAGCTGGTGGAGATTTGGAGTAGAAGGACAGAGTCTGCCGTGGTTTCAGTATAGTTTGTTGAGCCCCACCAAGTCTCCTGTTGAAATTTCATCCCCATTGTCGAAGGTAGGGCCTAAAGGGAGGTGTTTGGATCCTGGAGGCAGATCCCTCATTAATGGCTTGGTGCCATTCTTGCAAGAGTGAGTGAGTTCTCTTAGTTCCCATGAGAACTCGTTGTTGAAAAGAGCCTGGCAGCTCCCTCCCCTCTCTCTCTTCCTCTCTCTCCACATGTGATCTGCACACGCTGGCTCCCCTTTGCTTTCCACCATGAGTGGAAGCAGCCTGCGGCCTCACCAGATGCAGATGCTGGTGCCGTGCTTCCTGTACAGCCTGCCAAACTGTGAGCCAAATAAACCTTTTCTTTATCAATTCCCTAGCCTCAGATATTCCTTTATAGCAACACAAATGGATGAAGATGGAGTCTGAGTTCCATTGTTATTTATCTTTATTTTTTATTTATTTATTTTAGAGACAGGGTCTTGCTCTGTCACCCAGGCTGGGGTGCAGTGGCACGATCACAGCTCACTGCAGCCTTAACCTCCTGGGCTCAAGCAGTCCTCTCACCTCAGCCTCCCAAGTAGCTGGGACTACAGGTGCATACCACTGTGCCCAGCTAATTTATTTTTAAGAGAAGAGAGTTCTCACTGGCTGGTCTTAAACTCCTGGGCTCAAGCGATCCTCCCACCTCAGCCTTCCAAAGTGCTGGGATTACAGGCGTGAGCTACCGAGTCCAGCCTGAGTTCCATTCTTAAGGAATCCCTCTGGCTGCTCCCCGGGGAGAGGAGAGTAAAAAGTGACCAGGTTGGAATCCTGGCGACGGGTGAGGAGGCTACCGCGCCAGTTTATCTGAAAGACTGAACTGGTCTTTCTCAGCTTACTCTTCTCTCCACCCAGGGAGTGGAGATAGAGGCAGGGAGGAGCACAGTGGGCTGGGTATATTTTGGAGACAGACCAGCCACAGATAAAGAAGGTAAAGGGAGTCCTAATTCTCACCACTAAGCTGCAAAGATGCCCTGTTTTCCATCCAGGGTCTCCCCCTGAAGAGACCTGATTGCTTCTACCCTTATTGGCAATCAGCCAATTCCTCCAGAACAAATTCCTCAAGCTTTACTACACATTTCCTATACACCAAGCACTCACTATCAACTTTATTATTTTCTTAAGTTAAGCCTCAAATGCACAGCATGAGTTATTCACATTCTTTGTCCACACAAGGCCCCTTTCTTGTTTCACGTAGGTACCAATGTGTTTCCTTTTAAACCTATTTGTGCTCCTTTCCCTCCTGTCCCTATATAGCTCAGTGTATAGCCTTTTGTTTGTTTCCTGTAAAATTACATTCTTTTTGTGTGTGCATTCATTTCTTACGTGTCTAGGTGGCATTGTTTAAATACCCTGTGTTTCTTACCTTTCTCCCTCTGCACTATGGTTTTACTTATTTATTTCTGAGACGGGGTCTCGTCATGTTGCCCAGGCTAGTCTTGAACTCCTGGGCTTAAGTAATCCTCCTGCCTCAGCCTCCCAAAGTGCTGGGATTACAAGCATGAAGCACCACACCCTGCCTGCACTATGGTTTTAGATCCTCCCACATTGTCGTACATACAACTCTGTCACTCTAACACAACAGTTTTCAACCAGAGGAAGTTTTGGCCCCCGGGGGACATTTGGCAATGTCATAAACATTTTTGGGAAATGGGGTACTGCTGAAATGGGGTACTATAAACATTTTTGGGAAATGGGGTACTATAGAGGCCAAGGATGCTGCTACACATCCCACAATGCACAGGACGGCCCCACAACAAGGGATGATCGAGCCCTCAGGTCCATAGTGCTACAGCCAGGGGCCTGCATCTGACCGCTGCACAAAGTCCCAGGTGCTCCAGGTCTTCCTTATGTCCCCTGTCTTCAGGGAGGACACTCAGGCTTCCCCAGCTCCACATCAGCACAGACAGAACTGTGATGAGTGACCTTTATGGACTGCTCTGGCTTTACACCCTCTCTCTCCTTTAATCCCCACCATGAATCTATAAGGCCCAGCTGCTCCCTTTATACCCATTTCCAGAGAAACTGAGGCCCAGAAAGATGACGTGACTCAGTCATGGTCACCCAGCTTAGGAGGGATGAAAGCCAGGAAGTGGCCCACTGCTCTTTAATATTTTTTATTTTATTTTTCTGAGACAAGGTCTCACTCTGTCACTCACGCTGAAGCACAGTGGTGCAAACACGGCTCACTGCAGCCTCAGCCTCCTGAGATCGAGCGATCCTCTCAGCTCAGCCTCTTGTGTAGCTGGGGCCACAGACATGTACCACCATGGCCAGCTACTTTTTTATGTTTTTTGTAGAGACAGGGATCTCACTTTCCCCAGGCTGGTCTCGAATCCTGGGCTCAAATCCCAAAGTGCTGTGAGTATAGGTGTGAGCCACCATGTCCAGCCACCCCACTGCTCTTAACCACATAACATGTCCCTGGTGATCCGTGTGACTGTCTCAAGGGTAAAAATTAAAAGCCTCTGGAATGAATTCTTCTGCTGTCTCTTAGCTCACAGAGCACAGGGACTGGGTCTGCTGTGTTCACAGCTTTATCCGGATACCCAGCACAGTGCCTGGCACCTCCACTGGACAAATATTTGTTGAATAAACAAATAAACAAAGGGCTGCCAGGTAGGGAGTTTTCACTTGTGTGATGGCAAACACAGCAGAAATAAGATTGCAGGGCATTCACCCACAAGGGAGCAGACAGCCACGTATGTGACAAGCAGGGGCCTGGCAGCCTGTGTCTCAGACTGAGATGCTTCGTGCCCACTAGCCTGGCCTCACCCAGAGCCTGGCCTACAGCAGGGTCTCAGCAAAAGCTTTACAATTTTGTTTTCAGACATCGCATCCATCCCCTCCTTCCTGAAAATGTCTTTGTTCTACTGTCCTTCGTGACAGTTTGGCTGCGTATCTAATTTTTGTTTGGAAATAATAATTTTCCTTCGTAGTTTTAAGGCATTTTCCCATTGACTCTGGCTTCCAGAGAATCAGTGACAGGTGCAGTTGGTCCTGACTGAAGTAGGTCAGAAGGTGCTGAGAGACCCATCTTGAAGAAGTGAAATTGATAAAATACCTGGTACCTCTGAATGTACTGAGAGGATTTTTAAAAGATCATTATTAATTCCAGGGGAAAATGAAAGGCGTGAAAAGGAATCATAGTGTACTACCTGGCTTAGCTGTGTTGTCCGTCAGCTACATAACAAATCACCCTAAGACTTAGTGGCATAAAACAATAAGCCTTTATTCAGCTCGTGAGATTGTGAGTTGGCAGAGAGGTTCTACTGAGCTAGACTGGACTCTTGCATGTGTCTGCAGGGTCAGCTAGTACATCAGCTGGTAGAGAATGGCCTCAGCTGGGACAACGTGTCTCTGCTTCATGGGGTCTCTCACCCTCCAGCAGGCAAATCCAGGCTTTTCCTCGTGGCCTAAGCAGTGTTCCTTTCAAGGAGAGAGACCCGTCTTTAGTCCTCCATTTGGAACTGGCGTGCTATGAAAGGTGAGCAGCACTGTACCCTGCGGCTTAGAAACGCGCCCAGATCATTTCTGCTGCATTCTGTCAGCAAAAGTAAACATAAGCCAGCCCAGATTTAAATGGAGCAGTAACCCCACCTCTTGAAGGGAGGAGCTTTACTGTCACACTACAAAGGGTGAAGATGCGAGGACACTGAGTCATCAAAGCAGTCAGCCTATGCAGTAATCACCGCAGCATGAACTCTGACTACTAACCCAATAAAAGCCATTCACTCTTGGGAAGCCGAGGTAGGCAGATCACTTGAGCCCAGGAGTTTGAGACTAGCCTGGGCAAAATGGCAAAATCCCATCTGTACCAAAAAAAAAAAAAAAAAAAAAACATTAGCCAGGCATGGTGGTGTGCACCTGTAGTCCTAGCTACTCGGGAGGCTGAGGTTAAAGGATCCCTTGACCCCAGGGATTAGAGGCTACAGTGAGCCGAGGTGGTGCCATTGCACTCCAGTCTGGCCAACAGAGCAAGACCGCTGTCTCAAGAAAACAAACAAAGCCATGACTCTATTTAGGAGGAAAAGGGAATGAGAAGGATGCATATGTGTGGTAAAGGTAGCAAGAAGAAAATCTCCATTGGCTATAGTGGGATCAAATAATGCCTCAAAGTGAAAAATCAAAAACCGTGTAATTATAACCATGCAATTTAGAGACAGGGCAGTGAGTATCAAGATAATGAATGAAGGAAAGAGTTGAAGGTGAAGGTGATGACAAAGGGGGAATAGAGGGCATGGCAGGGAAACTGCAGTCTTACAACAAGCCTTGTGGAACTTTTTAAGTATTTAATTTGATAAAATTTAAAACTATTAAAAAGTACATGATTTAACTTGATTGTATTATGCATATAAAAGAATGAACTATGCAAGACTACATCTGATCAGCTCCTTGCTGAGAGTAGAGACTAGGTACAGACTGGAGAAAGAAGGTATCCACATGGCTGAGATAGTCAAGGAAGACTTCCCATAAGAGGAGGCATCAGCTGAGACTTCAAAACTAGGCCAAAAAAAAAGGCACTTAGGCACGTTTGAGAGTTTACCGTTCACTCTTACATTATTTGACTTAATTCCAAAACCACCTTCTTGAGGTGAATAAATCAGGAATTATTGTTACTCTTCTTATTTTGCAAATGAGACAACAGTTCCAGGGAAGTTGAGGGACTTGCCTGAGGCTCCAGAAGCAGGGAGTGGCTCCAAAAGTTAGATTTTATGTTCACTCTTGTTGTTTTTTATGTTCACTCTTTTTTTTTTTTTTTTTTTTGAGACGTCGTGTTGTTCTGTCGCCCAGGCTGGAGTGCAGTGGTGTCATCTGGGCTCACTGCAACCTCTGCCTCCCAGGTTCAAGTGATTCTCCTGCCTCAGCCTCCCTAGTAGCTGGGATTACAAGCGTGCACCACCAGGCCTGGCTAATTTTTGTATTTTTAGTAGAGACAGGGGTGTCACCATGTTGACCAGGCTAATCTCAAACCCCTTACCTCAAGTGATCCGCCTGCCTCAGCCTCCCAAAAGTGCTGGGATTACAGGTGTGAGCCACCATGCCTGGCCAGATTTTATGTCCAAATGCAACAAAGGCTGGCTGTGGCTAACTTAACCACAAGGAGATTGATTGGGAGGGTATGAAGGAGTTTTCAAGATCTGGGAGAATAATGGGGGGAAGCTCCCTTGGGGCTCCCAAGGAGCAGGAGCTGATGAGGTGGCACCTTTAGGCCTTACAGCTACTGTTTTATCCTTGAATTGCTCCAGTCCCAGGAGAGAGGGGCTGATCAGCTGTGCCTGGGACCTGTCCCCGCCTCTCAGCTAGGCAGGGTTAGACACCTTGATAGACAGCCCACCAAGCTACCTGCAGTGCGGCAGGCAGTTCCCCATGAGAAACCCAAGGAGCTGTTAGCAGAAAGAACGAGAATGGATGAGAGGCGGAAACGACGGGTGATCGCGCCAGGAGCAGAGCCAGCCTGTGAAAGGTGGGAAGCGCTGTAGCCTGAGCTTAGAAACGAACCCAGATCACACACTTTGTATTCACCCACTGCAAACGTCATTCCCAGGCTGAGATTTCTCCATAGAGAGAAATGCCCCGCATCTGCCACCAGCACCCCGCTCCTTAAGGGAAATCCACTCTCCTGAGACACACAGACCATAATGCTTCTGCTTTTCAGAGCAAATCACTGCCTTGGACACAGCTGAGCCAACATCAAATTCCTAGATTTGTGTGTGTGTGTGTGTGTGTGTGTGTGTGTGGATATACTGTGGTTTCAAGGGGGACATCTCCGCTGTGCTTCTGGGGTTTCTTATTTAAATGGAACTGGGTGTCATTCAAAGTAGCAGTGGCTGGGGTCACCAAAAGTTCCCTGACTTGTCTTTTTAGTGACCAACCACACAGATGTCTGTTTGTTCCATGACTTTTGGACTCATGAGTCAGCTCTTCTGTGGGTGGAGAAGGGGCAGAACTCACAGGGAGCCTCAGAGGCTCTCTGGAAGACACGTGCTGATGTGATGACTGCAGAAACACACCATCCTCTCATCCCTGGGGGCAGGGGCCGGCGAATGCCCATGTCACAGGTGAGAACCCTGAGGCTCACCTTGCTGAAGTGCCTGCACTCAAAGCCTCTGGAAAAGGTCTTTCGCACAGGGTTTTCTGTCCCCCTTTAAGGCTGACGTTTTTAGCCTTTCCTCTTCAGAAGGCATGAAATGCTTCGGCCGTGGCCGGGCACGGTGGTTCATGCCTGCAATCCCAGCACTTTGGGAGGCTGAGGCAGGTGGATCACCTGAGGTCAGGAGTTCGAGACCAGCCTGGCCGACACGGTGAAACCCCGTCTCTACTAAAAATACAAAAATTAGCTGAGAGTGGTGGTGTGCACCTGTAATCCCAGCTACTCAGGAGGCTGAGGCAGGAGGATCACTCGAACTGAGGAGGTGGATATTGCAGTGAGCCGAAATCGTGCCATTGCACTCCAGCCTGGGTGATAAGAGCAAGACTCCGTCCAAAAATAATAATAATAATAATAATAATAATAATAATAATAATAGTAATAATAATAAAGCTTCGGCCTCTATCAAAGACACTGAGAGAGTTTGGATATTTGATCCCTGCCCCAGTCTCATGTTAGATTGTAATCCCCAGTACTGGAAGTGGGGCCTGGCGGGAGATGTTGGGATCATGGGCATGGATCCCTCATGGCTTGGTGCTGTCTACACAATAGTGAGTTTTTGTGAGATCTGGTCATTTAAAAGTGTGTGGCATTTCTCCACCACTCTCCCCCTCCTCCCCCTGCTTTTGCCAGGTGAAGTGCCTGCTCCCACTTGGCCTTCTGCCATGAATCAAAGCTCCGAGGCCTCCCCAGAAGCTCAGCAGTCGCCTATGCTGTGCTTACACAGCCCGCAGAACTGTGAGCCAATTAAACCTCTTTTCTTTGTAGATTACCCAGGCTAAGGTATTTCTTTATAGCAATGCAACAATGGACTCGGAGATACTTTTGGGCATGCCGAGGCAAGCAGCCAAAGTCTTCATAGCTGCATTTGCTTGCAGGTGGGGCCTCCTGCCCACCTCCCAACTGCCAGAGAGATTGCTTGAAAATGCAAATCAGGCCCTGCAATGACCCCCCGCTTGCCGCCAGGGAAGCAGACTGCTCCCAAGGGCCCCTGCCCAGCTCATCACTGCCATCCTCAGCCATCTTCCCTGGCCATACAGGTGCCTTTACATACCCAGGGCATCAAATTCCCACCTGTCTGGGCCTCTGTGTATGCTATTCTGAATTCTTAGAATATTCTTCATCCTTCTTTTTTACTCCCATTATTCATTTGGGAGGCTCAGCTTTTCTTTCATAACACAGTTCAGAAGTGACTTCCTCAGGAGTCCCCCAGAGTAAGTCAGGTCACCCGTTTTATGCTCACATAACTCTCTTAACTGACCCGTACCCCAACCATCATCATTGCTGTGCCTGTCTCTTGAATCGCATCCCCTTCTCTCCAGCTCCCCCACCACCTCCTTCATTTCAGCCTCCTCCTCCCTCTCCACCGGTCTGAACGGCTGTCTCCCTGCTTCCCCTCTGTCTCCCCCACCCTCAGCCTATTGGGCAGCCGAACAACTGCTTCAAGGAGCAAATGGGATTGTGTCACCTTCTCCATCCTCACCCGGTGGAAAACCCTGCAGCGGTGATCACTGCCCTTAAGGTAAACTCTTCGCCATGACTTTCCAGGCCCCAGGAGGTCCAGCCCCTGCCAACCTTGCCAACCTGATCCCTTTCACTCGCCTCCAGCACTGCTGTAGCCTCCTGTTCACATGCACTTCCCACCACAGGGCCTTTGTACACACCGTTGCTCTGCCCAGAATACTCTTCCTACCCTCCCTTAGCCTAACCAGTGCTGCCTGTCCAGTGTGGTATCCTTAGGGATGCTTCCCAATCTTTCCAAGTTGGTTAAAAACCTCCTACTGATGGTTCAGAGCGCCACAGGTTCATAGTAGCACAGTTGCAATTATTTATTTCTGGGTGTGATTATTTGATTATAGAATAGCATCATCATCCTTCTTTTTTTCTTTTTTCTTTTTATTTATTTATTTATTTATGTATTTATTTTGAGATGGAGTTTCGTTCTTATTGCCCAGGCTGGAGTGCAGTGGTGCAATCTTGGCTCACTGCAACCTCCACCTCCCTGGTTCAAGCGATTCTCCTGCCTCAGCCTCCTGAGTAGCTGGGATGACAGGCACCCGCCAATACGCCTAGCTAATTTTTATATTTTCAGTGGAAACTGGGTTTCACCACGTTGGCCAGGCTGTTCTCAAACTCCTGACCTCAGGTGATCCACCCGCCTCAGCCTCCCAAAGTGCTGGGATTACAGGTGTGAGCCACTGCACCAGGCCCACCATCCTTCTTAAAAGGCTAGAATTGAAACCTCATTATAACAGATTCTGTCAATCTCCGCTTCCCCATTATTCCCGTAGCACTCTGCTCCTTTGGGTGTGCCGGCATCCCTCTGCAGGCACCCGTGACCCTCTGCAGTGTGTTGGGCAGTGTCCCAGAGGGACAGAGCCCCAGTGGCCCAGGGAACGACCTGCTCATTGACCCACCCTTCCTTCCCCTCCACTCTCACGCTCCCACTGTGTCAACAGCCCTTCCTGAGATCACCTCCCAGAAAAACCACCTGCACGTGAACCTTTGGCTCAGGGTCAGCATCCAGGGAGACCCAAACTAAGACATCGAGGATGTATAAATGCTGGGACTCCATGATTGCTGCTGCAGGGATGGAGACTCCTCCTGGTAGAGCCCTGCTGTAAGATAAGCCTCCTGGCTACTGAAGGGCGGTCCATGGACCAGCATCACCAGGTAGCTGGCAGAAGTGCAGAGTCTCAGACCCCGTTGTAGACTCACTGAACAAGCATCTGCATCTTTTTTCCTTTTTTTGAGGCAGAGTCTTGCTTTGTCACCCAGGCTGGAGTGCAGTGGTGCAGTAGTGCTGTCTCGGCTCACTGCAACCTCTGCCTCCTGGGTTCAAGCCATTCTCCTGTCTCATCCTCCCCAGTAGCTGGGACCACAGGCACACGCCCACCATGTCCAGTTAATTTTTGTATTTTTAGTAAAGACGGGGTTTCACGATGGCCAGGCTGGTCTCGAACTCCTGGCCTCAAAAGATCCATCCGCCTGGGCCTTCCAAAGTGCTGGGATTACAAGCATGAGCCACCACACCCAGTCAAGCATCTGCATTTAACTCCACCCCTAGGCCATCCTTTCACACATTCATCTGTGAGGTGAGATGGAAGCCCCACATTCACCTGGTGGTGGCGTTTCTTGTAGATCCAGAGGCCAGGTCGAGAGAGCATGATCTCATCTCCACAGCTCCTCGACCAGCTCCTCTGCCCGCTCCGTTCCACCACAGTCCTCCCCCGTTCCTCAGCGGGTGTTATTACGTGATTCCGGCTCGGATTCCGGAATCCAGTACCCAGCACAGCGCCGTCGGGATTCAGTCAGATCCAGTTGGCGATAGGCGGGTTGGCCTGTCTGTTACTGCTTTACAAACTGAGAAGAAATAAAAAAAATAATAATAATTTTTAAAAAAAAACCCGGTTTTATGACCCAGCAGTTAAAAACTATTTGTAGAAGTTGCTAAGGTTCAAATCAAAAGTGCCCTCCCTGGAGGACTATTAGTTAATTCAGAGGACCACAGATTCTTTCCTTTTCTTCCTTTTCCCCCTTCTACCTTGAAATGTAGCTGTAATTCATTTCTGCCGTTCATACAGCTAGAGCTTTCCATCCTTGGACAAACACAAGCCAAAGTGCTTAAGGACATCTGTTTATTTTATTTCTTTAACGAGAAAACCTTCCAATTTCTCCTGAGCTCAGCTGTGTTTATTTACATTTTCTTGGTCATGTGAGGCGAGCACCTTGGAAGTTTAAAGGCCTGGCCAGACCTTTGCAGCAGCCCGTAGCTCTGAAACGGAGAGGAAGCCCTGCCCAAGGAAAACAGAGTCCTTGGAACCCTATAAAATAGATTCTCAAAATAAATACTGCCTAATTCACTCGGTAGATGTGGATTAAGTCAAGATGAATACAATTTGAAAAGGATTTTCTGAGGAAGTCGGAGATTTCTTTCCCCCACTGGGGGTTAAACCTTGGATTGAAATCTTTCTTCCCCCCGCCTCTCGTTTCAGTTGAGTAAAAGGTGTTTAGTCTTTGTGGCTAATAAAGAAAGGATGATTTTGATTGGGCCCTCCAGCAGTGATTATTTTCTTTGCAGCACTGCTGGGAGAAGGAGAGTGACCTCACTAGTCCCTCTGTCCCATCCTGTAAGGAGTGAGGGCAAGAAGCAAACATCTGCAGTTGTCATTTTGGCAGGGGTGGGTGAGGAAGAAGTTGGAACAGCCTTGAGAGATGTGGCGGAGGTGAATGACATTGTGTGAGGGGTGTTGGGTGGGGGGTGGTAGCCTTTTGTTGTCTTAATCCCTTATAATGGTGCTTCCCTAAGCCAGGGACCTTCATGCCAAGTGCCCCTGCTTATGTATTTTACAGCATTAAAGGATTATTTCCAACATAAAATATATTTTAAAGATGGTTTGGGGTTGTCAGAAAAGTGCTCATTAGCAGAGACCGTCTTTGAAGCCCTGTGCTCTCCGCCACTTTGAGAGAGACCATTTCCTTATAGAATCACTCAACTTGGGTTGAGAGTTTCTGAGCAAGTTAAGACTCCTGACTATGCCTAATTTTCCGCCCACAAATTTAACAAATGCAGACTCTGCTTCCCCAGACTTCCTTCGCCAACTTTCCCCCCTTCTTGCCCCACCTCTCAATGAATGCTGAAGGGCATCTGAAAGGAAAAAAAAAAAAAGGAGAGGAATTTAAATCCTCTATGCAAAACCTACAACAAATTGTCGGTTGGGTTGGAGTAAGAAGCTCTTTTGTCTTCTGTAAATATAGGGGTTGCTGCTCACAGTGATAAGTGGTGAAAAAAAAAACCCAGGTACCCTGGGAACCTACACAATGGGAACAATTTTCCTTTACACTTAACTAGCAGGTTGAGAAGCTGTCTGCCCTCCAACTACCCACCTGTACTTTTTACACTGCTTATTTCCCAACAATAGGGTTCTTCCAGTGTCCAAAGACTGCTGGTGATGAGGTGTCACCTGCTGAATGGCAGGAAGGTGTCAACACCATTGTATTTGGGGTTGACTTTGACAGGGAAATAGGAGGTGTCCCCTCACCATGCCTACTTCCCACACTTCCTCTGTGAATTCGTGAACTTTCAGGCCCCTCCGATGGCAGATGGGGGAAAGCTCCAATGGATGTCTCCCAGTGGGGCCTAATTCAAGCAGAAATACGCAGTCTCAGAGTCTCAGTGGAAATGACCATCAATGGATGAATGGATAAATCATAGGATAGTCATACTCGTGGAATATGATTCAGCCATGAAAAGGAAAGGGGTACTGATGCATGCTCCAACACACTTAGGCCAAGTGAAAGAAGCCAGATACAGAAGGTCATATTTGTACGACTGTTTGTATGAAATACCCAGAAGAGGTCAATCCTTAGAGTCAGAATGAAGATTGTTGGTTCCCAGGGGCTGGGGGGAGTGGGGGATGGGGAGTAAGTGCTTCTTGAGTACAGAGTTTCCTTTTAGGGTGATGGAAATGTTTTGGACCTAGGTGGAGGTGGTGGGTGCACAGCGTTGTACCCTAGATTCCAGTGAAGCGTTCACTTTAAAGTAGTTCGTTTTCACATCTGTAATCCCAGCATTTCAGGAGGCTGAGGCAGGAGGGTAGCTTGAGCATAGGAGTTCAAGACCAACCTGGGCAACATAGTGAGAGCCCATCTCTACCAAAAAAAAAAAAAAATCAGTAAAATAAGCTAGGCACGGTGGCTCACTCTTGTAATCCCAGCACTTCGGGAGGCCGAGGCAGGCAGATCACCCGAGGTCAGGAGTTGAGACCAGCCTGGCCAACATGGTGAAACCACGTCTCTACTAAAAATATAAAAATTAGCTGGGCGTGGTGGCACATACCTGTAGACCCAGCTACTCAGGAGACTGAGGCAGAAGAATTGTTTGAATCCAGGAGGCAGAGGTTGCAGTGAGCTGAGACTGTGCCATTGCACTCCAGCCGGGGTGACAGAGCAAGACTCCGCCTCAGAAAAATAAAATAAAATAAATAAAATAAAATAAAATAGACAGGCATGGTGGTGTGTACCTGTGGTCCCAGCTACTCAGGAGGCTGAGGTGGGAGGATTGCTTGAGCTCAGGACTTCAAGGCTGTGGTGAGCTATGATTGCACCAATTCACTGCAGCCTGGGCAACAGAGTAAGACCCCATCTCAAAAAAAAAAAAAATGGGGTTTATTTTCAGTTTCGTGGACTTTACCTAAATTTTTTTGAAAAGAAAGCATCTCCTTGGGTAGCCGCGTTTTGTCAGACCGCTGAGCTCAGGCTCGGTCTTGGTGTGTGCTGCTATAGCCCGTGTGCCTAGTGCGGTGGGGAAGTCGCTTCTTGCTGTGGTGTCTGTTGTGACATTTCTGACTGGAATCCTGTCGGGTGATGTGACACTGTGGAGTCTAAAGGTCCCAGATCAAATCCCATCCCCACCACTTCCCGGATCCAAGACCTGAAGCAAGTCACTTTTTTCCTAAGGTCTCGGTCTACGTGTCTGTAAAACTGGAACAGCAGTTCTTGCCCTACTGACCTCATAAGACAAGCCTGAGAATGAGTCTGTTTCCCAAAGGGCACTGAGGGTGCTCTGGAAGGAAAGCACACGGCCTGGAGATAGCTAAAGATGAATATTTTTTACCTGAAAATTCAGATAGGACTTTTTGTTGGTTCCTGAGCCTGGATTTTATACTGTCATCATCTGGTTTTGGTGTCCGGATAATACTGGCCTCATCGAATGGGTTGGAAGTGTTCCTCCTCATTAGTTTCTTGAAGAGACTGTGGAGAATTGGTGCTAATTCTTCTGGAATATTTGATAGCGTTCTACACTGGAGCCATCTAGCCCTGGTAGTTTTTTGTTTTCTGGGAGGTTTTTAATTAGGAATTCAAGTTTGTTTTTGTTGTTGTTGTTGGGTTTTCTTTGAGACGGAGTCTTTCTCTGTCGCCCAGGTTGGAGTGCAGTGACACAACCTCGGCTCACTGCAACCTCCACCTACTGGGTTCAAGCTGTTCTGCCTCAGCCTCCCAAGTAGCTGGCTCTACAGGCACCCGCTGCCATGCTCAGCTAATTTTTGTATTTTTAGTAGAGACAGAGTTTCACCAGGCTTGTCTCGAACTCCTGACCTCAAGTGATCCCCCCACCTTGGCCTCCCAAAGTGCTGGGATTACACACATGAGCCGCCGCGCCCCGCCAGAATTCAGTGTTTTAATAGGGGTAGTTATTTCATCTTGGGTGAGTTTGGATAGTTTATGGTTTTCAAGAAATTGATTCATTTCATTCATTGTCAGATTTGTGTGTTTAGAGGTAAAAAACAAAATTGAAGTATCTACTTTTATGATGACTTTCAGTTTGTAACATATAATCCATAATCAGAAACCTACAGTAGGCAGGAGGATCACTTGAGCCCAGGAGTTTGAGACCACCCTGAGCAACATAGATCCTGTCTCTACAATTAAAAATAACATGAATCTCTCTCCCCATGCATAGCACTGGGTCAGATCCTTTATATGGGCCATCTCCTTGGTCTTCACCATGAACCTATAAGCTAACCATAGTGATCCCCATTCAGCCCAGAAGGACACAAGCCCTGCCCAAGACTGCCACGCTGGGAAGTGGCAGAGAAGGGATCAGACCCAGAACTCCAAAGGCCATTCTAAACCCAGCCGAGCCGACCAAGGCCCCAAGTTCCCTGGCCAGCACTCAAACTTGCCCTCCAGCCCCAGCTCCTTCCTCCAGACATCACACTGAGGGCATCTGCAGGCCACACCTGGCCCTTAAACATATCCTTTTTATTACTGTTTAAAATTTGTTGCCAGCATTTAAAATCGGGATATTTCACATAAAAATCCAGCTTTCTGGTTTCTTTTGAAAAATCAGAAGATCTGGCATGCCGCACCCACAATCCCAAATGGCATCACTTGGCTGCAGCTGCCCAGAAACCACCCCCTATAAATGGCCCAGGTGTTCAGTTTGCCTCAGTCCCCTCATTCCTTATCATCTCCCTAACATTAATGTCATCATGCTGCATTTTCTTCATTACATTTATCACCCTCTGAAATGAAATGTTTCTTAGGGGTTTTTTTTGGGGGGGGGGAGTTGTTTTTCTATGTTTGTTTTTTGTTTTTGTTTTTATTTGAGATGGAGTCTTGCTCTGTCGCCCAGGCTGGAGTGCAGTGGCAGAATCTCAGCTCACTGCAAGCTCCGCCTCCCTGGTTCATGCCATTCTCCTGCCTCAGCCTCCCAAGTAGCTGGGATTACAGGCGCCCGCCACCACGCCCAGTTAATTTTTTTTTTTTTTTTTTTTTTTGTATTTTTTAGTAGAGACGGGGTTTCACTGTGTTAGCCAGGATGGTGTCGATCTCCTGACCTCCTGACCCGCCTGCCTTGACCTCCCAAAGTGCTGGGATTACAGGCATGTTTCTTAGTTTTTTATAGCCCTTCTCTGCCATTAGAATGTAAGCTCTTTGAGGCAAGGGACTTGCAGTGTCTGAGACCAAGGAGACAGCATTGTAAAGTGGTCAAGAGCAGAGGTCAGCAAACTACATCCATCCTATGGGCCAAATCTGCTCCCTCCCCACTCCCCCAGCTTGTTTTTTTAAATAAAGTTTTATTGTAACACAGTCACACCCATTCATTTACATCTTGTCAATGACTGCTTTTGTGCTACCGCAGCAGAGTTAAATAGTTACGATGGAAACCATATGGGCCACAGAGCCTAAAATACATGCTTTCCAAACCTTGATAGAAAAAGTTCACCCCCCCCCCCCTCCCGCCCCACCTGGTCTCAAGAGCCAGACTGCTCAAATCCAAAGACAGCTCTACTTCCTAGCCACGTGACCTCAGACAAGTCACTTTGCCCTCCTGTGCCTCAGTTTTCATCTCTGTAGCATGGGTGTAATAACAATAATACTTACCTTATAGGGTCACTGGGAGAGGATCACATGAGTTAATACATGTCAAGTATTTGGAACTGTACCTCCTATGCAGCAAAGAGTTTTTGTAGACAAGCAAATGACGCTTTTTTATTTTTTTAATTGACAAATAATAATTGTACACATCCATGGGGTACGTGGTGATGTTTCGATGCGTATAAAGTGTAATGATCAGATCAGGGTAATTAACATATCCACTGTCGTCAACATTTATCATTTCTTTGTGTTGGGAATGTTTAATATCCTCCTTCTAGCTATTTGAAACTATATATTATTATTAAAATATTGTCATGAGTGAGGCAAGGTCAGATATAACCAGGTCCACACACGTTTATGTCTTTCCACAAGATCAGGTTTCCATTGATGCTGTTTCAATTATGAAAGCCACTAGCTAGAGGAAGACAAGAAAATGACCTGTCTGGAGTTCCCAAGGAGACAGTTCTCCTTAATATTACCCTTTCACTTGGTAGTCAGGGCCATGAGCACACAGGCTGAAACCACGAGTCAGTCAATATTGCAAACCATACATAATAGTATACTTAATTATATATAAATGTTATAGTTTAGAATTTCATGCCAAACAGCATCAAGAGAAAGGGGGATATGAAAAGGGACTAATGGGCTGGGCACGGTGGCTCACGCCTGTAATCCCAGCACTTTGGGAGGCCGAGGCAGGCAGATCACTTGAGGTCAAGAGTTCAAGACCAGCCTGGCCAACATGGTAAAACCCCGTCTCTACTAAAAATACAAAAATTAGGCATGGTGGCATATGCCTGTAATCCCAGCTACTTGGGAGGCTGAGGCAGGAGAATCACTTGAACTCAAGAGGTGGAAGTTGCAATGAGCCAAGATCGCACCACTAAACCCCAGCCTGGGTGACAGAGCGAGATTCCATCTCAGAAAAAAAAAAAAAAGGCGGTTAGGGGAGCGCTAATGAACCAGTCCAAGGAGAGTGACATGTACAAGGAGAGAGTCCTGATCTAGGCAGTTGCCAGTATCTTCCAAGAGTCCTTGATTTGGGCAGAGCCTCCAGCTGCAGATTCTAGGTGCTGATGACAAGTGACAGCAAGACAGAATGCGTTGACGTCGAGGTGGTGAGGTCCTGCTCATTTTATAACCCTAGAGTCCTCTGGTGAGGACTGGTGGTAAAGGGTTACACCCTTATCTGATTGGGTGTTGTCTCTATTGATTAGGCAGACATCTGGACTCTGTTGACTTGAGGATTTTTGAAATGTAAGATGGAGTCTTTTTCTAAGATGGAATCACTTATGTCAACGGTGTGCTATACATATAATATCTTTTAAAGAGCTACATCTTTAGAAGCATGTTGCTGGTTGTGTAAGATGTTCTTTCTGAGGAAGGTGTGCTGAAGTATGACTACTACTAATAATAAGCAGAAAGCACATGGTGTTGATGGGGGTGTTATCAGTGCTGATGGAAGCAGTAGGCACTTGCTGGGCGTCAAGCCCTGTTCTAAGTCCTTGACATGACCTTGTAAAAACAAACCCATCTCCCATGTCACCACGTGCCCCTCGGTCCTGGACAGTGACTCCTGTTAGGGTCATCTTCTCATCCAGGTTTGGCTGCGACTTTCCCACTTGTAGCACTGGAAGTCCCAAGACCCAGGAAACCTCTCAATCCCAGGCAAATCAGGAGAATTGGTCACTCTACTCCATATCCACAATTCATTGTATCTATTTATTTGTTATTTTTGCCTTTAAATTTATATCCTAGAAAAAATACTTTCAAATCTGCTAGACATGTCCAACTGAAAGAACATTCTTCAAAGATTAAAAAAAAAAAATTCTAAGAGGCTGAGTAGTTGCACAAAACCCCAAAAGAGGAACCGGTTTCAACATCTTTCTTTGTTCTCTTAAATTTGACCATGATTTCATCATTTGTCGTGAGTTTGACTCTTGTGATTCAGCAATGACGGAATTTATCCTATAGTCTTTTGGTTAAGTTCTTGTTAGTACAAATGGACCCATTATCTTTTCTATTTTTGGTGTTCTCCTACAAAATTGTCAAAGAAGCCAAGTTTTTTTTTTTTTTTTTAACTTTACTGTTTAAACATGTGATTCAACTTATTTTTTCTTTCTGAGCATCATTTTCTTGTCTTCCTCTAAAAAAACTTTTTTTAAACAAGCTGATCTGCCTTCCAAAAGTTTCCAAGTAATTAAACCCAATTAAAACCATTAAATTCTTTCTTTCAATGACAACTTTATTATTAAAAGCTAACCGCAAGGAGGAGATTTAACTGGCAAAGCTCGGTGTTGTGTGTTAATCCGTCCCTAACCTCTGGCTGACACTTCCAAGAGATAAACCCCACAGAATAGGGAGCTGGTTTAATGAACAGCTCTAATTAATACTTTTCTTCCTCGTGGCAGAGTAATTATTTGTTCAGCTTGTAAACAGCTCCTTGGTGGTGATTTCTTAAAGACCCAGTTGGCTTGGATAGTGTGATGGTTTTGATGGGTTTTGTGTGTTTGTGTGGTTTTTTTTCTTTAAAAGAGAGAGGGGAGGAGATCTCCATTCCAGGATAGGTGCTGAAGCACATTGTCCTGAAGTCCGGGACGTCAGGGTAATTGACACAGAAGAAAAGTGAGGCAAAGGCAGGCAGCAAGCTGCCTGTGTTTTTGAGACATCTCCAGAGCGGGCAGGTCTGCCCTTTGCAGCGACAGTCTGCAAGCCCAGACAAGGTCCCCATGGAGACACAAGCCCAGCCCAAAGGCAGTCTGAGTGTTAAGAAAGGAAAGGGCCTGGGATTGCAAAGTGCAAGGCCAAACACCTCCCCTGACCTTCCCTCCACGTGGCACCTGAGAAAGGGACAGCCCAGTGCAAATGCTAGGTGTGACCAACCAGGCCCCGAAGAAGCAATTCTGTGAACAAGGATGACTAGCCTGCTAGTAGTGTTTGCTGCAAGCCGCCCATGCATCCCAAGCGCTGTCCGCCGATCGCCTCCCCAACCTATCTCAGGGAGGTAGATGCAGTGAGTTTTCGTGAGGTTAAGTGGCCTGTCCCAAGTCACGTACTTTCTAGCAATAAGGGCAGAGCACAGATTGCAGCCAGCTGTCTGGCTGCAGGAGTCAGTCCTAACTACTGGGCAGAGCTGCCCCTTGAGACAGGAAAGTGGCACCTCCCACTCAGGTGGCGGGGAGAGACTTCGGTTTGTTTTTTCATTTAGTTCATCTCTTAATTAGAAAGCTAGTTTCATTAACCAAGTTAGAAAGCTAGTTTCATTGCCCACTCTGTAATTCCAAAGTTAATTTGCTAATACTAAGGACCAAGTTTTTCATGATTTTAAAAATTATTTAGAGGAGTGATTCTCAACTAGGGGCGATCTTGTCCCTCAGAGGACATTTGGTGACATCTGGAGACATTCTTGATTGTCACAACTGGGTGGGGGGTGCTACTGAATTTAGTGGGTAGAGGCCATGGATGCTGCTCAACATCCTGCAGCCCACAGGATGGAACTACAACATGGAATTATCTGGTTCAAAATGCCAACAGTGCCAAAGCTGAAAAACCCTGATTTGTAGAATCCTCAAATGTTTCATTCTTATAGAATTACTCAGATTCGTCATTCTTGTAGAATGCTCAAATGCTCACTCTAGAGGCATTCTGTAAACACACAAAAGCAATGTTAATGCACCCATCAGTCCCCACCCCACCCCCTCAAAATTAGGCCGAATCTCTTATTAAAAAAAAAAAAAAATTAATTAACTTAGTGAATTTGTTAACCAGGCCACCAGAAATTCTTCAGAAACACATCTAAAGTGCCACTAACTGTTCTCAACTGAATAGTTAGTTGTGGATGAAATTGTTAGTACAAGACTATTTGAAGACAGTTCCCAAATTCCCAAACATCTACCTCTACTTGTTATGCAAGTTTCCTTAAGAAAATGCTTATGTGGCCAAGCTCGGTAGCTTATGCTTGTAATCCCAGCACTTTGGGAGGCCAAGGCGGGAGGATCACCTGAGGTCAGGAGTTCGAGATCAGCCTGGCCAACATGGTGAAATCCCATCTCTACTAAAAATACCAAAATTAGCCAACTGTGGTGGCACACACCTGTAATCCCAGCTACTCAGGAGGCTGAGGCAGGAGACTCACTTGAACCTGGGAAGCAGAGGTTACAGTGAGCCAAGATAACAAAAAAGAAAAGAAAATGTGCGTGAAGAGCACAAAGCAGATTAACTAATTTCATCCTCTGAGCCTCCTTGGGCTGTGGGGTGTGTTCAGAGATCTCTGATGCCTCTTTGGGGCTCCCAAGACTCTCCTCCCCAAGCACTAAGAGCTATGTCTGAAGCTGGAAAGATAAGCAGACAGCCCTGGAGGGCTTAATCCTGGGACTGGGTTGAGTCCAGTGCTTAAGATGTCAGAATTCAAGCATCTTGGAGAGGGGGCCATAGGCTTCATGTTTCTATCTGGAAGGACTGACCATGGCATCCCATCTGCAAGACCCTTGACGAGAGCGAAACAACTGGCACTGCTGACAGACCAAGATGTTATTCAGAGAGCGTCGCTGTTTTCTGAAAATTATCTTTGGATATGTTGCATTTGATAAGATTAATGGATCTAAAGAGGCCCTGAAGTTAATCTTTTCACAACACGCCTCTTTTTGACTCCTAGGGTGACATCCTAAAAAGACATGGGCTACAAGTAAGTGAGGAGAAAGGCTGAGAGCAGAGAGAGATGGTTCTGAGCCCTTCGGCGGCAGCTAAAATGAGCTGATTCCCAAGTGCGGCCAAGGTGTCTGGTTCCCGCAGAGCCATTCCTGGCCTTTGGCGGGCAGGGAATGGCAGCTGACAAGGAAGGCATTTTCCAGTTAGCTTTGCTTTTTCATATCAAGTCCAGGAAATTAAAGACACACATACTTCACAGCAATAAGGGAAGAAGGTTTCCCACCCTGTGGGCTCTCCTTTTGTCCCCTCCGAAGACCACCAGTTGCAGTTATCAGAGAGGAAAGCCAGCCTGAGACCTGAGAAAAGAATCAGGGCTGATTTTTAGGTGGCAGCTGCCTGCCATTTCTCCTCACTTCAGAAGTGTAATTGTCATTAAACACATTGTTTATTTCATTAAAAGTAAACATCAACAGTTACAAATCAGGCATTTACCAAAAAAAAAAAATCTGATGGTTATCTGCGCTAAGCTTTATGTTGTTAGTTCCCATGAAGATATATTTATGAGTAAAATGGTTAAGATTTCGGTTTCTTAAGTTTCGGACAGTCCTAGATTTGAATCCCAGCTCTGCCACTTATTGGCAGCATGACCTTGGACAGGTCACTTCATCACTCTGAGTTTTGATTTATCTGTAAAACAGGGAAAAGATACTTTGAGGAGGAAATGGAATAATGTACACAAAGTTCACACACACTCATATATTCATTTAACAACAAAAAAAAAGGGCCAGGCACGGTGGCTCACGCCCATAATCCCAGCATTTTGGGAGGCCAAGGTGGGTGAATCACTTGAGGTCGGGAGTTTGAGACAAGCCTGGCCAACATGGTGAAACCCTGTCTTCATAAAAAATACATGGTGGTGTGTGCCTGTAGTCCCAGCATGTCCGGAATTGGTGGGTTCTTGGTCTCACTGACTTCAAAAATGAAGCTGCAGACCCTCCCGGTGAGTGTTACAGTTCTCAAAGATGGTGTGTCTGAGTTTGTTCCTTCAGACATTCAGATATGTCTGGAGCTTCTTCCTTCTAATGGGTTCGTGGTCTCGCTGTCAGGAGTGAAGCTGCAGACTGAGGAGCAGCATGTGCAAAGACCCTGAGGCAGGAGCAAGTTTGGCAGGTTCAAGGCAGAGTGGAAGAGTAGGTGGTTATTGGAGCACATGAGGCCTCTGAAAGACGGTGGCTTTACTCAGAGGGCCAGGGGAAGCCAGTGGGTTTTAAACGAAAAGCACAGCTCTGATGGTTATTTTTAAAAGAGCACTCTGGCTGCTGTGTGGACAACAGACATGGGGGACAAGGGAGGCTAGCTGCCTTTATAGTGGCCCAGCACACAGATGGGCTCCTTGTCTTCCTCCTTCACTGCCCACCTCTCTCGGTGATGGACTAAAGGTGCCTTGGAAATAAAATAAATGACAACATGCAAATAAAGTGCTGAGCGCAGGAGCGGATGCACAGTAGGCCATCCAACCAGCGAAGCTCTGGTAAGAATTATTATTTTGGAGAAATATCTCTTAATCGCTTGCTCCTTGAAAAACCTGGAAGAAATCAGGCAATTGAGGTATAAGGACCAGGTGAAGTGCTAGAGCCCTCAGGTCAGGGGAGCAGTTGTGCTCCCCGCCAACCCCAGTCACATGCGTGTCCCCCTTCAACCCCCACCATGGATCAGATCAAATGAGGATGGCTAGCATAGGGGTCTGAGTCACTGCCTTAGCTGCCAGTTTTTCCTACAGGAGATTTCAACCTTAAAATAAATCTCTTAAAATGCTCCTTTTATGATCCCGAAATGAAAACCCCAAATAATATAGCTTACCACTCACTACTTTTAAAAAATGAACATAGTATCCTAACTGTAATTGAAAGGAAAGAAATAAAAGAAGGTTTTTTTTCTAAAAACATGTATTTCAGTATGTAAATGCTCAGGCATGACCACAATAGAAGACATGACAAAGAAATCCAATACTTCCACCCACTTCTCATTTACAAGGTTGCATTTCAGAGAACTAGGAAGATCTGGGGCCGTTCTCTACTAGAAGTAAAGGAAAATGGAAGAATGGACATGGGATGGACCATGGGATACAAACAAGTATATTCAGTATTTTATCAAAACCATGCAAAGCCCGGGCGTGGTGGCTAACGCCTGTAATCCCAACACTTTGGGAGGCCAAGGTAGGCAGATCACCTGAAGTCAGGAATTCAAGACCAGCCTGGCCAACATGGTGAAACCCTGTCTCTACTAAAAATGCAAGAATTAGCCAGATGTGGTGGCAGATGCCTGTAATCCCAGCTACTTGAGGGGCTGAGGAGAATCACTTGAGCCCGGGAGGCAGAGGTTGCAGTGAGCCAGGATCACGCCATTGCACTCCAACCTGGGCTACAAGAGTGAAATTCCATCTCAAGAAAAAAAAAATTCGAAAATACTCTGTGTTTATTTCTATAAAGGAGTTAGATTCTAGACTCTGATAATTAGAAACAAGTTTTTCACAACATGAGTGTTCGTCAGGAGATATAAAAGTCACATGGGTTGTGGGACAATTTTTCTTTATGTACAACTTCCTACAGTGCATTATAAGACATTAATATCCTTGGCACCCCCAAATACCACTATCCCTCCCAACTATTACAACAAACAAAATGTTTCCCCCACAAATTTCCAAACCACTGTTAAAACAGAAGCCAGGTGTGCTAGCACACGTCTCTAGTCCTAGCTACTTGGGAAGCTGAGGCAGGAGGACTGTTTGAGTCCAGGAGTTCAAGGCTACAGTGAGCTATGATCACACCACTGCACTCCAGCCTGGGTGACAGGAGAGACGCTGTCTCAAAAAAAAAAAAAAAAGAACTTCATCAAGAATGCATAACAATTATGTTACTGAGCTGCCATCCAGGTCCATAGCCTCCCTCCTAAAGGGCAGTTCCAACTTGAAGCTTCCTCACCAGCCTCCCAAACAAGTGTGCAGAGCCCACCACACCCTCATAAAAACTGAATCCGGAGAAATCTGTAGAGCATTAGGGCACACTAAGAAAATGTACAGGGTCTTTGTCTGATCTGTACCTTCGCTGGAAGAGAACCACCCACCAATTATCTAGTCAAACAAAGATGACATTCCATCCACCCCCACCCCTTAGTCCCCAGCGTGGTCCTTCCCGGGATGAGTTACACACTGAAGCCTGTTTTGGAAAAACTTCTTCTCCGTTCATTCTGGTTTAAACTGATTGTTTTTTTAAAGTAATCCACTTATGCTGTTACTTGTTTAGGAAATTAACCACTGTTTTGTTTTGTTTTTTAATCCAAAGAATATGTAACGCTTCAGAAAATGGGTTTCATGTGAGTGGCATGTTAAAAGCTTTTGTACCAACTGATTTGGGATGTTCCTGCTGGGTTTGCAGAAACCGATTCTTTGCTTAAAGGCTCAAGGAAGGGGACTGGGGGATTTTGACAACAACCGATGCTTGTGGAGTGCCTGCCGCAGCCCAGGCCCTGGGCGAGGTGCCTCCACACATGCTATCTGATTTAATCCTCACTCCAGTGTTAGGTGGTAGCGGCATCAGGCTGGACTTGAAGGGGTCAGTGGCCCGAAAGAGCATGGTGTGAAAGCTGTCATATGTTAGGCTTTATTTGACTGGGAGAAGTTCTGGGTCAGACGGAGGGTTCCCTCCAATCTGTCCTCTATGACTAAAGTCAAGACCCCAGAATGGAATACTGATGGTGTATAGTAGGGCTGCATTCGGCAAGACAGTCCAGGATGAAACTGATGGCTTCTGTCTTGTCCTCACTCCAGATGTATTTCACATAAATTAATACTGAGTCTGCACCAAATTTTTTTTCTTTTAGTTTCTTGGTCTCTGCAACCCTGGAAAAACATTTCCTACTTGGATAAAGTGTTCGGACCCAGGGCAACACTGTGTTACTTAACTCCTGAGTTAGCCATGCTTTTCTGAGGCTATTCCAGACTTTTTTGCCTCTGTGCAACTAGTTTTTATCGTGTTTTTTGAAAAGAGGTACCACCTACATAGCTTAAAACAATCTTAGGAAAATCTGAAATAATAAGAATGCTCCAAGAGTAGGTGGGTATTCTAAAGGCTCGTCATATAAACATTTGGGTGTCTTCAATTTTTAGAAAGATGTTTAATTATATAATAAATATTTGAATCCCTTCTCTTTTAAAAAATTCTAGAAGGCTGGGCATGGTGGCTCATGCCTATAATTGTAGCACTTTGGGAGGCCGAGGTGGGTGGATCGCTTGAGCTCAGAAGTTCGAGACAAGCCTGGGCAACATGGTGAAACCCCTGTCTCTACAAAAACATACAAAAAATTAGCCAGGCATGGTGGCGCACACCTATAGTCCCAATTACTTGGGGGCTGAGGCAGGGGGATCACTTGTACCTGAGAGATCGAGGCTGCAGTGAGCCAAGATTGTGCCACTCTACCCTGGATGACAAAGTGAGACCCTGTCTCAAAAAAAAAAAAATCAAAAATCTAGAATATTCTAGAGAACACTAAAGTTCACTTTGACTATCACTTTTCATTCCTGTTGTCTCCTCTCTGCCTTCTAGAAGTAACTGCCTTTCTTTTTGTGTATAGCCTTTCAGATATGTATAAATATATAAGTGCACATGGAAAATATAGTAACATTTTATGTGTCTCTAATAAATGGTGATAACATACAGTACATAGTACATACTGCAATCAGAAAACTTTTTTCACTCCAATATATTTTTTGATGTGTCCCTGTTAATACATGGAGATCTGGTTCATTTCCTTCCATTGAAATTTCATTTCCCATTGTATGAATAGACCACATTTCATTTTTCAAGTCTCCTTTGAAGTGATAGCTAAGTTATTCCCAGTCTTTTGCTATTTACTAACAATTCTGTAATGAACATCTTTGATATGTCCCCTTGCTCATGTGTGTGAGATTTTATGTAGGATAGATAATGAAAAGTGAATTTACTGAGTGTGTTGCCTAATCCAAGAAATATATGCCT
The DNA here is from genome assembly GCF_047675955.1 of Chlorocebus sabaeus. Classification (NCBI taxonomy): domain Eukaryota; kingdom Metazoa; phylum Chordata; class Mammalia; order Primates; family Cercopithecidae; genus Chlorocebus; species Chlorocebus sabaeus. The sequence continues at coordinate 17,096,199 of NC_132905.1, read as the reverse complement.
ATAGTTTAATATTCATAGTTCTACAAAGGAATATATGTGGAAAACAGCAGTCCTCAGTGACTGCCCACCACCCTTTTTTCCTGCCCAGGGGCAACAACTTTCAACTCTTGCTGCTGCCTTTAAAAATGTAACCTCCAAATTATTATTGTTATTTTTTTTGATATGGAGTTTTGCTCGTTACCCAGGCTGGAGTGCAATGGCGCAATCTCGGCTCACCGCAACCTCCGCCTCCTAGGTTCAAGTGATTCTCCTGCTTCAGCCTCCCGAATAGCTGGAATTACAAGCATGTGCCACCACACCTGGCAGATTTTTGTACTTTTAGTGGAGACAGGGTTTCTCCATGTTGGTCAGGCTGGTCTCGAACTCCTGACCTCAAGTGATCTACCCACCTCGGCCTCCCAAAGTGCTGGATTACAGGCGTGAGCCACTGCACCCAGCCTCACTCCCAGATTTCTAAGTAACATCCTTAGGTGCTACTTCTTGATTCTTTTTTTCCCCCCATTGTAGGCATGATCTCTGGCTTCCCAAAATATACTAATTGAGCTCTCTTTTCTCACCCTTGACCCCATCACACACATGCAAACTTTCTCTTCATGTCTTCCCAGTATCAATCAATCATACCTTGAGCTTTATTAATATGCGGTATTTGCCTTCTTACAACTATATAAATACTTTTCACAGAAAAGTCATTTGGTATACAATAATTACTTTTCCTTCTCTGTGTGCTGGCCTGGGAGGTGACATCTTTCAGAATAAATCCTTTCAGCAAACAAGTCTGGGTGGTAGCTCCTTCTTGCTTCTTGTCCAGTACATGGAGGGTTGGTAATCAGTGATTAGGTGCACGAATTGCTCTGTCAAAGAGGAGTGTGTGATTGTGCAGAGGTGAAATGCTTTGGATATGAGTAATGCAAAACCTTTTCCCAGGTCACACACTGATTCCCTCCTAGGCCTTGAAAAGTTTGTTTTCCTCATTTTCTCTTCATTTTTCACTGAGTACCCTGCCCCGTCAAGTTCCAGCCAGGACCAAGAGTGCTAAGCTTTGGCTCTCGGGGCCTTGATGAAGTGTTTTGCCTAATGGCTGTGTTCCTGGGCCTGATTCTTCACAGTTGTGTGTGTGAAGCTGAGATCACCAGCTGCATTTTTTTCTTTCTTTTTTTTAAGGGTCAAGAAGGGTTTATGTCCTTAATTATTTATTTTTATAATAGAAATAATACAGCCTCCAGTGAAAAATTTAAACAGGAAAAGGACTGTATGGAGTGAGGGGACAAGGCCCCTGTCTCTCCTCTCCCAACTCAGCCCCTTTGAGTCCTCAGAAACAGTGTTGTTTCAGAACCAGATTACCTACGTTCCAATCTCAGCATTTGTTAGCTTGTATGGCCTTGAACAAGTTGCCTAACCTTTGTGTGCCTCCATTTTCTCATCTATAAAATGGGTGTTTTCGTCCATTTAGTGTTGCTATAATAGAATACCTGAGGTTGCATAATTTATAAAGAAAAGGGGTTTATTTGACTTACGATTCTGGGGGTTGGCAAGTTCAAGACTGGGCAGCTGTACCTGGTGAGGGCCTCAAGCTGCTTCCACTCATGGTGGAAAGTGGAAGGGGAGTCAACATGTGCAGAGATCACATGGGGAGAGAGGAAGTCAACTCTTCTAACAACTCGCACTCTTGGAAACTAATCCATTCCTGAGAGAGTGAGAATTCACTGACTCTCATGGGAAGGCATTAATCTATTCATGACCCAAACACCTCCTACTAGGCCTTACCTCCTGACACTGCCACCTTGGAGATCAAATTTCAACACGAGTTGTGGCAGGGACAAACCACATCCAAACCATAGCAATGGAAAAATAATAGTGTTCACCTTACAGAGTTTTGTGGGGATTAAATGAGTTAATACTTATAAAGTGGCACAGAGAAAGCACTTCATAGATATTAGCCAGGAATATTATTAACAGTGTGTTTTATATCCTTCTAGACTAGTGGTTCTTAACCTTGACTGCATATTGAAATCACCTGGGGAGCTTTAAACTTCTTGGTGCCTAGACCCTGCTCTCAGCAATTCTGATTTTATTGGTCTGGAGAGCAGCCTAGGCATCAGGATTTTTAAAGGCTTCTCAGAGCATTACAATATGCATCCAGGGGTGGAAACCATTGTGCTGCATATTTTCCATGTGTATCAGTTAGGATAAGCAAGGGTAGGCTGCAGTAACAAACATCCCCAAAATCTCATCTACTTCTCATTTATGATACATGTCCATTGTGGTCAACTGTATCTCTGATCTACATCATCTTTATTCTGGAACCGAGGCCAACAGAATATGTGTGGGCATTGATGAACATAGCTGCCTTCCAGGCTAACAGAATAAATATCCAGAATATTTACAGCCTTGTGAAGTGAGAAAAGAGAGTGCATGGGGAAGTGTGTACTGGCTCCTAAAACTTCTATAAACTTCTGACCAAAAGTGAAACATAACTTTTGCCCACATATCACTGGCCAAAGCAAGTTGCATGGTCCAGTTTCTAAGTAACATGTGTATGTGCTCCTTCTGGTAGCCCATAAAAGAAGTATGTTCTTTCAGTTTTAGGTATGATCTCTTGCTTCCCAAATACAAGAATTGAGCTCTCTTTTCTCACCCTTGACCCCATCACACATAGGCAGACGTTCTCTTCATGTCCTCCCAATATTAATCAATCATAACCTGAATTGAACAGGGTGGATATGTGTCAGGGCCTGGATAGTAAATGTTTTAGGCTTTGTAGGACACACAGTGTGCACACCTCTGACCTTGTAGTACAAGAGGAACTTTAGACAATACACTGATTTTTTTTTTTTAATGTAAAAACCATTCTTAGCTCATTAGTCATACAAAAACAAGCAGCAGGCCAGGTTTGGCGAAGGGGCTGCAGTTTGCCAACCCCTGCTACATATCATCCTTTTGCAGGAAGAAGCACCTCAGGGAGGGACCCCCAGTATGGGTGAACAGCAGTGCAGTCTACCACACTATATACAGAAAGGAGGCACTTTCATTGCACAGTTGTGCAAATTCATATGTTGTACGGTGTTGCAGCTTGCTTTCGTTACTTAGTACTGTATCTCTTGATGACAGTTTCATATCAGTTACTCCACAATGACTTCATTTGTATAATGGCTGCCTAGTTTTCCCGCCTATGAATGTACCATAGTGCCTTTGTGTTTGTGTGTTTTTATCATTAACCCTCTATTGTTGGATAACAGGGATTTTTTTAAATATCAAGAGGAGTAAGGCAGTGTGCACAGAGAGATTGTTGGAAAGAGAGACGCAACATCTCAACTCTCCCAGTAGTTTATACTGAAATCTTCCAGACCTCCCTGATAACAAAAATGTGTTGGAGGGAACCCCTGAAAGCATGCATTTTCCAGGAGGCCCTTTTTTATTACAGCCATGTCATATCTGTGATAAGTGTCCTTGCAACGCTGAACACTGTTGCAATCCCAGGGTCATTTTCCAGGAGATTTAAATACTGGAGAGGGTAAAAAGAAATGGCGAAAAACTGGAAGTGAGATCCTAGAAGCTGTATGACATTATTATCACACCAACCCCACACAGAGACACATTTTAGGCCACACATGAGCCAAGCAGATCAGGTAAAACCAAAACTGCTTTTCAGCAGTGGGATGGGACCAAAAGAGGGGCTAAGATTCCTCAGGCTCCCCTCACATGTGATTTTCCCCTTCTCTACCTCACAGGACACCACGACGTCTGTGCGCATCGGCCTCATGATGGAAGAGATGATCTTCAACCTTGCAGATACACATCTGTTCTTCAATGACCTGGAGGTTTGTGGTTGCTGATTTCATTTAATATTTGCCATGTTTAATCACCTGCATCTAGTTTATAGGAAGAAGGATGCTGCCTTTCCTTTCTTTTTTTTTTTTTTTCCTTTTAGAAGCTTGAAACTTTTGCTAACAACCCCCAAAAAGGCCCAAATCTGTGGCCGGTGATGGTTTATTGGAAACACACTTAGCTCAATTATCTCCCTAGCTTTCCTGTGCAGTTAACGGGCTCTTCTCTGTTCCAGCGATGATGTCCACTGGCAGTTTTACTAATCCAATAAAGGCTATATAGTTTCTTCCTCCTGAAATTTGCTATTTAATAAGTTTATTAAGGCAAATTAGTACAGATCCTCCTGGGTCAGTAATAATTAGCAGTGGCCCAGGATGGAAGCTTTTAAAAACAATTTACATTCCCCTGAATGCATGTTTTACAAAGAGAAAGAATGAGAGTAAGCAGAGGGAATATGCTTATTTAAAGTATCTGCTCCTGAGCCCGTAAGCAAGATCCAAGAGAGGTAGGGAAAAAAGCGGGAGAGTAGCTTCAAAAAAAAATTGAATTTATTTGTTTATACCCAGCCTATGTCAGAAAGGATTTCAAATGGGAAACATATTTAAAATAGAACTAGTAACACAAAGGCAAAGGGAAGCAAAGCTATGTCATGAATAAGGGTAAGACGTTATACCAAAAAAATCCAGGCTCAGGCTAACTATTGCGATCAAGTTCAGAATGTATCACTTCCTGGTAGCCAGAGTAAAGAGGGGAACACAATGAGTTACTTCCCTCTAATGAAAGAGCAAGCAACTTTCTCCAATGTGAAGGAGGGGTTTTGGCTGATAAAAGGATCAGTATGGGAATCTTCTGGCTTTGTAAATTATGTTCACCTTATTGGTTCAACAGATTGAAAAATAAAGGCAACCTAAAATAAAACTGTATACAAAAGAACAATTCTATCTCTCTTAGTGGGAATATATTTTCCTGGAATCCGGAATATCCCTGGGGACTAAACTGTGAAGTAGAAATATAAAGGTTACGGATTTCAAATCCATCCTGGCTAGCCCAAGGCACCACTAATATTTATCATTAGGAAAGCATACAGATTTTTCTTTCTAGTCTGCAGGCTAGAGTTCCAGAGAGAGGAATCCTTGCTGAAATAATCAAAGTTGTGTTTTGTCCAATCTACATAAGCCTCTTGGGCCTCAGTCTTCACATCTATAAAATGGAATTGGTATTCTCTGCCCAACATCTGTTTTAAAGAGCAGAACTAGGTAGAAACCTGAGGAAGAAAGAGAGCTTTGGAGCAATGGAGAATAAATACCATTGGCTTCAAGGCCTGGGACTGTCTATTCAGAAGCAAAGTGCAGACTCGCTTCATGATGACGTCTATGGCTCGAAGGACACAAAAGAGAGAGAGAGAAAAAAAAAAAAAAACCCATGGCCGTTGAATTCAGTGAGTACTTATGGAGCCTAATGCAGTAAAGACTCAGCCGATTGCAAAGATCAAAACCCAACTCGCTTTAACCGAAAGTGGAAATTATTGGCCCTTGTAGTTGAAAAGTCCAGTGATTTCATTCTTGCTTATCACCCCCACTTCTGTGAGAACAGCGACCACCCTGTCTGATTGACCCTGAATCCCCGGGGCCAGGCAGTAAACAACCAAGCAAATCCATAAACAAGACCATTTATGATAATAAAAAGGATATGAAGAAAATAAAATAATCAGATGTGAGAGCAAGTGACATGGGATGGAGGAGGGGGGGCAGCATTCTTGAGGGGGCCAGTCCAGGGAAGGCCTCTTAAGGCAGTAACACTTGAAGTAAAAGATGACAAGCAGCCGGCCAGATGGAGGTCGGGGGCACGGGGGCGGGCACAGCAAGTGCAAAGGTCCTGAGCGAGAACCAGCATGAAGCCCCTGGGATCAGAGAGAAGGCGTGGGGGCCGTAGTGCAGGAGTAAAGGTATGGGGGCGGCCAGGGTAGATGAGCCTGGGGCAGGAGATGTCACAGCAATCAAAGCTCATTCTAAGTGCCGTGGACATCCCTGGGGCAAGCTGGTGGTGTTCGGCAGGAAAAGCCACATGGTCTGGGTTATGTGTTAAAAAGACTTCTCTGGCTGCTGCATGGAGAATGGGCAGTCAGAGGGGAAATGTAGGCTGGGCATGGTGGCTCACACCTGTAATCCCAGCATTTTGGGAGGCCGAGGAGGGCGGATCACTTGAGGTCAGGAGTCTGAGACCAGCCTGGCCAACATGATGAAACCCCGTCTCTACTAAAAATACAAAAATGTTAGCCAGGCATGGCGGCGGGTGCCTATAATCCCAGCTACTCAGGAGGCTGAGGCAGGAGAATCACTAAAACCCAGGAGGCAGAGGTTGCAGTGAGCCAAGATCATGCCACTGCACTCCAGCCTGGGTGACAGAGCGAAACTCTATCTTAAAAAAAAAAAAAAAGAGAGAAGAAAAGAAATGTGGAGGCAGGGAGACCAGCCAAGAGGCTACTGCAATAGTCCAAGCAGGAGAAGAAAATGGATTGGATCCACGTGGTAGGAAGACGTGGACTTGAAGGTGAGATGAAGCCAACAGGACTTGCTAATAGACTGGATGTAGAGGTTGGGGGAGAGAGAGGTGGCAGTGACTCCTGGGCTTGATCTGACCGGGACGTGTTGTCCTTCACTGAGATGTGGGCAGAACAGAGGAGGTGTTGGGTACGCAGTGGAGGATCCCATCCCCCTGTCTGGGGTACGTGGGGTTTGAGATGTCTGAGACACCCTGGAGAAGATGCCAGATCGGCCGGCAGATATATGAGGTTGAATCTCCACTGCAGTAACAACACCAGGCATGGAATAGGTGCTTTGTGGATCTTGGTTGAACCTGCGGCTCAGAGCCAGGTATTTTGCGGGATTTGTGTGTATTTCAGGCTGATGTCTTCAGAGTCTTGCCCCACTCTGCCGTTTCTCTCTGGCCCCCGAAGTCGAAGTTGCACCTCTGGAGGGAGGATCTTAATTACCAGCTGGAGCTACTTAGGGAAGCCAGTTTGTTTTTATTTTCCAAATTTATTTCAAAAATGTCCCCAGTGCCAGAAGCCCCCAGGGCCCCTCAGCAGAATTGAAACCATGTTATACCATGATGAAGTTAACATTCACACAAGTGAAAACATATTGTTTGTTGGTGCAAGGCAGTCTCTGTCAAAATCTAAAGCACCGCCTTCTGCAAGTGCTCAGGGAAGCCGTGTGGACCAGGGAGAGGCATGCTCAAGGCCCCGCGAAGCCAGAAGCCTTTGTTCTCTGAGCCTGTAGGGAGTTCCTTCCCGCAGCCAGCAGCTCTTTATGAAGAGCTTACCATTTGCCAGGCCCTAATGGAAGTGCTGTGGATTCAGCAGCAAACCAAACACAGCAAGATGCATGCCCACAAGGCATGGACCTTCCAGTTCAGGAGGCTGACCGTAAACAATGGAATGCAAAGTACAATGTCAGAACAAAGTGCTCTGAAGAGACACCAAGAGAGTCAGGGAGGAGGCTGTCACCAGGGCTTTTGTTTTGTGGTTTTTGACTTTTTTTTTTTTTTTTTTTTTTTGAGACAATCTCACTCTGTTGCCCAGGCTGGAGGTGCAGTGGTGCAATCTTGTCTTACGGCAACCTCTGCCTCCTGGGTTCAAGCGATTCTCCTGCCTCAGCCTCCCAAGTAGTTGAGATTACAGGCACACGCTACCACGTCCAGCTAACTTTTGTATTTTTAGTAGAGACAGGGCTTCACCTTGTTGGGCAGGGTGGTCTCGAACTCCTGACCTCAAGTGATCTGCCCTCCTCAACCTCCCAAAGTGCTAGGATTTCAGGTGTGAGCCACCGCACCCAGGCTCCTCTGACTTTTGAGCAAAGACCTGAAGGAGGTGGAGGAGAAGACCATGCCAATATCTGGGTGAAGAGTGTTGCAGATAGAGAGAAGCACTGTGCAAAGGCCAAGGCATGATTAGAGTTGGTGGGCTCCAGAAACTGGGAGGAAACCAGCAAGACAGAAGCAGAGGGAACAGAAAGAATTGCAGTGGGCAATGAGGGTGATGCCTTTGGGCCATCGTAAGGCTTTGGGTAACAGCCAAGGGCGACAGAAGTCATTGGAGGGTTTGGAACAACATGATGTGACTTTGGTTCAGAAGCTGCCTCTGGCTGCCTGGTGGAGAACAGACTCCAGGGCACAGGAATTGAAGTAGGTGTCTGCATTAAATCAGCAACTTCCAGACTCCCAGGGGAAAGAATCTGTGGGGTTTAAAGAATGGTCCAGGATTGGCGTGGTGCAGTGGCTCACACCTGTAATCCTAACACTTTGGGAGGTCGAGGCAGGTGGATCACTTGAGGTCAGGAGTTTGAGACCAGACTGGCCAACATGGTGAAACCCCGTCTTTACTAAAAATACAAAAATTAGCCAGGTGTGGGAGTAGGCGCCTGTAATCCTAGCTACCCAAGAGGCTGGGTCAGGAGAATCACTGGAACCCAGGAGGCGGAGGCTGCGGTGAGCAGAGATCACCCCACTGCACTCCAGCCTGGGCAACAGAGCGAGACTCTGTCTCAAAAAAAAAAAAAAAAAAAGAATGGTCCGGGACACAGAAGGTGCCACAGGTAGCTGTATCTTAGGATATTCTGCATGCATGTCCCAAGTTGAGGGAAAAAAAGCCTTCTAATCAGTTCCATCTGCCGTTGAGTCCTGGCTCCACCATCTCCTAACCTGGGCAAGTCTCTCCATCCCTGAGCCTCAGTTTGCTCATCTATTAAATGGGTGGAAGAAAAGCCCCCACCATACAGGGTTATAAGGATGGAGCTATGTGAAAGCAGTCAGCACAGAGCCTGGCATACCTGCCCAATATGTGGGCCTTTCCACCAGGGGGCTACCTGTGTCCCTGGGGACATGCAAGGGGGGTTCTATGGTACCAGGGCAAATTGTTGAATTGCTACATATTTATTTTACTTGAATTAGAAAACTATAACTAGCTTGCCAACCCCTGATTTTACAATCATTTTATAAAAGTATAGGCAACACAGAAATATGACAAAGATGATGACAGTCATGAGCAGACCAGGCCTGGGTCCCAGCCAACTGCTTCAGCTTGGGCATAAATACCGACAGCTCCCTCCCCTGCTCCCTGCCACCTTGCCTTTGTGCAAGAGCTGCTGATTTTGCAGCTTTTATTTTGCAGGGCAGGTGAACCCTCCTCTGAAATGTCACCTGGGTAAGGGTGGAAGTTCAATTAAAATTCAAGCACCTGCTCAAGATCTGTCGAAACTGTCCTCCGGCGCCACTCTACTGCGCTCACTCTGAAAGCCGTTCGTGGGAAGCCCCCAAGCCCCACGTCCCAGGGATGTGCCACTGCCGAGTCGGAGCTGGACCTTGGTCTGTGGCCTCTGTCCCAGCCAAGCGGGGACCCCTTAGGTTTTGACTTCTGGGCTTAGATGCAGCCAGGAGAAGATACTGTTCAGCCCTGCCCTGTGAGAAGAAGAGAATGGGGAGGCCTGGCAGCCGACACTGTGCTACTGCACTCCAGCCTGGGCGATAGAGGGAGACTCCATCTCCAAAAAAAAAAAAAAAAAAAAACAAGTATTATTTATGTTTTGAGATGTCACAACTTTAAAATACATTTAAAACCTAGATTCATGTTGAATGGCTGAAATTTTATAGGCAGTGTGATTAAAGATGATTCCAAATTTCAGCAAGGGACATTTAGTTCAGGCATGAAAAAGAAGTTAACAAGCAAAGGTAACTATAAACAACAAAGGCACCATAAATAGATATAAAGCCAGAAGAAAAGGGATCCAAATTAGACAGAGAAGGTAGGCTGACTCTCCAGTTACAGATTTTCATTATCAGCTCATCACACCAGCGAAACTCTCTGGCAATTTGCTATCCACATCCATGGCGTTTGGTACCCCTGAAGATTGTAACAACCCCTATCCTCTTGGTTAAAATGGCAGGTGTGCTGACAAGAACTGTCTTAGGTACCCCCTGCCTGCTGGGCATCACATTCTTCTTGGTATATTTTAAAAGAACACAAGTTTGGGCCAGGCACGAGGGCTCATGCCTGTAATCCCAGCACTTTGGGAGGCTAAGACGGTGAATCATTTGTAGTCAGGAGTTCAAGACCAGCCTCGCCAACATGACAAAACCCCATCTCTACTAAAAATACAAAAAAAAAAAAAAAATCAGCTGAACAGGGTGACGTGCACCTGTAATCTCAGTTACTTGGGAGGCTGAGGCAACAGAATTGCTTGAAACCAGGAGGCAGAGGTTGCAGTGAGCCAAGATCACATCACTGCAGTCCAGACTGGGCAACAGAGCGAGACTCCATCTCAAAATACATACATACATACATACACACACACACACACACACACACACACACACACGCAAGATTTGCAGGCAAGATGCAGCGGGACCGAGGAGGGGGTCCTTCCTTGCTCTCCCTTGCCTTAGCAGGCAATCTGCCAGTGTCAGGGTGTCCTCTGGAAGCCAGGAGGTGTGCCTGGGTGAGGCGCTATCCCTGAAGAAGATGTCCAGGGGCTGGCATGGTGAGGGCAGTAGTAAGAGGGAGGCAGACAGTTTGGCCCGAGGAGGAGGTGGCTAGGGGAGGAAGCCCAGAGGGTAGAATTAATGCATCTGGCCAGGGAGTCAATGGTCGCACAGCAGCAGCTGACGTTGGTGGCACCTAGCGTCATCCTGCCTTGCCTGAGTTTCTGCTGCATTCTCTGGTCCTGGCCCCGTCTGCTTCTCTTCACTCCCCTTGCCATTACCTCTGTGGTCCAAGTCACCATCATCTTTCTCCTGGACACTGTCATAGCCTTCTCACTGTCTCCCTGCTGTCTATGAATTAGGATACAAGCTCATCAAAATAACGAGGCTTAAACAAAACACAAATCTGTTTCTCTCTCATGAGAAACTCTGAAATGTGAACAATCTAGGGCCAGAAAAGCAGCTCTTCCGTGCCTGAAGCCCAGGCACAACAGCTTCCTTCCCCCCAGCCCCCCAGGACAGGGTCTTACTCTGTCACCTCTGTCACTCAAGCTGGAGTGCAATGGCATGATCATGGCTCACTGCAGCCTCGACCTTCCGGGCTCAAGCCATCCTCCCACCTCAGCCTCCTGAGTAGCTGGGACTATAGGCAGGCGTCACCATGCTCTGCTAATATTTTTATTTTCTGTGGAGATGGAGTCTCTTATGTTACCCTGGCTGGTCTCAAACTCATAGTCTCAAGGAATCCTCCTGCCTTGAGCTCCCAAAGTGCTGGGATTACAAGCATGAGCCACCGATTCCAGGCACATTCCAGGCAGCAGGGGAAAGGAGGCAGAGACAGAGAAGGGCACCACCCGGCGGTTGCACTTATGTCTTCTGCTCACACCCCATTGGCCTTAACGGAGTCACTTGGCCACACCTTCCTGCAAGGGAACCTGGGAAATGTAGTCTTTATTCTGGGCAGTCACGTGCCAATAAAAACTGCTACTATAGTTAAAGAGGGGAAGTGAAGTGGGTATTGAGGGTCAGCTGGCAGTCTCAGTCTCCTCGTTCTCATCACAGTAGCCAGAGGGGTGAAATGGAAAGCTGAATATGTCACCCTCTGCTTAAAGCTCTTCGGTAGGCTGGGCACAGTGGTTTACGCCTGTAATCCCAGCACTTTGGAAGGTCGAAACGGGTGTATCTCTTGAGGTCAGGAGTTCGAGACTAGCCTGGCCAACATGGCAAAACCCTGTCTCTACTAAAAATACAAAAACTAGCAGGGCATGGTGGCGGGCGGCTGTAATCCCAGCTACTCGGGAGGCTAAGGCAGGAGAATCTCTTGAAACCAGGAGGCAGAGGTTGCAGTGAGGCAAGATTACGCCTCTGCACTCCAGCCTGGGCAACAGAGCGAGACTCCATCTCAAAAAAAAAAAAAAAAAAAAAAAAAAAAGCTCTTCAGTGAACTTTAATGGACTGGCACCACCTGCTTCTCCAGACTTTTTCTCCTACTCTTTTCATCATTTACTCCACTCCAGAGCCAATGGGTTTTTAATTCCTTGAACATCCATGCTCCCCACTACCTTAAGATTCTGCCCACTCCATGCCCTCTGTCTGGAACACACTTCCCCACCATTCTCCTCTTGTTCTCAAGGTCCAAGGCCTCACCAGTTCCTATGCACCTCTTAAATCTCTGAACCAGTGCCACGTCCTTAGGGAATTCTTACCTGATTCCCCTCAAAAGGTTAGATTCTGCCATCATATGCTCCCAGGATGCCTCATGCTTATACAGTACATTTTGCACTCTTTGTAACCATTTCATTAATTATTTGAAATAATTGATGTGAATTCTGTGTTCTCCACCAGCTGTGTGTTCCAGGAGGGCAGAGAATATGTCCACTGTGTTCACTGCTATAACTGGCACAGAGTAGGTGATCAGTAAATCGTTGATTCTTGACTGTTGATGATCTTGCCCTATGACCCCATCCATGGTAACAACTGCCTTCTGGAATTTGTAACTTTCAGGAAACTGACTTTGTTTATGTGCCTTTGACTTTATTAGAAATTAAGTAGGTTAACGTGGTCCACACAAAACAGGATGTATTTCTCTTATCTGTAGAACTCTAGAGGTTAACAGTCCAGGGACCTCTTCTGATGAAGAACTCAGATTCCTGCCAGCTTGCACCTTCACCAACCCTCAAGTGTCTTGCCCTCATGATCCAAGATAGTGACATTTCAGTTCCAGGTATCAGAATGGAGGAAGGGGCAAAGAGGAACTGCCTTTTCCCTTTCAGACAGCACCTGGAGGTTCTCAAAGACTTTCCCAGAAGCACCACACAATACTTGCACTTACATTCCACTGGCCAGCAAGGGAGGCTGGGAATTGTAGTCTTCATTCTAGGCAGTCATGCCTTACTAAACATTCCATCACTTTGGAAGTAGGAAGAACAGGTACTGGATGAAAAACTAGCAATCTGCCACAGCACTTAATTCTCAACTCCTATCTTACAGACCTCAATTTCCATTTACTGCATTTTCTTATCCTCAAATCCTGGTCTCTGGTTCTGCAACCTCAGCCAGGTGCCTGGACCCTAGCCCATTCTCCTCATTTGCTAGATCCTCTAGTCTGACATGTTTGCCCGGGATTATTCCTCCACACTGTACACATACCTCCTACCACCTGTATTGTGAATCAGCAGCCCTGCTCCTTAACAGTGTCCTTTGTGCGTTGGGAGGACAGGGGAGTGTACCATTGTTTTTTCTCAAAGAGTGGGCATTCTGAATGTTCTCATCCGCATTAGTGTCAGTGTGTTTAACTAAAGCAGCATTCCCACCTGAGGGCAGCCCCATCCCCTGAAGGGATAGGGGGACACATTAGAAACTAGGGGTGGGTCCAGGCGTGGTGGCTCACGCCTGTAATCCCAGCACTTTGGGAGGCTGAGGTGGGCAGATCACTTGAGGTCAGGGGTTCGAGACCAGCCTGGCCAACATGGTGAAACCCCGTCTCTACTAAAAATACAAAAATTAGACAGGTGTGATAGCGGGTGCCTGTAATCCCAGCTACTCAGGAGGCTGAGGCAGGAGAATAGCTTGAACCTGGGAGGCAGAGTTTGCAGTGAGCCAAGATCGCACCACTGCACTCCAGCCTGGGTGATAGAGCAAGACTCTGTCTAAAAAAAAAAAAAAAGAAGAAGAAGAAGAAAGAAAAGAAAAGAAAAGAAAGAAAGAAACTAGGGGTGGGCGGGAGGCAGAGGTTACATTGAGCCAACATCGCACCACTTCACTTCAGCCTGGGTAACAGAGTTGACACTCTGTCTCAAAAAAAAAGAAAAAAAGACATTGGGGGTTGGGGTAGTTGGTTGTCACATGAAGGGAGAGAACTGTTTGCTTTCAGAGGCAGGGCCAGCAATACCGCTCAAACCAATATGCTCTACAGTCTTGTATGAAGTGGAATCGTCCCACCCAAATGCCCATCACACTGAGTCCCTGAGAGATGTCAGTCGGCTGAGCAGTATTTATGGATGCCTTGTGCACAGCACGTTCCAGGTTTCATGTGGTTTGCTCTTAATTAAAATACAAAGCAAACAAAACAAAAAGCCACTTTGTTAAATGTATTGTTTTTTCTTACTCTTGTTTTCGCGGAAAAATGACCAGTGCCTCAAACCAGTGATGTCATAGGTAATGATGCTTAGGATGAAGCATAGGTTTGTGCAGGAGCATCAGTGTAAAGATAAATGAGGAGGCCAAGCGCAGTGGCTCATGCCTGTAATCCCAGCACTTTGGGAGGCTGAGGCAGGAGGATCACTTGAGCCCAAGAGTTTGAGACCAGCTTGGGCAACATGACGAAACCCCGTATCTTCAAAAAATACAAAAAACAAAAAAAAAAAAAAAGAACTAGTCGGGCATGGTGATGAGTGCCTATAGTCCCAGCTACTCAGGAGGCTGAGGTAGAGGACCGATTGAGCCTGGGAGGTTGAAGCTGCAGTGAGCTAGCTGTGATCACGCCATTGCACTCCAGCCTGGGCGACAGAGCAAGAGTCTATCTTAGGAAAAAAAAAAAAAAAACTGAGAAGTTAGTGAAAGCGGGCATTCCTCTATAGCTAAATCCGTGAAGGAGTGCTGCTCTACCCAAGTGAGTGTCATCCACTGAGAGGCCTGGCACCGTGGAAGGAGTGGGATGCTATTTGGGGTCAGAGGACCTAAGTTCCAATTCTGACCCCGATTCTTCTAAGCTCTCAGACCTTGAAGGAGGTATTTAACTTGGCCGACTTTCCACTTCTTCCTCTGAACCAAATCTCAATAATAACTGACATTTACTGAGCACTCACTACATACCAAGCACCGTTCTAGTTGGCTTGTATGTTTTACTTCATTTAATCCTATTACTATCCCCATTATACTAGTCTGCTCAGTCTGTCATAATAAAATACCACGGAGCGGGTGGCTTACACGACAGAAATTTCCTTTCTCACAGTTCTGCAGGCTGGAAGTCCATGGTCCAGGTGCTGCCAAAGTTGGTTTCTGGTGAGGGTCCTCTTCTTGGCTTGCAGATGGCTGCTGCCTTGCTGCGTCTTCACCCGGCCTTTCCTCAGTGCATGTACATGGAGAGAGAGCCAGAGAGAAACAGCTATCTGGTGTCTCCTCTAGCAAGGACACCAATTCCATTGGGTTAGGACCCCACCCTGTGACCTCACTTAACCTTAATTACTTCCTTAGAGGCCCTACCTCCAAATACAGCCACATAGGGAGGTTAGATTTTCAACATATGAATTTTGGGAGGAGACACAAACGTTCAGTTCATAACACCCATTTTACAAATGGGGAAACTGAGGCAGAGAGTGGCTAAATGAACAGCCCAAGTCACATGGTTGGCAGTGGCAATATTCAGACACAGGTGGCCTGGCTCCAGAGACCCTGCCCTTATCCATGGTGCTGTGCTGCCTCTGCCAGGGACAGGGATGTACGTCTGGTTTGAGAAAAAGGATTCCCAGTAAGAATCTAGGAGCTCGTGCAGTACCGCAGACAGTGGACTCAAAGGAAGAAAAGAAAGTGCAAGGGAGGCTGGAGTCACTAAGAAGTGTGGTGGTGGAACGCCAAGATCTGACACCAAGAGGAGGAGAAAGTCCCAGTGTTTATGGAGAAGACAAATATTTTTCATCTCTTTGGGTTTTTCTGATTCTGCTTTTGTGTATTTTGTTTTGTGCGTGTGTATGTATGTGTGTGTGTTTTGAGATGGAGTCTCTCTGTATCTCTCAGGCTGGAGTGCAGTGCTGCGATCTCAGCTCACTGCAATCTCCACCTCCCAGGTTCAAGCGATTCTCATGCCTCAGCCCCCTGAGTAGCTGGGACCACCAGCTGATAGCTCCTAAAGCCACCACACCTGGCTAACTTTTGTATTTTTAGTAGAGACAGGGTTTCACCATGTTGGCCAAGCTGGTCTCAAACTCCCAACCTCAAGTGATCCACCCACTTCAGCCTCCCAAAGTGCTGGGATTACAGGCGTGAGCCACCGCGCCTGGCCAAGATTTTTCGTGTCTTTGTAAGATGAAAAATCAAATTCTTAGATTCCTCCACTACAAGAGTGCACGGCATCTTATGCAGAGTAAAACTCACACAAACAATGACAAGCAACCACACAAACACGGCAGCATCCTTCACTCCCCACTGAGGGGATGCATCGCCTGGAGGTGATCAAAGCAATGTGCAAGGGATCTGAATGCACTTCTAGAAAGGACGTGGCCTGCATGGACAAGGGGTGATGACCTGGTTGGAGCTGAGTCAGGGCACGTGTGGGAGTAACAAGCACAATCCCGATGGGAGCTAGTGTGTCCTGCATGCGACTGTGTGCCTGGCAGGGACTGAAGGGTTTGTCTGTACCTGTTCATTAACCCTTACAACCACAGAAGGCAGGTACTGTTACGCATCCCCATGTTAGAGATGAGGAAACTGAGGCACAGACAGGTTCACTTGCCCGACAGCTGACACATAGCAAGCTCTTCTTTTGCACCAGGCGTTGCACATGAATCATCTCACTGCATCCTCGCAGCAGCCCTGCAAAAGAGATGGTTTTTTAAATCTCCATTTTACAGATGAGGAAACTGAGGTCCAGAAAGGTCCCTTTCCCAGGGTCACACAGCTAGTAAGAAGAATGTGGAGATTTGATCCCAGGCTAAGCTGACTTCTCTGCTAGGATGTTTATCTTTCATAGAGTATAGAATTTGAGATGAACTAGGAAGTGGAGAACATGGATCAACTGAATGGATGGAAGAAAAGAGTCTTTGAGGGGGCCAGGCATGGTGGCTCATTCCTGTAATCCCAGCACTTTGGGAGGCTGAGGTGGGCAGATCACTTGAGGTCAGAAGTTCAAGACCAGCCCAGCCAACGTGGCAAAATCCCGTCTCTACTAAAAACACACACACACACACACACAAAAATATTAGCTGGGCATGGTGGTGCATGCCTGTCGTCCCAGCTACTCAGGAGGCTAAGGCAGGAGAATTGCCTGAGCCTGGGAGACAGAGGTTGCAGTAAGCCAAGGTAGCACCACTGCACTCCAGCCTGGACAACAGAGCAAGACTCCATCTCAAAAAGTAAAAAAATAAGGAAAGAGCCTTTCAGGAGAAACAAGGTGACCCTAAAGATCTTTGGCAAAAGGTATCCCTAGCCCGATGCAGGAATGGCCAGGCATTCGGGCAGGCTGGAAGGGGAGCGTTTCAAGATGCAGTCAGGGCTTTAGGAAAGACCATGCCGGAGAGGCTCAGGAGTGGCTGAAATCAGGGCAGCCATGGCTGCTTGCCTGACACATGGGCCTGGTTGCTAAACGTGTGATTTATGGTCTTTAGGAGCTATCAGGAAAATAATATGTCACTGTGTTAGCACTGAACTCTCTCCAAAGCATCCTGCCCAGCTGGTCATTAATACAATTCAGGCCATAGCCTCGTTAGCGCTCTTAAGATAAGTTAAACACTTAGATAGCACAAGAGATGTGGCCAAGGTTTCCCTCCCAGGGAGTAGATGCCTCTCTGGCTAGTCTGGAGGCAGCATTAAGCAGTCTCACTTAAAAAATATACCTGCCTCAGAGGAGAAGGAGCAGCCAGGGAGTTCACTGGGGCCCTGACAAGAGTCATTTTTCTAACACAAATTTGTCAACGATTTTCACATTCATGTCTCCAAGCAGCCAACGACAAAAAGTAATGGGATCAAACCACAGCAGGAGAGTTTGAGAAACCCCAGCCATTACCAGCTTAATCAGAACAAGTTTTGATAAGTATTTGTCACTGAGTTTACTGATCAGCAACGTGCGACAATAATACTAAGTATCGGCTGGGGATGGTGGCTCAGGCCTGTAATCCCAGCACTTCGGGAGGCTGAGGTGGGCGGATCACTTGAGGTCAGGAGTTTGAGACCAGACTGGCCAAGATGGTGAAACCTCATCTTTACTAAAAATACAAAAATTAGCCAGGCATGGTGGTGCACGCTGTAGTCCCAGCTACTCAGGAGGCTGAGGCAGAACAATCGCTTGAACCCAGGAGGCGGAGGTTGCAGTGAGCTGAGATTGCACAACTGCACTCCAGCCTGGATGACAGAGCAAGACTCCATCTCAAAAATAAAAAAAACAAAAATACTACTAAATATCATACCTGTGGGATGCAGAAGGGTGACCCAGATAGGCATTTACAGTCCTAAATGACATTTGTTAGAAAAACAGTAAAATTCATAAGAATAATTGGAAAGACCATTAAAATAAGGCTTTAGCAAACTTAATCAAAGAGGAAAAGAGAGAGATCAATAAACAACATCCAGAATGAAAGGGTGGACTTACTAAAATTCAGGGGAGCTCGTTTCTTTTAATTACAAGAATGCCAGGTATGCCCTTTTACCAACGAATTTGAAAATCTAGGTGAGACTGACACTTTTCAAGAAGACACAAATTACTGAAATTAGCCCAAGTGGAAATAAAAAATAAATAAACCAAAGACCATGAAAATTTGTTAAATCATTAAAGAGGAAGTGCGTTTTTGGTGCCCCTCCAAAAAAGGGCACCAGGTCCTGCTGGTTTTAAACAAGAGTTCCAGCAAACCTTCAAGGAAAGGATAAATCTCATCCAGCACAAACTACAGAGCAAAGAAAAAGATGGGATGCTCTCCCACGCATTTTATAAGACTAACATCGCCCTAAAGCTGACACTGGAGTTATAGAGCATGTGACAAATGGACAAATTGCGGTCATCGCTGCTGAAGTTGGAAGGCCCCTGCAGTCCCAGCAGATACCTTCATCCATGCCCCGTGACTTTTTTTTTTTTTTTTTTTTTTTTTTTTTTTTGAGACGGAGTCTTGCTCTGTCTCCCAGGTTGGAGTGCAGTGGCGCCATCTCGGCTCACTGCAAGCTCCACCTCCTGGGTTCACGCCATTCTCCTGCCTCAGCCTCCCGAGTAGCTGGGACCACAGGCGCCCGCCACCACGCCCAGCTCATTTTTTGTATTTTTAGTAGAGACGGGGTTTCACCTTGTTAGCCAGGATGGTCTCGATCTTCTGACTTCGTGATCCACCGCCTCGGCCTCCCAAAGTGCTGGGATTACAGGCGTGAGCCACCGCGCCCGGCCCCATGCCCTGTGACTCTTTACAGAAGTTTTCTACAGATCCTGTCTGAGCTGTAGTTTCCACACTGGTGAAAAGAGGGGTCTGGACTATAATTTGTATCATTTATTTGGCACCTGCCCCTTGCCTTATAACGCACCTGCAAGCAGATGGAATAGCCATATTTTATAATTTAAAAAAAAAAAAAACACTGAAGACTGACTGGATGCGGTGGCTCACACCTGTAATCCCAGCACTTTGGAAGGCCCAGGTGGGCGGATTACCTGAGGTCAGGAGTTTGAGACCAGCCTGGCCAACAGGATGAAACCCCGTCTCTACTAAAAATACAAAAAATTAGCCAGGTGTGGTGGCAGGCACCTGTAATGCCAGCTACTTGGGAGACCGAGGCAGGAGAATCGCTTGAACCCGGGAGACAGAAGTTGCAGTGAGCCGAGATCACCCCACTGCATTCCAGCCTAGGCGACAAGAGTGAAACTCTATCTCAAAAAAAAAAAAAAAAAAAAAGGAAACTGAAGACCTTGCTGTGTTACCTGAGCCCCGAAGCAATGACACCCTTGTAGCAATGAGGATACTCAGATAATAGTTTCTAATACCATACTGCAAGAAAAAGGAACCAGCGCTTCGTGGAGACATGGCTGATTCTAGGGCTGGGCCAAGAATTATATGATTATCCCAGAGCATCTTTTAGCACCATAAAGTAAGGAATTGCTCAGAAAAACCCAAAGTGATGAGTTATGCCAGAGGAACATAGGATCCAATTGAAAGAGTTCCCAATGGCCAAATCCAGAAAAATAAAAAGAACAACGAAATAAAATAAAAGCTGGAGTAATAAAATAAACCTTGTACTATCGGATCCCAATGGCCAAATCTGGAACAATAAAATAAAAAGAAGAGCGAAATAAAATAAAAGCTGGAATAATGAAATAAATAATGTAATATCAGATTCTAACCCACAGTATAAAATAAGTGTGTATGAGTCTATACTGATGTAGATAAATGATTGCATAAATAAATAAGTGGAGAGAATAGACAAATCTCCCATGTGGAAAAATTCCAGGTAACTTTTGTAGATACTACACCCATAGTGTGAGCCACATATAGTGACTTCTTTCCAAAGAGTACAATATAGATGGTGGGAATAGTAACTTCGGAGTGGAGAACCCTGATGAAGACCACCTGAGCCAGGTGATCAAGGTCAACATCAACAGTGATTAGTCATGTTGATAATATTGACCCTTGATGTGATGTGAAGAGAATGGCACTCTACGTCTGTGACCTTCCCAAAACCCAGGAACCCAGTGTAATCATGAGGAAAACATCAGAAAAATCCCAGTTGACAAACATTTTACAAAATACCTGACCAGTTCTCCTTCACGCTGTCCTCAAAAGCAAGGAAAGCCTGAGAAACTGGCACAGCTCAGAGAAGCCTAAGAAGACAGGATGACTAAGTGTCGTGTGGTATCCACCTTCGGGTCCTGGAACAGTGAAAGAACAGTAGTGGGAAGGCCTTAAAAATCTGAATAAGTAATTGACAGTAGTTGACACTATCTGCTTATTAGTTTTGACAAATGCAGCATACTAAAGTAAGATGTTAACAGAAGGAGAAAGTGGGTGTGGGGTGTATGAGAACTCTCTGTACTATCTTTGCAACTTTTCTGTCAATCTAAAACTATTCCAGGCTGGCCACGGTGGCTCATGCCTGGAATCCCAGCACTTTGGGAGGCCAAGATGGGCGGATCACTTGTGGTCAGGAGTTCAAGACCAGCCTGGCCAACATGGTGAAACCCTGTCTCTACTAAAAATACAAAAATTAGCCAGGCGTGGTGGCGCACACCTGTAATCCCAGCTACTCGGGAGGCTGAGGCAGGAGAATCACTGACTGGGGAGGCGGAGGCTGCAGTGAGCTGCAGGAGGCCACTGTGTGGGCAGTGTAGTAAGGAGGGGTAGGAGATGAGATCAGGGAGGCGATGAACCTGAGAGTGAGCAGACCACATGGAGCCAGGGTCTATTGTGAGGACTGTGCTTTTAGCTGGAGGGAGGTGGGATCCATTGTGGGGATTTGAGCAGGAGCGGGACATGATCCAACTTACGGTTGAACAGGATGCCTCTGGCTGCTGGATGGAGACCAGGGCTGGGAGGATAGTGGGTAGATAAGGATAGGAGCAGGAAGAGTGAGGAGGTGACTGTAGTAGCCTACGCCAGGGGTCAACAAACTTCTGTAAAGGGCCAGATAGTAAATATTTTTGGCTTTGCACGTCATACTGGACCTGTCTCAGCTATTCAGTTCTTCTGCAGTAGCACAAAAGCGGTAGCAGACAGGATGTAAATACATGAACATAGATGTGTTCTAATAAAACTTTATTTACACAAACAGGCGACAGGCCAGATTGGCCCCTGGTTATAGCTTACTAACCTCTGATCTAGGTGGGAGATGATGGTGGTTTGGAGGAGGTGAGAATGGTCATATTGTGGGTATATGTCAAAGGGAAAGCCAACAGGATTTGGTGATGAATGGGTGGCAGGATGTCAGAGAGAGGAGACGGGGACAACTCCAAGACACATGCAGTGCCCAGGCCAGTGTTGGACACATAGAAGGTGATCAGTGTGTACGCATCTTGAATCAGCAATGTGGTATTTCATGCCTCTTTGCCTTGTCTTTTCCAGTGGCATGATAGCACCATGAGGGCAAGAGCCAGGTTTCATCCTTGAAGCCTCCCCTCTACCCCCTTTTTTTTTTCAAGCTTAATTCACTTTATTTTTCTTGTATAAAAACCCTATGTTGTAGCCACAGCTGGAGCCTGGGTCCTCTGCAGGGACTCTGGTGGGATCTTGACAAGGTGGTCAGTGAATTCCTGACCTGAATTCCTGAATTCTAGGGAGACTTGGTGAATACAGCCTCCTTCCAGAGGTTGGGGTCAGGTAGCTGTAGGTCTTAGAGACAGCGTCAAAGGTGGCCTTGGCGAAGTTTCCCAGGGTGGCAGTGCAGCCCCTGGCTGAGGCATAGCAGTCATAGATAGCAGCCATCGGCAGCAGCTTCTTGGGCATGGGGGCCGAGACGATGCCAGTGCCCCTGGGTGCAGGGATGAAGCACACCAGCACAGAGCCACAGCAGCCTGTCACCTTACAGGGGACGGTGTGGGGCTTGCTGATCTTGCTCCCCCAGTAGCCTCTGTACATGGGGACAACGGAGAGCTAGGCCAGGATGATGGCCCGTGGATGGCAGTGGCCACCTCCTTGGAGCACTTAACATCCAGAACAACATGCTATTGTAGTAGTCACCAATGGCAATAAATCCCTTGAACCTGGTGCGCTGGCCGGCGTGGGTCTGCTTTTGCACTGGCATGATTTTCAAAACCTCATCCTTGAGCGAGGCCTCCAGGAAAAAGTCAATGATCTCAAACTCTTTGATGGCCAGGAAGAAGAGATAGATCTCCTCCAGGAACTTGATCTTCATGTCCTTGACCAGGCGGCCCAGCCTGGGGACGGACGTCCACTCCTTGTCCTTGGTCTTGCCTCCGCGAGCTCCTCAGCTTTGGCCCAGGCCCTGTCCATGGCTACGACCCCGGCCCCAGATGCCACTGCTGAAGCCTCCACGGAAGTCACCGTGGTTCACCATCCCAGGGTCCCCAGGGCCTCCTCTCCCATCCCCCGACACTGGATGTTTTCTCGAAGAAGAAAGAAGCTTCCCTTCTCTTGACCCATCATTGTCTGATGCGGTGCTGGGTCCATAGTAGGTGCTTTTATAGTCTTGGGATAGACAGATCTTGAGCACAGGCTCTGAAAGCAGATGGGTCCGGGTGCTGGCTCCTCTTCCCCTCGCCTTGGGCACATCTGAGTGTGCTTGGGCGGCCATTACGAAGTCCCACAGACTGCATGCCTTAAACAGGAGAAACTTACACAGTTCATGAGACGAGAAGTCCAAGATCAAGGCTGGTTCCTTCTGAGGCCTGCAAGGGAGAATCTGTTCCTTGCCTCTCTCCTAACTCCTGGTGGTCTTGGACGTCCTCTGACTCATAGAGAACATGTCACCCAGTCTGTCCTCATCATCACCTGTCATTCTTCCTCTGTCTGTCTCTGCGTCCAAATACCCCCTTTATAAGGACACAGACGTATTGGATGACGGCCCACTCGAAGGTCCTCATCTTAATGTGATCATCTGCAAAGACGCTATTTCCAAATAAGGTCACATTCAACGTCTTGTTGGGGACACAGTTCAACCCATAACAGGCATGTTCCCACACTCCTCTCTGCCTCATTTTCTTCTAGTTTCACGCTACATATATAGAAAGTGCTGGCCATAGTCCCTGGCACATTGAAAGCTTTAAATAAATACTGGTTTCTATCCCTAGTCCAATACTCGTTTCTGTCCAATGATAGAGATTTTTGTCTCTATCTCAGTGAGATATTTGTAATTATTTTTCAAAAGCAATACATACACACATTATCCTTTTTTTTTTTTTTTTTTTTTTGTGACACAGCCTCACCCTGTCACCCAGGCTGGAGTGCAGCAGTGTGATCACAACTCACCCCAGCCTCGACCTCCCCAGGCTCAGGTGATCCTCCCACCTCAGCCTCCCAAGTAGCTACAACTACAGGTACATGTCACCACACATGTATTTTTGGTATAAACAGAGTCTCACCATGTTGTCCAGGTTGGTCTCAAACTCTTGGGCTCAGGAGATCCACCCTCCTCGGCCTCCCAAAGTGCTAGGATTACAGGCATGAGCCACCACGCCTGGCCTTCATTTTTTTTTAATGAAAGTATTTCAATAAGCTAAACCCTCCTTTAACCACCAGCCCAATCCCAGTGACTTCCCGTATGAAACTGCTGCTTCCAGCCAGATGTATGAGTTTCCAGATCTTTCCTTTTCCAGTTATGTACTCTCCTAACTCTGTATAAAAATCTCACATTTTAATGGGATTTTATAAATATATACATGGCATCATACTGGGTGTATCACTGTTTTTTTTTGTTGTTGTTGTTGTTTTTAACAGAGT
Source organism: Chlorocebus sabaeus (assembly GCF_047675955.1). NCBI lineage: Eukaryota > Metazoa > Chordata > Mammalia > Primates > Cercopithecidae > Chlorocebus > Chlorocebus sabaeus. The sequence goes on along the minus strand of NC_132905.1, from coordinate 17,072,323 downwards.
CTTGCTCTGTTACCCAGGCTGGAGTGCAGTGGTGCAATCTCGGCTCACTGTAACCTCCACCTCCTGGGCTCAAGCGATCCTCCTGTCTCAGCCTCCCAAGTAGCTGGGATTACAGGTGTATGCCACCATGCCCGGCTAACTTTTTGTATTTTTAATAGAGACAGGGTTTCACTGTGTTGGCCAGGCTGGTCTCCAACTCCTGATCTCAAGTTATCTGCCCTCCTTGGCCTCCCAAAGTGCTGGAATTCCAGATGTGAGCCACCGCGCCCGGCTGGATGTATGATTCTTTAGCCTGCATTTTTCACACTCTAGGATGTCTTGGAACCATTTCCACGTGCCAGCATAAAAAGTCACCTCCTTGGCCAGGGCAGTGGCTCACACCTGTAATCCCTGCACTTTGGGAGGCCGAGGCGGGTGGATCACCTGAGGTCGGGAGTTCAAGACCAGACTGACCAACGTGGAGAAACCCCATCTCTACTAAAAATACAAAATTAGCCGGACATGGTGGTGCATGCCTGTAATCCCAGCCACTCGGGAGGCTGAAGCAGGAGAATTGCTTGAACCTGGGAGGTGGAGGTTGCAGTGAGCCGAGATTGTGCCATTGCACTCCAGCCTGGGCAATAAGAGCAAAATTCTGTCTCAAAAAAAAAAAAAAAAAAAAAACCCACCTCCATCTGTACTGCTGGGTAGGATTCCACTGAATGGATATACCACATTTTCTTTAGCTACGACCTCATCAAGGGAAGTTTAGGTGTTTTCCAGTTTCTCACCAGGATGATGGACATGTTTATACAAGTCTTTTTGCAGGTGTTACTCTGGGTCAGAAAGTAAAAATCCCTCGAGACAGGGATTGTACCAGGGCCCGGTCCTCAGCCCCACTGCACCTCACCTGTGTCAACGCTATGGGAACCCTTCCACCGTCTCTGCCAGCAGATCCCATTCAGACCCCTACAAGATACTCACACTTTGACCTGGAAGAGACCAGAAGCACCCTGCAGTTCGTGTGGACAAGTCTCCCCTCTGACTTACAGTCCCCCCACCCTCATACCTAGGAGAGGGATGGCAGCACTGAGGGTCGTGGGATTCTCTTCCCCGGAGGCTCCCCCATCCTCATGGCCTCTGCGCAGTCCAGCTCCCCTCCGAGCTGGCTCAAGGGGTAACTCGATCCAGGTCAGCTGGTGGAGTATGAGGTAGCGTCTAGCTGAGCGTCACGGTATTTTATTAAGACCGAAATGTGATCGCTACTGTTGTCACACTTTAGCACCCCCAACAATCCCCTTCCAAATGAGAAAAACAGAGCCTCCCCAAATGCCTTTCCCCTGACATCAAAGACAGCGCATGGAACCCTGCCCAGGGGCCGGAGCCCCGGTGACCCCAGGTGTGGCTCCAGAGCTAAAGGGAAGGCCTGGGGGGCGGACGGCGTGTTTTTCCAATTTCAGGCAAAGCAGTGAACTGGGGGGTATCTGTTCATTTTGTTTCCTCTGCGCCTGGGTCTGTAAAGTCAGCGGTTGCCTTTAAAATCCCATTTTCCTTAACGTGTGAGGATTGCTCGTCCTAGGCCATCCATTTATATGGCCATGGGTCAGAGGTCTCAGACTCACATGCCTACGGGGGCCAAGGATCCAGGTAATGTAAACTGAAGCAAGCCCAGTAGAGATGGTGGGAAACTGTAAATGGATGCCCTGGCTGAAGGAGGTAGCTGAAAATCTGGAGAGAGAGCAAGAACAAGAAGAGAAAGGAAAAAGGAGGCAGAGAGAAAAGAGAGAGGATATCCCCCAAGTTTACATATTGCCCATTGCTTCAAAAAAATTTAAGCATACGATGGGCTAAGTAGATATGTCTCCAGGCCAGTTTGCAGGCTCTTGCCTAACTGAACTTATCAACACAGTAGAGAAGCTACCAGTCTGGCTCCCTCACCGGTCTAGAGCAGCGCTGTCCGATAGAGATTTCTGCGATGATAAAATACCTGCACCGTTCATACAGTAACCACTGGCTACATGTAGGTCTTGAGCACTTGAAATAGGACTAAAGAACTGAATCTTTAATGTTATTTAACTTTACTGAATTTCAATACAACTGTAAATAGCTACAGGCAGCTATTTGCTACCATATTAGAAAACATGGCTCTAGATTCTTTCCATGTAGAGAGTATCATCATGCTTGACTACTGCAGAAAAGATCACTCCTTCTTGGGGAGAGTGGATAAATCATACCTGAGACCACCAAGCATTGATCAGAGTCCTAGGTAAATGGAAAGAAAGGAAATACGAAATAATGAGCAGTAAAAGCTTAGGTGTAACCAGATGTCTGCTGGCCCAAGAGCGGTCACTCAGTGTCCTTCCAGTCCCCCACTTCCCAAAGAGTTTCTCATTCAGGGTCACCCTTTAGCGTCTACCGTGTTCTTGGCCATCTACTTACTCCCATTTGCCCAGAGCTGAGCCCTAGGAAGCCACCTGCGGGGACTTCCCTGCTGCCATTGGTCTCCAGGCCTTAAGAGCACACCACTGTCCCACCCAGGGTGCTGCCCGTGGGCCACAGAGATGCAGGGTCCTATGCAGAGGTGAGAATGGCAGTTACACTTTGTCATCTGCCACAAAGTTGCTGTGCCTGGGCCCATGTGTGTCAAGGACTCTGGAAACAAGCCTCACCTTCCAGCACAACCCTTTCTAATCTGAGACCCATTCAAGGGGCCGAAGAGGGACCAGCAGCCACACTACTCTCTTGCCAGCCCCTCTCTCAGATTCCAGGTCAGCTCCCCACAGGGCAACCAGGGCTGCCCCAGATGCCGCTGACCCCTCCCTTGCCTCCCTAAACATCACCATCACAACAAGACTACCTTATGTATCTTTAAAAAATTAATGAGGAGGCCTATAATCCTAGCACTTTGGGAGGCCACAGCAGGGGGATCACTTGAGCCCAGAAGTTCAAGACCAGCCTGGGCAACATCTCTATTTTTTAAAGAAAGAAAAAACATGAATGAGGCAGGGGTTTCCCACCATCCCCCTGCAAAGCTTATATTCTCAAAGATAAATTCAAGGCTTTTGGCCAGGCGCACCTGTCATCTTAGCACTTTGGGAGGCCTAGACTAGAGGATCTCTTGAGGCCAGGCGTTTGAGACCAGCCTGGCCAACATAGCAAAACCTCATCTCTCCTAAATTAGCTAGGCGTGGTGGCACACACCTGTAGTCCCAGCTACTCGAGAGGCTGAGGCTTGAGAATCACCTAAACCTGGGAGGTGGTAGCAGTGAGCTGAGATTGTGCCACTGCACTCCAGCCTGGGTGACAGAGTGAGACTCTGTCTCAAAAAAAAAAAAAAAGTTTTTTGCTTGTCCAATTGTCTAAAAAGAGATCTGTTCAAAATGTTGAAAGTACCCTTTCTTCCAGCGTCTCTACTCCCATCAAGGGTCCAGAGATGTTGCAACCAATTTTTTCTCAGTAGTCAAGCTCAGAGTCCCACGTGCTTCTCCTCCTCCAGCAGCCTTTGTAAGGAGGCAGCTGCCTCCAGAAATCACCTTGCAACTAAAATGTGGGAAAATGTGTAAGATCATAACACAGTGGTAGAAACTAACGTGTGTGTAGCGTCCACTGTGCACCCAACACTGTTCTCAGTGCTCTCATGCAGCGTCTCACTTCTCCTCACCTCATCTGGAAGTGGGTTCAGTTATCAGGTCCATTTATCAGCCAGGCCTCTGGGGTTCACAAGGGTCATGCCCCTCGCTCAAGGTCACACACTGGGAAGTGGTTGGATCCAGGATCCAGGCCCAGGCAGTCAGATTCCAGAGCCTGCACCCTGAACCAGTACTGCAGGGGCTGGTACCCCCACACACGTTTTACCCCATCAACATATCATCATATCACTCTGCCGGCATCATGAAGCGCACTCATGATATGTTTGCCCCATCAGGCTATCATGAGTGCACTTCATGATGCAGGCAGAGTTGGCAGCTGTGCATCGTGTAGGCTCCACTTGGGACGTGGCATCCCTCATGACTCTTGGCTGCAAAGTGCCAGAAACCCAGCTGCATTCGCTTAATCTGAAAAGTTGGTGTATTTGTTCCCCAGGGCTACTGTAACAAAATTCCACCACTTACTGGCTTCAAACAACACACCTGTGTCCTCTTACAGTTCTGGAGGTCAGGAGTCCCTATCAGTGTCACTGGTATTCCTTCTGGAGGCTCTGAGAGGAGAATCGGCTTTTTCACTTTTTTTTTTTTTTCCTTTTGAGACAGAGTCTCGCTCTGTTGCCCAGGCTGGAGTGCAGTGGTGTGATCTCAGCTCACTGCAACCTCCTGCCTCCCAGGTTCAAGCAATTCTCGTGCCTCAGCCACCCAAGTAGCTGGGACCACAGATGTGCGCCACCACGCCCAGCTAATTTTTTGTATTTTTAGTAGAGGCAGGGTTTCTACATGTTGGCCAGGCTGATCTCGAACTCCTGGCCTCAAACAATCCACCTGCCTCAGCCTCCCAAAGTGCTGGGTTACAGGCGTGAGCCGCCGTGCCCAGCCTCCACCCCATGGTCTTGTCCCACAGAGAGAGGTGTTTCCCCAAGGAAACTGAATGGGAAACAGCATGGCATTGGAGTTTGTTGAATGGCAAGTCCGGGGGATAGTGCCTGGCACATAGTAAGTGCTCAGTAAATGATGATCACAGATCATGGCCCACAGCAGGTGTCCCTCCAGGAGCTAATACTTGAAAAGCACAGGATTCACTAAGCAGGTGAAGGCAGGAGAGCATTTCAAGCAGGGGGAACACCTTCAATGAAGGTCCACCATATGGCCAGGGTGACCGTATGTCTGGCCATACCTGGGAAGCTGGGGACCCAGGGGAGTCCTGGTTTGCACCTATCCCCCTAGTATAATACCAGCCCCCTTTACTACAAAACTATCTCTGTTTGGATGAGTAACTGTATGGTCACTTTCCTTGCAGTCAACCTGCTCATTTATAAGGAAACCAAACAGAAAAAGAGGATGAGATTGAACCTAAGGACATCTAACCTTGAGTGGCCAAACCCAGACTAGAACCCGAGCCTGATGACTCCCAATGCAGTGCTTATCCCAGCCCTCAGCTTATGAAGCCAGCCCTTAAAGGCTACATCAGATTAACAAGGCACATTCTCTCTCTCTCTCTCTTTCTCTTCTTGTCACATTTTCCATAGGATTGTGACCAGATCCACGTTGACGACGTCTCATCAGATGACAATGGCCAAGATTTAAGGTGGGAATTTGGGGAGTCAAAAATGCCCATTGATTGATTGATTGATTATCAAGTTCTCCTTCTACTAGAAAGTGGGATGGGAGAGGAGGGCTGCTTATAAGGACAAGGTGTGCCTGCCTCCAGCCAGAACTGGGACTTTGGCGTCTCAAACTCAAAAATTACAACTGGCCAGATGTGGTGACTGACACTTGTAATCCCAGGACTCTGGGAGGCCTTAGCAGGAGGATCACTTGAGCTCAGGAGTTCAAAACCAGCCTGAGCAACATAATGAGACCCCCATCTCTACTATAATAAATAAATGAGTAAAAATTTGTTTAGAAAATCACAACCTCACCCCTCAACCCTACAGTCTCTTGCTCATCACCTCAAATCACTAAACTCTACTCATTTATTGCTATTTTTTCCTGCTGACTGAAGTAATGCATGCATAACAGAAAAAAAATCCCACACTTAACCTGACCTCACCTCCCAAAATCACCACCATTAAGAGTTTGGTATATATTCTTCCAAGATCTGCTCAAAATGTTGAAAATACCCTTTCTTTCAGCTTCTCTCCTCCCATCAAGGGTCCAGAGATGTTACAACCAATTTTTTCTCAGTAGTCAAGCTCAGAGTATCACGTACTTCTCCTCCAGCAGTCTTCATAAGGAGGCAGCTGCCTCCGAATATTTGATTGTATTCGTTAGCATACATATATATATATATATATATATATTTTTTTTTTTTTTTTTTTTTTTAAGCTGACTTTCACTCTTGTCACCCAGGCTGGAGTGCAGTGGTGTGATCTCGGCTCACTGCAACCTCCACCTCCCAGGCTCAAGCAATTCTCCTGACTCAGCCTCCTGAGTAGCTGGGACTACAGGCATGCACCACCACACCCAACTAATTATTTTGTATTTTTAGTAGAGACAGGGTTTCACCATGTTGGCCAGGCTGGTCTCAAACCCCTAACCTCACGTGATCTACCCACCTCAGCCTCCCAAAGTTCTGGGGTTATAGTAATGAGCCACCACACCTGACCAGCATGCATATATTTTTAATATAACAATTGATACAGCCAGTACTTAAAAAACACTTCTCAAATGAATAAGTGGTGTGTCTGGTTTCTAGGGAAAATACTCCCAGGACATGGCTTCCAGGAATCAGGTAACCCATTGCTCAATATGAGACAACTTCAGGCCAGGCACAGTGGCTCACACCTGTAATCCCAGCATTTTGGGAGGCCGAGGCGCACAGATCACCTGAGGTCAGGAGTTCGAGACCAGCCTGGCCAACATGGTGAAACCCCATCTCTACTAAAAATACAAAAGTTAGCCGGGCATGGTGGTGAGCACCTGTGATCCCAGCTACTCAGGAGGCTGAGGCAGGAGAATCACTTGAACCTAGGAGTCAGAGGTTGCAGTGAGCTGAGATCGTGCCACTGCACTCCAGCCTGGGGGACAGAGCGAGACTCGTCTCAAAAAAAAAAAGAGAGACAACTTCCAGAGGAATGTGGGCTGGAATGTTCCAAGCCTACCCCTGGGAAAAGTTTATAAAAACGGAACCATAGTTAATCTGTGCTCATCCAAAATTACCACATTGAGCTTTAGGCTCATCAAATATATTATTAGACAAAATAATGTTTTGGTTATGGGACCAGTTGTTGTAACTTTATTTAGTACCTGCTTCCGAGGTGTCTCTCCCAACTTATTGCAAAAACAGAAATCAAAGTTTCTGTTCCTGAGCCCTGTAAGTCCTTTCAAAGCCCAGCACAATCGGAAGTGATCGGCGGGCAGATGCCGGCTTCATTTTATTCAGCCATTTGGAAAATCCCTTCTGCAGTCAGGACCGGCAAGGAGCAAAGCTCCAGCCCCACCAGGACTTCTCAATTGATGGAATAAATAAACCCTAGATCAAGGTTAATTGGTCCTTTCCATGAAGTCATCGTTGGGAAGCAGTCTTCCTTTCAAGGCAATGAGCAGCATCGTTGTGTTTCTATAAAATTTCCCGTGTAGCTAACTGGCTTGGAATTCAGAGCAATAGTCCTCTGAACCCTGTCTCATGCTGAGCTGTTTGGTACCTCACTTTAAGAATTCTCAGCCCAAGGATGTTTTCTTCTTTAGACACCAAATTCTCCACTTATTCATTCAAGAAATATTTATGGAGTGCCCACTACATCCTAGGTCCCAAGCATGAAATGCCTCTTGTTTTGTTTTTGTCTTTTTCAGTTAGCAGTAAGAACCAGCCTTCAGAGATGCCTCGTTTTGTGCCATGTTCTATTCCAAATGCATTCCATGGGATAACTCATTGCATGTGCACAGCAACCCTATGAGAGATGAGAGAGATGCTTTTATCTTCATCCTCATTTCACAGCTGAGGAATGTGAGGCATAGAGAGATGAAGCAGTCGGCCCAAACTCACATGGCTGGTCAGCAGGGAGGGCAGGATTCAAATCCGGGCAGCCTGGCTCTGGAACCCAAGCTCTTAACAGATCCCCTGTCCATCCCTGTCACTGGTTCCTGCCCTCCCCAAGGGCCTCCATCTCTTAACATCTAGACATCTCCCCATGGTAGCATCTGAGTAAATGGTCAGTGTTCACTTTTTCAAGAATAAATCCATGGCTGGGCACAGTGACTAACACCTATAATCCCAGCACTTTGGGAGCCCTAGGCGGGTGGATCACTTGAGGTCAGGAGTGCGAGATCAGCCTGGCCAACATGGTGAAATCCTGTCTCTACTAAAAATACAAAAAATTACCTGGATGTGGTGGAGGGCACCTGTAATCCCACCTACTTGGAGGGGGAGGCTGAAGCAGGAGAATCACTTGAACCCGGAAGGTGGAGGTTGCAGTGAGCCAAGATCGTGCCCTTGCACTCCAACCTGGGCAACAGAGCAAGACTCCATCGCAAAATTTAAAAAAATTTAAAATAATTTTTAAAAAGTCAAAACAAGGGGCCAGGCTCGGTGGTGCATGCCTATAATCCCAGTACTTTGGGAAGCCAAGGTAGGAGGATCCCTTGAGCCCAGGAGTTCAAGACCAGCCCAGGCAACATAGAGAGACTCCATCTCTCCAAAAAATAAAAATAAGTTATTTTTGTGGTGGTGCACGCCTGCGGTCCCAGCTCCTCAGAAGGCTGAGGTAGGAGGATCCCTTGAGCTGGGAGGTTGCGGCTGCAATGAGCTGTGATGACACCACTGCACTCCAACCTGGGCAACAGAGCAAGACCCTGTCTCAAAAAAATAAAAATTAAAAAATAAACAAAAGGCAAACGGATGTGGATCTGGTAAGAGAAAAAGACACCACTTTTCTTGCGGAAGCTAATGAAAGCTGTGGTCCTGCTGCCCCCCAAATGTACACTCGCAGCACCCGTGCATTTCGAGGGGCTCATGGGCACCTGAAAGCCTACCCGTGGGTCCCTCAGAGCCTGCGGTCTCCCAGTGAAGATGCCCTGCAGCCCCTGCACTAACACTGTCCCTCCCCTCCTCTCTCTGCAGCACGTACAACTTCTCCGCTGATGGCTTCCACAGTTCGGCCCCTGGAGCCAACCTGTGCCTGGGCTCTGGCGTGCACGGCGGCGTGGACTGGATGAGGAAGCTGGCCTTCCGCTACCGGCGGGTGAAGGAGATGTACAATACCTACAAGAACAACGTCGGCGGTGAGTACCGTGAGCCTCGGGCCTCCGAGGAAGGGAAGCTCGTTGGGATGGATGCTGTCAATTCTGTGTCCCTGCTGTGCCAGGCGCCAGGCAGAGAGGTTCACAATCAGTACCAGCCCACTTAATGCAACCCTGACGATACCCTTCGGAATAGAGCACTGGTATTTTGTCACCTTCACTTTGGGGGTGGGAAAGCTGAGGGATGGAGGCTGCATCTGGTCCAAGATCCTTCAGGCCACAAATGGTGCGGGGTGGGCATGGCGGCAGAATACTCTTACCCACAGCCAGAGGCTCTCACAGGGTGGGCCTCCAAGCAGCAGCGTCAGCATCACCTGGGGATATGTTGGAAATGCAGTCTCTGGCCCTACCTCAGGCCTAGCAAATCTGAAACTCGGGCCCAGAATCTGTGTTTTCACAGCCCTGGAATCCCCGCTTGGTATCGGGGAGGACCTGTGCCTTGAGTCTTTGCAGCTCAGATTGTTGTCCTCAGACCAACCACATCGGCATCCCCCTGGAGCTGGTTAGAAGTGCAGGGTCACCAGGAGGCAGAGTCTGCAGTGACCCAAGATTACACCACTGCACCCCAGCCTGGGCGACAAAGTGAGACCCTGTCTCAAAAAAAAAAAAAAAAAAAAAAAGAGAAGTGCAGGGTCTCAGGCCTCATCCCGGGCAACTGACTCAGAATCCGCTCTAAAAAAATTTTTTTTTTACTTTTGAGACAAGGTCTTGCTATGCTGCCCAGGCTGGTCTCAAATTACTTCTGGCCTCAAGTGATCCTCCCACCTCAGCCTCCCAGGTAGCTAGGATTAGAGGCATGCACCACCTGCCTGGCCCAGAATCTGCATTTTTAACAAGCCCGCCAGGTGACTGTGGAGGCATTAAAGTTGAAGAAGCCCTGGAAGTCACGGGTTCTCACACTTGGCTCTCACTGGAACCACTCAAGGAGTTTCCGTTTCTGATGGTCTCGGTATTGCTGCAGCCTGGACATCAGGAGTCATAAAGATCCCTGAGTAATTCTAAGTGCAGCCAAGGAGAGACCGCCCTGGCTTCAGGTACTAGGAACATTTGCTCATTGCCCCAAACAAGAAGTCTGAAGGCACTGGAGGCGAGGCTGGCTCAGCCGTAGTCTAGAGAATTCTGGAGTTCTCTAGAACAGAGGTTTTTAACTGGGGGTAATACTGCACCCTCTCCAGGAGACATCTGGGAGTCTTCCTGGTTGCCACAGTGCCTGGAACCAACTACTGGCCCATAAGGGCAGGGTTTGAGTAGGTGGCTAATAGTGTCTGCAATATACACATTGGCCCCAAAAGCTTCTAGGGCCACCCCCCTCCATTCCTAGAAAGAATAGACTCCCGGTTCTCAAACTGGACAGAACACGCTTCCAGTCCCAGCTCTACAACTTTCTAGCTATGTGGCCTTAGGCAACGTACATACGGTCATCTTAATGAGCCTCAGTCTTTAAATCTATGAAATGAGGGCCAGGCACGGTGGCTCACGCCTGTAATCCCAGCACTTTGGGAGGCCAAGGCGGGTGGATCACGAGGTCAGCAGTTCGAGACCAGCCTGAACAACATGGTGAAACCCTGTCTCTCCTAAAAATACAAAAAAATTAGCTGGGCGTGGTGGCAGGCACCTGTAATCCCAGCTACTTGGGAGGCTGAGGCAAGAGAATCACTTGAAACTGAAAGGCGGAGGTTGCACTCTAGCCTGGGCAACAAGAGCAAAACTCCATCTCAGAAAATAAATAAATAAATCTATGAAACGGAGAATACAAATACTTCTGCTTTCCTGGATTATTGAGAGATTTATTGTTAATGCATACAAAAGGCATGACCCCATGCCTGGTACACAGCAGGCACTCAGTAAATGGTGGTATTTGTCATGAGTTGCTCTCAGTTTTGCTTGGGAGCCTTGGGTTCCTCTGTGTCTTCCACTGTCCCTGGTAGCTTTCCTATCCATTCTTTGGGACAGACACCCTGTCGTGTTCGTGGCTGCGGTGCTAATGCAGACCACGTGCTAAGTGCAGTCCTGGCAGTAGCTAATGTTTATGGAGCACTCACTCTGCCAGTGTTGCCACCGTTTTCATGGAATAGCTCCTTTACTCTTCACAGCATCCCTGTAAGGTAAATGGTTTTATCAGTGGTGTTGCTCAAAAGCAGAAACTGAGATTACAGAGGTTAAGTAACCTGCCCAGCGTCACACAGCCCAGGCAGAAGAGCCCCAGTGGAGTCCCAGGCTGGACGACTCCACCACCTCTGCCCTTCAGGGCCACACTTGGTGGCCTCTCAGATGTGAGTGTGTTGATTGCAGGAGTGAAGGAGCAAGCTCTGGTCAGGTCCCAACCTTTGTACCCAGCCCTGCACGGAGGGAGGAGGGGAGCAGGAGGGCTCTCTTAGGGGAGACAGGGATGGGGTTGGCCAACAGAGAGCATCTGCTCCCCATCCGGGTTAAGGCCCAGGAAATGCCAGGGCTTTGTCAGGCTGCTCTACTCACCCATAGCTGAGAGGAGAGCACCCGAGGCATCAGACGGTGAGGAGGCCACAGCTAGCGGCATGCCAGTCCCCCTCACTATCCCAGCTGTTCCTGCATCACAGAATGAGCCAGGTGCATGGCCGTGGCTTCCAGTCCAGAGATCACCACAGATCCCCGCGATTCCAGGTGTTTTAGAAGGTGTGCTCGGAAGAAAGACATCTGCAAAATACAGGATGGAGAAAATAGTTAGTAAATCACCCTCTAGGAGGCAGGGGTTGGAATCAGGGGCCTTGGCCTGATGTCATTCCTCCCTCTACCGCTTCCCGTGTAGCCCTGAGCAGGTTATTTGACCTCCCTGTGCCTCAGTTTCCTCCTTGTGTGTAAACTGGGGCCAGTGATGCTGCCCAGCATCAGTGGTAAGTGGCTAATAGTGTCTGCAATATAGACAGTGTACACAAGGATTCATGCGAGGATGTTGTGAATTCGCACAGGAAAGGTGCTCAGAACGGCTCTGACACACATATGCTCTCCTTAAGTGGCACCGTTGTTATCTGGGGAAGGTGGGAAGGAGGCCAAGCCTGGAGGAAAACACCGAGGAAGCAGCTTGAAGCATACTTCCCGGCAGGGAGCAAAGTAGGGGTGGTTGGGCAGCTGGTTACACAAGGCAGCACGTCGGGAAGCCCTTTGTCAACTGAAAAGTGCTGAGCCTTGTGAGTTTGTATTGTTACTGAGGGTTCCAGCTAAGGGTCTGTGGGGAAGGTGCAGAGAGAGAGGAAAACCAGAGGCCCTGTGTTCTCCTAGAGTTGATAGATTAGTGAGAAGATGGGACATGTAGCAGTAAGAAGATCCATTCATTCTTCATTCATTCACCCATGTGTCCATCATCAAAGGCCTAGGTTGTGGATTCAACGGTGAACCAAGGAAACAAGATCCCTGTCTTCAAAGAGTTTATATTCAATGGGTGGAGAAAACAGACCATCAATAAGTGAGCAAATCACTTAAATTCTTTTTTTTTTTTTTTTTTTGAGATGGTGTCTTGCTCTGTCACCCAGGCTGGAATACAGTGGCGTGATCTCGGCTCACTGCAACCTCCACCTCCCAGATTCAAGTGACTCCCCTGCCTCAGCCTCCCGACTAGCTGGGATTACAGGCACATGCCACCATGCCCGGCTAATTTTTGTATTTTGAATAGAGATGGGGTTTCACCATGTTGGCCAGGCTGGTCTCGAACTCCTGAGCTCAGGTGATCCACCCGCCTCAGCCTCCCAAAGTACTGGGATTACAGGTGTGAGCCACCACACCCGGCTTTAAATTCTTAATTCAGTCATTTCAGAGAATGATCACAGCTGTAGAAGAAACAGAGGAATATGGTAGAGCGCCCAGTGTGGGCAGTGGTGACCAGGGGATACTTGGAATAGTGGACCCACAGTCCATCTCTCAGGAAGGGATATTTAAACTCAGTATTCTTTTTTTTTTTTTTTTTTTGAGACGGAGTCTCGCTGTGTCGCCCAGGCTGGAGTGCAGTGGCCGGATCTCAGCTCACTGCAAGCTCCGCCTCCCGGGTTTAGGCCATTCTCCTGCCTCAGCCTGCCGAGTAGCTGGGACTACAGGCGCCCGCCACCTCGCCCGGCTAGTTTTTTGTATTTTTTAGTAGAGACGGGGTTTCACCGTGTTAGCCAGGATGGTCTCGATCTCCTGACCTCGTGATCCGCCCGCCTCGGCCTCCCAAAGTGCTGGGATTACAGGCTTGAGCCACCGCGCCCGGCTAAACTCAGTATTCTAAATATTCTAGATGAGAGTCTAATAATGATAACCAAATGCCCAGAGCTGGGGGATGACCAGTACAAGGGAAGAGTCAATCAGTTCAGCTATATTCAACTGCGTAAGTAAAAGAACCACCAACCAAAAAATAACATAAAAAACAACAATGGCTTAAACCGGATAGAAATGAATTTTTTTTTTCTTATATACAAGAGCTGTAGGCTTCCAAAGCTGGCTGAGTACTCTACAGTGTTAGGAGGCCAGGATCTCAGGATCCTTCTATCTTTTCTTTTCTTTTCTTTTTTGAGGCGGAGTCTCGCTCTGTCACCTAGGAGCGACAGATTGTGCAGTGGCACAATCTCAGCTCACTGCAACCTCTGCCTCCCGAGTTCAAGCGATTCTCCTGCCTCAGCCTCCCGAGTAGCTGGGACTACAGGTGCCTGCCACCACACCTGGCTAATTTTTGTATTTTTAGTAGAGACGGCGTTTCACCATGTTAGCCAGGCTGGTCTCGAACTCCTGACCTCAGATGATCTGTCTGCTTCAGGCTCCCAAAGTGCTGGGATTACAGGTGTGAGCCACCCTGCCTGGACCCTTCTATCTTTGTATTTATTTATTTATTGAGACTGGGTCTCACTCTGTTTCTCAGGCTGGAGTGCAGTGGCATGATCTCGGCTCACTGCACCCTCGACTTCCTAGGCTCCAGTGATCCTCCCACCTCAGCCTCCGGAATAGCTGGGACCACAGGCACATGCCACCATGCCTGGCTAATTTTTAAATTTTTTTGTAGAGACAGGGCCTTCCTGTCTTGCCCAGGCTGGTCTCAAACCCCTGACTCAAGTGATCTTCCCACCTCAGCCTCCCGAAGTGCTGGGGTTACAGGCGTGAGCCACCTCACCCAGCCAAAATCAGGATTCTTACTACTAATGAGAAGATCCTTTTGTATTTATATTTTTACTAATTATAAGTGAAAAAATGGATAGTGGATGGCAACTGACAGTATCTACCATAAACAGCAAATGAAAAGTCTCTTAGACCAAAGGAGTTTGACACTTTTCAGAAAGATAAAGAAGGCCAGGATAGCTGGAGTGGGGGGCATGTGGTCCGGGACAGGATGAGAGAGCTGGCGGTGTCCAGATGACATAGGGCCCAGTTTGGATACTGGGGTCTTCTGTGTAGAGAAGACGATGTCTCCATAGCACAGGCAGCATTTTGTCCTAATTAATTATTCCTTCAGCAAATACTGATTGAGCACCAAGCACGGGCCAGCCCCTGCTACAGAAACTGCTGCTATGGTGGCGAACAAGACCGACTTGGTCCCTGCCCTCTGCCCTAGAGTGAATAGCCTAATGGCCAAGGCAGACGCCAAACACATTGTCACACAGATACACTTAAAATTAGAGTTGTGAGAAGTGTTGTGAAGAAGAACTACAGTGTGTTGGGAGAATATAAACTAGAGGGACCTGACCCAGCCTGGAGAGATCAGGTTAGACCTTCCAGAGCAAACAACATTTAAGATGAGGCCTTAAGGCAGGAGGCAGAGGTTCACACCTGTAATTCCAGCACTTTGGGAGGCCAAGGCAGGATTGCTTGAGGCCAGGAGTTCAAGACCAGTTTGGGCCACATAGCAAGACCCTACCTCTAATGAAAAATACAAAAATTAGCGGGACATGGTGACAGGCATCTGTAGTTCCAGCTACCCGGGAGGCTAAGGTGAAAGGATTGCAGGATTGTTTGAGCCTAGGAGACTGAGGCTGCAGTGAGCTGTGATCACACCACTGAACTCCAGCCTGGGTGACAGAGCAAGACCTTGTCACAAAAAAAAAAAAAAGATGAGGCCCAAATGCAGAGTATGAAGGATTTAGCCAAGCAAAAGCAGAAGATGTCAGAAGAGTGGTCCAGGTTCTGAAATGAGATGTGCAAAGGTCCTGGGGCAAGAGACCACTTCGTGTTTTGGGGAACAAACAGGAGGCCTCCAGGCTGGAATGGAAAGGCAGTAGCAGGAGATGAAACTCAGTAGGGACAGGATCATGTTGCTGGGGGTTTTGAACTTTATCTTAAAGCTACTGAAGGCTGAGAGAATGGCAGGTTGAGAAATACCCACAGGGTGGCTCTGGAAGCCAGCTGCCTGGGTGCCGGACCTGTGTCCATTATTTTCTCCCTATGGTGAGCAAGTCAGTCAACATCACAAAGCCTGTTTCTTTACCTAAAAATATAGAAATAAAAATGGTGTCCACCTATAGTGTCATTGTGAGAATGAAATAAATCATGTTAAAAGCAGAACCCGGCACATAATAAGCACTCAAAAGTGTTCATCTTTTTTTTATGTTATTAATCCCCTATCTGTACCATAACAATATAAGCTCTATAATCTGCATATTTTTGTTCATATCTGTATATTCAGTGCCTATTACAATATCAAGCACCTAGAAGGCACTCCTGAATTTTTTGTTGAATGCATGGATGGATGGATAGGTGGGTGGGTGGATGGGTGGGTAGATTGATGGGTGGGTGGGTGGGTGGATGGATGGATGGATATTGGGTGGATGGATGGGTGGATAGGTGGGTGGATGTATGGATGGGTGGATGGATGGGTGGATGGATGGATGGGTGGATGGATGGATGGATAGATGGATATTGGGTGGATGGATGGGTGGATAGGTGGGTAGGTAGATGGATGGGTGGATAGGTGGGTGGATGGATGGATGGATGGATGGATATTGGGTGGATGGATGGATGGGTGGATGGAAGGATATTGGGTGGATGGATAGGTGGGTGGATGTATGGATGGGTGGATGGATGGGTGGATGGGTGGATGGATGGATGGATATTGGGTGGATGGATGGGTGGATAGGGGGGTAGGTAGATGGATGGGTGGATAGGTGGGTGGATGGATGGATGGATGGATGGATGGATGGATGGATGGATATTGGGTGGATGGATGGATGGGTGGATGGAAGGATATTGGGTGAATGGATGGGTGGATAGGTGGGTGGGTGGGTGGATGGATGGATGGATGGATGGATGGGTGGATGGGTGGATCAGTCAGTAGATGGATTAATCTATCAATCTATTGATCTCAGGATAATATTAAGAGAAGCCACTGGATTGAAGTTTACTTTGGATATCATCTGATTTTAACCTTCAGGGTACAGTAGCTAGATTCCTGTTCCCTACCTTTGTCCCCCATATCTTTCTAGTATGATGACTACATCTTTATTTCCTTTGTCCACAGGGTTGATAGGTGCTCCCAAAAGGGAGACCTGGCTACAGCTCCGAGCCGAGCTGGAAGCTCTCACAGACCTCTGGCTGACCCACTCCCTGAAGGCACTAAACCTCATCAACTCCCGGCAAGTGGCAGCCCCTGTTTTCCTCTGTGCCACTGAACTTTCTTGCAGTAGACAGTGGTGGCTCCTGCATGTCCACACTTAGGAGAATTGGACTCCTCAAATTCTCACTTGCACACTTTCCAATTTTTTTTTTGAGACAGAGTTTCACTCTGTCGCCCAGGCTGGAGTGCAGTGGCATGATCTCGGCTCACCACAACCTCTCCCTCCCAGGTTCAAGCAATTCTGCCTCAGCCTCCTGAGTAGCTGGGATTGCAGGCGTGTGCCACCACACCTAGCTAATTTTTGTATTTTTAGTAGAGATGGGGTTTCACCATGTTGACCAGGCTTGTCTTGAACTCCTGAGCTCAGGTGATCCACCCGCCTCGGCCTCCCAAAGTGCTGGGATTGCAGGCATGAGCCACCATGCCCGGCCCAAATATTTAATAAAGCTTAAGTGCACAAGGCTCAGTGGATACCTTGGAGCATAGCTGAGCTAGTAGCTGCAGAGACTTTTCAGGGCCCAACAGGTTTCCAGGTTTCTGAATTCTCCTAAAAGATGAGAACTGGCATTCAGGCTCCAGCTTACTCCAGTCCTCACCTCTCCCTATTGGCCTACACTTTTTCCATATCACTCATTTACATTACCTGCAACTATTTAAGTGTATGGCCCTTGCAATAAACATTTGCTTTTTATATAAGAAAAGTATCCCCCCCATACTACTATTCCCCCCATACTACATTTCACCATGTCAGGCAGCTTCAGGCTTTTAAGAGAGGAACAGCCTGAGAATCCTTGGGCCCTAACATGCCTGAAGATGACAGCCACAGCCTCCAAACCTATCAGATTTCCTGCCAACTGCAGGCTCATGCAGCAGGAGGAGGCCTGGCCTTGTGGTCCCTCTGAGTTCTGATCCACAATCTCCTTTGTCCTTAGGCCCAACTGTGTCAATGTGCTGGTCACCACCACTCAACTAATTCCTGCCCTGGCCAAAGTCCTGCTATATGGCCTGGGGTCTGTGTTTCCTATTGAGAATATCTACAGTGCAACCAAGACAGGTAGGGAGAAGCCACACCTTGGGGGTGATACAGGGATGGAGGGTAGGGTTAGCTTTCCATCCTGGGAATGTGATGTTTAAGGAACATGACACTGGGGAAATGGATGGAATTAGCCTATGGCCATGACTCAGATCCCCAAAACAACCCCCACAGACCACATGCCTTAACTTCTGCTTCTAAAGAAATTGGTTAGGACCACAGTTTTCCAAAGTGTCTGTATGAGTTCAGATACAGGCAAAGCTGCTGTAACAAACACACCCCAAATGCAAGGGCTTGCAAAAGAGTCAAAGCTGTTTTCTCCCTAGTAGAACAGACAGAAGTGAGTGATCCAGGCTGGTGGGGTGACCCTGTCCTCAAAGATATCCAGAAACCCAGGTCTCTCCCGTTTTATTTTTCCACCATTCCTTATGGTTTTATTCTCATGTATGGGTTCAAATCAGAGTCCCGTCGTCATTCTAGTGGGTCTGATATTTAAAGGCCAAGCTCAGAAGGCTATGCACATTACATTCTACTCACTTCCTGTTAGCCCCAGCTTAGTCATGTGGCCACAGGTAGCTGCCAAGGAAGCTGGGAAATGTAGTCCATAGCTGAGTGACTCGTACTGTCACTCAGTCTGGAATGCAGTGGTGAGATCATAGCTCACTACAGCCTTCAACTCCCAGCCTCAAGCAATCCTCCCACCTCAGCCCCCCAAAGTACTGGGACTACAGGCATGAGCCGCTGTGCCAAAATATCTTTAATTAGAAACTTTTTCCATTGTTTTTTCTCTAGAGAAAAAAAAAAATGACTTACAGTACTTTGGCAGCATTTTCTTGAAACAATTTTGGTTTTACTGAAGTTCTAGGGCCAAACATTATGTAAAAGTGCCTTTTGATTTTAAAATTATAGTAATAAGGGCCAAAATGGTTGTTGAATATTTTTCAAC
This sequence comes from Chlorocebus sabaeus, assembly GCF_047675955.1. Classification (NCBI taxonomy): domain Eukaryota; kingdom Metazoa; phylum Chordata; class Mammalia; order Primates; family Cercopithecidae; genus Chlorocebus; species Chlorocebus sabaeus. The sequence continues at coordinate 17,053,931 of NC_132905.1, read as the reverse complement.
AAGATCCTGTCTTTTCATTTTTCCCATTTTTCCTGCATATGTCAAGTACTTTTGCAGGTTTATTTCGAATCTCTTTTTTAAATTTTAATTGTGGTTAAAATTAAATAATATAAAATTTTCACCATCTTAACCCTTTTTCTTTTTTTTAAGATGGAGTTTCTGTCTTGTTGCCCAGGCTGGAGGGCAATGGTGCAATCTCAGCTCACCACAACCTCTGCCTCCTGGGTTCAAGCGGTTCTCCTGCCTCAGCCTCCTGAGTAGCTCAGATTACAGGTGTGCACCACCACACCCAGCTAATTTTGTATTTTTAGTAGAGACGGGATTTCACCATGTTGGCCAAGCTAGTCTCAAACTCCTGACCTCAGGTGATCCATCTGCCTCGGCCTCCCAAAGTGCTGGGATTACAGGCATGAGCCACCGCACCTGGCCATGCACTATACACTTAAAAATGGTTAAGATGGGCCAGGCGCGGTGGCTCACGCCTGTGATCCCAGCACTTTGGGAGGCCAAGACGGGCAGATCACGAGGTCAGGAGATCGAGACCATCCTGGCTAACACGGTGCAACCCTGTCTCTACTAAAAATACAAAACAAAATAATTAGCCAGGCATAGTGGCGGGCACCTGTAGTCCCAGCTACTCAGGAGGCTGAGGCAGGAGAACGGCATGACGGGAGGCAGAGCTTGCAGTGAGCCAAGATCGCGCCACTGCACTCCAGCCTGGGTAACACAGAGAGACTCTGTCTCAAAAAAAAAAAAAAATGGTTAAGATGGCCAGGCGTGATGGCTTACGCCTATAATCCCAGCACTTTGGGAGGCCAAGGCAGGAGGACTGCCTGAGGTCAGGCAGTTCAAGACCAGCCTGACCAACATGGTGAAACCTCATCTCTACTAAAAATAAAAAAATTAGCAGGGCGTGGTGGTGGGTACCTGTAATCCCAGGTACTCGGAAGGCTGAGGCAGGAGAATTGCTTGAACCCGGGAGGCAGAGGCTGCAGTGAGCCGAGACTGGGCCATTGCACTCCAGCCTGGGCAACAAGAGGGAGACTCCATCTCAAAAATAAAATAAAAATTAAACAAAGGTTAACCTGGCTGGGTGCGGTGGCTCACGCCTATAATCCCAGCACTTTGAGAGGCCGAGGCGGGCAGATCACTTGAGGCCAGGAGTTCGAGACCAGCCTGGCTAACATGGTGAAACCCCATCTCTACTAAAAAATACAGAAATTAGCTAGGTGTGATGATGTGTGCCTGTAATCCCAGCTGCTCAGGAGGCTGAGGGAGGAGAATCACTTGAACCCAGGAGGTGGAAGTTGCAGTGAGCTGAGATGGCACCACTGCACTCCAGCCTGGGTGACAGAGCAAGACAGTGTCTCAAACCAAAACAAAGCAAAACAAAAAACAGTCTCCAGCGCAGTGGTATCAAGTGCATTCTGATGGTTGTGCGTCCATGGCCACTTCTACATCGGACAGCTGCAGAGACTCTGGAGCCTGCTCTAAGCCCTGCACTGCCTCCTCCTGCTGTGTTGTCCTGGGCAAGCTACTGACCCTCACTGTGTTTCCGGCTGTCATCGTCCTTCACAGGGGGATGACAACAGTTCTGACCTCAGAAGTTTGCTCAAGAACGAAATGATGAATACCGGGCCTTTGGGAGCACAGCTGCAGGCACCGAGCTCTTAATGAGCGGGTATTGGCTGCAATCTGGGTCCTCACAGAGCGTTTTTTCTTCCCTTCCTGTGTGCGTGCAGGGAAGGAGAGCTGCTTTGAGAGGATAATGCAGAGATTCGGCAGAAAAGCTGTCTACGTGGTGATCGGTGATGGTGTGGAAGAGGAGCAAGGAGCAAAAAAGGTACTTCTTCCGCCTCTCCAACTGCATTTTCCTGCTCTTTTGAGCGCCCCTTGTGGCCTTACAAGGGCTCCTTCCAAGATTTCCGCCACTCCCCGTGGCTGGCTGGGTCCTCCTTCCCAGGCTCCTTGCTTGCCGGTCCATTCCATTTGCAAATCGCAGAAGCATCCTGAGTAATTTCCTTCTACAAATCCCCCTCTCTGCCTCTGGCTGCCGCCCCTGGTAGCCCTGGATTGTTTCTGGGACAACTGTTCGGGAGCCTAGAGACGTTCCGACGGGGCAGGCTGGTGGGGGGCCAGTGCACATGTGTGTGTTTTATTTAATACTTACTGATCATATGTTCCAGGAACCCTTCCCAGTTAATAAAGACAGCATTAAGCTAATGAAAAAGAAAATCCGGCATTTGTGATCTTGGGCCCATGAGGAGAGGGCGGGGGGTTCTGGTGGCCACATCTCTGTTCTTGGAAAAGAAACAGCTGCCAAAGTCCTGGGTCTGGACCTGTCAACAGTGCCCCAGAGAGGCTGCCACCCCCCACCCGGAGGCCTGGGAAGTGGATTGTTAATGTCAGAGAGCTTAATTAGGGGGACCTGGTTTCCCCCATCTCTGCCTGGCAGCAAATCCCAAGGAAATGCAAAAATGTTTAGGGTCTCAGCAGATGAAACCCAGAAGAAGAGGAAAGCCCTGGGGTCCTGGGAGAGGGCCTCGGGAGAGAGGAGCTTCGAAGGCTTTGCAGGCACTGGTCCCTCCACCTGGAAAGCTCCTCCCCTTTCCTGGAAGACACAGTCTCTATTATCAGCCGCCATGAGCCCCGCTGGGAAATGAGCTCTTTCTGAGAGAGAAGGGGAGAAGGGATCTGGAGGGTAGCTGCCAGGGTCAGTCACACTGGTGTGTGGCCAGGCTGTGGGCTGGCATCTGGAGGTGCTGGCCTAACCCCATCCCCTTCACCACCATAACTTTATTGCTAACATCACCATTGTGTTCAGTCCTCCAAAAACTCCTACAAAGTGGGTATCATTGCATCCCTTTTTTTTTTTTTTTTTTTTTTTAGAGATAGGGTCTCACACTGGTACCTAGGCTGGAGTGCAGTGGCACAATCTCAGCTTACTGCAGCCTCTACCTCCAGGACTCAAGCGATCCTCCCACCTCCGCCTCTAAGTAGCTGGGATTACGGACAGGCACCACCATACCTGACTAATTTTTTTTTTTTTTTTTGTAGAGATGGGGTTTTGCCATGTTGCCTGGGCTGGCCTCAAACTCCTGGACTCAAACAATCTGTCCACCTTGGCTTCCCAGAAAGCTGGGATTATAGGTGTATGCCCGGCCACACCCCACTTTATAGATGACAGAGTTTGACACTCAGAGAGGTTAATTAATTTGCCTAAGGTCACACATCTGGCACATGCAAGCCTGCCTGTGTCATGCTCCAAACGCCTGGCAGGGAGGAGACGGACTTACGGTTTCAAACACAGTTGGTTTTCACTCCTGAGCTAGTCAGACAAGAGTAGAGTCCGCCAAAGAAGACTAGGTACACACCCGCCACACACAGAGCTCTTGTGAAAGTCCAGTGTCTGAGGCAGAAGCCCCAGAACGTTAGTGAGAAACACTGTCCACCAGCCACTCTCTCAGCCTGACAAATGGAAGTCACGAGCCCAGGCCGCCGGATGCCTGAGCGGTGTGAAATATGGCTGCAGGACCAGAGGCTTCGCCTGTTTCTGCTGACAGTGTTGTTGATATCTCCATTTTAGTGGGTCACTTGTCTCCGCCTCTCCACGAGTGATGAATCCACTGGCATGTGGAGTCTTTAAGCCTGGGGTAAAGGCAGCTGGAACATTCTCTTTCTTCCATCTTTGCTCGTTCTCTCCCAGAAAAATGAATCACACTTTTTTTTTTTTTTTGAGACAGAGTCTTGCTCTGTCGCCCAGGCTGGAGCGCAGTAGCATCATCTCGGCACACTGCAACCTCTGCCTCCCAGGTTCAAGCGATTCTCCTGCCTCAGCCTCCTAAGTAACTGGGATTACAGGCATGAACCACCACATCTGGCTAATTTTTTGTAATTTTAGTAAAGACGGAGTTTTGCCGTGTTGACCAGGCTGGTCTCGAACTCCTGACCTCAGGTGTTCCGCCCACCTCAGCCTCACAAAGTACTGGGATTACAGGTGTGAGCCACCACACCCAGCCAAAATTACACTCTTTAAATAGGGCAGGATTGGTCAGGTGGCAACCAGAATCTATCTTTGTAAAGAAAGGAAGGCTTGGCCGGGATGAGGGCAGGGTGGGAATGCTAGGGCAGTGAGAAGGTGTTGAAGAGATGAGAGCTGCCCCCATAGGAGATGGTTTTCTGCTTCCCTTGAGTTGGGAATTGTTTAGAAACTACAGAACAAAGAGAAAAGGATACATTCAGAGGACTTTGCTTGAGAAACTTACCTTTTTTTTTCCCCCTCCCTCTCTTCCTCTTTTCATTCCTTCTATGAATATTTCTTGAGCACCTACTATGTGCCAAGAGCCATGCAGTGCAGCAATGAGCATTGCATTCCAAGCTCAACCTTCCTGGGGCCTTTGCACTTGCTGTGTCTTCTAACTGCCCCCACGTTCCCCGACATCTTTGCCAGGGCCTGCTTAAATGACACTGCCTGGAGCGGCCTTTCCTGACCCAGCTCTCAAAAGTAGACAGACATCGCTGCGTTCTACCCTATCTCTCGTTCTGTTTCCTTCCTGGCACTTACCAGGAGATGAACTTATCTTGTTTCTTATCTGTGGGTTTATCTGAGTCTCCAGTGAATGCCCCATAAGTGTTTGTGACCTGTGAGAACACCCCACTGGGGTCTACCCCTTGCACCTTTATATATCTTCCTTTGCTCGCCCAGGGATGCTCAACCTGGGATGCCCTTCCCTTCAGTGACCTGCTAACTACAAAGCACTCATTCTTTTTTTATTTTTTATTTTTTTGAGTTGAAGTTTCACTCTTGTTGCCCAGGATGGAGTGCAATGGCGCGATCTCAGCTCACTGCAACCTCCGCCTCCTGGGTTCAAGCTATTCTCCTGCCCCAGCCTCCCAAGTAGCTGGGACTACAGGTGCCCACCACCACACCCAGCTAATTTTTGGTATTTTTAGTAGAGACGGGTTTCACCATGTTGGCCAGGCTGGTCTCAAACTCCTGACCTCAGGTGATCCGCCCACCTTGGCCTCCTAAAGTCCTGGGATTACAAGTGTGAGTCAGCGCGCCTGGCCTCCTCATTCATTCTTCAAGGTCTGGGTCTCATGTGCCTCTTCTCCCCTGAGACATCCCCATCCCATTCACTTCTACCAAAAAAGAGACTGCTTCCTCTGGCTGACTCCCATGACATTTTATTTACACCTGCCTTGATGATTTCTTTATGTTCTTCCTAAGGTAGTCTTATCTTTTAAACTACTGAGAAACCCCAGCATTCTTTCCTCCATATACATGCACATATATATACAGTTTGTCCTGCATCCTTCCTTTTTCCTATTTATCTAGATATGTCCCTGGCTACCCAGGAGGCTGAGTCAGGAAGATCAGCTGAGCCCAAGAGCTCAAGGCTGCAGTGAGCCATGATCTGCATTGCAGCGTGGACAACAAACCGAGACTCCATCTCTAAAATTAAAAAAAAATTAATGAAACGAAATTCAGCTGGGCATGATGGCTCATGCCTGTAATCCCAACACTTTGGGAGGCTGAGGTGGGTGGATCGCTTGAGCCCAGTAGTTTGAGACCAGCCTGGGCACCGTGGTGAAACTCTATCTCTACAAAAAATACAAAAATCAGCCAGATGTGGTGGCATGCATCTGTAGTCCCAGCTACCTGGGAGGCTGAGGTAGGAGGATCACTTGAGCCTGGGAGTTTGAGGCTACAGTGAGCAGAGATCATGTCACTGCACTCTAGCCTGGGCAACAGAGGGATACCCTGTCTCAAAAAAAAAGAAAAAAAGAAAAGAAAAAAACTCCCTATCCTGACAATAACTTGAAGCAAGTACCACCTGCTGCAAAGAAAAGGAAAAGATAAAAACAAAAGCTATGAAGAAAACAGATTAGTGTCATCCTGACCTGGCTATAGCTACAGGGGCCTGCTCAACACCCTCCAAGACCAGCTCTGTTTCTTCACAGTGGAGATTGACAAATGTTGGGGAGGGGTTCCAGCACCGAGCTGTGACTTTCTTCTTGAAGTAACAGGATTGAGAGCACTTCAGCCTCCAATTCCTGGCCTCAAGCAATCCTCCCGCCTCAGCCTCCCAAAGTGCTGGGATTACAAGCATGGGCCACAGTGCCCAGGCAAGAACAAATTTTTAAAAAGGAATCACTTTCCCACTGTACAATTTAACACCATGTCAGTGCACCGCCTAAGACCACGATAGTACCAACGGGGGCAAGAGGGTCCAACAGTGAACACGCTGGGCAGTGCTGGATGAGCCCGTCAGGGCAGGCTCTAAGTGAATAGAAATGGTCGGCCATACTGGTGGGTACTGGCTGGATGTGGGTCTGCCAGCAACATCAAGTGCCTCATAGTTTGGGAAGTCCCCACATGCTAGACTTAACTGGGTTGACTTCTTTCATGCCATCTAACCATGGGCGTGGGATCCAGGGACGGGGGCAGGGGCATAACCTTGTGGCTGGTGTTCTGTGTTTCAGCACAATATGCCTTTCTGGCGGATATCCTGCCACGCGGACCTGGAGGCACTGAGGCACGCCCTGGAGCTGGAGTATTTATAGCAGGATCAGCAAGCATCTCCACCTACCATCTCACCCTCAGACCCCCTCGCCTTCCCCACCTCCCCACCGAGAACTCCAGAGACCCAGATGCTGGACACCAGGCAGGGGCCCCACAGCCGAGACGTTGTGTCCAGTGACCATCTCAGAAGCCGTCCATCAGTCCAAATGAGGGTTCCGAGAGTATTTGACTTTGGGGCAAAGGGCTGGCTCGGAGTCTAGACTGTTCTGTAAGACTCACAGAACAAAAGCAAGGAATTGACGACTTGGGGGAGGCCTGGTGATGAGGAGGGGACGGGTTTGTCTTGTCTTCTTTTTAATTTATGGACTAGTCTCATTACTCCGGAATTATGCTCTTGTACCTGTGTGGCTGGGTTTCTTAGTCATTGGTTTGGTTTTGTTTTTTGAACTGGCATGTGGGGTGGTTCACAGTTCTAATGTAAGCACTCTCTTCTCCAGGTTGTGCTTTGTGGGGACAATCATTCTTTGAACATTAGAGAGGGAGGCAGTTTGAGCTGTTGAAAAGACTATTGCTTAGTTTTGTTTTTGAAGACCCTACTTGACGTCATGTGGACAGTGCACGTGCCTTACGCTGCGTCTTGTTTTCTAGGAAGAGGGGGATGCTGAGAAGGAATGGGTGCTTTGTGATGGATAAAAGGCATTAAATAAACCACGTTTACATTTTGAAGTGGGGGTAGGGTGTGGTTACTTTATTACCACTCGAGGCTTCCAAATGTGTTGGCCTTTTTAAGGACTTTATCAGTTGCAAAGAATAAAATCCAACTCACACTGGCTTAAGCCAAGAAAAGTGGAGTAGGGGGAGGGAGGATGGAGAAGAGGGAGAAAAAAAGGGAGGGAGGGAAGAAGAGAGGGAGGGAGGGGAAGAAGGACAAAGGGACAAGTGTCTCCAGGAACTTTAGGTGGTATCTGTCTGGATCCAGGTGATCAGATGAATTTCTCTCATGTCACCTTAATTCTCAGGCAGGCTCTTCCCTGTCTGGCAAAGATGGCTCTAAGAGTCCTTCAGCAAAACCACACAGACAGACAGAGACCACCTTCTTCACGGTGGTGCAGCGAAAGCCTCAGGACTGTAACTCATTGGCCAAATTGTAGGCTTAGGCAGCTCATGGAGCTGGATTTAGGGTTGGATTCTGTCACAAACAGCAAGTTGAAGAAGCTGATCCTCCAAGGGAAAGAAAATCAGTGAGCTGTTATGAAAAGAATTGGGGGAATTGAGGGTCGGACTGCAAAATGCAACTGACTCGCATTCCAGTGTTAGGACTTCATTTTCCCGTGGATGGGATATGAGTGAAGGATCCAGTGTAAGGGGCAAGGAGGGACATCTGGAGAAGTTCTGAAGACATCTGGAGCACTGCCACTACCCAGAGTAGACCAGGCAGGACCTGGGTCTATCTAATTGGATGCTAAGCAGGAATATAGGCTCCTTCCTTATTAATGTTGGTAAAATCCTGGATTGTTAGTCAGCTGACCCATGTCATGGGAGATGGAGATCTTAACCACTGGAGTCTCAGAGCTAGAATCTCTGATCATTAGAAAACTATCACCGGCCAGGCACGGTGGCTCATGACTGTAATCCCAACACTTCGGGAGGCCAAGACATGTGGGTCACTTGAGCCCGGGAGTTTGAGCCCAACCTGAGCAATATGGTGAAACCCCATCTTTACAAAAAATACAAAAATTAGCCAGGCGTATAGCATGCACCTGTAGTCCCAACACCTTCAGGAGGCGGAGGTGGGAAGAGCTCTTGAGCCCAGGAGGTTGAGGCTGCAGTGAGCCATGATCACACTGCTGCACTCCAGCCTGAGTGACAGAGCAAGACCCTGTCTCAAAAAAAAAAAAAAAAATCCATTACCAAGGGTCAGATAGACTCCCTTACTAGACTCTGAGTTTCTCAGGGGGTAGGTACTATTGGTTTCATCTCTGTATCCACAGAATCAAGCACAGAGCCTGACACAAAGTAGAATCCCATTATAGATGGGATAGAATGAAGGATGGAAATATAAATGGAACCACAGCCAGATGGATGATAATATGGGTGAATGGCCATTAGGACAAATGGATAAAATGGAGGGTTAAATAGTTGAGTACGTGGGTAGATGAATGGTTGGTTAGGTGATTGATTAGATGATTAATTGGAAGGTGGGCGGGTAACTGGGTGACTGAAAGATGGATAGATGAATGAATGGATACCTACTTGGGATGACTAAATGGATAGTTGGATAAATCATGGATGTATGGATGAACAGATAGATTATTGGATAGATGACCGGATCAATAACCAAATAGTTGTGTGGTGAGATGAATGAATAGATGGTGGTTTGGATGAGTGAATGGGTGGGTGGTTTTGAGGAAATATGGATAGATGGTTAGGTGTGTTAGTGGATAATGAGTAGGTTGTTTGGATGGGTAGATGGATGGAATGATTGATAGTTGGTGGTGGTTGATAGTAATATTACGATGGGTATGTGGATGAGAGGACAGTTTAATAGGCAGGTGGATGGAAAGTTAAATGGAAATGAAGTGTGATGGTTAGATGGATAGAGAGTGGAATGGAGGTGAAGAATCTTTAATGTTGCCTAAAATACCTGAGTCAACCTCACGATTATCTGCCAGTTTAGGTTTCTTCTAGAATGAGTGGTGGAGCTTTACTGGATAAGCTGACTTCTAGCTGGAGTGGATAAAGAGACTGGAGTAGAGCCACCCAGTCACCAACCATCCACTGGGAGTCAGTGATGTGAACACTCCTGAATCCCCCCGACTCCCCATTGTTTAGCACCCTTGCACACAGAAATCCACTTATAATCATGATCTACCCATCTCTCCCTTCCTGCTACCATCAAAACCTGCTGTTGGAGAAAATTCTGTTTAGGGTCCAACAAAGGGTAAATTACTTATTAAGAAATTTTTTTTCTTTTAGTAGGATTTCATTTGAAACACAAGTAGAATTTCAGCTGTGCACACAGGACGTTTTGGGTGAAACAGATCTTCCCCTTGATCCTGAAATTAAACTACTTAAGTGATCAACTACTTTTTTGTTGTGATGAGTAAATGTCAAAGACTAGTGCTGACAAAAGCTAACAGTCCACAGTCTTTAAGGTAAGTGTTTTAACTTGAATTCCTTCTGGATGACTCAGAGTTTCTGGGGAGTAAGGATAGTGTTTTTCTCATCTCTGTATGCTCATTGCCCATCACAGAGCCTGGCACAGATATGGCACTTAATGAATGTTGGATGGCTGAATGGATGGGTGAATGAGTAGATAAATGGTGGATGGATGGATGGATTAGTGGATGGTGGATGGATGGAGGGACAGATACATGGATGAATGGATAGGTGAATGAGTGGATGGATGGATGGATGGATGACAGGTGGACAGATGGGTGGTTAGGTGGATAGATGGATAGATGGATGACTGGGATTTCATGGTCCCAAGCTTCTTGACTTCACTGTTTCCCCAGCAGTATGTTGCTGCTCTCCAGAACATTCTTAGAAGTAGAGTAACTGGACTATTCAGGACTCACATACAAAAACTCTTGGCCTCTCAGAAGTCCAACCTTGACTCCAGAACTTCCTGAGCAGCCCAGCAGAAGGATAGAGACCCACAAAAGTGCCCAGGTTGGCCTCAAGGATGAAAGAATTTGCATATCCAAGGGATTTAGAAGTCAGAGAGATACCATTTGGATTTTTTCCATTGCAAATGACAGAAACACTATCAAAATGGCTTAAACAAAACAATTCATCTGCTCACTTGACTAAAAGATTCAAGAATGTGTGACCTCAGACCCCTTCAAATGCAGAACTCAAGACCCATCTTTAAAATTCAATTTACTTCTCTGCATCCCTGGACTCTGTTTCCTGTTATTTGTCTTCGTTTGTAGGCAACATCCACATTCTTAGAGTGGAAGCTGTGGAGGGCATAATCCAACAAAGATTTTCATGAGGGAAGCATTGCTTAATTTTTAAAAGATAACTGCCTAGGGCCGGGCACAGTGGCTCAAGCCTGTAATCCCAACACTTTGGGAGGCCGAGACGGGTGGATCACGAGGTCGGGAGATCGAGACCATCCTGGCTAACATGGTGAAACCCCATCTCTACTAAAAAATACAAAAAACTAGCCAGGCGAGGTGGTGGGTGCCTGTAGTCCCAGCTACTCGGGAGGCTGAGGCAGGAGAATGGCGTGAACCCGGGAGGCAGAGCTTGCAGTGAGCTGAGATCCGGCCACTGCACTCCAGCTTGGGCGACAGAGCGAGACTCCGTCTCAAAACAAAACAAAAAAACAAAAACAAAAACAAAACAAAAAAGATAACTGCCTAGGACAGATAATCACGTTAAATGTATTATGTGAGTTAATAAATGTCCTTATTGTTTAAATATTTTGAGTTGTTTCTTCCTGAGTTACTTGCAGCCAAAAGCACTCCAACTTATATAGCACATAATAAATAGCATTACTAGTGTTTTTTTTTTTCTTTTTTTTTTTGGGGGGGACGGAGTCTTGCTCTGTGGCCCAGGCTGGAGTGCAGTGGTACGATCTCGGCTCACTGCAAGCTCTGCCTCCTGCCTCCTGGGTTCATGCCATTCTTCTGCCTCAGCCTCCTGAGTAGCTGGAACTACAGGCGCATGCCACCACACCCAGCTAATTTTTTGTATTTTTTAGTAGAGACGGGGTTTCACTATGTTAGCCAGGATGGTCTCCTGTCCTCGTGATGCACCCTCCTTGGCCTCCCAAAGTGCTGGGATTACAGGCGTAAGCCACTGTGCCTGGCCAGCATTACTAGTTTTTTCATATCACATGGGCTCCGATTTCTACTCAGGAAATCAGTCATTCATATTGCCAACAATTGGAGCAGGGCATTTCTTCATCAGATATTTATTGAGCATCCAAAATGCATTAGGCAGTGTCCCAGGCACTACAGACTAAATCTGAATAAGATTTGAGTCTTTCCAAAAAAAAAAAAAATTGATCTGTTTGACCACCTGAAAAAAAACATAAGCAGAGACAAAGGAACATTGAAATTCAGATCACAGATAAGAGCAAGAGTTAGTCCCCTAATCTCCCTCATACATAAAGAGCTCTTAGAAATCAATAGCAGGTCAACAACCAAATTTAAAATGATCAAAGGCTATGAACAGACTTTTTTTTTTTTTTGAGACAGAGTCTTGCTCTGTCACCCAAGCTGGAATGCAATGGCATGATCTTGGCTCACTACAGTCTTCGCCTCCCGGGTTCAAGTGATTCTCCTGCCTCAACCTCCCGAGTAGCTGGGGTTACAGGCACGTGCCACCATGCCCAGCTAATTTTGTATTTTTAGTAGAGACAGAGTTTCACCGTGTTAGCCAGGCTGGTCTCGAATTTCCAACCTCAGGTGATCTGCCCACCTCGGCCTTCCAAAGTGCTGGGATTACAGGCATGAGCCATAGCATGGCCAACATTTTATATTTTTTAAAATGCAACTGGTTCTTGTTTTTTGTTGGTGGTGGTTTTTGGTGTTTGGTTTTTTGATTTTGTTTTGTTTGGTGGGGGGCGGGGGTTGTGTGTGTGAATTTTCTGGTTTTGATTGTTTTTTTAGACAGGATCTCACTCTGTTACCCAGGCTGGAATGCAGTGACAGAATCACAGCTCACCGTAACCTCAAACTCCTCAGCTTAAGCAGTCTCCCCATCTTAGCTTCCCGAGTAGCTGGGATTACAGACATGAGCCACCACACCCAGCTAATTTGGTTTTAAAGCTTATAAAAAGATGCTCAGGCCAGACATGATGGCTCACACCTGTAATCCCAGACCTTTGGGGGGCCAAGGCGTGAGGATGGCTTGAGGCCAGGAGTTCCATACCAGCCTGCAACATAGTGAGACCCCCATCTCTACAAAAAACAAAAATAAAAAAATTAGCCAGGCCTGGTGGTGCACGCCTGCAATACACGCTACTCGGGAGGCTGAGGCAGGAGGCTCACTTAAGCCCAGGAGTTCAGGCTGCAGTGATTTATGATTATGCCACTGCACTCCAGCCTGGATGACAGAGTGAGACCCTGTCTCAAAAAAAAAAAAAAAAAAAAAGGCCAGTGCAGTGGCTTATACCTATAATCCCAACACTTTGGGAGCCTGAGGCAGAAGGATCACTTGAGTTCAGGAGTTCAAGATCAGCCTGGGCAACGTAGTGAGACCCTGTCTCCACAAATAATTTAAAAACTTAGCCAGGTGTGATGGCATGCACCTATAGCCCAAGCTACCAGGGAGGCTGAGGTGGGAGAATTGCTTGAGCCCAGGAGGTCAAGGCTGCAGTGAGCCGTGATCATGCCACTGCACACCAGCCTGGGTGATAGAGAGAGACCCTGACTCAAAAAAGAAAAGAAAAAGTTCAACCTCATAGCAAGAGAAATGCAAATACATTCATTGTCCACATTCGTTGAACAAAAATCTGAGAGTTTCATGACTCACAGTACTGGTGAAGCTCATGTATTGAAAACGGTGAATGGATTACCTATAAGAGCACTTTATTTTTACATTTTTTAAATTTTTTATTTTTGTAGAAACAGGGTCTCACCATGTTGCCCAGGCTGGTCTCAAACTCCTGGCCTTAAGTGATCTTCCCGCCTCAGCCACCCAAAGTGCTGGGATTACAGGCATGTGCCATCTCGCCTGGCCCTATAGGAGCATCTTAAAGGTCAGATGTCAGCTTCGGAGGCTTTTCTGTCAATAACCTGTGGCCCTACGGAGCTTGTTTCCAGCCTTGGTTGCCCCCAGATGGCATCACTAGCCCTTTCTCTGTGTGCCCCACAGCAGTGAGTAAAGGCTGTGGCCATGTGGGATGTAGCAAGAAAGGCTCCCTTCTCAGCCCCCATTGCCCAGCACAAGGTGGTCTCAGTGGTCTGAGAGCCAGGGACCCCTGGGAAAATCCTGTTAACAAGTTTCAAAGTGGCTGGAATACGTCCACTCATCCATGCTCCTACAGCTCACCCATTCGCAATTTTCAGTGTGATGAAGGCACTCTCCCATCTGTCACTCATCTGTCTGATTTCATCAACCTCCTGTAAGCAGCTGTATTCCTTAATTTCTTTTGAGACCAAGTCTCACTCTGTTGCCGAGTCTGGAGTGCAGTGGCATGATCTCAGCCCACTACAACCTCTGCCTCCCAGGTTCAAGTGATTCTCATGCCTCAGCCTCCCAAGTAACTGGGAGTACAGGTGTGAGCCACCACACCCGGCTAATTTTCATATTTTTAGTAGAGATGGGGTTTTACCATGTTGGCCAGGGTAGTCTCGAACTCCTGATCTCAGGTGATCCACCCGCCTCAGCCTCCCAAAGTGCTGGGATTACAGGTGTGAGCCACCGCCCCCGGCCCCTTAATTTCTTTTATATCCTTTTAAAGTTTCTTTATGCAAATATGATCATGTATTTCTTATGTCTTCTTCATTGTTACACAAAGGGTGGCATGTGCCATTGGCTTTTTTTCACTTAGCGATGTGTTTTGGAAATAGATCTGTGTTATGCACAGGTCTATTATTTACCAGGTGCTCGTTTCAGCTTCTGGATGCAGAGGTGAAAACGAGCAGATGAGGCCCAAACCGTCACAGAGCGCAGGGAACTGGACAGAAAAGCAGCCCCACTGACACTGGGAGGCAGCCTTTGCCGGGAGTCAGTCGGTCCCACAAGAAGAAAGGTTTTCGCCAGCCAGGAACAGGGAACCAGCACACACACCCCAGGCACAGGCTTCGTTCAGGCTTAAGCCACAATCTGTGTCCCCTTCCAAGATCTGCCTTGAGGTCAGCAGGAGAGGAGGGGTCGTGGGAGCCTCTACAGGGAGGGGAAGGTGGGTCTTGGAGGCCTAAGTTAGCCAACTTCAAAAAGACCCGTTGAAAGAGGTTCCAAGAACAACTTCTTGACAGAGATGGCGGCATCTCTCCAGGGAACACTCAGGGGCCATATGGGGTCTCGGTGCTTGTCCAGGAGGTAAAATATTGAGGATCTTTTTTCTAGCTGAGATTTTAACTTTTAGGGCACACAGCATGATACTGTTAGCTCAAAGACGGAGCCTGCCTTCTTCCCCAGTGCAGAGTCACCCCAGACAGTGCTGGAGTCCGGAAGCAAGGATTGGGCGAATGCAGCATAGACTCCCCGGAACAGCATGGGGGTTGCTGTGGACTCGCTGGTCACCTCTAAGGAGGTGACATTTGAGCTCAGACCAGTACGACAAGAAAGGCCAGGAACAGCATTCCAGGGAGAGGTGCAGGAAATCCACTGTTCCAGGCAGGACAAAGGAAAGAAAGGAAGCCGGTGTGGCTGGATGCCAAGGTCAGAGGGGGCGAGCATGATAGAGCGCAGGGGCAAGGCCGAGCCAGATCTGGTGGGACCCTATTCATTTTGGATTTTAAATTGTATTCTAACTCCAGTGAAAAGACATCCGAAGGTTTTAAGCAGGGTGCTTGAAACCAATCAGGTTTTAAACAGGAGGGTGCTGTGATGTGATTGATATTCTCAAAATCACCCTGGTGCTGTGGAAAGAATGGTTAGAAGGGGCAGGATGAAACGTCTGGGCAAGGGATTCCTTCATACATTCTAAATGGTTTGGTTTGGTTTGTTTTTTTAATTTTACAATTAATATAAAGTTTATTGCACAAATCTCAAGCATTTTTACGTATGATTATGCTGGGATAATCACAGCACCCAGATCAAGATGGAAAACGTTTCCAGGCGAAAGGCTGGCTCCCTCGCACCCCTGCGCAGTCTATATCCGCATTCCATGACTGTTCTGGTTCCTGTCGCTAATATAGTTTGGCCTGATCTAGAACTTCATATAAATGGACTCAGAGCGTAATCTTTGGTGCCTGGCTTCTTTGACTTAGAATGTTTTTGTGATGTACTCCTGTTGTTGCATTCTGGGAAGAGGAGAATTCGCGTTAAAAAACGCTGGACCATTTTCCCCTAATATTTTGAGCCCCATGATGCAAGCTCGGCGCCCGAGAAGCTGTGCTCATCTGCAACCACCAGAGGGCAGTGCGGCTCCACAGCTGGCCCAGCCGCCCGCAGGTGCCACCTGAAGTGGGACCAGGAAGGAGGAATAACGCAAGCCTTCCGATAAAGGATTCCGAAGGCGTCTGCTTTGGGCTGCGCCGGGCTACGGGGATTGCTCTGATGATACTGCAGCACCGTCGACGATATGTTAGACCCAGGAGGTCGTGGTAAGGTGACCTTCTACAGTGACCACAGTGGTGGCCTCAGTTGACACAATGTCTATGCAGGAAGTAGATGGACACTGTGGTGGCCTCGAGAGTGGCCCAGCCACCTACAAGGCTGGGAAACGCTATTCCTGCACTCTGCCCAGCTTTAGACATGGACCGCGCCAGTGTTTAATAATATAATTGTAATAATGGTTTAAATTGTCCAGGAGAAATGTTAGGTTGGTAGGTTGGTTGGTCGGTTGGTTTGAGATAGGGTCCCAATTTGTTGCCCAGGCTGGAATCAAGTGGTGCGATCACAGCAGCCTCGACCTCCCAGGCTCAAGTGATCCTCCTACCTCAGCCTCCTGAGTAGCTGGGACTACAGCCGTGCACCACCACACCTGGCTGTTTTTTTGTATTTTTTGTGGAGATTTTGCCATGTTGACCAGGCTGGTCTCAAACTCCTGGGCTCAAGCAATCCACCCACCTCAGCCTCCCAGAGTGCTGGGATTACAGGTGTGAGTCACTGAGCCCAGCCAAATTTATTTTTATATCCAGAAGTTCATTTGAGAATGATGATAATCCGGCTCTGGCCAAATGCTGATTTTAAAATTCGACCATTTGGCCGTGTGCAGTGGCTTACGTCTATAATTCCCAGCATTTTGGGAGGCCGAAGCGGGAGGATCGCTTGAGCCCCAAAAGTTTGAGGCTGCAGGCATGATCACACCACTGCACTCCAGCCTGGGTAACAGAGAAAAGCAAGATCATGTATCAAAAATCTAAAAAAAAGGCCGAGCCAGGTGGATCACTTGAGGTCATGAGTTCAAGACCAGCCTGGCCAACATGGTGAAACCCCGTCTCTACTAAAAATACAAAAAAATTAGCTGGTCATGGTGGTGTGCGCCTATAATCCCAGCTACTCAGGAGGCTGAGGCACAAGAATCACCTGAACCCAAGAGGCAGAGATTACAGTGAGCCGAGATCACGCCACTACACTGCAGCCTGGGTGACACAGTGAGACTCCATCTCAAAAAAAAAAAAAAAAAATCTCAAAAATGAAAAAAACTCAACCATTAAGTATTTGGTATTTGTTTGGGGTTTTGGTTTTGGATTTGGTTTTGGTTTTGGTTTGAGACAGAGTCTCGCTGCTCTGTTGCCCAGGCTGGAGCGCAGTGACATGATCTCGTCTCACTGTAGTCTCTGCCTCCCGGATTCAAGTGATTCTTGTGCCTCAACCTCCTGAGTAGCTGGGACTACAGGCGCGTGCCACCACACCTGGCTGATATTTGTATTTTTAGTAAAGATGGGGTTTCGCCATGTTGGCCAGGCTGGTCTTGAACTCCTGGCCTCAAGTGATCCTCCCACCTCAGCCTCCCAAAATTCTGGGGTTACAGGCATGAGTCACAGCACCCAGCCAAGTATTTGGTGTTAGATAAACTCCAGCTCTAGGTGATGGGGGAGCCTCTTTGCCCTTGATCCCCTACCCCACTCTGTGGGAATCTGGGCCCACAGAGACCTACCCACCTCTGTGGTAGGTCTTAGCCCCTGAAGTCTACTGGCCCCTTTGTGGGGTCATAAGAAATGCGTAGTACATATTACATCAAGACCCCGTACAGCACATGCATACATGTGTGTATAAATAGGAGTGTATGTATATCATGTATGTATGTATAACTAAGTTCCACAAAGCAATGCTTCCCAAACGACTATGATACATCCTGTAATTTTTCCATCCTGCTCTGTTTTTCAGTGATGCAGGTTCCAATCTGCAAAATCAATTTCACAACCCATGGATTGGAAAACACTGGTTTAGAACAAGGATTGGCCAATAAGCTCATCCATGTGATTGTTTTCATAAGCCCCATTTAACAGAAGGTGAAACTGAGACTGAGGAGGTGTCGTGGCTTGCCCGTGGTTCACAGCTGGAGGCAGGCAGAGCTGAAACTCCGATCCTGCACTCTCTGACTCAGGTTGCAAACTCTGGTCCACAGATACATTTTATTACTCTTCACATGATTTTTTTTCAAACTTTAACCTGATTCTGTAAAACTTGGGTGATTTCACTCGAAACGTAATTTTCAACTTCTCTAAAATCCAAGTGGATCCCTGGCCTGCATTTGCACATAAGCAGCTAAAGCCATCCCATGGCTGCCCCGTGAGCTGACTCAGGGGCTCTCCAGGTTGATCCGTTCGCCACAGTCCTCACCATGCTGTGTTTTCTTTTTTGAGACAGAGTCTCGCTCTGTTGCCGAGGCTGGAGTGCAGTGGCACAAGCTTGGCTCACTGCAACCTCCAACTCCCGTGTTCAAGCAATTCTCCTGTCTCAGCCTCCCGAGGAGCTGGGATTACAGACATGCGCCACCACGCCTAATTTTTTGTATTTTTAGTAGAGACGGAGTTTCACCATGTTGGTCAAGCTGCTCTCGAACTCCTAACCTCAGGTGATCCACACGCCTCAGCCTCCCAAAGTGCCGGGAATACAGGCGTGAGTCAATGCGCCCAGTCACCATGCTGTGTTTTCTCCCTGACATCCCGAAGTCAAGCATCGGTCGCCATTGATCCACACAGCTGCCAGCTGTTATTCTCATAGTGGAGAAATATTTTTTCTATCAAAAGTGGAAAAATAGGCTGGGCGTGGTGGCTCGCGCCTGTAATCCCAGCACTTTGGGAGGCTGAGACGGGTGGATCATGAGGTCAGGAGATCGAGACCATCCTGGCTAACACGGTGAAACTCCGTCTCTACTAAAAATACAAAAAATTAGCTGGACATGGTGGTGGGCGCCTGTAGTCCCAGCTACTCGGGAGGCTGAGGCAGGAGAATGGCGTGAACCCGGGAGGCGGAGCTTGCAGTGAGCTGAGATGGCGCCACCGCACTCCAGCCTGGGTGTCTGAGCAAGACTCCGTCTCAAAAAAAAAAAAAAAAAACAGTGGAAAAATAAAAACTAAATCAAGGGGCTTGCATATTTTAAGAAAAGCAATAGTGGAACACGGCGGCTCACACCTGCAATCACAGTGGTTTGGGAGAATGAGGTGGGAGGATCATTTGAACCCAGGAGTTTGAGACCAGCCTGGGCAATATAGTGAGACCCCATCTCTACAAAAATCAAGAAGTAACTGGGCGTAGTGGCACGCACTTGTGGTCCCAGCTACTCGGGAGGCGGAGGCAGGAGGATGGCTTGAGCCCAGGAGGTTGAGGTTGTAGTGAGCTCTGACTGTGTCACTGCACTCCCACCTGGGCAACAGAGGGAGACCGTGTCTCAAAAAAAAAAAAGAGAGATAAAAATAAATGCACAGATTATTCAAACACGTGTTTTGTTGTTGTTGTTGTTGTTGTTGTTTGGTTTTTTTTGTTTTTTTGAGACAGAGTTTTGCTCTTTCTCCCAGGCTACAGTGAAGTGGCGTGATCTCAGCTCCCCGCAACCTCCGCCTCCCAGGCTCAAACAATTTTCCTGCCTCAGCCTCCCAAGTAGCTGGGATTATAGGCACCCGCCACCACGCCTGGCTAATTTTTGTATTTTTAGTAGAGACGGGGTTTCACCGTGTTGGCCAGGCTGGCCTCGAACTTCTGACCTCAGGTGATCCACCCGCCTCGGCCTCCTAAAGTGCTAGGATTATAGGCATGAGCCACCGCGCCTGGCCTCTAACATGTTTACTATACAAAGAAAGCGTGTCTATGTGAGTGTTACCCCAGCCTGTTTCCCTAGCTTATATCCGTGCCTGGGTCCCAGGAGAAAACCCCACCTGAACTCACTCCCCTACGTCCACGTCTTGTCTCTTTTGTCCACAGCTGTGTCCCCAGCACCTGAAACACAGCCCGGTGAAGAATAAGTCCCTAGTTAATAATTAATTTGTGGCTTTTATACAAAAGTTTCTCCAATGATGACAAAGATGTAGTCATGGTTAAGAGCAGGCATTTTTTGTGTCGTTAGACTGCGTTCAAGTCCAGCTTCCGCTATGCACAAGCTGTGTAGCCTCAATCCCTCTGTACCTGATGTCCTTTGCTGCAAAATGCAGGTCATTAGGATGCAATGTGCATAAATTGCCTGGAGCACAGGTGATGCTGTGTATGTAAATGAAGTTTCCTTCTTCATCTCATCAAGGTGAACCAGGTCAATACTCAGCTGTCTTAACAAAGCTTGCAGGGCCCAGCTGGCCCAGGCGTAGGCTATCTGCGGGACCAGGGAGGCCAATTTTCCATTAACACCACAATCTGAAAAGAGTGCCCTGGGCAGATGCGAGCCCTAGACCAGGTGGCAAAGCCACGGGTTTGATCCCCGGTCACGTGTACAAGAACACACCTGACCATCATTCTGGGGTAGTTTTCTGAACTAAATTAAAAAACAGCTGTGTCCAGTGGCTCACACCTGTAACCACATTACTTTAGGAGGCCGAGGTGGGAGGATCACTTTAGGCCAGGAGTTGTAGACCAGCCTGGCCTACATGGTGAAACCCTGTCTTTGCTAAAATTACCAAAATTAGACGAGCGTGATGGCACGTGCCTATAATCCCAGCTACTCAGGAGGCTGAGGCCCGAGAATCGCTTGAACCCAGGAGGTGGAGGTTGCAGTGAGCCGAGATCGCGCCACTGCACTCCAGCCTGGGTGACAGAATGAGACTTTGTCTCAAAAAAAAAAAAAAAAAAAAAGAGAAAAAGAAAAAACTAAAAACTTATTCCTCAGGCTCTCTTCAGCCAGGGTCTGATATGTTCAAGGTTCCACCCATCAGCTGTATTTGGTACTGATTAAGTGGGAAGAGAGGTGACTGCACGTGGAATATCCCACGTGTCGGTGTGGACCAGCCCAGGGCCAGCGTGGTTCTGGCCTCGGTGCATCTGTTTCTTTGCAGCCCAGTCCTGCGTGGTGGCGTCAGTGGCTTCCTGGAAGCTCAGACCTGATGGGTTTCTACAGCTCTCCAGGTGAGTCCGTAAATACTGTTTCGGGGTTTTTTTGTTTGTTTTTATTGTTTCTTTGTCTTGTTTTGTTTGTTTTGTTTTGAGACGGACTCTCGCTCTGTCGCCCAGGCTGGAGTGCCATGGCACGATCTCGGTTCACTGCAACCTCTGCCCCCTGGGTTCAAGTGATTCTCCTGCCTCAGCCTCCCGAGTAGCTGGGATTACAGGTGCTTGCCACTACGCCCAGCTAATTTTTGTATTATAGTAGAGATGGAGTTTCACCATGCTGGCCAGGTTGGTCTTGAACTCCTGACCTCAAGTGATCTGCCTGCCTTGGCCTCCCAACATGCTGGGATTACAGGCATGAGCCACTGTGCCTGGCCTGTAAATACTATTAATGCATCAGTGAGCTCGAGCCCATGAGTCTGGGATAAGTCATGCACAGATGATGGGTATTAGACCTGACATACACAATTGTGGGAGGAGCTGGGAAGTAGCGGTCTGAGGAGGGATCTGGAGTCACCAAGAAGGTGATTTGAGAAGCTGTAGGGCAAATTCAGAGGACTCAGTGGGAATCTGTGGCCTCTGCAGCCCAGCAGCTGATGAGGGGCCAGGTGCTGACATGCAGGAGTCAGGAAATTGACCTGGATGCGGAGTGGAGGAGAGCAAGACAAGCTGGAGCCTGCTGGTGCCACTTCAGTTTTCTGTCCCACATCTAACCACAGTGACCTTGCAACAGCAGAGGCTGCGGCTTCCTTACAGCCTTGGAAATCTCACACAGCTCTTCTTTTGGTCAGCTCTAACTGGGAACCACTCGAGAGCCGGGATTCTGGGAAATATGGTTCCAGCCTAGCCAGGTTGGCAGGGAACTAACCGGTGCACTTACTAATGCCTTGTGCTTAAACTGGTTGGGTGAATTCTGCTCTCTACCACTGACCTGGCTGACAGAGACCTTGGACAGTTCTGCAGTGGGTACTGTCATTGTTTTGTCCACACAAGACCTTTTGTTTGAACACTTTCCCACTGTATGAGTCTGCACCAGAAGAGGCTTGAATCTCACTTTCCCAGCCTCCCTTGCAGTTAGAAGGTTAGCCATGTGGCCTAGGCTCAGCCAATCACATACACCCAGGTGGCACCCAGGCTCAGCAATCAAATTCCCCTGATATGGGTTGGCTCTGTGTCCACACCCAAATCTCATCTCGAATTATAAGCCCCATGTGTCAGAGGAGGTGGGAGGTGACTGAACTGTGAGAGCGGATCTCCCCCTTGCTGTTCTCGTGATAGTGAGTTCTCACAAGATCTGATGTTTAAAAGTAAGGCACTTCCCCCCTTTGAACTCTTTCTCCTGCCACCATGTAAGATGTGCCTTGCTTCCCCTTTGCCTTCTGCCATGATTGTAAGTTTCCTGAGGCTTCCCCAGCCTAGCAGAAGTGTGACTCAATTAAACCTCTTTTCTTCATAAATTACCCAGTCTCAGGTAGTTCTTTATAGCAGTGTGAAAATGGACTAATAAAACACCTAAAAAGCACTTAGGCTCAGTCAATCAGATGCACCTACACGGGACCTGGGCTCAGCCAATCCAGATACATCCACATGTGAAAGCAATGGAAGTGGATTCTGATGCATGGAATCCAATTTGGCAAGGAGGCAGAAGGGTCATGCCCAGTGTCACTAGAGAAAGTCACAGTGTTTGAGCCCAGTGGGGCAGTGATGTGGGAAGTCTTTTTTTTTTTTTTCAGATAGAGTCTCGCTCTGTCGCCCAGGCTGGAGTGCAGTTGTGCAATCAAAGCTCACTGAAGCCTCCACCTCCTAGGTTCAAGTGATTCTCTTGCCTCAGCCTCCTGAGTAGCTGGGACTACAGGCGCGCACCACCCTGCCCCCACTAATTTTTGTATTTGTAATAGAAACGGGATTTCGCCATGTTGGCCAGGCTAGTCTCAAACTCCTAACTTCAGGTGATCTGCCCACCTCAGCTTCCCAAAGTGCTGGGATTACAGGTGATAGCCACCGTGCCTAGCCAATGTGGGAAGTCTTAACACAAAGGTCCCACAATGTAATCTGGTTTGTGGCTATGCAATCTCCTAATCCATCTCTCTGGCCCTCCCAGGAGTTTGTGAGCCACTCAATATCCTTTAACAAATGCCTTTTCTGCTCAAATTAGCTGGAGTGCATTCTGTTATTTGCAACTAAAAACCTGACCCCTCCTAATTCATGTAGCCCCCAAGTCTCAGTTTCCCAAGCTGCACAAAGAATGGAATAACCACCCCAGTGGGCAGCTAAGAGGGGCCTGGGGAGTCATTTTGTGAACTCACCACGGTGTCACACACATGGGGCTAGTTGTGACTATGGCAGTGTTGTCTGATCACTCACTGAACTGGCTTGGGAAGTAAGCAGACTGGTTTGAGTCCCGGCTCTGCAGTGACCTTTTGTGTGACCTTGAGCAAGTCACTTCTTTCTCTCTGAACCTCAGTTGCCTCAAAGGGAGAATGGGCCTGTTACAAGGGCCTGCTCCATGTAGGAAGTTATTACAAAAACCAAAGGATTAAGGCATGGAAAGTCTCAGCACAGAGCCCCACATGGCACATGCCCACATCAGCGACACTTGGAGGAATATAGGTGATCTTTGCTTCTCTAGACTAAAGAAAATAAGAGTACAGATGGGGTCCTGACGTACCCTGATATGAATGTGGCAACTAAATGCTGACCTTTGGAAAACTCAACTCTGATTAATGCCACTGGATTACATAGTTTAAAATGGACGGTCGGCCAGGCGTGGTGGCTCACGCCTGTAATACACTTTGGGAGGCTAAGGTGGGTGGATCATTGAGGTCAGGAGTTCGAGACCAGCCAGGCCAACATGGTGAAACCCCGTCCCTACAAAAAATAAAAAAATTAGTCAGAAATCGCCTGAACCTGGGAGGCAGAGGTTGCAGTTAGCCGAGATTGTGCCATTGCACTCCAGCCTGGGCAACAGAGTGAGACTCTGTCTCAAAATAATAAAATAGACAGCCAGGCACACTGGCTCACACTTATAATCTCAGCACTTTAGGAGGCTGAGGTGGGTGAATCACTTGAGCTCACAAGTTCAAGACCAGCCTGGGCAACGTGGTGAAACTCCATCTCTACAAAAAAATTAAAAAATTAGTTGGGCATGGTGGTGTGTGCCTGTAGTCCCAGCTACTCAGGAGGCTGAGGCAGGAGGATGGCATGTGCCTGTAGTCCCAGCTACTTGGGAGGCTGAGGCAGGAGGATGGCGTGAGCCTGGGAGGCGGAGGTTGCTGTGAGCAGAGATGTCGCCACAGCACTCCAGCCTGGGTGACAGAACGAGACCTTGTCTCAAAAAATAAATAAAATAATTGGGCTCAGTCCCCGCGGAAAGAAACCCCCTTCAGGTTCTACTCAATGGTCAGCCCCTCAGAGAGGGCTCCCAGTCACATCATCTCCCTACCCGCCTCCCTCTCTTTATTTACCTTCAGTGCATCTAGCCCCCCGGGATTATATTACATGCATACAGGTATCAAACTGCTTCCCAGTGAGAGTGTCAGATCAATAGGGACAGAGACCGAACCTGTTTTGTCCACCACTGTGTCACTACTGAGGACGTGACTCATACGGAGAGCTCAGTGCACAACTGTCTCCGGAATGCAGGGTTTTGGCCCACGTGCTCATTGTCCCCAGTGGGCCTGATCTCTCCACAGGCTGCAGTTTTGCCTATGGCCACCAGATGGCGAGCGTGCTGGACTGCATGAAAAGGTCTGAGCCAGTTCCTGTCTCAGTCATTGCCAAAGGAAACCAGTAAGGACCTGGCAGCTTCTGCCAGCTTCTGCCAGGTTCACCAGGCCCCATTGTGTCTCCCTCTTCTTCTCCTCATTCTGAAAACACTCAACCCAGAGTGGAACCTTCAAGCCCTTCCCCTCCTACCTGGCCTCTCACTGACCCGCTGGTGTGGCCTGAGAAGTAAGCAGATTAGAGAGTGTTCTAATGAGGTGGAGTGGATTCTGTTATTTGCAACTAAAAACCTGACTCCTCCAAATTCATGTAACCCTTGAGTCTGTTTTCCAAGCTGCACAAAGAGTGGAATAACCACCCCAGTGGGCAGCTAAGAGGAGCCTGGGGAGTCATTTTGTAATGGTGCTCACTGCAGGGCCATTTGCTGTGACCAGAGTTTGGGGACAATCTGAATGTCCACCAGCTGGGGGCTGGCCACATGCACTATCCCCTGTTCACATAGCAGACATCACACCCTCTAAAAATGGATGGAGGTGCTGTTGAACTGCACCGATATGGATCAATACTCAAGGCTTCAGATTAAGATTTAAAAAAAAAAAAAAAAAAAACAGGGCAAGGGGACAGAGCAGAAGAGGGTGTATAAAATGCTACCATTTATGTAGAAAAAGGGGGCCGGGAGCAGTGGTTCATTCCTGTAATCCCAGCACTTTAGGAGGCCAAGGCGGGCAGATCACCTGAGGTCAGGAGTTACAGACCAGCCTGGCCAACATGGTGAAACCCTGTCTCTACTAAAAATACAAAACTCAGCTGGGCATGGTGGCAGGTGCCTTTAATCCCAGCTACTCGGTAGGCTGAAACACAAAAATCGCTTGAATCCAGGAGGTGGAGGCTGCAGTGAGCTGATATTGCACTACTGCACTCCAGCTTGGGCGACAGAACGAGACTCTGTCTCAAAAAGAAAAAGAAAAAAGAAAGTAGTAGAGAAAAATGTCTCTGCATTTGTTTGTAAATGCAGACTGTCCCTGAGGACTCTGTGGGAATGGGGATTGGAGGGGACCAGGTGGCAGGGAGGGAGAGGCTTTATACTCTGGGCCCTTTCGTATCTTCAGATTTGAGTCATGTGGCTGTTTTATCTATCTGGTCAGATGAATGGCAAAACTGAAAGCAACCGTTTCTCTATCCTCGAGTAAGCAAGCCACTTCTTCCCTGGATGTCTTTGCTTCTAAGGGAGGTTGCCACAGAGGCTGGATGGGAGGTGCAGTGGGACACCTCAAGGTGGCCTCTGCATTTGAGCTGCGCTGCTTACTGCTCCTACTTAGGAGCCGCATAACCTTCATTGTGTCCAAGCCCTGGGGACACAGCAGGAAACAGAGACAGCCCCTCCCTCACCCAGCTCACATTCAATTGGGACACACAGGAGAAGGTATAAATCCCCACACTCCTTGCTCAGGGATATGAAGAAAACATGGAGGGCATGAGGGGCCAGTGGGCGGGTGGCTATTTCAGAGGTGACATCTGAAGAATCAGGTGCCAGCCACAGAAGAGGGTGTCAGGTCGAAGTAGCAGAGAGTGCAGTCGAGACAAGAAAGGTAGGAGCTGAAAGAAGACAATGGATGACCCCTCGTAGCCACGGCCCCTCCT
Organism: Chlorocebus sabaeus; assembly: GCF_047675955.1. Classification (NCBI taxonomy): domain Eukaryota; kingdom Metazoa; phylum Chordata; class Mammalia; order Primates; family Cercopithecidae; genus Chlorocebus; species Chlorocebus sabaeus. The sequence goes on along the minus strand of NC_132905.1, from coordinate 17,027,935 downwards.
CTCTCTGGTCTTCAGGATGAAATGAGACAACAGAGGGAAGGTGCACACACATGCCCAGGAACAGGAAGCTAACATTCTTCTCACTTAAAAAAATGACTTGGAGGCTGCATGCAGTGGCTTATGCCTGTAATCCCAGAACTTTGGGAGGCTGAGGCAGGCAGATCACCTGAGGTCAGGAGTTTGAGACCAGCCTGACCAACATGGAGAAACCTTATCTCTACTAAAAATACAAAATTAGCCGAGCATGGTGGTGGACACCTGTAATCCCAGCTACTCAGGAGGCTGAAGCAGGAGAATCGCTTGAACCCGGCAGGCGGAGGTTGCAGTGAGCCAAGATCGCGCCACTCCAGCCTGGGCAACAAGAGCAAAACACCATCTCAAAAAAAAAAAAAAAAAAAAAAAAAGACTTGAGAGGCCAAGGTGGGTGGATCACCTGAGACCAGGAGTTCAAGACCAGCCTGGCCAACATGGCGAAAACCCCATCTCTACTAAAAATACAAAAATTAGCCGGCATGGGTAGTGGGCACCTGTAATCCCAGTTACTCGGGAGGCTGAGGCAGGAGAATCGCTTGAACTCGGGAGGCGGAGGTTGCAGTGAGCTATCGCGCCACTGCACTCCAGCCTGGGCAATGGAGACCCTCCCTCCAAAAAAAAAAAACAAACGTCCAGGTGCCATGGCTTACCCCTGTAATCCCAGCACTTTGGTAGTCTGAGGCAGGCAGATCACTTCAAGTCAGGAGTTCAAGACCAGCCTGGGAAATATGTGAAACCCTCATCTCTACTAAAAACACAAAAAAATGAGCCGGGCATGGTGGTGCGCGTCTGAATCCCCGGCTACTTGGGAGGCCGAGGCACCAGAATCGCTTGAACCCGCGAGGCGGAGGTTGCAGTGAGCCGAGATCGCACCACTGCACTCCAGCCTGGGTGACACAGCAAGACTCCGTCTCAAAAAACAAAAAATAAAAATAAATTTGTAGACGGTCTTGTCTTCCTGTGAAGAATGAGAGGCCCACCCTGACAGGGTTCCTAGGCCCTGCTCACCATCTGTCCCCAGTAACTCAAATTGTGCATGGCTCATGACAGGTCTCCTATACTACTTGAGTAACTGAGCGATCGTTGTCCCCATTAGGATGCAAGTTTGATGAAGGCAGGGACCCGACTCCTTGACAGAACCATGGGATCCTCAGTGCCTGGGCAGTGCCTGACGCCATGCGTGTTTGCTGATTGGCACGAATGCATTTATACCCATGAGGGTCAACCTCCCCTGCCGGCCATGTCACATCTTGGCCCTGGGCACAGGAAGGGGTTTGTGGAGATCTTTCCTGGGGAGCTACTGGATTCCAGAGAAGGAACACTGCTGCCCAGGAAACCAAACCTCAGCCTTTCAAGCCGGCTTCATTCTACTCATACCCTGTGCACCTCTAGCCAGGCTCACAGCCATGGACCAGGGCACTTGCGAGGGGCCGGGATCCTTGCTACCCACAGGAGGCCTGTTAGCTCGGCCTCCCTACTGGCCCCAGAAAGACAACTCCCTCCTCTCCCAACTGTCTGACGAGGACTGGCGTGGGAAGCACCCACTAGGGACCATTCTCTCCGGTGTGCCCACCACTTGGCTGTGGGGGGTGTTCGTGACCTCTCATGGCCCCTTCTGGGTTTGGTCGTGCAAACCTGACACAGCCATCCCGACCAAATGGAAAACTGCAAATTCGAGGACGACCACGGCATTTTTCCAAAACAGTTTAATTAAAAAAAGGTAAAGAAATCTGAAAAAATCGGGGGGTGGGGGAAGGAATGGGAAAACCCAAAAAGCATACCGTGTGAGTCTACTGGCTCAGTGACAAAGAAACACCACCATCAAAAAGATATTTAAGTTTAATACAAATTTTATACAAAGAAAATGTGAAAAAATACTTCCATATGCTAAAAGCAATTATGCTTCACAAATAAGGCCAGCTAGGCTATTTTTTTGTTTTTTTTGACAACTGCAATTCACAAATGTTCTTTCTCTCCTGTTTTCCTCTAATACTCTCTTCTTATTTCTTCTCTAATATGGGTAACTAGCTGGAAACTGTACAGTTCGCATCCTCTTATCAACAATGAAGAGAAAGTAAACAAGACTAAAATGTACAACAAAACGTACTGGAATGATATCGTACAATTAATTTTCTCATATACATACATCACCTTTTGCTTTTTGATCAATGCTTTTTGTTTTACACAACATACAAAATGGCTCTACAGCATACGTAGTGTACGGACAGCATGATGGGGCCTTGCTTTCTCTCATACTGCCTGTGTTTCATGCTTACATAAAAACGTGAAATTCCATCATATAAATAATACGTACATGCTTCATCCCAGACTCAAACATCCTCTGCGTGCACCTTGCCTTTGAGTCCTTGCTTCCAAGAAGTGCAGCATCTCTGACCAAGTGTGTGTGAGTGTGTTTAAAGGAACCACAAAGCAAAGATTTCTTTTTTTCAGAGTTCATGATCCTAACACTTTCTATGTTCTCCTCTTCTGTGACTGAGCTGAGTGGGGCTTGTTTCGGTTTCTCTTCTGTAAACAAGGACATGGTTTTTTCCCTTTTAGGAGTAGAGTCATCATCTCAATCACGTGAAAGAAACTAGCTTCTCCCTGTGTCCGTCTGGTCCGGAGAGCTTGCGTTTTAGGAACGTCGTAACGTAGTAGCTGAAAGGAGCCAACGGCTTGACAGGATAGAGTCTGTGCCGAAACTCCCGATCCCAACATGCTGTGTAGACACATGAGTGAAAAACGGCTCGCCCTCCACTGGGTATCCAAGGATGAGGACGTGAGTGTGAAAGTGGTCCCCGGGCCCAGTATCCATTCCATTGTGTGACTGACAGGCTAACTGACCATCCCTTCTCCAATACCAAAACATTCTTTTTGTTGTTGGGGTTGGTTGGTTGGTTTTTTTTAATTGTTTTTCTTTTTCTTTTTTTTTTTTTATAAGTTAAAGTTAATACAAATATAAAAAGGGGAAGGTCCTCTAGGTTTCAATGACATCCACAAATTATACATTATTTACACCTAAAGCACAGGGCTCGTATGGGTGAACAGTTCGCAATCAAAGCCGATGCCGGGTGTCCTGTAGTGTAGCAGCCCCTGCGCCGGGGGCTCAGGCTCAACTGAGGGTTTTGTCATTCTCAAGTCTGAAAGTGGCTGTTCTCCTCCCTTTGTTGTTTCTTCTTTTCCGGGCGTCTGGGTTTTTCTCCAGTGGGGTGGATGGTGGTTTGTGTCCCGACTCGCTGCTAGTCCCAGAAGGTGTCCAGCCGAGACTCTTTCGGGAGGAGGCTCTTCGTGCTGGTACTGGTGTTGTGCTCGGAACGTGTCGATCCCCTCTTCTCATCGCTGCTGCTCCAACTGGATTTACTACTCCGGGAATGGTCTGAGGAGGAAAACCAGTGTGTTTAGCATGCCTGCCCACCTGTGCCTGAGCGTAACTATCTGCAGTCTGACCTGCCCTTCCTGCACAGGAAACCACCTTCCCCTCCCCACTGATGGTTCAAACACTGCCACCACTGACTGTCCTACATCTGTGGGTCTGGAGAACAGAAAGGCAGCACAACTTATTTTTTAGGATTTAACAACAGCCAGTTGAAAAAAACAGTAGGGTGTCATGCTCACAGAGAATAAAGATTTGTGAACTGCCAAGGAAGGCATTTCTTGTGCCGTGTCTGGAACCGTGTACCCTTACTACATCACTGAACGACACAAGCACCCCATGCACTTCTGGGTCCAACCTTGGCTCCTGGAGAAAGACACCGAAATTTGGCATGCAGTCTACTTCCGTCAGTGGGCTTTCTTTTATCCATGTATAGGCTACTTAAAAATGGACTTACAACCAAATCACACTTGTCCACCCAAGGGAGAGGATCATAAAGGAGAAGAATGGGTAAGTCCACCTGGGAACACAGACCCACTGACTCCCGGTAAGGACAAGCTTATGGGTGACTAAAGGATTCAGAACCAGAGTAAGACCTAGGATGGCTTCAAGGACACATGGACAAGGAGCTGAGTAGTGACTGAGTAAGAAATAAATGAAGAAGCTGAAGGAAGAGCCGAATGAGGTGTCTGTGAAGAGCACTTTAGCCAACAGCTAAAGTGTTGCAGGCTCTGCTGGACGGCTGACTGGGAGAAACTTCCGGCCAAGCCCTAAGATCCCATCACATCCTGGATCATTTACTAAGTTCAGACAGACTGGGACAGAATTATTTTTCAATTTCTTAATGTGGGTGATGATGTTTGGTTGAAAGAGGTTGAGGGAAAGAGTGGAGTGGGCCAAGAAGGGGACCACGCTACTACCTAGGGGGGCTGCATTTCTTGCTGCCTGGTAAAAAGGCATGTGTGGGTAATCATGAGTTCTGGAAGATAAGCAGTGAAGAGAATGACAAAGATCTCCAAAGTCATGTAGTTACTCAGGAGAGAACTCTTCTTAGTCACTTGCATCGGTGACCAAAAGGGAGCAATATTATGGCAGGCAGAGCTGGGGGCAAAGGCAGAGTCTTCTTAACAATCCTCAACCTGCCTTCTTACGCCTTCTTCCCTTAGCTGCCAAGCCTATGCTTTTAGTTCTTCGGAAGGACTCTGGGGAGTGATCCAGCTGGTCATCCCCATCCGTGAGAATATCCTACAGTGATGTGGTCAAACCACATCAAGTCCTTCCAGCTCTGGTGAGGGCAGAGACCACCGGCGGGTACTAGAACAAATGGGACCAGGGCCAAGCTGAGTTCAGTATCTCTCTCCTAGAACCAGGCTGGCCAATGGAGGGATCTGCAGGCCCTCACTCCTCATATGGAGAGGACACGGGACACTGGCTGCCACAGCCAATCACCACAGGAGGGAATCAGTGTTCATCTAGGACCCTTTAAGAACAGAGCGAGGACGATCTCCATCAAGAAGCCAGGCCACATGCTCGCTCTCATTTCCTAATGCAGTTTGTGATGGCGACCAGAGGCACAGCAAAGAAGAAACATTGCAAAGGAAGACCCACCACTCAAAAGAACAGGAGAAGACACACCCACAAAGAAAAAACACACACGGACACACACAGAACGAGCCTTCTGCATGCCAGGAAGAAGCCCCGGCAGCTTCCGTGAGACAGGGTCATACTTACACTTCTGGGCGGGGTAGTTGGGGTGCGGCTGGTGGTCTGTGGTGGTTGGGGCATAGGCAGGTTGCTTGTCACACCTTTTGCTAACTGAAGAGATAGCACAGGTAGCCTCAGAGTCTGTCAGAGAGCTGGAATTCCGCACAACCCCGAGTGCTTACTATTTTTGTTCATCAACAGGCTGCTGTTATTAGAACCAGTTGGCACCTTCATTCATGTCACCATTGTCCAACTTTAATGCAAGCACAGGAGACTAAGGCTCTTTAAAAATGCATATCAAACCACAAACAGGATCACTGGACACAGCACAGCATTACAGGTAGGAAATAAGGTATACAATGACATAAAAGCAACTCAGCATTTTGTAAGCCACAAATTCTCAGAACCACTAGCTCTGCCAATAGCCTAATTCAACCATGGGAAATGGAGGTGGGCACTAGAAACATGCTAAGGTTGAAGGCACCATCCCAGAAATCTAGACAACTTAAGGCAAGTAATAACATCAACTGCCCACAGTGATAACAGAATAGGGAGGAGAGGATGGAGAAGGCATACATTATGAGGAGGACTGAGGAAGGGGCTCCAGATGAGGTGGCAAGTAAGCTAAATTCTCAGCTATGATGGTAGCACACCAACAAATCACCTCTGAAATCAAAGAGTCAAAAAACAGTGATATGAAAGGAGTCTCCATAAATAACTGATATGGTGAGAAGTTTCATAGGAAAACAATTGAAAGTAAGATCAAGAGAAAAAACAGAAACTCTAGGAAAAAGTAAGGCTGTAAAAGAATGGAAATATAATCGCAGTATACTATGTGACTCTGCCATGAATGATATGGTCATAATCATGTAAGTAAGAATTGTCACACTGCAACTTTCTAGACTAAGCCAACAGACAAGAGTGAGGCTTAACTGCAGTTATAGAACAGAATGCACATGTTCTCAACCTTGACAACGGGAAAGTCACAGGGCAGGTGAGAAGTCTGGCTACGACAGGGGCAGGAGAGGTGAGGAGAAGATGGGCTGCCAAAAGAGGGGTCAAGAGATATCTGTAGCAGACGAAACAAAAGAGCTAAGGAGGCAGGTGTTTCATTGGAGCAAGGTAGCACATAAAATAGTAACCTCAGTAGTGTGGGAAGAGGAAGAGTAACTCTCACCTTTTAAAACTGGAAGTCAACAAGTAATATCTAAAGATAAAGTCAAGAAATAGAGGTATAGGCAAGTACATTATTTGTTAGTAAGGAGGTAACAGGAGGACCAGAATGAGCAGTGCAAAGTGGAACTAGGAAGAGTTTTTCCCTGCACTATTTTATTCTCTGCAACTCTGTGCATATATGTCTTTAACTAAAAGCTTAAAATGAAAAGACGAACAGGAGAGGCCCGTGCCCACATACTAAGGGAGCTCATACCCCTACTAAAATTCTCTCCCTTCCAACTAAACTTAGATGTACTGTCCTAGTACCTGATGCACATAAATAGCACAGGAGCCTTGATGTTTTTAAAACCCATGCTCCCTCTAGATATGTCACGTGCGCTGTCACCAGAAAGCAAGTGCTGGCAGAAGTATAGTGAGACGGATGAAGAATTAATTAGAAGGGGATCAAAATTGAGGACGTCTTTCTGCTTTGACGTGACCTGTCAACACAAACTGCTTTGGTGAGAAAATCGGGAAGAATGAGAAGACCGAAGGCTGCATTCCCACACAGACCCCTGTGGCCTCCCTGCAGCTTCTCACTCACGCTCTCAGAATCACTGTGGCACTGACTGCAAAACGCACTTTTCCTGCCAGTTTCTGACCATGGGCTCCACAGTGCTCTCACTGTGCCCAGCCTCTTTCCAAGTCCTAAATGTGGGACTAAATCTCTTGTTTTTGAGACACAGTCTCACTCTGTCGCCCAGAGTGGAATGCAGTGGCGTGATCTCAACTCACTATAACCACTGCCTCCTGGGTTCAAGCAATTCTCCTGCTTCAGCCTCCTGAGTAGCTGGGATTACAGGGGTGCATCACCACGCCTAGCTTATTTTTTATACTTTTAGTACAGACAGGGTTTCACCATGTTGGTGAGGCTGGTCTTTAACTCCTGACCTCAAATGATCTGCCCACCTTGGCCTCTCAAAGTGCTGGGATTATAGGCATGAGCCACCACACCTGACCTAAATGTGGGGCTAAATCTCTTTTAGTGTATCCCTGGATGTACCTCAATCTTTATCCAAACCCTGGAGAGGAGGCTCTTTCTGACATGAAGATACCATGATTCTAGCCAATCTGGTCATCTTTTAAGAAGAAAGTCTCTGCCGCTGACCACGGTGGCACATGCCTTTGATCCCAGCTACTCAAGAGGCTGCGGTGGGAGAATCGTTTGACCTCAGGCCAAGTTCAAGGCCAGCCTTGGCAACAAGGCAAGATCCTGTCCCTTAGGTTTCAAAGCAACATTTAGAATTAAAAATGTCAGCTGGGCGTGGTGGCTCACGCCTGTAATCCAAGCACTCTGGGAGGCCGAGGTGGGTGGATTCCCTGAGCTCAGGAGTTTGAGACCACCTTGGGCAACACAGTGAAACTCCATCTCTACTAAAATACAAAAACTTAGCCAGGCGAGGCGGTGTCCACCTGTAATCCCAGCAACTCGAGAGGCTGAGGCAGGGGAATCGCTTGAACCTGGGAGGCGGAGGTTGCAGTGAGCCAAGGCTGCACCACTGCACTCCAGCCTGGGTAACAGTGCAAGACTCCGTCTCAAAAAGTAATAATAATAATAATAATAATAATTTAAAATGTCCATGACTGTTAATGGCTTAGGGGGATGGTGGAGTATCAGAATAGAAACTGTATCATATCAGCGGCAGAGTGTGTAAAGAAAGGGAAATGGAGACAAAATGAAATGCCTTTTTTTTTAATATGAGGTCTCATTCTGTTGCCCAGCTGGAGTGCAGTGGCTATTCATAGGCACTCACTGCAGCCTCAAAACTCCTAGGCTCAAGTGACCCTCTGCCTCAGCCTCTCCAAGCAGCTGGGACTACAGGTGCACCCTCGCTCTAGAATAACAACCCTAGAAGAGACATCTAACTGGGTTGAGGAAGGAGACAGGACAGGTCTTACACTGTGCCATTCAATATGGTAACCACTACAATAAGATAGAACGTTGAATTCCATTCCTCAGTCACACTAGCCACAGTTCAAGGCTTCAGCAGCGACACGTGGCTAGTGGCTACCATAGTGGACAGTGCAAATATGGCCATTGTCACAGAACATTCTATTGGAGATGCAAGGTGTCAAGGAAGGCACTTGGAGACAGATGAGAATATTTAAGTGCCTAGGAAGAAAAGCAGTACAGAGTGAGAAGTTTGGCTATAACGAAGGATGCAGATGCCTTTGAATGGCAGGAGAGAAGGACACAGCACACCTCGCAGAGGGCAGAGGAGCAGCCCTGAGCACCCAGGGATGGTGATGCAGGCAGAGATGCAGGGAGGTCCAAAACAGAGCAGAGAACTTGAGAAATGGCCATTATGGATGATGGAAAATCCCGATGAAAAAAAAAACCAAAACTTGGATTACAACACAGGCCTCTGGCCAGGCTCGGTGGCTCACGCCTGTAATCCCAGCACTTTGGGAAGCCAAGGTGGGTGAATCACTTGAGGTCAGGAGTTCAAGACCAGCCTGGCCAACACAGTGAAACCTTGTCTCTATTAAAAATACAAACAATTAGTTGGGCATGGTGATGCACACCTGTAATCCCCGCTACTCAGGAGGCTGAGGCAGGAGATCGCTGGAATTGAGGAGGCAGAGGTTGAGGTGAGCCGAGATCATGCCACTCCACTCCAGCCTGGGCAACAGAGCGAAGTCTCCGTCTCCAAAAAAAAAAAAAAGGAACACAGGGCCAGGCGCAATGGCTCAAGCTTGTAATCCCAGCACTTTGGGAAGCCAAGGCACGTGGACCACCTGAGGTCAGGAGTTCAAGACCAGACTGGCCAACATGGTGAAACCCCCTCTCTACTAAAAATACAAAATTAGCCGGGCACAGTGGTGCACACCTATAATCCCAGCTACTCAGGAGGCTGAGGCAGGAGAATCATTTGAACCCAGGAGGTGGAGGCTGCAGTGAGCCGAGATCATGCCACTGCACTCCAGCCTAGGCAACAGAGCGAAGACTCTGTCTCAAAAAAATAAAATAAAAAAAGAATACAGGTCTCTTAGGACAAAAAGTATTGATAAAAGAAAAACAGATATTGGAAAGATGACCAGGCAGAAGAGAATCTTTGCTTCTGAGGTCAGTGACCCAGATTTGCATGTGTGATGAGATGAGTTTGTGTTCTTGTATAACATTGTGCAGTTAAGCACTGAGGCTCAGGTGCAGGTAAATCAAAAGTGGAAAGCTGGGGTTCTTCCAAGGTGGGGTTTTGGCAGATGGACATGTTAGGAAAACATTCCAGGCCTGGGAGACTGGGTTGTATTAGCAAGGGTACTGCATGGCAATTAAGCTGGGTAGGAGCTGGGTAAGGAGGTGGGAAGGAGGGAGGTATAGAAACAAGAGAGTTAGTAGATTTGGATGAGGAAAAAAAGGCCACATCTGCACCCTGACGTTTCCCAGAGATCAGTGCCTTATTAGTAGAGCCAGACACAAGTGCCATTACTCAGCCATTTTTGAGTTACAAAAGCAATTTTATAGGGGTCCACCTAAGTATACCTGACATATGGTTGCAAGCACGAGTCTGGATTGCAAAGCTCAGTTAGTTGCATATGGTTGCAAAGCTCAGTCCTTGTTAAAAAGAGAATCAAGAAATATGAGAGATGCTAAAGACATCTCAGCATCAAACTGAGCCTGTTAGAAGGGGAAGCGAAGAGGGAATTGCTTTTTCAATAGGTGGTTCTGTCATATTTAAAGCCAAGTTCATACCTCCCTAAAGTCAGCTCATGTTACTCCCTCTGGCTGTGCCCCCAAATCCCACTCACCTTTCAAAGCATGAGTCTGGCGAGATGTGAACTTAAGTCTTGGCTCTCACAATTACTCATTGAGTTACTTGGGCATCTGAGTTAACACGTCTGGACCTCAACTTGCTCATCTGTATAATGGAAATACTAACTATGTTCTCACGGACATTGGGAAGAAACATGATACGGTGTGTAAGTGCTTCATGCTGTTCAGTAGCACCAATAGCTGCTCTTCTGACTTCCTCTGAAACTCCACGGAGACAGGGATTTATCTGCCTTATTCAGAAAAACTGCCCCTTCCTACCCCCTGCTGGCCCCCCTTTTCCTCCCACCATTTACTGGGGCTTCTTGCCTCCTCTCCTTTCCACTCCCTGGGATAGTGTGCCTCAGGTCAGGAGTCAGCAAACTATGGCCAGCTCAATGCCTGTTTTTGCAATTCAGGTTTCATTGGCACAGGGCATACATTTGTTTACATATTATCTATGTCTACTTTCACACTACAATGGCAGGGTGAGCAGCTAGGACACGGACCATGTGGCCTGCAAAGCCTAAAATACTTACTAAATGGCCCTCTACAGAAAAAATTTCTTGACCCTGGTCTAGGTAATACTCCTCCAGCCTGGAATGGAATACGATGCCTCTCCCAACTAAATTCCTGTATGCCACCCTCCTGACGCCCATGGACTCCTGCCAGATTCATCCCACCACGGCATCATTCATCTTCTCGGATGCCATATCGATCAAGCCACTTTGAGGCTCCAAAACCTTAACAGCGCCCCTCTGTCTGAAACAGTGTTTCCCTAACTTGGAGCTTCCTCACACCACCTGTGCCATTCCGACACATCCATAGTCCTCTTACATATTACTTAGTTCATGTTTTTATTTTAAACTTCTATAACTTAGGTCAATAAATAAACTTTTATTGTTAGCCAACAAAAAACACAAAACCAATAAAATCTGCTGTCAAAGGCAACTCCAAAAATGAATGTAATGAAAACCTTAAATTAAAAGTTCTAGGGTGGGGAGCATGCTGCTAAAATCTAGAGTCTGCTCAGTCTTTGTTAAAAAGAGAATCAGGAAATATGAGAGATGCTAAAGACATCTTAGCACTAAACTGAGCCTGTTACAAGGGAAAGTGAAGAGGGAGTTGCTTTTTCAATAGGTGATTCAGTCATATTTAATGCCAAGTTCATATCCTCCCTCCTAAAGCAAGCTCATATTACTCCCTGACTGTGCCCCCAAATCCCACCCAACTTTCAAGGCCTAGCCCCTTCAGGAAAGCGTTCCCAACCCCCTAACAATGGACATCACTTCTTCCTCCATGCACTCAATATGCAGAAGTGAAATGAAATGTTTGCTTTTCAGCTCAAGAGAATCATCAGTGGCTCATGCCAATAATCCCAGCACTTCCCGAGGCTGAGACGGGAGGATCACTTGAGGTCAACAGATCAAGACCAACCTGGCCAACATGGCAAAACACCATCTATACAGTTGTTTTTTTTTTTTTGAGACAGAGTCTTACTCTGTCTCCCAGGTTAGAGTGCAGTGGCACGATCTCGGCTCACTGCAACCTCCACCTCCCGGGTTCTCCTGCTTCAGTCTCCCAAGTAGCTGGGATTACAGGCGCACGTCACCACGCCCGCCTAATTTTTGTATTTTTAATAGAGACAGGGTTTCACCATGTTGGTCAGGCTGGTCTCGAACTCTTGACCTTGTGATCTGCCCACCTCAGCCTCCCAAAGTGCTGGGATTACAGGTGTGAGCCACTGCGCCCAGCCTACAAAAAATTATTTTAAAAATTAGCCAGACGTGGAAGTGTGTGCCTATAGCCCCAGCTACATGGGAGGCTGAGGCAGGAGAATCACCTGAGTATGGGAGGCGGAGGTTGCACTGAGCTGCGATCATGCTACTTGCACTCCAGCCTGGGCGACACAGCGAGACTCTGTCTCAAAACATCAATCAATCAATCAATCAATCAATCAATCAGCAAGCAGAAAGGTACTGGAGCTGTGGTGCCACGCAAAAACCTTAAATGAAATAAAACTGTCTTCCACCAGGAAGGCACCTTCTCTGAACCCTTCTGGAATGACCCAAAACTGCTTTAAGAAAGTGCAAGAAAAAGATTCTTTGGGCTAGGGAAGGAAGACAGCTCAAACTCCACAGAAGAAAAACCCTAGATGTCAAGTCTCAGAAAATTTCCCCAAATCTGCCTGTCAGGTTATTTTCCAAAAGGAAAGGATTTTACAGAAAGATCATCCACCTGAGTACTACCTTCAATTCTCAAAGGTTTGAGCGCCTTCATCCACCATATGCAAGTGTTAGAACCTCAGAAAAAAATCTTACACAGTGTCATTTACCACGCTCATTTCCCTGAGAGAAAAAAAAACTCCCCAATTCAAATGCACTTCTTCTACCCTACCCCAGGTCAGCAACAGAGGCCTCTGTCCAAGTGGAGTTTTATGTGGATCCCCAGTAAATACAACAGGTAATACCAATCAGTTTGAAGAGGTACCTGAAAGTTAACATGCTCAGCTACCCACTCACCCCCACTGACCCACCCCAGGCACCTCTAAGGATCCATGATCGTTTGGAAACCATTGGAATAAACTCTTCAAATTCTCCCTGACAAAATGGCTCCCCATCTGCCCATCTGAAATGTGAAAGCACCGTTCGCCCACCAGGGGGCAACATACCAGAGCCTTGGTTGGAGCCTAAGAGAATGGAGGAGGGCGTCTCTCTGGAGCCAGAAAGGTCAAGGGTCTAGAAATACAAAAAGAAAAAGATGGACTCAAGGCACTGAGGCTAATGTCGCCCCCACCGGGAAATCCAGGGAGTCATGGGGGTGCTCATCGCTGCCCCCAAAGCATCTCAGTGCCCTCTGCCTGGCACGGTCAGGTGGGAGTGATGGGCACAGGGCGGCCAGGTGGCCAAACCCCGGGTGCCATTTCCCACACTGAACAGGCTGGAACACAGCACCAGGGTGGCCCCTCATTCTACCCTAGAACATCCACTGTTTCCTAAACTCCACTCACTAACAGACTCCCCTCCAGATTTTTGCCATATCCAAGAAGAGAGTTCAAAATTCTATCAGTCTGCTTTTAATTCATGCTAGCCTCTGACTAGCTAATACTATCAGTTAAACCAATGTGTTTTAACTGACAGTCTAACGATTGATCTTTTTCCTAACATGCACTGAAATAGACGAACAATGACTAAAAATGTAAAAAACTATATACTCATGAAAATAGTCTTTGCATACCATCGATGTCACATACATCACACCCTGGCAAACAAGGAGGTGAAACCTTCGTGGCCCAATGTGGCGGCCACTAGCCACATGTGGCTACCGAAATCTCAATTAGTTAAAATTAAATAAAATTGTAAAATACGGTCCTGCGTCACACTGGCTGCATTTCAAGTGCTCAAAAGCTGCATGTGGCTAGCAGCTACCATTCTGGGTGGGAGGTATAGGACATTTCCATCATTGCAGAAAGTCTTCCTGGGCGACACTACTCTACACTTTGAGGGCCCCAGGGGAGAGTACTAGGGAGCAGTTGCCAGGTCCTACACACACCAGCTCAGGCTCCATGTTCCCACACATCCACTGGAAATTCTGGCACACTGTTACGACAAGCTTCCCAAAACATGCAACTTTCAGGGCGGCAGACAGGGGGTCCTAAGTCCACTTGGCACAAAGGGTAGATGTCACTAGCCAAAGGCACAGGGGGATCCTCACCGAGCCACTGTCCTTGCTTTTCTCGGTGGACGTCTCCTTCTCTTTGGAGGCGCTGGCCGTTTCTGAAGGTGCTGACTGTGTGCTCGAGGAGCTCCCCTGGGACGACTTATTTAGTGTTTCTGTGTTCACCTCAGCATCCGCTTCCTGCTGAGGAGCAGTAGCTGGGGACAAAGGAGAAAGAGATGCCACATATACACAGAGTATGATGATTCTGAAACACGCATGGAGCCCCGCCCTGCACCCAGTGGCACCCAAGGCTCAGCCCCACCCAGGGCATAAAAGTGTAGGCTCAAGGGGGCCGAATTGCGAGAGTTTTCCAGAAGCTGGAATTCCAAATTTTAACATAAACATGCTGAAACTGAGTCTCGCTCTGTCACCCAGGCTGGAGTGCAGAGGCATGATCTCGGCTCACAGCAATCTCTGTCTCCCGGGTTCAAGTGATTCTCCTGTCTCAGCCTCCCAGGTAGCTAGGACTCAGGTGCACACCACCACGTCCAGCTAATTTTTGTATTTTTAGTAGAGATGGGGTTACACCATGTTGGTCAAGTTGGTCTTGAACTCCTGACCTCAGGTGATCCACCTACCTCAGCCTCCCAAAGTGCTGGGATTACAGGTTTGAGCCACTGTGCCTAGCCAACACATTGATTTTTAATGGTTAGCAATTCAAGTTTTATTAAATCATTCTGGGAACAAACAAAGCACATCAACAAGAGCCAACCGGTAACTGCCAATTTAGGGTTACTCTATTTAGTAATTTCTAGGTGGAAACCTGTATTTTTAGCCCCAGGGGCTTGCTTCCTTCTAAGGTGGGACAGGAAAACCACATGAAAGGCGACACGCTCGCTGTCAGAGGCCCAGAGCATCTGGAGATGGCAGAAACTTGGACACATAGAAAAACAGGGCATTGGGGAGGAATTTAGGAAGAACAGATGTAATTATATCACAAAAAAAGGAAAGCCGAAGGACATTTTGGCCATCTTGGCAAAACAGCAAAAGGCTTATCAGACACATTCCAGAACGTAGGGAAACCACAAAGAGACTTTACTCCAGTGAGAGACCAAAAGTCTCTACAAAGAAGATGTCTCCCTAAAGACTAAAGAACAGGGCAAGGTATGCTCCAATAATGCCTTTTAAAAAATAATAAAAAACAGACAGATTTGTCTAGAGCAAGAGCTGGCAAGCTAGTGCTGCCTGTTTTATTGGCCGACAGCCACATCCATCCATTTGCATATCATCTACGTCCATCCATTTACATATCATCTAAGACTGCTTCTGCACTGCAACAGCAGAGTTAAGTAGTAGCAATAGAAACCACATGGTGTACAAAGCCTAAAATATTCACTCTCGCCCTTCACAGAAAAGGTTTACTAACCCCTGGTCAAGCTCACCCTTGAGTCATTTACGTACCATCTTGCAAATTTTGCCAATCTGTAGACATTCTACCTTATTGTATTATTTATGTGACACTTGAAATTCTTTAAAATGGAAGTGTTTAATTCCAACCATACAAAGCTAGTATCATTTGCCACAAATTAAAGCTAATTGTAAAAAAATCACCTATAGGCTGGGAATGGTGGCTCATGCCTATAATCCCAATACTTTGAGAGGTAAAGGCTGGCAGATCACTTGAGGTCAGGAGTTCAAGACCCAGCCCGGCCAACATGGCGAAATCCCGTCTCTACTAAAAATACAAAAATTAGCTGGGCATGGTGACGTGTGCCTGTAATACCAGCCACTCGGGAGGCAGAGGCAGAAGAACTACTTGAACCCAAGAGGCGGGGTTGCAGGCAGCCGAGATCACACCACTGCATTCCAGCTTGGGGGACAAGAGCAAAGCTCTGTCTCAAAATAATAATAATAATTCATAAAATACTATTGATGCCGGGCACAGTGGCTCACGCCTGTAATCCCAACACTTTGGGACACCGAGGTGGGCCGATCACCTGAGGTCAGGAGTTCAAGACCAGCCTGACCAACATGGAGAAACCCCGTCTCTACTAAAAATACAAAAAATTAGCCGGGCGTGGTGGCTTATTCCTATAATCCCAGCTACTCAGGAGGCTGAGGCAGGAGAATCAGTTGAACCCAGGAGGCGGAGGTTGCAGTGAGCCAATATCACGCCACTGCACTCTAGCCTGGGCAACAAGAGTGAAACTCGGTCTCCAAAAAAAAAAAAAAAAAAAAGAATTGATAAATTCTAACTAGATAGTGCTTCCTGATGGAAGTTGTAGGCCTGGGGACTGCTTGTTCTATGTTGGAAAGGGTAATTACAAATATTACAGCAGTGTCAAAGATAGGTTAGTTCCATACCAACACTTTTTACTTAACAAAGAAATTGGGAATCCATATTATCTAAAGCCACAAGTCCATTACTGCCAAAAAAAACCACAGTGTCTCAACTTCAGTACTACTGACATTTTAGGCCTGAGAAGAGATCAAGGGTTCTGCAAAAATCAAAGGTTCAAAATGTCCCTGGCTCAAGTCTTAGCTATGTGCCTGCATGCTGCTCACCTATGTGTAAGAGACACAGTTGTTTTTGAGTGAAAGTGACCAGAAACCAGGCAACCTCCCTTGTCAATTAGCCCTGAGACCCCTGAGGTCCACAGGGGAGACCAATGCCCAGCCACTGCAGCCCAGGATGGGAGGCAGTCCCACAGTGCATTACCTGACTGGGTGCAGGACTTCATGTGCTCAGGCCAGTGGGCTTGCTGGCAGGGGTAGTCACAGTAGCTGGTGTTCCAACAGCAGTAAAAGATGGCCTCCTTCTTGCAGTTGGCACACCACTGCTTCTTCTTGGTCTCATCCACCGCCTGCTGCTTCTCCAGCTCCAGCTGCTTCTTCACCTCGGCGATGAGCCGGTCCCGCTCCTGCTCCAGGCTCTGCCGCATCTCCGCCATGGTCAGCTCTGGTGGAGGAGGGGAAGGAACACTGTTCATCACCTGACCCCAGCCCGGGCTGTGGGGCTATTCCTGCCCCCAGATTCAGGCAGACGTGGGTGCAAGACCTGGCTGGGAGAAGCCCTGGCTGTGTGCCCATGGGCAATAACCTAGCCCAAGTCTTCATCTGTAAATAGGGCATTCATCATAGCGACCAGATGGTGCTGCCTTTTGAGAGTGGACATGAGGCGCCCAGCGTGGAGATAACTGCAGCCCCAGAGGATTTTCAACACCAGACTACATTCTGGGAATTCCTCAAAGTAACCCTTGAAACAACTGCCACCAAAACTCACTTTCCATCCTATTATTCATTAACATAAACTGTTTCCCCCCTATCAATCTATACCTATATAGCACCCACTACATGGAGGCACTGTTCTAAGAACTTCATAAACATTAACTCAAGTAACCCTCATCCTAATAATCCTACGGGGTAAGTATTACTATTCTGCCTCTTTCACAGATGAGGAAATTGAGGCACACAGCTAGCTGGGCCTAGAACTCAGGCATGCTTTCTTGTAGGCATCTCTTGTGGCACTGGATCCAGATGGGACTGTGGCTGAAGATTATACTAACAGGACAACTATGAACCTACTCAGCCTACCAAGATTTCTCTAATTTTACTTCAGTAAGTCCACTGGTAATTCATTTAGGAGTGACCTAAAAGAAAAATAAGTCGGGTGCGGTGGCTCATGCCTATAATCCCAGCACTTTGGGAGGGCGAGGCGGATGGATCATCTGAGGTCAAGAGTTCGAGACCAGCCTGGCCAACATGGTGAAACCCTGTCTCTGCTAAAAATACAAAAATTAGCTGGGCGCAGCGGTGAGTGTCTATAATCCCACCTACTTGGGAGGCTGAGGCAGGAGAATTGCTTGAACCCAGGAGGCGGAGGTTGCAGTGAGCTGAGATCATGCCATTGCACTCCAGCCTAGGCAACAAGAGTGAAACTCCATTGACAAGAGAGGGGAAGGGACAGAAGGGGAGGGAAGGGGAGAGGAGGGGAGGGAAATGGTTCCTCAATTCCTTCAAATACTCTTCCTGAACTTTATAAAAGAAAATTAACCCCTCATAAAGAAGTTAACTACTTGTGGCCAGACAGAACCTTTGAGTCAATCAAACTACCTTTAACTATGGGCCTGCAAACCATAGCTAAGTTTTGGCCAGCCCACAGGTAACTTTTTCAAATGTATAGTCAACACATAAAAAGAAAAGGATTTATGAAAGTAAGATTCCCTGATTTTATTATAAAAACAAGAAGTGGTGGCAGGGGCGGTGGACCACATCCATAATCCCAGCACTTTGGGAGGCCAAGGTGGGTGGATCGCTTGAGGCCAGGAGTTTGAGACCAGCCTGGCCAACATGCTAAAATCCCGTCTCTACTAAAAGTACAAAACTTAGCCAGGCATGGTGGCACACACTTGTAATTCCAGGTACTCAGGAGGCTGAGGCAGGAGAATCACTTGAACCTGGGAGGCAGAGGCTGCAGTGAGCTGAGACTACATCAGTGAGACTGTCTTTTAAAAAAAAAAAAAAAAAAAGGAAAACGAGAAGAAGCAACAGCACCCAAATAAGCATCCAGAAACAATGAACCAAGGGCTTCTCTCCAGGGGGCTCTGAAAGGATTCATGTCTGTGACTTTGATGCAGACCACAGGTGAGCAGGTAGGCACATCTGGGCATGGGTCCTCAACCTAAGAGTTCTGCTGCTGCCAGCAGCCCATCTGATGCTACGTGAGGATCTGAAGCAATCACTCCTACCTTTGGGGAAAAGCTTATCTATACAGAATGATGGGCCACAACATCTGTCAATCTAATCCAGGGACCAATAAAGTATCTTTCTCCACACTGAGCAGTGCATGGGATGCATCCAGATATTATTTAAGGGCCCGGCATTCAATGATGAACAGGGTGAAGAGTGCCCAGACTTGAACTGTGGCCATGTCACCTTGAATAACTTCCTCAACATGGCAGTTTCTTCCCTTGAAAACTGGGGATATATCCATAGCATGCAGAGTATGAAAAAAAGAAAAGGAAAACCAGGGATATAACAGATCCCTTTATCACAACAGTTTGTGTGACGAAATTAGTTAAGGTCACTGCAGCCTCAACTTTTCTCAGGTTCAAGTGATCCTCCTTCCTCAGCCTCCCAAGCAGCTGGGACCACAGGAGCGTACCACCAGACCCAGCTAATGGTTTAAAATTTTGTGTAGAGATGGGGTTTCGCCAGATTACCCAGGCTGGCCTTGAACTTCTGGGCTCAGGTGATCCTCCCATTTGGGCCCCCCAAAGGGCTGGAATTACGCGGTGTGAGCTGACCAATCCTCATTATTTTATTGTTGAGGCTGGTGTTCTGAACAGAGGAAAGGGGGGCTCCCACCAACACCCGCTCTTATACCTGGTTTCTCCAGGCCAGACTCTCAGGATTCTGTGGTCTCCCTACAAGTCATACAATCCTAGCCTAGTTTTAACCGCACTCACATCTGGGCTTGACTCCAGAGGTGCAAACAAGTTCACACACAAAACCCTCCTCCGTCCAGACCAACGTGTCAGGCCTTACCCAAGTTGTGTTTCATTTCGGAGAGCTCTTGCTGGTGTAGCCACTGGAGCTTCTCTATCTCGATCCTCAGTCTGCGAATCTGGAAGAGGGAGAGCGAGCATCTTCAAAAGCTGTCTCATGCAGTTCACCAGCAGGTTTCAGAAGCTCAACCATGGCTGGCTGTGAGGGGTACGGGAATCATGCTAACCTTCCCACAACTATAGTTCAGAGAGGTGAGTACTAGTGAGCGAACCCAAATTCACCAGAAACACTGGTTCAGAAAACCAAGTATAAATAGGCCATCGATTCCAAGAAATACTGGCACGAGGGAAAGCCACTTAAAGTGACAAGGACCAGACTTTCATATAAATAATATATTAAGGGTTTGATTAGGATTTTGGTCTATAAATATGAAACAAATACAAAGACAGCTGGATTTTCGCTCTTACATAACAACATTTAGGTGGTGCGAGCCACACTTATTCACCTGAAATTCCAAAGCCTGACATCTCTGAAAACCAAAGGGTATTTCTGGGCAGGGGAAGTGCGGCTTTGGGGCCAAACTCATTTTGAAGGGAAAATAAACTCGACCTGATCTGATAGGAAACTAATTAAACAGTGTTTTGGCCAGGTGCGGTGGCTCGCACCTGTAATGCTAGCACTTTGGGACGCCAAGGTAGGCAGATCACCTGAGGTCAGGAGTTCAAGGCAAGCCTGGCCAACATGGAGAAACCCCATCTCTACTAAAAAAAATACAAAACTTGGCTGGGCACGGTGGCTCAAGCCTGTAATCCCAGCACTTTGGGAGGCCGAGACGGGCGGATCACGAGGTCAGGAGATCAAGACCATCCTGGCTAACCCGGTGAAACCCCATCTCTACTAAAAAATACAAAAAACTAGCCGGGCGAGGTGGTGAGCACCTGTAGTCCCAGCTACTCGGGAGGCTGAGGCAGGAGAATGGCGTGAACCTGAGAGGCGGAGCTTGCAGTGAGCTGAGATCCGGCCACTGCACTCCAGCCTGGGCGACAGAGCGAGACTCCGTCTCCAAAAAAAAAAAAAAAAAAAAATTTAGCCGGGCACGGCGGCGCACGCCTGTAATCCCAGCTCTTGGGAGGCTGAGGCACGAGAATCATTTGAACCCAGGAGGCGGAGGTTGCAGTGAGCCAAGATCATGCCACTGCGCTGCAACCTGGGTGACTCTATCTCAAAAAAAAAAAAAAAAATTAATTTAAAAAATAATAATAAACAGTGTTTAATTATCACAGTAGTTCTCAACAGGGGCAATTTTGAGTACTCTCCCCTGTCATGGGAATGTCTGGAGTCATTTGTGGTTGTCACAATTGAGCAGGGTTGCTGGCATCTGTGTGTAGAGGCCAGGGATGCTGCTCAACATCCTACAATGCACAGGGCAGCCCCACAACAGAAAAGTACCTGGTGCAAACGTCAGTATAGCTAAGGCCGAGAAAACGTGATTTATTCACGTAGTGTGAACAATCACATTTCATTGCAGAAATGGTGTCTCTAATTGTGGGGGGTTGCATATTACCTCTCTAAAATCCAAAAAACTTCTGGCATACATCCAGACCCAAGGTTTCAGGTGAGATACTATGAACCTGTATTTTCAACCACACACCAATTCTTACGATGTATACAAACAAGAATGAAGTTGTTTCTAAAGCATTATTTTTTCCCTTCTTATTTGATGTCTGAAGCATAATCATAAAGGTCATATTTGCAAAACTATTAAGGGGATTCATTGATTTTTCTTGGGGCCTCTCTTAAATCTTTGTATTCACAATGTTTTCTGTTTAAGGAACCACAAGGTTGCCTTCCTGAAGATTTTCTCCTCTTCATCTGAGCGCCAGCCTAATGCTGCCAAGTCCTAAAAGGTCAATAGCTCTGTAAAGGATTCCCACAGTTCTCCAACGTCACCTTAGATGATCCGTCCTGCCACTTGTCATTTCACCTGATAACCTGTTTGTATCTGGCCCACACTGTACCATCCACAGACAACCGGGAAGTGGCCCACTCTCCAAGCCCTGATAGGGAATTAACCTAAAGGGGAAGTTCAGGGAGGTATATTTTTATAAATGGACGCTTTATAAGTGGATAGCTTAATTTTTCTTTTTTTTCTCCTTAAGAGACAGGGTCTCATTCTGTCTCCCAGGCTGCAGTAAAATGGCACAATCACAACTTACTATAGCCTCAAACTCCTGGGCTCAGGTAATCCTCCTGCCTCAGCTTCCTACAGAACACACCACCATCTCCTGCTTGTTTTTTTTTAATTTTTGTAGAAATGGGTTTCACTATGTTGTGCAGGCTGGTCTCAAACTCCTAGCCTCAAGCAATCCTCAGGATTCCCAAAGTGCTGGGATTACCACAACTTCCCAAAGCACTGGGATTACAGCCACCACACCCAGCCAATGAAATGTCTTAACCACTTTCTTCTCTACGCAATTACATAATTATGGAGACTCCAGTACACAAAGTATTGAACAACAAGAAGCACTTATATTAAAAAGTCCAAACTTACAGAGAAGATTTAGGAGCCAGTTTTACATGAAGCAAAAAGAACTGGTGTCCAGTTTCACCAGCAGGTTAACTGAAGCTCTGGTTTTGGCTGTTTTATTAGAAATGAATTGATCACACAAAGCAGGGCATGTCTCCACAGCCCCAGCTGACTGGCTAAAGGAAAAAATACCCTCATCAACAATCACAATCAGTAGAGCCAGCTTAGTGACCAAGTCAGGATCCAAGAGGGGTTTCCAGAGAAGCTTCTTCATGGTATCACCTTTAAAGCAGCCCATAAAACACTCTTAGCAAATAAGGAATTCATGTGTCACCTCTGACCTCAGCTATTGTGCTTCCAGTAGTGTTTTTAGAAAGATCGTTGTATATTTCTGTCATTGTTCCTTTTATTGCATCCATCATCTGAAAGATAAAAACAGAAACAATTCAGCTGATCACTTCTTGGAGGCTTTTCCTGGAGACAAATACCTAAAATCTATCTGTATAAAGCAGAGGTTCTCAACTCAGAGCAATTTTGTCCCACATGAGACACTGGGCATTTCTGGTTGTCATGACAGGTGCAGGAGCGAGGAGAAGGGGCTGCTACTGGCATCTGGAGGGTGGAGGCAGGGACGCTGCTAAACTTCCTACCTAAACCATGCTAAATGCACACAAGGACCCCGCACAAAAAACAACAATCTTTGAGTCCAAAATCACCAGCACTGAGGTTAAGAAACCCCAGTATTAACAGGGTAAAAATTTCCAACAAATTTCATGTATTGCATTGTGGTGCCACTTCATAACCATAAAGCTAGTTTCCATACCCACATAAAGCTAGTTTCTATACCACAGTTTGGCTGAAACTGGAGAGGCCAAATTTGGCCCCCAGATGTGTGGTGCTTTTTTTTTCGTTTGTTTTTGGATTTTTTGTTTTTAAGGTGAAGTCTCATACTGTCGCCCAGGCTGGAGTGCAAGGGCATACTTTTGGCTCACTGCTACCTCCGCCTCCTGGTTCAAGCGATTCTCCTGCCTCAGCCTCCCAAGTAGCTGGGATTACAGGCGCACACCACCACACCCAGCGAATTTTTTTTTTTTTATTTTTAGTAGAGACGGGGTTTCACCATTTGGTCAGGCTGGTCTTGAACTCCTGACCCTCAAGTAATTCACCCACCTCGCCTCCCAAAGTGCTGAAGCCACTGTGCCCAACCCCCAGATGTCTTTTATTTGGCCAGCACGGTAGGTTCAAGAGAGGGCTTACTGTTTTAGTTTTCATTATTTCCCCTTAAAAAACCAGTACCATTTTACTGAGGTATATGCATATACTACACCATTCATTCATTTAAAGTATACAATTCAATGGCTTTTAGTACCTCAGAGTTGTGTATCTATCACCACAATCATTTCACAACATTTTCATTATCCCGTAAAGAAAATCCCACTCCAGGCCGGGCGCGGTGGCTCAAGCCTGTAATCCCAGCACTTTGGGAGGCCGAGACGGGCAGATCACCAGGTCAGGAGATAGAGACCATCCTGGCTAACACGGTGAAACCCCATCTCTACTAAAAAATACAAAAAACTAGCCGGGCGAGGTGGCGGGTGCCTGCAGTTCCAGCTACTCGGGAGGCTGAGGCAGGAGAATGGCGTAAACCCGGGAGGCGGAGCTTGCAGTGAGCTGAGATCCGGCCACTGCACTCCAGCCTGGGCGACAGAGCGAGACTCCGTCTCAAAAACAAAAAAAAAGAAAGAAAATCCCATTCCCCCCGGCCTTAGTCTTCACTTCCCGGTATCCCATCCCCCCTCCCCCAGCCACTGACAACCACTGATCTGCCTTCTGTCTCTCCACATTTGCTCAGTCTGCACATTTCATATAAATGGAATCACACAACTCAAGGTCCTCTGTGATTCACGCATCCGTGCTGCAGCAGGCAGCGGAACTTCATTCCTTTTTATAGTCCATTTTACAGATATGGCTGGTTTGTCATTTTAATGCCTTCAGTCAAGACATTGTCTTTGCAGTTCATTTCCCATATTCTTTTTCTTTAACTATCTGACCCTTGAAGGCATCAGCCAGTTGGTGACATCAGCTAAGGTCCATGCAGCAGGCACCCAGGGATTTTCTGACTATGTTCGTAGGATGAATTTCTCTTCTACCTCCCACCTGCCAGCTGACCCTTCCCCCATCACAGCAGAAAGAGGAGGGGACAAGAGATCAGGCTCTGTCTCAGGCCTGGCTTGACTGGTACGAAGTCTCTCCAGCGCTTTCTAGATTCCGCAATTCAGGGAGAAGACAGGACAAAGAGCAGCCTCGTATCTGATGCCTCACTATCCATAACCTCTAAGCCTCGGTTTCCCCACAAAAAAACAAGAACTGCATGCCCCCCCGGTAGGGTGTGCACGAGGATTAAATGAAAAAAACCACGCACAGACTGTGTCTCGTTACCTGCCATGGAGTAGGTGTTCATAAAGAAATACCCATTCATCTTATCTTTAAAGAAAAAGATATTCATACAAGTATGCAATTGCATAATTGCTGCCAAGCCCCAAAATAGTAGGCCCAAATTCGCCCCAAAATGGAGTAAAATGAATAAAATCTCTGTTGAGATTTCCACTCTCAGCTTGCTGTGGAGTCCACACCAGGCCACTGCCAGCAAAAACACTGCACTTTCCACAGCTTTGCAGTCTCCTGCACTTGACTCCTTGCTCTGTTGCACCCACCGTGTCCATTTTAAAAATTACCACTAAACGGCTTTACAAGAAAACTTTAGAAAGTGGGCGAAATTCAATACATTCCTAATGCAATGGTCACATTCCATTTCAAAGATATCATGCATTCGTGGACTGCCTTTTACTCTAAACTTCCAAATATAGCAAAGACTTCAACATCAGTAAAGAACACCACTCTGCCAAAACACACAGAATTGCATCTTCCACTCCAGGTCACCTCAGAGACAGGAAAAGTTTATCGGCTCCCAAAAAATGTCACTGTGTTCATTTTTTTTAACTTCAAAGAAAACACCTATCAAAAAAATCATTCCTGGACAGGCACAGTGGCTCATGCCTATAATCCCAGCACTTTTGGGAGGCCAAGGCAGGCGAATCACCTGAGGTCAGGAGTTCAAGATCAGCCTGGCCAACATGGTAAAACCCCGTCTCTACTAAAAATACAAAATTAGCCGGGTAAGACGCCATCTCTTAAAAAAAAATTTTTTTTAAATAATTTTTTAAAAAACAAAGGGGATGCAGAAGGTAACAGAATTAAAATGGTTGCAGGAGCTGAGAAAACAGCCTTCCTGCGAACCACTAATCAGATCCACTCAGCAGACCTTAGCTTTCCCATTCATGAGCAAACAGCTGGGACCAAATCAAGGGAAGGTGATGTAAGGACAACTGAAGGTAGAACAAGAGATCATTCAGGCAAAACCAGACACCTACTTAAATCACTAACGAAAAAATTACCCCCTTTCAATTCTCTAATAATCCTACAGAATCCTACAGATCGCTATAGCAAGAAGTCTCAGTTTGGTACTGTTAGGCCTTGAACACTTTCATGACAACCTCCCCCGTGTTTTGTTTTGTTTTGTTTTTTTTGAGACAGAGTCTCGCTCTGTTGCCCAGGCTGGAGTGAAGTGGCGCAATCTCAGCTCACTGCAACCTCCACTCCTTGGGTTCAAGCAATTCTCCTGCTTCAGCCTCCTGAGTAGCTGGGTTTACAGGTGCCTGCCACCACGCCAGGCCAATTTTTGTATTTTTTAGGAGGTGATCCAACCGCTTGGGACTTCCAAAGTGCTAGGATTCCAGGCGTGAGCCACTGCACCAGGCCTTTTTTTTTTTTTTTTTTTTTTTGAGACAGAGTCCCGCTCTGTCCACCCATGCTGGAGTGCAATGGTGCAATCGGAGCTCACTGCAGCTTCAAACTTCTGGGCTCAAGTAATCTTCCCATCTCAGCCTCCCAAATAGCTGAGACTACTGGCACATGCCACCATGCCCAGCTAATTTTTTTTATTTGTAAAGACATGACATGATCTCCATGTCTTGCTCAGGTTGGTCTTAAACTCCTGGCCTCAAACAATCCTCCCACTTGAGCCTTCCAAAGTGCTGTGGTTACAGCCACTGGCTCAAACAGCCACACTGAATCCTAAGAGCAGTTGCTTATAAAAGTCGTGTGGCAACAGTTTGTGGCATGAACATTTGTGATCAGCAGGCTTGTTTGAAATGCACAAAGCAGCTCAAAGCCAGGTTAAGTGCACGCTGTCTAGCGCCTGGCTGCTATCAAAGTCCAGCTTGGCCGTTCACTAGTCTGTGACCCTAGACACACTGTGTAGCATCACTGGGCTTCAGTTTTCTCATCTATAAAACTGTGGTGATAACAGTACCTACACTTCATCAATTTGTCAAGACTGAGTAAGTAACATAAAGAAATGCTTAGGACAGCATCTAGCCCACAGTAAATACTATGCAGACATATTGCTACCTTACGTGGTGGGAAGGCTGCCGATGATCCCAACCTAGTAC
This sequence comes from Chlorocebus sabaeus, assembly GCF_047675955.1. NCBI lineage: Eukaryota > Metazoa > Chordata > Mammalia > Primates > Cercopithecidae > Chlorocebus > Chlorocebus sabaeus. The sequence goes on along the minus strand of NC_132905.1, from coordinate 17,001,653 downwards.
TATTTTGTGCCCATCTGTAATCCCCTCCCTCTGACCTAGCAACTTGCTTCTAATCAATGGAATACAGCAAAGGTAATGGGGTGTCACTTCTGTGATTGGCCTAAGTAAGCCTGTGACTTCTGTCTTGCCAGCAGGCTCTCTCCATTGCTGGCTTTTGAGACAGAGTTTCGCTTTGTCGCCCAGGCAGGAGTGCAGTGGCACGATCTCGGTTCACTGCAACCTCCACCTCCCAGGTTCAAGCAAGTCTTGTGTACCAGCCTCCTGAGTAGCTGGGACCATAGGCGCACACCATCATGCCCAGCTGAGTTTTTGTATTTTAGTAGAGACGGGGTTTTACCATGTTACCCACGCTGGTCTTGTACTCCTGAGCTCATGCAATCCACCCACCTCGGCCTCCCAAAGTGCTGGGATTATAGGTGTGAGCCACCGTGCCCAGTCTCCGTTGCTGGTTTCGATGAAGCAAGTTGCCATGCTGGGGAGGCCCACATGGCAGGGAACTGAGGGTGGCCCAGACCACCAGCCCTCAAAGAATTGAATCTTGCCAGTCACCACCTAAATGACCTGGAGAGTGGATCCCAGTTGAGCCTTTGTGTGAGTCCCAAACCCTTGCAGACACCATGACTGCAACTGCAAGAAACCCTGAAGCGGAGAGCCCTGTGGAGCCGGGCGCAGATTCCTGACCCACAAACACTGTAGGATAATAAAGGTGTGTGCTGTTTAAAGTTGCTAAGTTTTGTGGCAATTTGTTCTGTAGCAACAGATAACAATTACACCTACACAGAAGCAATAAAAAGAAACATGACCAATGAAAACTCATTTGGGTAAAAAAATAATTCGTATATATTTCTCTCACCATTGAGAATTTAAAAAGATTCCTCTTCCCTTAACTCAATATAATAAAGCTAATTCTTTATCAGTAAGACTATAAGAATTTTAGAAATAGGCTGGGTGTGGTGGCTCACACCTGTAATCCCAACGCTTTGGGAGGCCTAGGCAGGAAGATCAGGAGTTTGAGGCCAGGAGTTTGAGACCAGCCTGGGCAACAAAATGAGACCCTGTTTGCACTTTTTAAAAGAGAAAGAATTCTAGAAACAACCATCCTCAATTATTTTCATCCATTCTCTCTGAAAACTAGAACTGTTTACTCATCAGTATTAATAATCTACTCATCAGTAAAGAGTAAATTATTACCCACTTAGTAATTTACTAAATAATCTCAGTAGATTATAAATCAATAGCTATTGTTAAGTTATTGATAATAACTGAGGCCAATAAAAAGAAAGCCCAACTATGTGTCAAGCACTTACTGCATGCCAGGCACTGTTCTAGGCCTTGGCAGTGAGCAAAACAGACCAAAATCCCTGCCTTTGCGGAGCTGACATTCTCATGGTTATTATTACTAATGTGGTCTAATGACAAGGTACACAGTACATCAGTCCAGGGCACTCTCACATGACGCTGAGAACCGCAGATGGTATCTACCTGAATTCAACAATGACCACAAAAGCACTTGGCAGGCTGGGCGTGGTGGCTCACACTTGTAATCCCAGCACTTTGAGAGGCCGAGGTGGGTGGATCACCCGAGGTCAGGAGTTTGAGACCAGCCTGGCCAATATGGCGAAACCCCATCTCTACTTTAAAAATACAAAGATTAGCTAGACATGGTGGCGCATGCCTGTAGTCCCAGCTACTTGGGAGGCTGAGGCAGGAGAATCGCTTGAACCCAGGAGGCGGAGGTTGCAGTGAGACGAGATCGTGCCACTGCACTCCAGCCTGGGCAACAGAGTAAGACTCAATCTCAAAAAAAAAAAAAAAAAGCACTTGGCAAATTAAGAGAAAAGAAGAAGGGGCCTGTAGTGAGACAGTGACCATGAGTTTGCCCACAACAGGCAATCCTGCCCACCAGGCCACTTAATAGGGACTGTGCCCCAGAGGGCAGGAGAAGAGGGAGAGGGGGGTCCCCTCGGACCCCCTCCTCATCCATCTTGATTCCTGGAAAAATTAAAGTGTGGGCACTTCACCTTGCCAGTCTCATGTTTAAGACTCTGTCACTTCTACTCCACCTGCAAAGCTCTAAATGCAAACCAAACCCCTGGTCAGCTGTTCACTGAAGGATCAGTCATGTGTTCCAGTGCCTTAATGAGTGACTTGAATTTTCGAAGGTAATTCTGATTCTATGTCATTTGCACTTTATAAACTGACTTTAGAATCTAACTAAGCCCACTTGGATTAAGATTCAGTCCATTCCAATGTTTCTCTGTTAGACCCAAATGAAAGAATGTGGTCTTGGAGATTCTGTTTAAAAAATAAAAAGGGTCTTCCTTCCTAACCACTCCCTAAAGCCTACGAGGTTAAGACGCTCACGCTTCCCCTTGCAAGGCCAAGGTTCTGGCAACCTGCCAGATGCCTGCTGTCTCTGCAGCAGCTCTCCCATCCACTCACTTTGCTAGTGTACTTGGCAATATCAGCGGCGACATCGGCTGAGGCGGTGGCGATGGGCAGGTCAGCGTTCACTGAGGACACAAGGGTGCTCGTGGACCCCGAGCTGGTGACCAGGGGCGATGACTGTGTGCTGGTCACCAGGGTGATGGTGGACGTGGACGGGCTCTGTGTGATCTCCTTCTGCTGGACAGCTAGGAAGGCAAAGCATCCTGATTATCCCACGTGGGAAGGACCCGTCCCAGCATAGAGCTGTGGTGTAGAAGCAAAGCCCCTAATATACGTCCTGAGAACTTTTCTACTTTTAAATGACAAAGATGCTCCCCTTGACCAAACTCTATCCAGGTTTCTCGACTAGGCCCTAACCTTGGCCTGGAAAGACATGAGCAGACATTGACAGTTTCTCAAGAGCTCAAGAGTGCATGCTAGGATGACCCCAACTCCCACTTAAAGCACCTGCCTGGGAAAACTCAATGCGGGCAAAAGAACTGACAATTTTCTTCCAGCCAACACCTGAAGACAGGACTTCAGCATCCCAGTCTCTATGGGAGAGTAGGGGCCCAACTTCATGAAGTGCCCGTTAGCAAATCGAGATGGGTTTCACAAAGACCAACCCCTCATCTTGCTTCTGTGATGTTTAACTTCAACAACTTGCTCCCATCCCTACTCCCTCATTCTCCCTTTAAAATGCCCAGTCACCTCTGTACAAATCAAAGCTAATTTCAGTTTATGTTAGACTCTTGCCCCATTACAGTAGTGTATTACATTTAAATCTGTCTTTACCCCTTTAACTAGGCCCTACTTTGGCGTAAGACTATCTGAAGCAATGAGCCTCTTTTTGGCAGCACTCTTTTTTGGTTTTTTTGTTTGTTTGTTTCTCTGGTTTGTTTTTTTTTTTTTGAGACAGTCTCACTGTTGCCCAGACTGGAATGCAATGGCACAATCTTAGCTCACCGTGACCTCCACCTCCAAGGTTCAAGGGATTCTCACACCTCAGCCTCCTGAGTAGCTGGGGTTACAGGCATGTGCCCAGCTAGTTTTATGTTTTCTTTTCCATTTTAGTAGAGATGGGGTTTCACCATGTTGGCCGGGCTGGTCTTGAACTCCTGGCCTCAAGTGATCTGCCTGTCTTGGCCTCCCAAAGTGCTGGGATTACAGACATGAGCCACCGCGCCCGACCCTCTTCTTGGTAGCAATTAAACTCCCCTGGGGAAGCCTCCTGCTTACGAGATACGAAGACAGAAGACAGGAAGCAGCAATCCCAATCTCAAATATCCTAAAATTGGCTTTGCCCCACCAACTTTTTAAACAGCAAGATTACTCCAACTGTACTCTCAATTTTGCCTGGCCAATTTTTCAGGACCCATTCCCTTGCCATCTTTGAAGTGTTTCACTGGGGGCCAATTCAAGACCTGGCCACCTCTCAACCTCACGTCCTGCTGCTCACGAACCCCACTCACAGGAGCACACTCACTATGCGCTTCCATTGAAGAACCCAGCCTTTGACGATCTAGATGCAGGTTTCCTGATAGAAAGAGATCTACATCAATGCTCACAAAAGCCAGACAAACTGGTATCAACCAGTCAGATCAGCACTGTGTTTGGCCTAATTTCAGCTCCAGATGGAGCCTCCTATAGGGCTGGTGGGAGTTCTGATTCTGCAACTTCAGCAAGTGGTTCTCAAGGCTGGCTCATCTTTTGTGTGTGACGAATTTCCAGTTACTAAGGTAACCTTCGCTATCAACTTCTCACACTGTACTTTTTCCAAAATAATTCCAAGAGGTTCCCTCATGTGCACAAGGAAATTTATACAAAGATATTCATTGCAGCACTGCTCACAGTAGAAAAAAAACTGAAAGCAACCTAAATGCCCATCAGGAGGGGAATGCTTTAAATAAACTATGGAATACTATGCAGCAGTCCGAAAGAACAAGGCAGGGCTGTATGTGCTGACATGGATGGACCTCCAAAACATGCTAATGAGTGGGGAAAAAAAAAAAAAGCAAGTATGGTACCATTTTTATGTTTTAAAAAAGAAAAAAAAGGGGAAAAAAGGACTAATCTTATGGCATCATATACATGATGCACACATATATACATACAGATATGTATATATACATATACATGCATACATGCATAGAAAAGCTTTTACAACGGTTGATACTAGTCACTGTGGAAGGGAGAGAATGAAATGGAAGGTAAACGGGACAATAAACTTTTATGTAAAACTTTCTGCCCCCCCTTTTAGGGAGAATATATGCATGTATAATTTATAAAATGAACAAAAAAACTTTTTGAAAGTAAAAAAGCAAGTAGCAAAACAATTTTTAAAAATAATGCCAAATGAAATGTGCAAGGCCTTCAAGATACAATGGCCAGGAAACAAACGAGAACTGAAAAAAAAAAAAAAAAAAAAAAAAAAAGAGCAATGACTTTCTCCTGTCGATGTGGCAAAATGGGAGCGGGCGCCACGGAGAACAGAAGGGGAGGCTCGGTACCTTTCACAGCCTGTCTGGTCTGATATCTCGTCCCCTGGGAAGACTGAGGCTGCTGCTGCTGGTTTTGCTGCTGCTGCTGCTGCTGCTGACGCTGCATCTTCTGCATGTGCCACTTTTGGGAGGACGTTTGAAACTTACTTGATGAGTTCCACACGACCCGCTGCACGGCCGGGGCAGTCTCCTTCGGTAAAAGCGGCCTCTGCTTTTTCACCGGGCTTCCTGTGGCGGCGGGGGCCGGGGCCGTGACGGTGACCGTGGAGGACGTGCTGGTGGTAGCTGTGGCGCCAGCCGCGGGAGTTTGGGCGGAAGAGCGGGTGAGCACCGGCGTTTCCGGGGGAGACTGGCTGCCCGCCGTCGTGGATGGTGGAGCTTTACCTACAACTAGCCAATGCATGAAGAAAACACAAACAAAAACCGGGATTTCACTCAGGTTCGCCTGCAGGGTCTTGACGCCAGCAACTTCTGGGTAAAACCTACGAAAGCCAGGAAAGCCGAACCAATTCGACGTGCCAGGCACACCGCGCTGGAGGAGTACATTCTCACCTAACGCTGAGGCCACTTCTGCTGCGTCTTCCATCTCCACGAGCACCGGCCTCCTTTACTGAGCGCCGGCTCACATCTGAGATACAAGTCAACACCTCTGGGGGCCAATGAGGCAAACAAGACCCGGCTCCTATGCTCAAGCTCCCCTACACCTAGTGGACAACGCAGTGGGCGAACAGATTCGATCAATGTTCACGCCCTTTTCGCAAAGTTAAAATCTAGTTGGCACCTTGAGAGAGGCCCAGCGGAAGTGAATCGAGAGATGAAGAGAAATTCTTTGGCTAGAGAAGGTAGAAAGCAATACTCCAAAGAACCAGATGGCCTCCCAATGGTCAAAGAAGTAAGTAACACTCAATCACCCAGAAAGAAAAGCATTCTTTTTATCTCTTCTGATTCCCTCCAGGGCAAAGTCTGAAGGCTGTACTGATAGCCATGACAATACCAGGAACATAAATTCTGCCCCAAGGCCAGAACCTTCCCCCAAGGTAATGGTACTGATCTAGGATTGAGTAGCATTGCTTTGGTTTTGATTGGATTTATTCCTGTCACCAGCTTTTATGTATACTGTGCGCTACTGTACTTACTGGGTGGTGTTCAAGTCTAAAATGAGTTTTATACTTGCAGATGGTTTTCTCAGGGGGAATTTTTTTAATAAAAAAATAAATTGAGGCCAAGCATGGTGGCTCACGCCTGTAATCCCAGCACTTCAGGAGGCTGAGGCGGGTGGATCACCTGAGGTCAGGATTTTGAGACCAGCCTGACCAACATGGCAAAATCCCGTCTCTACTAAAAATACAAAAAAACTTAGCCAGACATGGTAGTGCACTTGGGAAACTGAGGCAGAAGAACTGCTTGAACCCGGGAGGCGGAAGTTGCAGTGAGCCGAGATTGCGCCACTGCACTCCAGCCTGTGAGGCAGAGTGAATGAAACTCCTTCTCAAAAAACATCACTAATAGGCCGGGCACAGTGGCTCATGCCTGTAATACCAACACTTTGGGAGGCTAAGGTGGGTGGATCACGAGGTCAGGAGTTTGAGACCAGCCTGGCCAACATAGTGAAACCCCGTCTCTACTGAAAATACAAAAATTAGTCAGGTATGATGGCACATGCCTGTAATCCCAGCTACTCGGGAGGCTGAGGCAGAAGAATTGCTTGAACCCGGGACGCGGAGGTTGCAGGGAGCCAAGACCATGCCATTGCACTCCAGGCTGGGTGACAAGATGAGACTCTGTCTCAAAATAATAATAAATGAAAAATAAATAAAGAGTTTATTTTATTTATTGAGATGGAATCTCACTCTGTTGCCCAGGCTGAAGTGCAGTGGCACTATCTTGGCTCACTGCAACCTTCGCCCTCTGAGTTCAAGCGATTCTCCTGCCTCAGCCTCCTGAGTACCTGGGATACAGGCACCTGCCGCTGCGCCCAGCTAATTTTTTTTATTTTTAGTAGAGACGGGGTTTCACCATCTTGGCCAGGCTGGTCTTGAACTCCTGACCTCATGACCACCCACTTCGGCCTCCCAAAGTGCTGGAATTACAGGCGTGAGCCACCACGCCCGGCCTATTTTATTTTATTTTTTAAAGAGAGAGAGTTTTGCTATATCACCCAGGCTGGGCTCAAGTGAGCCACTTCAGCCTCCCGAGTAGCTGGGACTATATGGGACGTGCTACCATGTCCCGTTTTAAATGTGCTTAATTATATGTTTAAAGAATGAGATTCTTGGCCTGGTGCAGTGGCTCACACCTGTAATCCCAGCACTTTGGGAGGCCGAAGCGGGCAGATCACGAGGTCAGGAGTTTGAGACCAGCCTGGCCAACATGGTGATACCCCATCTCTGTTAAAGATACAAAAAATTAGCCGGGTGTGGTGGTGTGTGCCTATAATCCCAGCTACTCGGGAGGCTGAGGCAGGAGAATCGCTTGAACCCGGGAGGCAGAGGTTGCAGTGAGCCAAAACCGCCCCACTGCACTCCAGCCTCGGTGACAGGGCGAGACTCCATCTCAAAAAAAAAAAAAACAAAAACAAAAACACAGATTCTTTAAATAAAAATATTAAGTCAAAAATTATACAAGCAGGACTTGAGAACGGGAAAGACAATGAATGTGAATGACTCAAGTTTGAAAAATACTGCCATATGGAGTATGTCATCTTGGAAGAGCTGGGCTGGTAAGGAATAAAGGGTAGGATTTCAACAGGCAGAAAGTGAGAATCTAGAGGGAACAGCATCAGCCAAGATATGTGCAGGAACAGAAAGCATTTGGGTAAGTGAGGGCAGGCAAGGAGGAGGGGCTGGAAGGCAGGGTAGAGCCAGAAGCACTGAGCAGCAGGTAGAGGGGATGACCACATGGGTGCTTATTTGTAAAGGTGGCTCAGTTATGGATGCACAGGCCTCAGCCCCCAGTTAGGTGAGCCTGTGCCCCAGAGAGGATATCTGGGGAACACACACCACAACCAGGTACAAGCTAGCACCCCTGATCTTGGACTATGCTCCCTGACATCAAACTCCTTTAAATAAGGATTATGTCTGTCTTTTTTATTTATTTTATTTTTTTTTTTTTTTGAGACGGAGTCTCGCTCTGTTGCCCAGGCTGGAGTGCAGTGGTGCGATCTCGGCTCACTGCAAGCTCTGCCTCCCAGGTGCACACCACTCTCCTGCCTCAGCCTCCAAAGTAGCTAGGACTACAGGTGCCAGCCACCACACCCAGCTAATTTTTTGTATTCTCAGTAGAGGCAGGGTTTCACTGTGTTAGCCAGGATGGTCTTGATCTCCTGACCTCGTGATCCGCCTGCCTCAGCCTCCCGAAGTGCTGGGATTACAGGCGTGAGTCACCGTGCCTGGCCTATGTCTGTCTTTTTAAGATCAGTATTACCCAGAAAAAGACACGAGCTTAATTACTCCAAGGATTTTTCATTCAGTAAGCTGTGGGTTTTAAGAAGCCAAGGAGGAGAAGAGACAAGCTGACTATTCTGACTTCAGGGGGAGTTCTCGATGGTTATCACTTGTTGCTGGCCCTCCTACTTCCCCAGAGAGGAGAATCCAGCCAAGCTGGTCGGCAAGAGCCCAGGGTGGGTCCAGAAGGAGGGCTTCCTGCAGTGAAGAACTCCGGTGCTTCTGGGGCCACCTGCCAGATATGGGGCACTGTCCCCGCCTCTTCCAGGTGCAGATGAGGTGTTGAACTGGGCCCTTCTAAGAGGAGGGCACGGGGGCAGTGCCTTAGCAGAGCTTCTAACCTGCACAAGTGCCTTCAATGCCTTTCTTTCCTGCCACATCACCAAAAAATATACTGTTATTGTTGATTAGCTAGCCTGTCTCCCCATCGTAAGGGCAACCTCAAAATAGTCATTTTCTCTCTCCTGATTTGTTCTCCTGAAACAGCCAGCAGGGCAGAGGGGTTACTGCTCTGCAGTGATCACAGCTGGCTCTCTGCCAAATAAAGAACTGGAGTATACAATCTGATAAGATTCCAGGCTCAAAATTGTATGGAGTTATTTAGATACCAAAATATCTAAATTTCTAGGAATCCTGATGGTTTATGGAGACAAAATGAGGCTATAGGAAATTTCATTTGTCCCAGAAATTTGGAGTACATAATCAATCACCTGTAGCGAAAAAAAGAGGGCGAATTTTTTTAAAGGGTCAGCACCTGAGAAGCTGCCCTATCAGATTAACCTACTTATTCCTAAATCTGTCACTGGTCACTGTTTTTCATTTATAAAGCAAGGACTTTTTAAGAGAAAAATTAGTATCCCCTTTGTAGAAGGATGGAAATTACTAATGTGCCAGTGAAAGCACAGCAGAGTCTTTCAGTGCACTCTCTTTGCTTCTGTTCTGAGGTTACTAGCTATAAAAGCTGTTTTGCCATCTGAAGATTCATATTCTACCCATAAGCTGCATCCCTGGTGGAAGGTGAGCTGGAGGTCACAACAGCGCAATCCAAAATGCCCTTCACTTACTAAACTCTTAAGTGAAAACACATCATTGAAAAGATGCTCTCTAGCAGAGCCCCACATGAAAATTTTTCAAGACCCAAACCACCATCAGCTCTGAATTTAAGATCAATTGGTTTTGCCCCAAGCCTTAGGAAGCTGCTCTAACTGAACTGTGTTTTAGAATCATCTTCAGCTTAATTGTCCACTGTCTACTAAAGCTTCCTGGAGAAATTCCCTTCAGACATCAGTGTGAGGAAGAGCTCTACTTCTTTTAATCAACTAGAATGGTTTTTTATTTTTCAGAAAGTACGAGATCTTCTAAGGTACTGTGTTTCCCATTCTGCTTTCAGAGCCAACTTCCCTAACTCTGAAGGTTGAAATAGTACAGATTTCTGTATAAAACCTTTCCCCAGACCACTTGCTATTCTACTTTCACTTTCCTTTTACATGGATGTCTTTATTTTCATCTTGTTTCATATGGTTATGTATCCTTGTCAATCTGTTGCAAATTCTTTCTGGAAGAGGTAGGACGTATAAAACCAATCAATCAAAAGATCAGTTCCAGAAAGAAAGATCAGTATAAATATGTCATTCGTAGGAGCACTGCCATCTGCACCCAAATATTCCTACAATCCTCATGAAATAAATACTACTCCTATTCCTATTGTTCTCTGCAACAACAGAGACAGTCTCTCAAACCCCAATCCACAACATACTCATATTTTTCAGAGGTCATCTATAAATCTAACAGATGGGACAGGATGGTTTGATGGCCTATCCTCCCTCCCTTATGTAACTGCATCTCTCTCTTCCTCCACTGCATCTCTCACAGACAATCTCTTTAGCTGAAATGCAGGAATCCTCTCTCACTCTGACAGTTGAGTTTCCAGAATTGACCATGGATGGTCAATTCCAGGTTGACCATAACCACAGCAGAAAGATTCTCAAGGCCCATCCCTGACTTGCTTTAAGCCACCAGACTACGGAAATCCCAAAGGACATGGAGTTACATCTTATTCAAGGGTTTGATTGATAAGTTAGCTCCTGATAGAAGTCAGGCACAGTCAAGATTTAAACCTGGCTATCCCTTAAGTTACTCGCCATGTACATAAGGTTTTATGGCTACAACCTGTAATCTGTCCTTGGGCAATGTTTCTTCTAGGCCCTCAGTCAATTCTTCAATGTCTTTACTGAGCATGTTGAATCCTCTAACCTACCTGCCAAGCCAACCGAAAAATGTGCTGAATACTTTGTCAGTGGGAAGGACATCCTTCCGATCATTCACACACCCCTTCTGAGGGCTTGTTAACATGCCCAGGCTGCACTACGCTGTGGGGTAGTCACTGCTGGTTCAGAATATAACAGCAGCCTCTGAGACTCAGGGGATATTTGACAATAATTGCCACATTTGTGACTGCCAAAATTGGGCAGGTAAGGCTGCCATCTGGCTGGTAGAGGCCAGGGATACTGGAAAATATCCTCCAATACACAGGACTAAGAATTATCCAGGGCAAACTGTCAGAGTGCAAGGTTGTGAAACTCTGGACTCAGTTAAGGTAGATGCAGTAAGATTAAAAGATTAACAGCCAATACGGCCAGACGCAGTAGCTCATGCCTGTAATCCCAACACTTTGGGAGGCCGAGCTGGGTGGCTCACCTGAGGTCAGGAGTTCGAGAACAGCCTGGCCAACATGGTGAAACCCTGTTTCTACTAAAAATACAAAAATTAGCCAGGCGTGGTGGCGGGAGGCTACTCCCAGCTACTTGGGAGGCTGAGGCAGGAGAATCACTTGAACCCAGGAGACAGAGGTTGCAGTGAGCTGAGATTGGGCCACTGCACTCCAGCCTAGGTGACAAGAGCCAAACTCTGTCTGTCTCCCCAAAAAAGCCAATACACATATCTACCATACTTCATTTTCTAGTGCCCTAAAAAGCACTCAGTATTCTGGCACTCCACCCAAATAGTGTCCTACTATTGTAAGAAAATATACTTGGAGATGCCTAGGTGGCATGAGGGGAGGAAAGATATGCTGCAATCATCAAAACCTTTGAAATGAACACTCTTTTTTTTTTTTTGGAGAGGAAGTCTTGCTCTGTCACTCAGACTGGAGTGCAGTGGCGCAATCTCGGCTCACTGAAACCTCTGCCTCCTGGGTTCAAGTGATTCTCCTGCCTCAGTCTCATTAGTAGCTGGGATTACAGGCACCTGCCACCACGCCTGGCTAATTTTTGTATTTTAGTAGAGATGGGGTTTCAATATGTAGGTCAAGCTGGTTTTGAACTCCTGACCTCAAATGATCCACCCACCTTGGCCTCCCAAAGTACTGGGATTATGGGCGTGACCCACCATGCCCAGTTTGAAATGAACACTTCTAACCATTTAAGACTTGTCAAAAGAGAACGAGATGTCAGTGGAATGGAGCAATGAAGGACCATTTGACAAGATCCAAATGTTACCAAACACTTTGGGGAAATAAATGAGCATATTGGAGAAGAAGCTGCTCAGACTAAAAATGACTTGGTCACTAAAAGTAACCACCATTTTCTAAGAGACTTCTCTTTCTGTACTCAAAATCAATCATATTGGATACCGAGCAGGTTAAAGGTAGGTAGGCCCGTGTTTGAGTCCAGGTCCTGTTCTGTGACTAGCTAGGTAACCTTAAACCAAACACAGCTTCACTGTGCCTCCCTCTCAGTGTGTTAGCGGGTCACATAACTTTTGGTTTGTTTAAGGGTCATATAACTTTTGATAGTAAATGTACGAGGTAGGATTCTAAACCAAATTAAGAAAACTGGAAATGGATACAATCACTTACCATCCTGTTTGGGAGATGGTTCTTTGGGTTCCTTCTTATTTTTTCGACCCTCCCGCCCAGAATGGTCTTCTCCTAAATCTATGACAAGTTCGCTCTCTGAATCGGAGTCCAGGCCCAAATGGACTGTTGGGGAATCCGTCTCATCTTTTCCCTTCAGTTTATCCTTTGTGGGGTGAGGTGAAGGCTTTGCCTTTTCAGAAAAGTCCTTCTCAGGCTCAGGGCTGGCCTTGTCCTTGACTGCTCCAGGGTCTGTCTTCTCGCTGGCTGGTGATGTGCTTTTCAGCTCCTCTTTAATCTCCACTGGGTTTGTAGGCTTGGGCTTTTTTTTAACAGCAGATGGCTCTTTGTCCATCCGACAACCCTCTTTGTCCTCTGTGTCTTCTGGCTCGTTCTTGGACTTCTGCTCATCATCACTGATATACTCACTATCGCTACTATCTGACTTCTCAGAATCCTCCGAATCGCTGTGCTCTACGGCCGTATAAACATCTTCCGAGATTTCATTTATGCCTAAATTCAAAAAGAAAACCCAGCATGTGGCGTAGTCACAAAATAAGGAGCAGGACGAAAAATGCAAACACTTTCCACAGCAAATGCTGGAATAAGAAAAGCACATTTCAAATCACATCACACTGGCCTGAATGGGGCCAGTAATAAACCCAAGTGGCAACTGGCTATGGCTGCACTTGCCTTTGGAGAGGGTTTTGGTTGTTAACATTCAAAGGAGACACAGGACCTACCAACAGAAATTTTAAATTTATATGGCGCTAAATATGTGGTGCCAAATTTTTGCAACGTTGATAACTAATTGGGATTACTGAGAATGAGAGGGCTGGAAGGGAACAGCAGGGATAAGCTGTTCAAACTGATCCAGTTTACAGATTAGAAAACAGAGGCCCAGGGATATCACCTGCCCTAGGACACAAGACAGAGGCCAGGCCAGTACCCTGCGTTCCTGGCTCCCCACCAACACTCTTCCCTTGGGTTTCCAAAGCGTTAAAGTTCTTGATCCTTTGTGTCTAGGCCAAAGAAAATAAGCCAAAGCCTTAAAGCAGAGGTTGCAAACAGCCCACAAGCCACATCTAGCTTGCAGACATGTTTCATGGGAGAGGCACTGGTTTGCTCCACAGGGTATCTTGTCTGCTTTTAATTTATAAATGTGTTGTCCAATTCACAAATCCGGAAATTTCACATAGAAATCAAAGCAGGGGCTTCTGATGAAAGAGCGGAAAATCTAGCTGCTCTGGGTCACCAGCCTGCCAGGCATTGGCTGGGACAGGAAAGCCAATCGCTCCACTAGGCAGGAGACACACTTGTCTCCAGGTGACCCGGGTGCCCGGCCCTCTCTCTTGTTCCCTGCACTCATGTGGAAAGTCAACTGCCACTCTCTTGTGCACTGCTCTTCCACTGGTAAAGGAGTCAGGAGAAAAGTCACACACTTCTGTTTCTTTCAAAAGGGAGAAGCACAAACTAGCAGGTATTTCACAAACAAAATGGGCAAAAGCACATTTCTAACAATAGTTCCATTTAACCCATTTACGGCTTCTGCTCCCAACCATATGTTATGCCATCATACTGTAGGAGATAATACTATATCCTAAACTTTTGGAAAGAGGAAAGAAAACCCAATCAAGTCTGTGCAATCTCTTCATTCTAGAGCAATGGCCACTGTGAATGGTGCCACTGTCTGACCCAGACACACCAAAAAGAAACCTGCAGAAGTATCAGAGCCATGAACAGCCCAGGGCATGGGGGATCAGCAGGATCACTGGGGAATATATCTGCCTCCACCAGGGTTCAATCAAAAACACAAGTCCAGCCAGGCACAATGGTGCGCACCTGTGGTCCCACATACTCAGGAGGCTGAGGCAGAAGAACTGCTTGAACCCAAGAGTTCAAGGCTAGCCAGGGCAACATGGGAAGAACACAAGCCAAAATACAAACACCCAGATCTGGTATAAGTCTGGGATCCTAGGCTTGCGCTACTGGTAGCCAATGATTGGAAATAAGAATGAAAAGTGTAACCACATATGTGATAGGAAAAGCTTGGGTACTGGAGTCCAAAGGATATGAATTCAAATCCTGCTCTTCTGTTTTTATTACTGGTTGACCCTGAACAAGTTATTTATCTCTCTGAGCCTCAGTTTCTGTATCTGCAAAATGGGATAAAGTATCAACCTCCTAAGATGATCTATATGCAGTGCTTAGCATAGTGTCAAAGGAAACACTCAGTAAATAGAAATAATACAATTCTTATTAGCAATAAAAATAAATCAAGAGCTGGACCAGCTGCATGGAAGGACCCAAGAGGATAATTTAAATGGCATGCCAAATTTCACCCATGCCACCCAATGTCCTCACCAAACAGGCAACCCAATGGGAAGTGGTGTCCTCTGGACAGCCCCAGATGGTCCCTAACTCTAGCTGCTTTCTCACCTGAAGATGCTCAGAGAAACTTGCTCTCCAGGGGCCCAGCCATCCCTAACTTCTTTACAAATGCCCTCCTAGCTTTACTTACTTATTCAACAAACATTCCAGAGCATCTACCATGTGCACAGACCAAGTACCATAGAGAAGGCAAATCCTCATAAAACAGCCTCCCTGCCCTCAAGGAGCTTCCAGTCTAGATTGGGAGGGACACCTCCACACAAAGGGAACACTGCTACTTCTGAGCAATAAAGTACCAAAGGAGGAGGGCAGATGGGGAGGGCAGTCAGGGAAGACTTCCTGGAGGAGGTGAGATCTGAGCTCAGCCTCACAGAAGGCAGGATTCAGGTAGGCAGTATGAAGGCAGGCAGCACAGGGAAGAGGAAGGAAGGCAACAGCTACAGAAGCACGGTTTGCCAGGTAGGGAGGAGACCAGTCTGGAGGGAAAGGGTTTCATGTCGGACACCTGCAGAACACACTCGCTACTCGTGTGGAGACACTGATGTGTACTGAGAAGGAGAGCAGAGGCAAACTCAGAAGATCCTCATTCTGCTCGTAAACCTTGATGCTTCAAACCTGTATCTCGAGTTTCCAGGCTGCTTTCACCAAAGAATAAATTGATGAGTTCAAAGAGCCCCGAATTAACTATCAAGTCTGAAGTCTTTTGCCATGAGTGGAAATATATTTTAGCTGAGCAAATCGTTCAAAGTTAAAGCACCTGCTAAAAGCAGCCAGGATTCAACCTTGATTTCATCAGGGTAGTATCCCTACCAGTAATGATAACAATGATAACTGCTGGGAAAAAAAACAAAACCAAAGATATACCTAATTGTGCTTTGCAACTCTCTATGGTCTTGTCAAGATTCAGCTGGAACCTGCTACGAATCTGGCGCTTGGGAGAGATGAGAGGAACAGGGGTGGACTGTTGCTGGACCGACTCGCTCAGCTCCTTCAAATCCATTTCGGCTTTGCTTCGATCTGAAAGAGACCATCACACCCTTGTAAGACCAGGCACACACCATGCTCATCACGGAGCTTTGTCCTTGCAAAGTCAGAGCAAAACACACATTTTAGAACACGGGGAGGGGGGATACTTTTTCTGTCATTCGTCCCAACAATATCATCTGCTCAACCACATGGGGTGACATGAAGATAATGGCCCGCGTGAACATGTTTGGCAGGTTTAAACAGTCCACTGAACAATCGTCTGGGTGACTTTCAATATTTAAAATGGACAATCCCAGCCAGATGGCTCAGTGTGTGGAAGTCAACACCAGTAGGGACCCTCCAAAGACAAAGGTTACGGGCAGATATTCAATCTCAATTTCAGTGAACAAAGCAACACCGAGCCTGGTCAGGGTGCACTTGTAACTTCAGGTCCAGATTGAAGAGGACTTGTATCCAAGAAAGATGGCGACCCCCTCAAAAACACCCTGACAATTGGGGGCCCTAGATGCCTATTTGCCACGGAGGCTTCAGTTTTCATTCTCAGTGGACCTAGTCTGGGGTGGAAACTAGAAAGAGTGGGGAATATAAGATAGGCAGACCTTCCAGCCAGTGTGCTGTGGCTCACAGCATCTACGTGAGGAAAGGGGAACAGATTAGCCCTGGATACTCAACCTTTCTCTAACAGGTCTCGCTCTAAGGTCCTCAGCCTAGTCACAGGCAGAGGTCTCTGGGGGGTGACTCAGGCCGGAGGTCCTGTCCCCTCACTTCTGTGAGGGCTCTTTGTAGGACCAGCAGGACAGATTCCAAAGAGTCAGAGAGCTTACATTTCCTTGGATTCCTTTCCCACCTACTCCAGCGCCCCCTATTAAGAGTTTTAGTGGCTGCAAAGGTCCCAAAAGCAACAAGCGACTCTGCAGGTGGGGCCTACTGTCCTCCACTGTGCCTGCTACCCTCTGGCATCCCCTCCAACCCAACCAAAGCAAAGTATGGGGCATCTGTCCTACCCCAGCCGATCCCAGAAAATAAGTCAGAAAGCAGGTGGCATCCAATCAACCCACAAAGAGGAGAAGCCACCTGAGCCTGTTCCCAACAGCCATCAGCTTGCTCCCCGGACTTCGCGCTTCATCTCCCTGCTCCCTCCACACCTCAGGCCACTTCTGGTCACTGGGCTATGAATGAGGCCCCGGAATCTAGTGTGAGAGCTGGGCTGGAAGTGCTGTTTAAAGCCATCACTCTCTCCTACCTTTTTCCTTTGGTCTGACCCAACCACTTTCCTGTTCACGCAGTAAGGGGAGTTCTCAAACACTGCATACCCAGAAATTAGCTCCTTCAAAGTGACCAGAAGCAGCCTCCCAAAAGCCCCACCCAATCCACTCACAGGTGACCAGAAGCAATAAATTGCTCCAACTTAATTTTATCAGCCCCTAGGATAAGATTAGAAAGGGGTCTTTTCTCAGCCAGTTGTGGTGGAATGTACCTGTAGTCCCAGCTACTCAGGAGGCCGAGGCGGGAGAATGGCTTGAGTCAGGAGTTAGTGGCTACACTGAGCTATGATCACGCCACTGCACTCTAGACTGGGCAACAGAGCAAGACTTATATTTTATTTTAAAGGAGGGAAAAGATTGATCTTTTCCCAAATCACACTTATAGACTGCCCCTCCCAGACCCAGGGAGATTCCAGAAGGTGAGTGCTCAAAGCAAGCAGAGACACTATCCCTGTAATTCAAGAAAAATACAAAAAACAGTATCTGTGTGTGCATGCATGTGTGTGTGCACGCGTGTGCATATGTATGTACATGTGCACTGATCATGGCTATAAAGAGAGGCTACTAGAGACAGGACTGCAGACATTCACACAGCCACCTCTGAGAGGGAGAAGAACGTGCAACTTTACTGCAGTGGGGCCGGGCACAGTGATTCACACCTCTCCCAGCACTTTGGGAGGCAGAGGCAGGAGGACTGCTTGAGGCCAGGAGTTCGAGACCAAGCTGGGCAACATAGCAAGACCCCATGTCTACAAAAAGTACAAAAAGTAGCTGGGCTTGGTGGTGCATGCCTGTAATCCTAGCTACTTGGGAGGCCAAGGTAGGAGGATTGCTTGAGCCCAGGAGTTTGAGGCTGCAGTGAGCCATGACTGCATCACTGCACTCCAGACTGGGTGACAGCAAGATCCTGTCTCCAAAAAAAAAATTTACTGGAGAAAGAACTAGAAAACTCTTTATACCTGTCTCTGGCAAGAGATCTGAAGTAGCTTAACAAAGAGAAATTATGGAGTAAAATAATTTTAAAAAAGAACAAGGAATGAGGAACATTAAAAGAAAAAGGAGGAGCACCTCTGCCCAGTCGCCCCACCATCTAGGAAGCGAGGAGCGCGTCTCTGCCTGGCCGCTGCACCATCTGGGAAGTGAGGAGCGCCTCTGCCCGGGCCCCGCAACGTCTGGGAAGTGAGGAGTGCCTCTGTCTGGCCGCTGTGCAACCCTCCAGGTGTGAAGTGGCAGCCTTGTGTGTGATCTTTCTGCCCTCCCCAAGTCTGCATTTTCGACATTAAAGTTTACTTTTAAATTAAAAGTTTATTTAAAGAAAAACAAAAAAAGAAAAGAAAAATGCCAGGTATGGGGGCTCACGCCTGTAATCCAGCACTGTGGGAGGCCAAGGTGGAAGGATCACTTGAGGTCAGGAGTTCAACACCAGCCTGGCTAACATGATGAAATCCTGTCTCTACTAAAAATTTAAAAATTAGTCAGGCATGGTGGTGGGTGCCTGTAATCCCAGGTACTCAGGAGGCTGAGGCAGGAGAATACTTGAACCCAGGAGGGGAAGGTTGCAGTGAGCCGAGATTGCACCACTGTACTCCAGCCTAGGCGACAGAGCAAGACTCTGTCTCAAAAAAAAAAAAAAAAAGAGAAAGCCCAGATTAAAGAGTTCCAGTAGGCAGGATTCAAGGACTTAACAGCTGACTTGCATGCAAATGTGAAAGCAAAGCAGGAGGGATTTGAGGCCTCCCTCAGAATTTCCACTTTCAGAAATGAAGCAGCGTGCTAGATTCCAAAGGGAAAAGCCAGCCTTTTCAAGAATAAAGATGGAAATGTATCTCACAAAAATACTTTCCATGGCTACCCAAGTGACACGTTCATCAGTGTCCTCAATATTCCTATATACTACTAGATTACACAGTTACTGAAAAAATTTACAAAAGAGACCAACAAACTTTCTCTGTAAAAGCCTGGAGAGGGCCGGGAACAGTGGCTCACACTTATAATCCCTGCAATTGAGAGGCTGAGGTGGGCAGTTCCCTTGAGCTCACATTTGAGACCAGCCTGAGCAACATGGTGAAACCCTGTCTCTACTAAAAATATGAAAATTAGCCAGGCATGGTGGCACAAGCCTGTAATTCCAGCTACCCAGGACGCTAAGGTGGGAGGATAGCTTGAGCCCAAGAGGCAGAGGTTGCAGTGAGCCGAGATCACGCCACTGCACTCCAGACTGGGCAAAAGAGCCAGACCTTATCTCAAAAAAAATAAAATAAAAGCCCAGAGAGTAAATATTTCAGGCTTTGCAGGCCATACAGGCTCTGTTGCAAAAGCAGCCATGAACACTACATAAACAGATGGGTGTGGATGTGTTCCAGTAAAACTTTATTTGCAAACACAGGTGGGGGCCAGATTTGGCCTGAAAGCCGTTAAATCTGCCATCTTCTATACTAGTCCAGTGACTGCCAACCCTGGCTGCACACCAAAATTGCCTGTGAAGTTTTAGAAATTCCTGAGGCCTGAGCCCCATCCTCAGAGACTCTGACTCAACAGGCTGGGGGGAAGGCCCTGGGCATCATGATGCCTTTGACAACCTTGCCAGGAGGTCGGGCGCAGTGGCTCATGCCTGTAACCCCAGCACTTTAGGAGGCCAAAGAGGGTGGATCACCTGAGGTCAGGAGTTCAAGACCAACCTGGCCAACATGGTGAAACTCCGTCTCTACTAAATATACAAAAATTAGCCAGGCGTGATGGCACATGCCTGTAATCCCAGCTACTTGGGAGGCTGAGGCAGGAGAATCACTTGAACCCAGGAGAAGGAGGCTGCAGTGAGCCGAGATCACACCATTACACTCCAGCCTAGGCAATAGAGTGAGACTCCATCTCAAAAAAAAAAAAACACCAACAATAAACTTGCCAGGTGATCCTAACTGGCAGCTAAGGCTGAGAAACCCTGTATCAGACCAATCTTCTATGTGAGTACAGAAAACTCACTATTTGCCTTAACTCCTCTGTGTCTGTGTTAACAGGACCACCTTTCTAAACCTTAGGGTCCATAAAGAGACCTAAGACTTCACCTGAATAACTGAGCTCTGTGTGTGTGTGCACCTGCCTGTCTACACGTATGCCTACAGTAAATGTGACCCATTAACTCTAGCCTAAAAAGATTGAGCACTGGAATGTTCATAATCAAGAAAAATGCAAAAAAGGTATATTACCTCATTTTACAAACTAAGGTTTCTCTGGTCAATAAGCTGCTGTTATATTTATTCTTGTTAGAATAAACCACCAAAAGGCCGGGCGGCCCAGGCCCTGGAAGCTGACCTTCAGGAGTTTAGCCAAATGTAATGATCTTTCTCCAAACCTGCAGCTGCATTTGACGCTCCTCTCCTCCGCAGAGAGAAAAGAAGAGCTTCACTTTCTCATTTAGCTCATGTAGCTTATCGGGACTTCTTCCACCCCTGCCCTTCTATATCGGGAATATCTTCAGAATCCACCCTTGCTGCCAACATTTTGAACTTTTCAGCTGATATGAAGACAGCTTAGGCTATAAATGGAAACCAGGGATGAAAAATACTCACGCTAGAGAAAAAGGCACGATCTTATATTTCTGGAGGGAACATAAATCAGAACCACCTCTTTAGAGGGCAGTTGGGCGATACCTCTCAAAATGTCGCCGCATGTGGCCTCTGATGCTCAATTCCACTTCTAGGAATTTATCCTATGGATTACCCTCCCACGTGGGCAAAAGGGTTCTTCATTGCAGTTGTCTTCAATAGCAAAAATGGAAAGAAGCGTAGCGTCAGTAAGTAAGGCGCCTGAATAAATGTTACAGTTTACCTTTAAATGGAATTAAATACAGCTGCTAAAATGAAACGAAGGCTGATTTCTGTGTGTTGATATGAAAAGCCAACCTGTTTCATGAAAAAGCAACAACTGGTGGAGCACCTTAGCACTGCTGTAGGGGAGCCAAGAAGGAAATGGAACATAGCTGGGAATACTATACATTCTCAGGGTTTCTCAACAGTGGCACTATTGATATTTGGGTCCTGGATAAGTCTTTGTGGTGGGGGTGGGGTGGGGTTGAAAGGCTGTCCCGTGTGTTGTAGGATGTTCAGCAGCATCCTGGCCTCTACCCCCGATGCTACTAGCACCTATGTACCAGTTGTGACAATAAAAATATCTGCAGGCCGAGTACAGTGGCTCACGCCTGTAATCCCAGCATCTTGGGAGGCCAAGGTGGGCAGATCACTTGAGGTCAAGAGCTTGAGACAAGCCTGGCCAACATTGTGAAACCCCATCTCTACTAAAAATACAAACATTAGCTGGGTGTAGTGGCATGCGCCTGTAATCCCAGCTACTCAGGAGGCAGAATCAGGCAAAGGTTGCGGGGAGCCGAGATCATGCCACTGCACAGCAGCTTGGGCAAACAGACCAATGGTCCATCTCAAAAAAATAAATAAAAGAAAAATAAAAATATCTCCAGACACTGCCAAATGTCACCTGGGAGATAAAAATCACTCAGAACTCATGCTATATATCTAGAAGGGCTCTAGAAACTAAAAACTTGCAACAGTAGTGACATGTGGGAAGAGGAGTATAGAGACAGGTGGTCAGAGGTTATAGACACACTGGCCTTTCATGAAATGTCCTCCTATGCTTTGAAATGTTTGTTACCATATGTACTCATAACTTATAAAAACAAACTCTATAAAAGAAAAATTTAAGCACTTCTTTTTCCATTAAAAAAAAAAAAAGACAGGACCGGGCGTGGTAGCTCACACCTGTAATCCCAACACTTTGGGAAGCCGAGGTGGGTATATATATATACCATATACTCAGTATATATATATACCATATACATATACTCAGCATATATATACCATATACTGAGGTCAGGAGTTCAAGACCATCCTGGCCAACATAGTGTACTAAATACAAAAAATTAGCCGGGCATGGTGGCGCATGCCTGTATTCTCAGCTGCTTGGGAGGCTGAGGTAGGAGAATCACCTGAACCCAGGAGGTGGAGGTTGCAGTGAGCTGAGATTGTACCACTGCACTCTAGCCTGGGCAACAAGAGCAAAGCTCTGTCTCAAAAAAAAAAAAAAAGACAGATCTTTGTTCTAAAGCTGAACGCAAACTACAATGGATGGACTTCCAGGAACTACAAAATGGCAGCTCCTTCAAGGGAGCAATATGACTTAGACAAGAGACCCTAGCTGGCCATGCATGGTGGTTCACGCCTGTAATCCCAGCACTTTGGGAGGCTGAGGCAGGAGGATTGCTTGAGGCCAGGAATTTGAGACCGGCCTGGGAAACAGAGCGAGACCCTGTCTCTATATTATTTAAAAAAGAGAGAGAGAGAGAGAGAGAGGGAGGGGGAGAGAGAGAGAGAGAGAGACCCTGGCAGACACTATCTTTCAGGCAAAGCCAAACAGAGATCTTCCCCACCTCATTCACTCTAAAGAAAATCAAGACAACATCTGAAAAATCTGGGCCCAGGCACGCCATGTATGCTCTCAAAGAAGGCCCGACTTCCAAGATGCCGCTTTATGCACAGAAAGAAAGGAGGCCTCCTGTCAGTAACGGTGGAGAAATAAACAGAAAGGCTTGGGGTGTGACGATGTTCCCTGGCCCTGCCTGCATCTTCAACAGAGCATCAAGGTGCATTTCTCTCACTAACAGGACTACTGACTGCTGAGTTTGTTCAGTTCAAAGTAAACACCCTCTGTGAATTAAGAGGAGATGGGATCAGCAGAAAAAGCAAACAGGAGTCTGGAAGAAGAAAAGGACCGGACCCACCTCTTCTCTTCTAGTCTCAGAAACTCATTTCTATTTATGGCTTATTTATAATCACTGCTGAGTCATACAGGGTGCTCATAATAATACACTGGGCTCGGCTTCTTGTTTTTTAGTGAGGAGAGGAGAGGCCCCAGAGAGCAAATGAGGGGAAACAGTGAATTAGCAACCAGGGCAAGAACCAGGTCTCTGTACAAACCTTTCCATCTTGTACCATATAGTCATATACCATACATACACACAAACACCATATACTATATACCACACATATATATACTCATATGCCATATACACAAATACATACGTATGCTCACCATATACACACACACACAAATACCATATAGTCACATACCATATACACATTTACCATATACTCATATGCCATATACACATATATATACCCATATACCATATGCTCACCATATACACACACGCAAATACAATACACACATATATACTCATATACCATACACACATACATATAATACTCAAACACATATACCCAATATATACACACACCCATATACCATATACTCATTATATACCATATACATACATATACTCAAATATACCCAACATACCCATATACCATATACTCTCATACCATATACACACATACACTCATACCATATAGCCAATATACATACATATACCATATACACACATACATATACTAAAATGCCATATACCTATATACCATATATTCTTAATTACAGTATAACAGCATAATATAATTATAGTATAGTATAAATAAAAAACTGACAACCTATGGATTGTTTTTGTATTGTTGGTTGTATGTGTTTGTCTGGCCCAGATAGAGTTTTGGGGTTTTGTTTTTGTTTTTGTACCACAGGGTCTCACTCTGTCACCCAGGCTGGAATGCAGTGATGCAGTCATAGCTCACTGCAACCCTGAACTCCTGGGCTCAAGCAATCCTCCTGCCTCAGCCTCCCAACGTGCAGGAATTACAGACATGAGCCACCAAGCCTAGCCAGTTTTTGTTTCTATGAAATTGACTGCCAGCTTTTAAAAACTAGGAGAGTTCCTGTAATAATCTAGAGTCCTGTTTTTCTTGACAATTCAGTCTGGCAATGCGGGTTAAGCTGGCAAAAGCCATATCCTTTACAAATTCCAAAACTTCACCTTATCCCCTGGCCCCAAAAAAAGCTGACGTATCCAACAGGCACAGGAGACATTCAGGTATCTCATGTAAGAGCTCAAGCTTTGCAGCAGACAGGCCTGGGCCCGAAGGCCGAACTCTACCACAAACCATGGTTGATCCTTGGGTAGGTAACTTGCTTCTCTGTGCCCCAGTTTACACTTCTGTGAAGCAGAGATATTATCTACTTTAAAAAGTTGTTGTAATTTTTTTTTTAAAAAAATAGTTTTAATTTACAGAGAGTAAAATTCACTTTTGGGGGAATAAAGTTCTATGAGTCATAACACCTGCATAGATTCCTGTAACCACCACCACACCAAAACACAGAGCAAGTCCATCTCCCAAAGAATCCCCTCCCAATGTGTACGCAAACCCTCCTCCACTCCAACCCCCGGCTATCACTGATCTGTTCCCTATCTCTGTAATTCTGCCTTTTCTGATATATATATTTTTTTAATCCTGTTTTGTTAGCTACAATAATTTCATCATTATCCAGGGTGCTCCCTTTCATTATCCCTGTCTGTGGAAAGTAGTTCCATGGCTGACAGACAGAATCAAGCCCCATAAAGCATTTGCTCAGTCATTTGCCCATAGCATTTGCCCATAAAGCTGGGCAGTCACTGAGAATTCCTTAACATTGCCCTCTTTGTTCGGATCTCCTCCCCACCCACGGCACTTCCCTCGGTCCCTGGCTGATCCTCTTCCCGTTAGGTCATTGCAATCGCAGCCCACAAAGCGCCCACATTCCCAATGCTCTTGTTCTTGCTGATGAAGATAAGAAGTGTGTCCTGGGACCGGAAGAGCTTCCAGGGGAGACACAAGAGGGCCTCGGTTCCCCTGGTGCCCACACACCACCATGCCTGCCCACCAAGACACATGACAGGAAGAAAACTTTCACTCTCACAACAGATCAAGCCAAACTGAAAGACCCACAGTGTCACGAGGAAGCCCAATGACCACCCGGTTTCAGGAAAGAGCTATTCTTGACAAGCATGACTGGCAGAGAGGAAATGTCACTGTGAGAACGCCTCCAAACAGCATTTCTTTTCGGGGTGTGGAGGTGGAAGGAGGGTATAAGAAAGCAAAACACATACTTGGGAACAATGAATGTTCCCAAGGAAGCACATGGGTCCCTTTTCACTCAAGTGAGGAACCAACCGGTTGATCTGAATTGGAGCCCTGAAAGCAACTGCCCTGACTATTCTATTACATCTGGGCTGTACTCACAGATGAGCCCGGATTGGAGCCAGGCTGTGTTCCGGCCCTGCTGCCTCTGGGATGCTGGGTACCCCATGCCTCCTCTCCAGACCTCCCTCAGTTTCTCCATCTGAAAATGGCACTGTAGGACAAGATGGACCTGGAGGACCTGGAGGGCACCAACCACCAAAGGCGTGGAATTCACACGAGCGTTACTGGGCACAGGTGGCCGCCCTTTCTTTCTGAAACCCCCATACTGGAGCTTCAGGGCAACACACTCCCCTGGTGTGGCTCCTCCACCCCTTGCTTCTCCTCCTCGACCGGAACTCAGGGCCTCACTGCTGCTCATTGCTCTACTCCTGACTCGCAACCTCAGTAAGCCAATGGGACTGGAGTCTTTGCTGAGTGAGGCTGTCCTATGCACTGGGGGATAATTAGCAGAAACTCTGGCCACCGATCACTAGATGCCAGCAGCGTCCCCATCACCCCCTCAAAGTCATGAGAACTACCACTCTAACCCAATCCCACGTACACATCGAGATTCCCAGAATTATACCTCCTGCCTGAACCCGGCCACAGGGCACCCTAATTCCTGCCTCCAGCTGCCCTACTGACCTCTCCACCTAGAGGTATAACAGCAACTCAAATTTACAGAATCTAAACTGGATCCTTGACTTATCCTGCCATACCCAGATCTGTCAGCACAATTACTGACACAACCTAGAAATTCTCTGTTGTGGGGCCTGTTCTACATGTTGTAGGTTGTTCGGTGGTATCCCTGGCCTCTCTCCATTAGGTGCCAGGAGCACCCCAACCCCAAGTGTGACAACCAAAAATGTCTCCAAACATTGCCAGGGGGTGGGGAAGTATTACAGAATTATCCCCAGATGAGAATGGCTGACTGATGTGGACTATTTGAAACACAGC
The DNA here is from genome assembly GCF_047675955.1 of Chlorocebus sabaeus. Taxonomy (NCBI): domain Eukaryota; kingdom Metazoa; phylum Chordata; class Mammalia; order Primates; family Cercopithecidae; genus Chlorocebus; species Chlorocebus sabaeus. The sequence continues at coordinate 16,975,718 of NC_132905.1, read as the reverse complement.
ACCGACGGCTTCCTCTGAGATGTGAAGTCCATTCACATCCCTCCTGCGCTGAACCCTCCACACCAGGGTCTATAAGGTCTGTACTGTATCTGACTCCATGGACTGGCCTCACCCTCACTCACTGGGATGCAGCCACCCTGGCCTCCTTGCTAATCCTACAGCACACCCAGTTACTCCTATAGCACACCAACTTAATCCTTACCCTAGAGTCTTTAAAATCTCTTATTCCTGGCCGGGCGCGGTGGCTCACGCCTGTAATCCCAGCACTTTGGGAGGCCAAGGCGGGGGATCACAAGGTCAGGAGATCGAGACCATGGTGAAACCCCGTCTCTACTAAAAAATAGAAAAAAAATTAACCGGGCGCAGTGGCGGGCGCCTGTAGTCCCAGCTACTCGGGAGGCTGAGGCAGGAGAATGGCGTGAACCCGGGAGGCGGAGCTTGTAGTGAGCCGAGATTGCGCCACTGCACTCCAGCCTGGACGACAGAGCGAGACTCCGTCTCAAAAAAAATAAAAAATAAAGGCCGGGCGCGGTGGCTCAAGCCTGTAATCCCAGCACTTTGGGAGGCCGAGACGGGTGGATCACGAGGTCAGGAGATCGAGACCATCCTGGCTAACACAGTGAAACCCCGTCTCTACTAAAAAATACAAAAAACTAGCCGGGCGAGGTGGCGGGCGCCTGTAGTCCCAGCTACTCCGGAGGCTGAGGCAGGAGAATGGCGTAAACCCGGGAGTCAGAGCTTGCAGTGAGCTGAGATCTGGCCACTGCGCTCCAGCCTGGGCAACAGAGCAAGACTCTGTCTCAAAAAAAAAAAAATAATAAAATAAAAAAAAAAATAAAAAAATAAAATAAAAAAATAAAAAATAAAAAAAAAATAAAAAAATAAAAAAATCTCTTATTCCTTCTACAATCTTTTTCCTACTGATACTGACATGGCTGATTTTTCTTTTCATGTAAACTTCAGCTCAAATATCACCTCTCAAAGAGGCCCTGTTTAACCCCTCCACCTAAGGAACTGTGACGTCTGCCTCGCAACTTGCCGATCTCTCACCTCACCACATTACCTTCCAGACATCCATCATGGTGTGAACTGTCTATCTTGGTGTGAACTGTCTCTCATGCTGTGAACTGCCTTATTATTTGTCTTTATTATTTTCTCTATCTTTCTAAAAACCCAACCTCTACAAAAGCAGGTCCTTAGCTGACTTGCTTTCCACTCTATCTCCATGCCTAGAATAGTGCACAGCACATAATAGATGTTCAAGAAAAATCAGCACTGAGGATGCAATGAATCAATCAATAACGAATCAATAGCAGCTGGGTACAGTGGCTCATGCCTGTAATCCCAGCACTTTGGGAGGCTGAGGCAGGTGGATCACCTGAGGTCAGGAGTTCGAGGCCAGCCTGACCAACATGGAGAAACCCCGTCTCTACTAAAAATACAAAATTAGCCTGGCGTGGTGGCGCATGCCTGTAATCCCAGCTACTCGGAAGGCTCAGGCAGGAGAATCGCTTGAACCTGGGAGGTAGAAGCTGTGGTGAGCTGAGATCACACCATTGCACTCCAGCCTGGGCAACAAGAGTGAAACTCCATCTCAAAAAAAAATAAGAAGGAGGAGGAATCAATAATGGGCCAGGTGCAGTGACTTACGCCTGTCATCTCAGCACTTTGGGAGGCTAAGGTGGGAGGACTGCTTGAGACCAAGAGTTCAAGACCAGCCTAGGCAACACAGCAAGACCCAACCACTACAAAAAATTAGCTGAGTACGTAGCTAAAATCTAGCTAGGCCTGTAGTCCTAGCTACTCAGGGCGGGTGAGGCAGGAAATAGCTTGAGCCCAGGAGTTCAAGGTTGCACTGAACTATGATTACACCACTGCACTCCAGACTGGGTGACAGAGTGAGACTCCATCTCTAAAAAAAGAGTTATTATTATCACCATCATCATCATCATCATCATCATCATCACCATCCAGGGAATAAAGACCAGAGTGTAAGAATTAGAAGAAGAGAATTAAGGAATATCAGAGTATGCTGCACGTAGGAAAGGTAAGTACTGATTCCTCCTACTTGCTTCTGTGCCATGGGTATAACTTACAAATAGAACAGGGTTAATGTGGTCAAGGGCAAATGAGGTGGAAACACTGGCCTGGATAAAAGCACTGTGGGCCAGGCATGGTGGTTTATGCCCGTCATCCCATTACTTTTGGAGGCAGAGGTGGGTAGATCACCTGAGGTCAGGGGTTTGAGACCAGCCTGGCCAACATGGTGAAACTCTGTCTCCACTAAAAATACAAAACTTAGCCAGGTGTGGTGGCACATTCCTGTAATCTTAGCTACTCAGGAGGCTGAGGCAGGAGAATCGCTTCAACCCAGGAGGCATACGTTGCAGGGAGCAGAGATCGCACGCACCATTGCACTCTAGCCTGGGCAACAAGAACGAAACTCCTTCTCAAAAAACAAAAGTAATTTGTATGTCAATAAGCCCCAGGAAAGTCCGTCCTTGTTCTTTTCACAGATCATTTATCACCTTCATCCACTGAAACTTTTGCATTTTTTGCATACAGAAAAGAGTTGAAAGTTCAAGAACCACATACAAAAGAGGATACGTCATTTGCAAAAATATCCACAGAAAGATAGTGGCAAAAATTCCAACTGACCCAGGTTCAGATTCAGGATGCTGCCAGTGGTGGAGGTTTTGTCCGTTTTCGTCGTGATAGGAGTTGACAGTTGAGGAGAGAAGGGCTTTGGGCTGCCGGATAAACTCCCTGCTTGTCCCGTCTTGGTGGAGGCTGGTGAAGCTGAAAAAGTATGGCATTGTTAAAAGACAGGTTTACAAATAAGCAAGTAAAATGCGTAGGTGTGGCGTAGGGAGAGAATGGAGAGATTATGAAATTGTGTTTGATTTCAACAAGGCCGCTACAGCATCACGGATGGGGTGGGGTGGGGCGTGGCAGGTTGGCCATTCATTTTCAGCAAAGGGCTTTAACCCGACGTGAAACCGTTAAAGCCACAAATGAAGACGGTCTCCCCAGTTACTCTGTTAAGCACAAAGCTCTAAGACAAATCGGCTAAGCTGCCACTGAAATTGGTTTGGCCCATTCACGGGTATAAATCTCAACATAAATAGCGATTAAACCAACCCCCACATGGTCCAGATGCAGAAAACGGGAGCCAGCCTTACAAATGCGTGTCATCTGTTTGTGGAAAGACACCATGGCCAGCTCGCACGCAGCCGCTGCACCTGCCAGGGACCAACTTGGTCCCTTGGGAAATCTCCAGCTCCCATTTCAAAAGTTCTTGAGGCTGTGTAAAGCCAAACCCAGTACCAGATGGAGTGAGGGAGATGTTGGTAAATTATGTCCTTCTTTACCATATTTCAAACTTTTACAGGAGGAGAGAGAACTGTACCTATGCCTAAGGCTTTTAAAAGTACCTTAAAATGACCTACAACCTGCTTCTCCTCTGCCTTACGTCACAGGGCTAGGACAAGAAACCACTTATGTTTAAAAAAGCAAGCATTCATAGGGGCCAACGAGCGTCCCAAAGATTCTTCAAATCCTGCCCCTTTGCCCTTGCCCCTCCATGGTAGTGGGACTGTCCTGTTAATGCCTCTTAGGTCCATTTAAAAACAGCTGGGACTAAAGGCATCACTGACAACAATGACAACCAACTCTTCCAAGAAGAGCAAGAAACATTCTGAGGTGATCTGGTGCTTGAAAGAAATTTCTGGATGGCAAATCGGAGCTAGGAACTGAGACTCCCCAGGGGCTTCGAAAATGCTGGGACATTTGTGTGGGCACTTGCCTCAGTTGCCTCACCTGACAAATTAGAAAACTCAGAACAAGGCTTCAGTGTGTTAAAACTCACATACCATTCGGCTGGTGAATCCAAGTGAGCTAGGCAGCTCTGGTGCCAGGACCTGCCTGCATTACTGTTAATGTAATATAGTGGGAAAGACTCCAGATGTAAAGAGGCCTGGATTCAAGCGCGGATCAGAAGCCAGACACCGTGGATTCAAGCCCTGGCTCAGCTGTTGCCCTGCTGTGTAACCCTGGGCCAGTTACTGGCACCTCTGCCTCTCTCTTCCTGGCAGCAGCAAAGAGAGACACTAATAATATGATACAAAGGGACAATAACAGTAGCTACATCTCATCAGGCTGCTGTGAGGATTAAATCAATCATCTGAACAGTGCCTGGCATCCAGTAAGTACTCTGTTACTTGCTATTAGAGTGGTTTTATTTTCTATTTCCCCATTAACCTCCAGGGCTTTGGGGTTATCCTCTGAACCACTGATTCTCAGCTATGAGCAGTTCTTCTTTCCAGGGCACACTGGGCATTGCATCCAGACATTTTAAGAGAGTGGGGGGTTGCTACTGGCATCTAGGAGCTAGAGACTAAAAAGGTGCTAAATCTTCTACAATGCACAGAGCAGCCCCCCACAAGAAAGAGTTATCTGGCCCCGAACATCAACAGTGCTGAAACTGACACGCCACATAGGGATGAAGTAGGCATGCAGCTGGGAATCCTCTTCCTCATCCGGAAATGAGAAGGGAGTGAGGATCAATGTCTTCGATCTATGTCAATTGGTGCCCAGCAAGTGCTCAATAAATATGAGAAATTGTTTTAAGAAATAAGTTTTCTTTGTTTTTGTTTTTTTGAGATGGAGTCTCACTCTGTCACCCAGACTGGAGTGCGGTGGTGCCATCTCGGCTCACTGAAACCTCTGCCTCCCGGATTCAAGTGATTCTTCTGCCTCAGCCTCCAGAATAGCTAGAATTTCAGGCTCCTGCTTACCACACCCAGCTATTTTTTGTATTTTTAGTAGTGACAGGGTTTCACCATGTTGGCCAGGCTGGTCTGGAATTCCTGGCCTCAAACGATGCGCCCACCTCAGCCTCCCAAAGTGCAGGGATTATAGGCATGAGCCACTGTGCCCAGCCTAGAATTAAGTTTTTAAAACAATAAATCTGTTTTACTGCAAGAATTAATAGAATTGGCCTAGCACGTGGCATGCCACATTCCTTCACTAGGGGGTTGCTATTATTATTACTAGTCCTATCACTGGTACTGTAAGAAGTAGAACTGAAGTGTTTGTTACACAAAGAAACAAGAAAAGGCCAGGTGTGGTGGTTCACCCCTGTAATCCCAGCACCTTGGGAGGCTGAGGTGGGAGGATCACTTGAGCTCGGAAGTTCGAAACCAGCCTGGGTAACATGGCGAAACTTCATCTCTACTAAAAATACAAAAAATTTAGCCAGGCATGGTGGCACATGCCTGTAGTCCCAGCTACTTGGGAGACCCAGCTACTTGGGAGACTGAGATGGGAGGATCCATTGAGCCTGGGACGTCAAGACCGCAGTGAGCCGTGATCATGCCACTGCACTCCAGTCTGGGACAGAGAGGGAGATCCTGTCTCAAAAAAAAAAAGAGAGAGAATATATGAAAATAAAGGCATTTTAAGAGAAGTATTACCAATAAAAATCTTTAGCATTCGAATTTTTAACATTATCAATTCATTTACGTTCTACCTCATTCCAAAAGCAATTTGCAGCTGCTCAAATATCTGTGTAATACATTTCCCTTGAGGATTCAAGATCGTGGCTTCTCTAATTGTATTCCTGTAAGCAAACTAGCAAGGTCTAACAGGAAGGGCCTTCCTATACTATCGAGTACCCTGCTTGGGACTGCAGAGAACTTTGATAAGGACGCCAAACCCTAAAGGGTAGCAGGAACAAACAAACAAACAAAAGCACGCAAAGATGCCATCCTGCATAGAACACAGCCAAGTGAATCCACATTTTCCTGATCGACAGGTCAAGTTTGATTGTTTGTTTGTTTGTTTTGAGACAAGTCTTGCTCTGTTGCCAAAGCTGGAATGCAGTGGGGCGATCTCAGCTCACTGCAACCTCCGCCTGCCAGGTTCAAGCAATTCTCCTGCCTCAGCCTCCCGAGTAGCTGAGGCTACAGGTGTGTGCCACCATGCCCAGCTAATCTTTTTGTATTTTTAGTAGAGACAGGGTTTTGCCACGTTGGCCAAGCTGATCTCGAACTCCTAACCTCAGGTGATCCACCTGCCTCGACCTCCCAAAGTGCTAGGATTACAGGTGTGAGCCACCATACCCAGCCTATTTTTATAATTCTGTATATACATTCATGTGTGCTAAAAAAATACTAACTAGAACAAGCCTTTAGTTTGAGATATATTTCCTTTGTTAATAAACAAGTGTTGAGATTTAAGAGGTATGTTCTAAATATTAAAAAATGGTTTTAAGCATAGCACTTGGATATGGCAAGAACAAGCATGGCAGGAAAACACTGGCTTCCCATGGAGATGGGTCTGGTTCATGCTCCCTAGCCAGTAAAGGGCAGGGCCCATTCTCCTAAGGCATCTGGGACTGCAAAGCTTCATGGAGTCAGGAAAAGGACATACATGACAATCACTAGCAACCCACAAGCCTCACACCGCAAAACCCTCCTCTGCATCTCCCTGAGAAACAGGTCTCCTATGTCTACCTCCTAGTGCCTCCAATCCTACCTCCCTAGTCTGTGAAATACCCTGCACCTTCCTTGTCCTCCCAATATCATGAATGCCATGGCCACCCACCCAGTGGCTCAAGGCCAAGCATACCTGGATCATTCTTTTTTGGGGGGATGGGAAGGGTGGCGGGGGGAGAGATGGAGTTTCACTCTTGTTGCCCAAGCTGCAGTGCAATGCTGCGATCTCAGCTCACAGCAACCTCCACCTCCCGGGTTCAAACGATTCTCCTGCCTCAACCTCACAAGTAGCTGGGATTACAGGCGCCCGCCACCATGCCCGGCTAATTTTTGTATTTTTAGTAGAGATGGGGGTTTCACCATGTTGGCCAGGCTGATCTCGAACTGGTGACCTCAGGTGATCTACCCACTTCGGCCTCCCAAAGTGCTTGGGATTACAGGTGCGAGCCACTACATCCAGCCCATTCTTAATTCTTCCTCTGCTCTCATGCCTGAACTACCCAACTCTTCAGCAAGGTCTCTGCACTCCTCTTCCTAAACATATCCTACATCTCTGCGCTCATCTCCACTTCCACTGCTATCACCCTAGTCCATGCAGTCTCAACAGGGACCGTGTGGCCCCCAATGGGGCAAAAATAATTCTTGGGGGGGTGAAAAAATCTTACTATTCCTTTTATGTACAAAGCACGTGTGTGTGTGTGTGTGTGTGTGTGTGTGTGTGTGTGTGTGTGCATAGACAGTATATAAACAGATCTACAATATTTTCAAATTTCATGAGAGTCCATTCTCAGGTAAGTATCTGCCCAAAATTGAAAATAGGTACCCAAACAAATCCTTGGATACGAATGTGCACAGCAGCACTATTCACAATAGGCAACAGGCAGAAACAACCGACTGTCCATCAATGGACAAACTGAGGTAGCCACACAATTGAATGTTACTGAGTCACAAAAGGAACGAAGTTCTGATATGTGCTGCGGTGTGGCTGACTTAAAAACATGATGCTAAGTCAAGGAAACCAGACACAAAAGGCCCATATTCTTTCATTTCACTGAAACAAAATACCCAGAATAGGTAAGTTAATTCAAACAGAACAAAAATTGGTGGTTGTCAGGGGCAGGCTGTGGGGTGAGAGGTAGGGGTGGAATTTTGTGGGGGACGGGGAGTGGCTGTTTAGTGGGTACAGGGTTTTATTTTGGAGTGTCAGAAATGTTTTAGAACTAGATAGAGGTGGTGGCTGCACAGCACTGTGAATGCACTAAATGCCACTGATCTGTTTAAAATGGTAAATTTTATGTTATGTGAATTTGACCTCAATTTTTTAAAAGATCTCAAGGGGAGTAATTACGAAGAAAATGTCTAAAATGGTTTGGGGCGGGGGAGGGGGAGCTAGGCAACACTGCCCTGCCCATCATTTCCCACAGAGACCCCGTAAGCACTTCCCACAGGTCTCCCCACCACATGCACGGCACCCTTCTCCCAGGGCACTCTCCACACAGCAGCCAGGGCAGAACCCCTGAAATGACGGCATATTGCTCCATCACCTAAAACCATCCAGAGGCACCTCATTCCCCAGAATAAAATGGCCCTGAAAGAGCAGGATCTGCGCTGGCCAGCAGGCGTCCAGAATACCTCTGGATGCTTATCAGGTGCCTGATATACTTATTGAATGAGCAGTGCATAAAATAGTTGAAGAAGGAGGTGTCCATTTCTCTTTTCACTACTATGGTCATGATAAGCAATAAACAAACAATGACGAGGCCGGTCGCGGTGAGTCACTACTGGTTCAGCACTTTGGGAGGCGGAGGCAGACGCATCACTTGGGGTCAGGAGTTTGAGACCAGCCTGGCCAACATCGTGAAACCCCATCTCTATTAAAAATACAAAAACTAGTCAGGCGTGGTGGTGCACAGCTGTAACCCCAGCTGTTCAAGAGGCTGAGACAGGAGAATCGCCTGAACCTGGGATGCGGAGGTGGCAGTGAGCCAAGACTGCACCACTGCACTCCAGCCTGAGTGACAGAGACTCCGTCTCAAAAACAAAAACAAAAACAAAAACAAAAACAGAAACAATGACAACCAGATAAAACCTTTTTCATACAAAAATATCAAATTAAACAAGCTCCCCAATGTTATACATCAACTAAAAACAAAATGCTTGCTAAGAGAGTGATTAACAATCTGAAGAAGAGATATGACAAGGGCTGGTGCAGTGGCTCATGCCTGTAATCCCAGCACTTTGGGAGGCCAAGGAGGACAGATCACCTGAGGTCAGGAGTTCGAGACCAGCCTGGCCAACATGGCAAAACCCCATCTCTACTAAATATACAAAAATCAGCCAGGTGTGGTGGCACATGCCTATAATCCCAGCTACTTGGGTGGCAGAGGCAAGAGACTGCTTAAACCTGGGAGGTGGAGGTTGCAGTGAGCCGAGATCACGCCACTGCACTCCAGTCTGGGCAACAGAGCGAGATTCCATCTCGCGGGGGGGAAAAAAAAACAGGTATGACTAAGCAGATCACAAAAAAATCCAAGTCAATATACATGAGGGCGTGGGTGGTACTGGCATGGAGGTCAGAGATGGTGCTCAGCATCCTCGGTGCACAGAATAGCCTCACAATTGAGAATTACCTGGCCCTAAATGTTGATGGTCCTGAGGTTGAGAAAAACCTGATTCGAATCACTCCAGACATTTCAAAAGCAAAAAGACTTGGAAATGCTTCTTTCAATTAAACTTTGAAACAGATGCCAATCCTTTTATAAAGCCATACATCTTGCCCAAAGGAAGAACTAATTGCCTTTGAAGTCACAAATAATTTAACCAGATTTCATACTTTGATGTACAATTCACAAGTGTGGGCTAAAACACATCATTTATTATCTACATTTATAAAATCCTGGCCTGCGTGAAGGGCTTTTCTGACTACAGTAGGAAACATGAGCCTTGAAATTAAATTAGGAAAAAAATGTCCATTCCCTCCCATGCACCCCAGCACTCTGGGCAGGGTGGAGAGGTGGAGTGAATGATTCATGCTAAACGTCCTCCACTTATAAAACCTCAGAAACAACCTGTACGTTCAAAGTGCTGCACCTTGCACAACTCCTATGGTGCCATGCACAGATGAGCAGAGCATGGCCAGATGGTCTAGGATGGGTCAGGAGGTGTTGGTAAAAATGCTGTTTTGAAGAGTTATTCACTAACACAGAAACATATTCAGAATACAAGGATATGGACCAGACATGGTGCCTCATGCCTATTATCCCAACATTTTGGGAGGCTGAGGCAGGCACATCATTTGAGCCCAGGAGTTTGAGACTAGCCTGGGTAACACAGCAAGACATCATCTTTACAGGGGAAAAAAATTTTTTTTCCCCTTTCCCCTGCCCTGAAAAAGCAGGATCTGCGCTGGCCAGATTTTTAAATAAATGGGCACCACCACGCCCGACTAATTTTTGTACTTTTAATAGAGATGGGGTTTCACCATGTTGGCCAGGCTGGTCTCAAACTCCTGATCCCAAGTGATGCGTCTGCCTCCGCCTCCCAAAGTGCTGGACCAGTAGTGACTCACCTCGACCAGCCTCGTCATGGTTTATTGCTTATCATAACCATTGTAGTGAGAAGAGAAATGGTGACCTCAAGGTGTGGTGGTGCACACTTATACTCCTAGCTACGTAGGAGGCTGAGGCAGCGGGAACTGCTTGAGCCCAAGAGTTGAAGGCTACAGTGAGCCATGATCACACCACTGAACTCCAGCCTGAGTGAGACTGTGATCCTGTCTCTTAAAAAAAAAAATCCCAGTTACTTGGGAGGCTGAGGCAAGAGAATTGCTTGAACCCAGGTGGTGGAGGTTACAGTGAGTCGAGATAGTGCCATTTTCTCCAGCCTGGAAGACAAGAGTGAAACCCGATCTCAAAAAAAAAAAAAAAAAAGCTTTTTTAATGTATAAAAATAAAAAATAAAAAAAGAATACAAGGTTAAGCTTTAAAAAAATAAATTCTACAGTCTACACCAGACATTGCAAACAGGTGATCCATGAACCAAGCAGTTCACAGGTGCATTTAATGTGACGTAGCTTTTATTTATTTAAAAATGTGAGCCAGTACATAAAAGTTGATAGCTGGGTGTGGTGGTATGTGCCTGTAGCCCCAGCTACTCAGGAGGCTAAGGCAGGAGGATTGTTTAAACCCCAAGAGTCTGAGGCCAGCCTGGGCAACATAGTGAGGACCCTGTCTCTTTAAAAAAAAAAAAAAAAAAAAAAAAAAAAAAAAGCTGGAGTAGTTCCCATTTTTTTTAATTTGAGGCTTCTCTTGAAAAACCAGAAATCGTTCCGGGCACAGTGGCTCACGCCTGTAATCCCAGCACTTTGGGAGGCGGAGGTGGGAGGATCACGAGGTCAGGAGATCGAAACCATCCGGGCTAACATGGTGAAACCCTGTCTCTATTAAAAATACAAAAAATTAGCCAGGCATGGTGGCGGGCGCCTTTAGTCTCAGCTACTCAGGAGGCTGAGGTAGGAGAATGGCATGAACCTGGGAGGTGGAGCTTGTAGTGAGTCGAGATCTGGGCAACAGAGTGAGACTCTATCTAAAAAAAAAAAGAAAAAAGGAAAAACCAGAAATCTCTCAATACGGAGCCCATACTCCTATGTGGCAAGAACCAGCAGGAGGAAAAGGTCTCTGGTCCCTTTCAGAAAGGCACAACTCTCTAGCTCAACGTCTTGGGAGCTCGTGACCTATTAGCCGTGTATAACACTTACGGGTAACATGGGTGTGTAAAACTTACCCAAGAGCTACTGACTGTTCTGATGCATGGTGCGTGCTAGCATTTGCACTACTGTATTTCCTTATGAAAGAGCTCATTGTACCACTAAAGTAGCCACAAGCTGCTGTAGTACCTCTAGCATGCACTATGTATCAGAAGAGTCCCTACCCCTTGAGTTAAGTGCTATACACCCATGTGCACACACAAGCACAGGATGTGTACCAGGTATGGTGAGAAATGTATGTCTGCTTTCATTCATCCCAGTCTCTACCTAGCACTCCCCAACCTCACTCACTGCCGTATCTGCTTGATCCCTGTATTTGAGCTTTCAGTTTAACAGTAGGACTTATAAAACAACATAGAAAAAGCTCTGGAAACACAATCTAAGGACTGGCTGTGGGAGGTGGGATTATCAGTGACTTTATTTTATTGACTGATCGATTGATTGAGATGGAGTCTTGCTCTGTCGCCCAGGCTGGAGTGCAGTGGTGCCATGTCAAGCTCACTGCAACCTCCGCCTCCCGGGTTCAAGTGATTCTCCTGCCTCAGTGTCGTATACAGTTGGGACTAAAGGTGTGTGCCACCACACCTGGCCAATTTTTTGCATTTTTAGTAGAGATGGGGTTTCGCCATGTTGGCCAGGCTGGTCTCACACTCCTGACCTCAAGTGATCCGCCCACCTTGGCCTCCCAAAGTGCTGGAATTACAGGCATGAGCCACTGCACCCGGCCATCAGTGACTTTAAATTCTGTAATTAAGAACTATTTTACGAGAAAAACATATTGATTTCATAATTATTTTAAAAAGGGAGTTTATGAAACCTTTCCTTTCTTTTTTTTTTGAGACAGAGTTTTACTCTGTTGCCCAGGCTGGAGTACAGTGGTGCAATCTCAGCTCACTGCAAGCTCTGCCTCCCGGATTCAAGCAATTCTCCTGCCTCAGCCTCCCGAGTAGCTGGGATTACAGGCGCATGCCACCATGCCTAGCTAATTTTCTGTATTTTTAGTAGAGATGGGGTTTAGCAGAGATGTGTTAGCCAGGATGGTCTTGATCTCCTGACCTCAAGTGATCCGCCCCGCCTCGGCCTCCCAAAGTGCTGGGATTGCAAGTGTGAGCCACCACACCCAGACCCTCTTTCCTTTCTTAAATGGTAACCCGCAGTGTAGCTACGAGACCAAAGGACCATTAGCCCAGAGGGTGGTGAATGTCAGGCCCCCCGACTCTGACTGTAATAGATATTAATAACTTACATTGAGATCGTGCAAGCAAATACCACTGAAGGTAACCATTCTGGCCAGGAGGTCTACATAAAGGGGGAACTACAAAAATCACTGAAAATATTAACCACTTAGGTCATCTAGCTAGCAAGATTCTAGGACACTGTGAGTTAAAGGCTTCTGGCTGAGCAAAGTGCTCCTTAGAAAGCTAAATATACAGTTCTAAGGATTACAGGCACACAGCTCTGAGTTCTCCAATCTTCTAAACAAAAACAAGATTTCTACACTGTTGTAAAAGTTTTACGTAATAACATTTCAATTTGTAGTTTTATGTTGCTGGTTACAAAACTTTCACTGGTGAGGCTACTTCTATTATTTTCTATTCTATGACATTGCAATTTTTTTACACGATTTTGGATGAACTACTGCCTTATCTCAATTATATTATCCTGACTGTGGAAGCATTTAAATACGAATTTCCCGTCTCCCTCTACTAAATACTATTATCACTGCTAACAGCAGAGGGCAGTAGGATGCAGAGAAAGGAAACCAGCCTGGATACAGAATCTGGCTGGGGGGACTTTCACACCTCCCTTACACTCTGCATGGCTCTCAATTTGCCTTCCGTAAAATGGGGAGACTGACTCAGTTTCTTCCAATCCTCTTAGTCTGTAATAGTGGTTGGCAAACTACAGCTCAAGGGTGAAACTGGGCATACCACCTGTTCCTGCCTGGCCTGCAAGCGAAGAAAGGTATTTTAACATTTTTTTAATGGTTGGGGGGGAAAAGAATTAATAGCTCATGAAACATGCAACTTATATGAAATTTAAATTCCAGTGTCTGGACACCTTGGGAGACCGAGGTGGGCAGATTACCTGAGGTCAGGAATTTGAGACCAGCCTGGCCAACATGGTGAAACCCTGTCTCTACTAAAAATACAAAGAACAGCTGGACATGGTAGCACACGTCTGTAATTCCAGCTACTCGGGAGGCTGAGGTGGAAGGATTACTTGAACCCAGGAGGTGGAGGCTGCAGTGAGCCGAGATCATGGTACTGCACTCCAGCCTGAGCAACAGAGCAAGACTTCATCTCAAAAAATACGAAAATTTAAATAAATAAATAAATTCCAGTATCCATTAAAAAAGTTTTAATGGAACTCAGCCACACACTGTCTATGGCTGCTCTATTTTCTTCTATCTAGCTAGCTATCTGTTTATTGAGCTGGGGTCTCACTCTATTGTCCAGGCTGGAGTGCAGTGGCACAATCATAGGTCATTGTGGCCTCAAGCTCCTAGGCTCAACTGATCCTCCCAGCTCAGCCTCCTCAGTAGCTGGGACTACAGCAGCTTGTGACTACTTTAGTGCAACAATGACTGAATAGTTGCAGAGTTGGAAAAAAGACCCAAAAAGCCTAAAATACATACTATCTGGCCCCTGACAGAAAAGGGGGCAATTTGTAGGAGTAAAATAATTTTCAGTATCACTGTCTCTTCCTACACTACACATTGGCTAATTCATGATTACTAAAATGACCTAAGCACATACCAGCAAGGAGATTATATTTTAGGAAAGGGACTTTAAAGTCTACTCAAATGGGGGATTCCACTAACTTCTCACCTAAAAAGCCACTCAAATAAAGAGGTATTTTTCCAGGAAGTCTGATGTCATTATCTTTCTCCTTTTGTACCTCCCAAGCGAAGAGAAAAGCTAAATTAAACACATTATCCCTGTTCTTATATTCCTATAAAACTGAATTTTTTGAAATGTGGTGCAGGAGAACCAATGGTCGTATATATGCCACATTTCATTTTACTAGTTATGTATTAATTTCACATACATTAGGAAAAACCACAACAAGCAATTTAAACACATGAGCCTATACATTGTGTTTAGCTTAGGACAAAGCTGCATTACAATTTTAATATTTAAGTATGTAATAAAATATGGCAGAAAACCATGGCAATGAAAGTTTAGGCAACACTAATTCACAAAGTCGCTGCCAAGGTTAAAATTTAAAACATTTCCTGAAAGGCATGCTCTTTATGGGAACTAATGTGCCCAAGGGTTTGTGTAATTAACTACCATGTTTTGTGAACTTGGCTTAAATGGAACCGTGTCATGGAACAAAGTAAGCTTTTAAGGACTCTGGTCAGAAACAAGGGGGTAAAAAGGAAGACTTTTCTGAAACTGTGTCAACACAAATTATGTCAATTCCAAAACAAAACTCTACGACTCAACCATGAGTATCTAGGACCACACGGCTATGAATCAGAACGAGAGAAAGACAGACTGCAGCCTTTATTTTACAGAACCAAAAGCCACAGGCTCTCTCTACCCCTCCTACTACCATCTGGGGAGCAGCTAGAAGCAGTTCTTGAAAATAAACCAAGGAAAAGAAAAAAGAAAAAAAAGTCCCAAGAAACAACACAAGCAAAGTCAGAAGAATTATTTGAGTTCACAACTGACTAAGTCCTTATTATTTTAACTTTTGGGGACATTCATGGTATCTTGAAGAACTGATGTTTGCTCCTTAATGAATTCCTGTGTGAAGGAAGGTAGGGAGAAAGCGAGGGAGAGAGAGAGACTAAGGAAGGAAGTGAGTGTGAAAGGCTGTCCAAGGTTAAGTCTTTGGCCAGAAGCCTAAACCTGGTACTCCAACCTGCTTTATTCATTCTAGAAAATCTTCTAAGACATTTTGCCTGACATTTAATAATTGGAGATTCTACTTAAAAACCTGACATTTAAGAATTAGAGGTTTTACTTAAAAACTCAGACTTTGGGCCAAGCACAGTGGCTCGCACCTGTAATCCCAGCACTTTGGAAGCCCAAGGCGGGTGGATTACTCGAAGTCAAGAGTTCGAGACCAGCCAGGCCAACATGGTGAAACCCCATCTCCACTAAAAATACAAAAATTAGCTGGACTCAATGGTGCGCACCTGTAATCCCAGCTACTCGGGAGGCTGAGGAACAACAATCACTTGAACCCAGGAGGTAGAGGTTGCAGTGACCTGACATGGTGCCACTGCACTCCAGTCTGGGTAACAGAGCGAGACTATATCTCAAAAAAAAAACCAACAAAACAATGACACAACTACTAAAGGATATGACCTTTAAGGGAATGGGATCACGCTAGGAAGACAGAGCACTATTATTTTTTACCTTTTTTTGTTTGTTTGTTTTTTGAGACAGGGTCTCACAAGGGGTCACACTTCACCTTCAGGCTGGAATATAGTAGCGCAATCATGGCTCACTGCAGCCTCAACCTCCCGGGCTCAGGCAATCCTCCCACCTCAACTATAGTCCCAGAGTAGCTAGGACTACAGACACATGCCACCACGACCAGCTAATTTTTGTATTTTTGGTACAGACAAGGTTTTTGCCATGTTGCCCATGTTGTTGCATGGTCTGGAACTCCCGAGCTAAAGCAATCTGACTGCCTCGCCCTCCCAAAGTGCTGGGACTACAAGGCATGAGTCACAGCGCCTGGTCAAGTATTATTTTTTATAATATGTGTTTCTCTCACATTTGTGCCATTTAGTGTGACTGTAGGGTTTTGATAGAAAAATGCAATTTCAACTAAAAATTATTTGTGTTATGGAAAGTCAATAATCCAAAATGCAGTGACATTTGAACAGAACGCCAAAAGATTTCTGGCCATCTCCATCTACTTCTAGGTATAACCTCCAGGTGGCCTTTTGGAGACACTTTTCTCATTTCTGGGTCCCTAGCAGGAAGAATTCCATCTGGTGACTTCTTGAAAATCTGCTCTGTGGTCCCCTACAGTTCCCCACGATTGCTCGATGCTCACCTGCTTGGGCCCACCAGGTGTGTACCCATGGGAAACCCCCGTGTCCGAGGGGCCTCCTCCCCACTTCCCCGCACGGAGCTGACCTGTGCTCTTATCCAGGAAGTCCATGGACTCCTCACTCGCGCTGAAGTGGCTGGATGTGGCCTTCTTCTCGGCATCCTGCTCCACATCAGAGCCTGTGTGCACGGAAGAGTTTGTGCTCATGGGGGAGCGCGGCATATCCGACAAGGAAATCCGGCGGCCTGTGCCCCCACTCAGCACGGGCTTGCTCATCAGGATCTTGGGGGACGCCGTCATGTCAAAGTTGAGCTTGACCTTCTCCTGCTTGTCTATCTTGGCAGTGCCGGCACTGGGGTTGGTGGGATCGAGCAGCATTTGGTACTGGCTGTTGGGTGTGTAGGGTGTCCTGAATGGAGAGTAATTAAAAACCCCAAACTTCCTGCGGATGTTCTCCACGTAAACCTCCATCTCTTGCATGGCACTGTTGAAGATGCTCTTAGTCTTTTTCACAGAAAAAGGAATTTCTTTAGACATGAGGTAGCAATTATTTATTGGAACCCAGGCCCTAGGAGGGCAAAAGATAGAGAGAGTTTAAGTCAGCTTCAGTAATTTCAAAGATTGCTTTTTTCTTGATGTGAACAAAATTAGCCAAGCATGTTTGCCAAGATTCTTATTCTATTAAAAAAAAAAAAAAAAAAAAAAAACTTGGTTTGAAGAATTAATTACTGATCCATTTAACAAGCAAGTTCTACCATAACAGAACATGAACAACAAAACTTCAGCTAAAACATTTAAAGGTGCAATACACTTAGTCATTGTGAGCCATTAAAGAAACAATCCTCTTTGGTTTTCTCTTGGTAGAGAAAAATAAATCAGCCACTGCATCCGACAACACTTCTGAAAAGAGACTTTTTCCTCAGGTCGCACTCAGACATAAAGAGTATCCTTTTCCCACTGCCATTCTAAATAGGACCAGAAGGAAACTTTGGAATACTGCGTTCCTAAAAGAAGGCACATGTTTCTGAATGTGAGATAATTCACATAGAAAATCACTGAAAAGGCCGGGCACGGTGGCTCACGCCTGTAATCCCAGCACTTTGGGAGGCCGAGGCGGGCGGATCACAAGGTCAGGAGATCGAGACCATGGTGAAACCCCGTCTCTACTAAAAATACAAAAAATTAGCCGGGCGCAGTGGCGGGCGCCTGTAGTCCCAGCTACTCGGGAGGCTGAGGCAGGAGAATGGCGTGAACCCGGGAGGCGGAGCTTGCAGTGAGCTGAGATTGCGCCACTGCACTCCAGCCTGGGCGACAGAGCGAGACTCCGTCTCAAAAAAAAAAAAAAAAAAAAAAAAAAGAAAATCACTGAAAAAGGAGCCCATTAGCCTCCAGGCGTATACTTTCCACCCCCCATCCCAGGCCAGTTCCATCTTCCTAACGTCCATACCCCACTGGCCTCAACACAGTTCCTGGCTGGGTAAACTGGTGAGAATAAGCTTTCTAAGGAGGGCTTTCGTGGGGGATTTTTTTGGTTTATTATTTATTTATTTATTTATTTGAGACGGAGACCCGCTCTGTCGCCCAGGCTGGAGTGCAGTGGCACTATCTCAGCTCACCACAACCTCCGCCTCCTGGGGTTCAAGCAATTCTCCTGCCTCAGCTTCCCAAGTAGCTGGAACTACAGGTGTGTGCCACCATGCCCAGCTAATTTTTGTATTTTTAGTAGAGATGGTGTTTCACTATATGTTAGCCAGGCTGGTCTTGAACTCCTGACCTCGTGATCCACCCACCTCAGCCTCCCAAAGTGCTGGGATTACAGGTGTGAGCCACCGTGCCTGGCCTTTTTGGCTTGTTTTTTTTAAGAGACTAGGTTTCCCTCTGTCACCCAAGCTGGAAAGCAGAAGCATGATCAAGGCTTACTACAGCCTCGAACTCCTGGACTCAAGGAATCCTCCCAGATCAGCCTCTCAAGTAGCTTGGGGTACAGGCACACACCACAACACACTCAGATCATTTTTAATTTTTATATACTTTTGTAGAGATGGGGTCTCGCTACATTACCCAGGATGGTCTTGAACTCAAGCAATCCTCCCACCTTGGCCCCCCCAAGAGCTGGGATCATAGGTGTGAGCCACCGCACCCAACCTCCAAGGCGGCCTTTTAGATTTCACAGACCACGAACTCAAGCCCGGTAGAAAGCAGTAGGGAACAAAGGGGACTTTGCAGAAGTAGAAAACTCACGTCTGGTGGAAAGGGAGAAAGTGGTATCTACTCAGCTGCTGTCCAAAGCAACCATGTAGGAATGTGGACCCAACACTGTCACATCCTCCAACATTTTAAAGAGAAGAAGGAAAAATAGACTTCTTATGTTACATTTTATCCCCATTTCAACAGTTGGCATCTAAGAGAAAACAACCCAGGAGAGATAAAGCATATCCCTGGGACAGAATTCAGAATACAGGCGGATTGTTTGCAAGGTTTCGTGATACCAGATCACAACACAAACTAAAACTAAACACCCCAAAAATATCGATCTGCTCCATCGGAATGCTGGAAATCACCAGCTTCTCATCCATTCTGACTGCTGTCTTTCTGCTGAAACCTGAAAAACCAGCAAGAGGGGCAGAGCAGAACAGAAGCCAGATGCCCTCAAGGTAAGAGTTTGCCTCATGGTGAGATTCTGCGTTCAAAGTGAGCGGGCACAGATCAGGACTACTAGACAGGACAGATCTGAGAAGGCATCAGGGTCTCCAGGGCTGTCCCAGGGCAAATGACTCCCCCTTCCTGAGCTAGTCTCAGCTCTGTCACTGAGAAAAAGGAGAGTGAGTCCTTAACCGGAGAATCAAGAGGCGGGGCCACCAGGAGCTTATCACCAGATGGTCCTGGTATCATAACCTCGAACCCCCCACCTGCTCCACACCCACCTCACCCACACACTTCTGCCCACTATCCAAGGCCCTCACTGTTCCCTCCCTGCAAGTATTTTCCATGAAATTGCTTGGCAGGGAAGAAAAAAGAGTCTCTTTTCTTTAAAACAAGCCCAGGGCTGGGCATGGTGGCTCACACCTGTAATCCCAGCACTTTGGGAAGCAGAGGTGGAAGTCAGGAGTTCAAGACCAGCCTGGCCAACACAGTGAAACCCCGTCTCTACTAAAAATGGAAAAATTAGCCGGATGTGTTGGCACGCCCCTGTAATCCCAACTACTCTGGAGGCTGAGCTGGAAGAATTGCTTGAACAAGTCACTGCATTCCATGCTGGGCGACAAAGCGAGCCCCCACCTCAAATAAATAAATAAATAAATAAATAAATAAATAAAACAAGCCTGGTGACAGAGCAAGACCCCCTTCTCAAATAAATAAATAAATAAAAACAAGCCCAGGAAGTATTTCAAGGGAAATTAGATTTGCTTGACAAAATAAGAGTCTCTGCAAGGGACAATATCCAGCTTCACATTATCTCAGTTCTAACCCCATGATGGCTTCTCCCTAGCTATGTGACCCTAGGCACTCTCTGACCTTAAGTTTTCTCATTGATAAAATAGACATAAAAGCAGCTTCCACAAAAAAAGCTCTTAAAACACTGCTCAGTACATAGTAGGCAATTGGTTGGTGTCTGCTTTTTTTTTTTTTTTTTTTACTCTGCAGGCATTTAATAAAATATTTCCTATATTTTTAGATAACTGTGCACCTATAATACAAAACTAGGCCAGGCACAGTGGCTTACGCCTGTAATCCCAGCACTCTGGGAGGCCAAGGCAGAATGGATTGGTTGAATCCAGGAGTTCAAGACCAGCCTGGGCAACATGGCGACCCTGTCTCTACTGAAAACACAAAAAATTAGCCGGGCATAGTGGCACATGCCTGTAGACCCAGCTACTTGGGAGGCTGAGGCAGGAGAATGGCTTGAACGCAGGACGGGGAGGCTGCAGTGAGCCGAGATCTCGCCACTGCACACACCAGCCTAGGTGACAAACCAAGACTCTGTTCCAAAAAAAAAAAGAATGGTGGTCAGAGACTCCCTGCCCAAAGCCTACTAAAACATCCCAAGACCTCCAAAGTTGTTTCTCTACCACTGTGGAAGGTCCTGAACAACTCCCTACAAGGGATCCCCTCACCCAAAACAAGCCGAACAATGCGGTGTACTCCCTTAAAGCAGGTGCTAAGAGGGGCTAGGAAACTGGTGACCATCAGACCCATGCTGCTTTCTTTTTCACAAACAGGAGGGGGCCATCTTCCATGACAGCTCTCATCCAGAACCAAGACCTAAACACACAAAAGCTTTTGGGAAACAGCTTCTGCACACAGAGCTGACCAACTCACACACCGTTCTTCATGCTCTGTAAGCCACCTTCAGTGGCTGTCTCACGGGTGAGAGAGAGAGGTCCCTGCAGAGCAGTCACAGCTGAGAGACTAGAGCCATCAACCCTAAGAGTCTGGGAATACTGGGTACAAGGGGGTAGGTATTATTTTCTCCGATCCTGCCTGTGTCCTAAGTATATCTACTCATACTGTATCAACCTATAGAGTAAGAATCCCACATCATCAAGATGGTTCACATTTGTTATGCTCTGATGAAGAGGAGGGATGTACAGCCTGTCACCAATTCCTCCTGCTCTTCAAATAAAAAAGAAACTCCTGCCTAGCCCTCTAACTGGAGCTCCAAGCATCCTCTCCTCCCCTGACCCTGTTTAAATCCCACTATCCTCCCAGCATTTCCTGAACCCTCTCAGTCTCAGCCCTTCCCCTCCCAAGCCTCTGCTCTTCCTGGTCCCTCATCCCAGATCTTCGTACCAGGCCTCCACCACTACCTCCTGATCTGAGATTATCTTGTCTATTAGTTCACTTGTGTATCACCCTTCTTCCCCGCTAGGATGTCAGCCTTCACATGTGCAGCAACATGGAATCACCAGCCTCCACTACACAGCCTGGCATGCAGCAGGCATCCAATATGTATTTCTTTGAATGAAGGAATAAAGGAATTAAAGTCAAGGTGCAATACTTCCTACCAAATCCAGCACCATCTCAGTAATTTCCATTTTGTCTTCTGACAGTAGACTGTTGGGATTCCTAGTACATGAGTTTGCTTTGGGAATTCACTCTTTTGGTCTGCAAGACGACTAGCAAAATGTAGCAGGGGAAACAAATTTCAGCTTCTGGACTCTCTGTGTGTGTACGTAATTTGTAGTATATGTATCTTAAGTAGTCTCCCCTACACACTAACACGCTTTCTCAAACCAATCGGTACGGCTTCAAAAGGGTCTTTGCCTTACTTAATCATAACTTGATAAAAAAGAACTAAGATATTAACCACTGCTCATCTCTGCCTACCTGTTGTTCTCAAGCATGCAGCGGGCTCTGCTCTACAGGGAACTGCTATTAGCTGGAATAATTCACTCTGCCACGTGCCGAGGGGAAGGGGAGGGCAGGAAGGCTGGGAGGGAGGGCTCACACCTGTCAAAACAGCAACCCCTTATAATTTCCCACTGTAGCTTCAGAGAAAAGGGAACAGGAGAGAACTACTCAGCATGACGATAAGAGATTCATTTACTGGCAATCTAGGAAACTACTTCTAATCTTTGAAAAAATGATTTGGAAAGCAGTTTCCATGGAGGTTTAATTTACTTCAGAAACCCCTCCCAAAAACCAAAACAAAACAAAAAAGAAGAGCAGCACTTCAAACAGCCACAGAACCCATTCCAATTTTGGTTTCATCAACAGACCCAGTAAAGTAAGATGACTTTCTAACACACCTGAGAAAACTCGCCCACACCATTACCAAGCTTAACATACCACAGGAAATTTATTTCAACAACAAGATCAATGGTTGGTATCATGACAATAATCAGAATAATAGCTACAGCCTCTTTTCTTATCTAATAACAGTATCAAAGTTCAGTGAAAGCTACATGTTCCAAGCCTGTTATTAACTCCCACCTGTCATGTTGTCCAAAGAATCGGGCATCGACCTGCCCATCTTTATCCCTCAGAGCTTTTGCAGGCCAGAATGGAAACCCCTTCAGTTTGGCCCAGACCAAAGGATGTGGATTGCTCTAGGAAAAGAAAAACAAGATCCAGAGTTTGTACATATCTGACAGCAAGATACCCACCAAAGTTTGGTATGTGAGGATGAAGCAGGACTGTGGGACATAGGCCATGAGTGGAAAGAGTTTCGAGCAGGGTCGGCCCGTGTGGTATTCCCTAAAAGGTGTGTGGCCAAGACACCTGGACAAAACTGCAAACGGAGTTAAATGGTGAAATCAAAAGCTGAATGAAGTCCAGGCACGGTGGCTCACGCCTGTAATCCCAGCCCTCTGGAAGGCCAAGGCGGTGGATCACTGAGGTCAGGAGTTCGAGACCAGCCTGGCCAACATGGTGAAATCCCATCTCTACTAAAAACAGAAACATTAGCCGGACGTGGTAGCACTGTTAGTTCCAGTTACTCAAGAGGCTGAGGCAGGAGAATCACTTGAACCCAGGAGGCGGAGGTTGCAGTAAGCCAAGATCACGCCACTGCACTCCAGCCAGGGCAACAGATCGAGACTCCACTTCAAAAAAAAAAAAAAAAAAAAAGAACGATGACTAAACCAGGGTTGGATCCTAGCTGTACCATTATTACCTGGGCAGGCACGAACAAGACATTTCACCTTTCTGTGCAACATACACACAGAGACAATGATGCCAGTACCTTCTGTTACATTTGGATTAAATGTGCATCATACCTAGCGTCTGATAAGGGGCAGTATTTTGCTACCTTTATTCTTTATTGAAGGCTATGCAGAGCCTTCGCTATTCCCATGTTAATCTCCAAAGACACGAAGAGATGCAAAGTGTATTTTCTCAACTTTCCTTGCCTAATCTTGCCTCCGAACCCACACCAACCCGCCACCCCCACTAACACAGACACCAGTGCATCCCAACAATGTACTTCTCTCTGCAGTACCCTAGTCTGGAAAAGGCAGATACATGGGGAAACTAGGGTGACTTTATTTCCCCAAGGAACCATGTTTTGGAGGAACTATGGAGTTAATCCAGGGAAGTATTTTCAAACCTCTTAAAATAGAACCAACATGATTTGTAAATCACACACTGATTTAAGCTCATCTTATTATCTGAACAGCTTTGCTGCATCCCACATCTCTGATGAGCTCCCTTTTATGCTGCATCTTGCAGTCTGCCCAGGCTAATCAACCCAGGAAACCATGATGCTATCTCTGGCACATGAACTTTCAGCCTAAGAGGTTTATCCTACCTGGATTGCTTTCCCTCTGCCATAACTTTATCAGCAAAAAATTATCTTAAAACTCCATCCAAAGTTTCATCTAATAAGCCACCTGGAAAAAGTAGTCATCCAAGGCACAGGGTTCCGTAAATGAAACAAGCAAAGTAAATCCAACTTACACAAGGCTCACAAAACCAGTTATCTCGTTTTTGGCAAGCAGCTAGATAACATTCTGGACATACTTCGATTTCATTCATCTGTAAAGCAAAAATACATTAGAATGTGTCACCCCAGAGGTGGATATCTTGTGGACCTCAATCAATGCTTGATGATTTTGAAGGTTAAGATGTTTTAACGTTCCACAGAGGGAACACCTTGGAGATGAATCCAACCACTATGCATCACTCCCAGTGCTTCCACCCACTCCAAGCCATAGTCCTTTCTCTCTGGACCAGTGCAACAGCTAACTCCCCATGTCACCTGCTTCCACTTTTACCCCCATTATAGACATTCTCTGCAGAGCAGCCACAGCCATCTTTTTTTCTTTCCTCCTGAGTTTCACTCTGTTGCCCAGGCTGGAGTGCAGTGGCCCAATCTGGGCACACTGCAACTTTCGCCTCCCGGGTCCAAGTGATTCTCATGCCTCAGCCTCCCAAGTAGCAGAGATTACAGGTGTACACCACCACGCCCAGCTAATTTTTGTATTTTTTAGTAGAGACAGGGTTTCACTATGTTGGCCAGGCTAGTCTCAAACGCCTGGCCTCAAATGATCCACCCACCTCAGCCTCCCAAAATGCTGGGATTACAGGTGTGAGCCACCGGGCCCAACCCAGAGCCACCTTTTATAGACTAAAACTGATCTTGTCCTTCCCCTGCTTAAAAGCCCCCAGTGACTTCCCATTATACCCAGTAGTTCTCTGTCAGAGCACTTGAACCATTCCCCCCACCCACAGGGATCACACAGCAATGTCTGGAGACATTTTTGATTGTCACAAGTGGGCCAAAGGAGGGAGTGGGGACTACTGGAATCTAAGAGGTACACGATAGTCCCTGCAACTAAGAATTCTCCAGCCCTAAGTGTCAGCAGTACCAAGCTGAGAAACTAACAGTGAAGTCTAATGACCTGACAGGTTCCTTCAAAGCCACATGTGATTGGGCCTTAGCCCACCTGTCTGGGCTCACCTTGCAGCAGCTCCGTTCCCCAACCCCTTCCAGCCACTGTGGCCTGCTCTGCTTGCCAAGCTCAATTCTATGTCCACAGTAGCTAATTAGTACCACGTTGCCCTATTTCATCTTCACTGACAACAATCTGAATATTCAATTAACTTATTGTCCTTTTCTCTCATAAGAAAGTACATTCCCCTAGAGTAACATTGTGGCTTAGAGCCAAAGACCCCAGAAGCTCCCTTCTTGGATCTCAAGTCAGACTCCACCATTTACTAGCTCTGTGACTTTAGGGCAAGCTGCTTCTCTTCTCGGAGCCCCAACTTGTTGATGTATTGAAGAGAAAAAAAAAGTAGCACCCACCACAAAGGGCTGTTATAAGAAATTAAATGAGATAAACGTAAAGTGCTTCAAGTGACAGAGTAATCAATTTCGCCCATTAACATTTATTGAAGACTTAGAGTGTGCTGGTAGCATTCTAAGAATTCTGTAAGTATTAACTCATTTATCCCATACACCCCATGAGATAAAAAAAAAAAATGAGGCCCCAAAAAGTTAAGTAACCTGACCAAGGTCTTACAGCAACAAAGTGGCACGGTCAAGATTTGAACTCAGGCAGTCGGGGCTCCAAAATCCATGCAGGTCACCACTGCACTGATATTTGTTATTCCTTTCTACCATTACAGCCTTATTCTTCTCTTTAACTCTTATCATCATGCAAGGTGCCATATATGTAATAGGTGCTCAATAATTATAAGACTAACAGACTTCACAGGTCAGTGAATAAGTAAGTGAATGAATGCGCGAACAAATGCATGGATGGTAAAGTACACCTCCTGCTTCTAGCCTACTTTACTTCTGGGCTGTTCCAAAGGAACATATCCAAAATAGCCCGTATGACTTGTCGTCAAGGAAATGAAAACTAAAATCACAGTAAGATGCCTACTATTTTTGTTTGTTTTCTGTTTTTTTTTTTTTTTTTGGTTTTTTTTTGTTTTGTTTTGTTTTGTTTTTTTTTTGGAGATAGAGTCTCACTCTGTCGCCGAGGCTGGAGTGCAGTGGCACGATCTCAGCTCACTGCAACCTCCACCTCCCAGGTTCATGCCATTCTCCTGCCTCAGCCTCCCAAGTAGCTGGGACTACAGGCACCCGCTACCACGCCTGGCTAATTTTTTGTATTTTTAGTAGAGATGGGGTTTCACCGTGTTAGCCAGGATGGTCTCAATCTCCTGACCTCGTGATCTGCCCACCTCGGCCTCCCAAAGTGCTGGGATTACAGGCATGAGCCACCACACCCAGCCAGATGCCTACTGTTTTTACAAATTACATCGTTGGGGCAAGGGGGCACATATATACATACAGTTTTGTAATTACAACTCCCAATATTGGAAAGGACATACCCTCATTGTAATTGGAACATCTGACATGTTCACAGCCTCATAGTAATTTTATTTCTAAAAATTAAACTAAGGAAATCATCAAACGCACAATGATATTCATCACCTTGTTACTTAAAATGCTGATAAAACTGGGTACTACTTAATGACAAGAAGAGTAATTAAATGAATGTCCATGAGTTGTACGTAATACTACACAGCCATGAAAAATTCTGTTCTTCCTACGAGTTTAATTACCTAGGAAACAGAGAAAATACATAAAATAAACTAAGTGAAAAAGCAGTTTATAAAACTCTCTCTATATAAATACACAGACATAAGCTGGGCTTGGTGGCTGAGGCCTATATTCCCAGAGTCTTGGGCGGCTGAGGCAGAAGGATTGCTTGAGCCCAGGAGTTTGAGACCAGCCTGGGCAACATAGCAAAACCCCATTTCTACAAAAAATAAAAAAATAAAAAAAATTTTAAAAAAATAAAAATTTAAAGAAATTACCCAGGCTTTAATTAGCTGAGTGTGATGGTGTACCCAGTACAATTTGAGACCCTGCCTATAACTATATCTATATATAAATTTATATGGATAGATAACTTGTTTTCTTTTTTTCTCGAAGACAGAGTCTCACTCTGTCACCCAGTCTGGAGTGTAGTGGTGCTATCTTAGCTCACTGCAACCTCTGCCTCCCAGGTTTAAGTGATTCTTCTGCCTCAGCCTCCCGGTTTAGCTAGGATTACAGGCGTGTTCCACCACACCCAGCCAATTTTTGTATTTTTAGTGGAGACGGGGTTTTGCCATGTTGGCCAGGCTGGTCTCGAACTCCTGGACTCAAATGATCTGCCTGTCTCAGCCTCCCAAAGTGCTGGGATTACAGGTGTGAGCCACTGCACCTGGCCAGGTATCTATCTATCTATCTGGATATATCTAGATCTAGATCTATATATCCTTATATAAAAAGACACATGGATGGGTCCCAATGCTATCTGAACAGTTTTTCTTTATGAATGTTCTTTACTGACACGTTGAAGGTCATCCCATCTCAGTTTTTTATTCTCACAATGAGATCTGATAAAGAAAGCCTCCCTCATACCATTTTGGCTGTGAGCCTGTCCCACAACCACCAGAGAGCCTCACGGCTCACATGCCTGAGATGTCTGTTCTATCCACACTATCACAATTATGGGCATTTGTATGAAAACAGGTTCTCCTGGACACCTGGACCACTCTCCCAGAAGCAGTCAAGGCCATGCCCTCAGATATCAAATCCTCTTCTGCAAGAGGACCAAAAGGCACCTGACACAATACCAGGCTGTGAGGCCAAGGTCAGAAATTACGAGTTCTATCTAGGCAATCAGGAAAAGACAGGAGGCCCAGTGCTTCCTGGTGACTCAAGGGTAAAAGACAAAAAATCCTTTCCATCTCCCTTAGATCACTGCTACAGTAAGGGTGTTTTATAATACACTGGGGCCCCTCTTTGTTCTTTTTACTTTCCTTGAAGAGTAGGGGTACGGCCTTAACAAATTCCAAAATCACCTTGGCTACCTAATAGGAGATTCTGCAAATGGAAACCTCACTGCCCCATCCCCTCCCTCTGGGTGCATCTAAAACAGGACAGTGGGAAACACATACCTCATGTTCACAGATTTTGATGACTACTTTCGCTATTTGCGTCAATTTGTGATTTCCTAAGGGAATAAGAAAACAGGATTAATTCTAATGGAAATGCTGCAACACCAGGCCTGAGGATTTTACTTGCACTAACAATGTGTTTACTTGCTTTTCCCCCAGGATTAAGCTTTTAAAGGCTAAAACCAGAGGTTCCTGGCTTCTAATAGTGATTCACATTATATGATTCTTCCCATCAATGTTGATGACTCTTTGGCGCCTCGATGTCATCTTCTCTGCAACTGAGCAATTTATGTGGGTTTCCCTAGAGATCATAGATTAATACTTTTCAAATGCTTTGACACTCTAAAGGCTCGAATTAATGAAAAAAGGCCTTAATCTACCCATTGTCCCAGACGCCAGTCCAAGAAGAATCCAAGAGAAAGAAGAAGAGACATTTTCTGGAATAGCTCTTGTGTGGCTAGTGCTTCAAAACACATTTTCTCCTTGGGCCAGATGTGGTGGCTCATGCCTGTAATCCCAACACCTTGGGAGGCCAAGGCAGAGAGATCACTTGAGCCCAGGAGTTGAAGACCAGCCTGGGCAACTTTTTAGCAAGACCCCATCTCTAGAAAAAAGCCACACACACACACACACACACACACACACACACACACACACAAACACACACATTTTCTTCTCAGCTCCTCAAGAAGCCATATTAGGAAGCAGGAATAAAATGTGCCCATTTAATGAATGAGTAAGCCAAGGTTCAGGAGTCATAATTTACATCACTTAGCTAAAAAAGTAACCATCTAGCCCCAGGTCTAACTCGACACTAAACCAGAGGACAAGATGGTCCAAAAGTCATGTCTTCTTTCAACGTTATGGTATTTTTAGAAGTTGTAAATTTGTTGACATCAAGATTTCACATACACAAACACACAATATACCTACATTTCTGGTTTGCCTTGAAAACTCAGAAGATCCGATAACTATAATCAATGGAGCACTGGAGCTGCCAACAGCAAACTTTCCAGTCCAGGTAGGAGTTCTCTGTTCTCCATGATCACAGCACATCACTTGACCTGCAGCCTTCTTGGCTTGTGCTGATGTTTTTGTTCTTCTACCTGACCTCATCCACTTGTTTATATAATCTGATAAGCTGGGCCTTTCTATATATTTGAGTCTATAATTTTTACACAAATTTTTTTTTTTTTTTCTTGAGATGGAGTCTCGTTCTGTCACCCAGGTTGGAGTGCAGGGGCGCAGATCTCAGCTCACTGCAACATCTGCCTCCTGGGTTGAAGTGATTCTTGCGCCTCAGCCTCCAGAGTAGCTGGGATTATAGGCATGCACCACCACACTCAACTAATTTTGGTATTTTTAGTAGAGACAGGGTTTCACCATGTTGGCCAAGCTGGTCTTGAACCCGACTCAAGTGATCCGCCCGCCTCAGACTCCCAAAGTGCTGTGATTATAGGCGTGAGCCACTGCCCCTGGCCCACACATTCTTAATGCCTAGTGCCTCAACTTTTTCCCCTCCTTTCACTCTCAGCCCTGCTATAGTTAATAATGCAGTATGTGTGCGTAAAGCAGATATACATACATCTTTCCTTAAACACTAGCAAACAGGCTGGCATGGTCTCTCACACCTGTAATCCCAACACTTTGGGAGGCCAAGGCAGGCAAATCACTTGAGGTCAGGAGTTCGACACCAGCCTGGCCAACATGGCAAAACCCCATCTCTACTAAAAATACAAAAAATTAGCCAGGTGTGGTGGCACATGCCTGTAATCCCAGCTACTCAGGAGGCTGAGGAACGAGAATCACTTCAACCCAGGAGATGGAGGTTTCAGCGAGCCAAGATCACACCACGGCACTCCAGCCTGGGCGACTAAGTGAGACTCTGTCTCAAAATAAATAAATAAATAAATAATCCTCTTTTTGCAATGAACAAAATATCTGAATAGATGTTTACAAACAAAGACATACAAGTTACTAGTAAGCACAGGAAAAGACACTGATCATTAGGAAAAGGCAAACTAAAACCATCATGACATAATACTTTACACCTTCAAGAACAGGTAAAATTTAAAAGGCAGACAATATCAAGTGTTCGCCTTATATTGTGTGGAGCTAAAGAAAAATCTAATATACCCTGCTGGCAGAATGTAAAATGATAGAACCACTTTGCAAAAACAGTTTGGTGAAACGTACTAAGTTAAATAAAAACCTACTCCCTGAGATGGCAACACCACTCCTAGGTATTTACCCAAGAGAAAGAAAAACCTATGTCCATGCAAAGACTTGCACAAGCAGGTTCACAGCAGCTTATTCCTAACAGCCCAAAGCTGAAAACAACCCAAATATCCATCAGCATCAACTAGGTAAATGGATGAATGGCAGCATATTGATCGAATGAAAAGAAAAATCAGTCAGCAACAAAAAAAAAGGAACCACTAATAACACATAACACAGATGACTCCTCAAAATACTACACTGTATGACAGCAGCCAGACACACAAGAGCACTACCTTGGACTCCAATTATATGAAATTCTACGAGAAGCAAAGCTAATTGGTCCTAACAAAGCAGAACTGTTGAGAGTGGTTCCTGTTGAGAGTGGGTTTCCTAGAAAAGGGCATGTATGAGAATCCAACAGGCTGATAGGAATGTTCTGGATCTTGTGGTTACACATTTGTCAAATTCAATGAACGTAAACATAAAATCTGTGTTTTATTTTATGCAATTATACTTCCATTAAAACAAGGTTTGTAGAAACAACACTAAAAGGTAGCAGCACCATGCAGCCGCGAGCCACTTTAGATGTCAGCTCATACCTTAAAATGAATTTGGTCACTGCCTCCTATTCACACATATTAGCACAATCGATACACAAGTGTTCTCAGTATGAATTACGAGCCTGATTTTTGATGAAGGGCAGGAATTTGTGCAACACATATATACGGCATACTCTCTTTCTTAGGAGTCATCTAAGCCACTCACCCCCATTATAAATGATGCAGTTGTGCAAAATCCACTTTGCATCAGCCAGGAAGGCTTCTGTGCAGCCATACATTTTCTTTTTCGCATTCTGGGAAGAAAAGTGATAGAGCATAATCAGTGAGTCTAGACAAGCCACAGTCAGTGACTCTTGTGTCCCCACATAATTTTTGTAGCAGTCATTTGCCAAATCAATTAGTGTTCTCCCACTCATTTCCCAAGATGCTTCTTTTTAACCTACCACACACCGACTAAAGAATGCTTTTAACTTTTAGATCTATAACCCTATAAAAAGCACTCTTTGAATTTATCACAATAACTGGAATTTTCTCATAGTAGCTGTCATTTATCATGTAGCTTCTTCCAATAAACAGGGTAGTTTATTTATTTACTTTTTTTTTTTGGAGGTGGAGTTTTGCTCTTATCGCCCAGGCAGGAGTGCAGTGGCGCAATCTCGGCTCACTGCAACCTCCGCCTCCTGGGTTCAGGCAATTCCCTTGCCTCAGCCTCCCGAGTAGCTGGGATTAGAGGCATGTGCCACTATGCCCAGCTAATTTTAAGTAGAGACAGGGTTTCTCCACGTTGGTCAGGCTGGTCTTGAACTCCTGACCTCAGGTGATCCGCCCGCCTTGGCCTCCCAAACTGCTGGGATTACAGGCGTGAGCCACCGCGCCTGGCCAAACAGGACATTTCATATATTTATACATTATTTATTATTAGTCTTATGGTCTCACACAAACCTCACAATAATTTAATGAAGTATTTATTATCATACCCATTTTACAGAAAGGCAAACTGAGGTACAGTAATGTTAAGGAACGTTATCTAAAATTCCACAGCTCCTAACTTATAAAGTTAGGTTTCCAACTCCATCTCTTTTGAATGCCTCCTTTTTCCACCACACCATGAAGGTATGTGCAATTTCCTAAAAACAGACTGGATTTATGGTTTGGGAGTTATCAGGGAAGACAATATGAAGTAATGTTTCTTCCTCATGGATGCATTTCACTGCCCATATTTTGCTGCAAACAGTTTGAAAATCAGCATCAGTTTGATATGGACAATCTAAAGTGTTCCAAGTATAATTTTCAGCGTGGAATTTCAGCATGAACTTTTAAAACCTTCAGGCATTTAGCCGGGCGCGGTGGCTCAAGCCTGTAATCCCAGCATTTTGGGAGGCCGAGATGGGCGTATCACGAGGTCAGGAGATCAAGACCATCCTGGCGAACACGGTGAAACCCTGTCTCTACTCAAAAAAATACAAAAAACTAGCCAGGCGAGGTGGCGGGCGCCTGTAGTCCCAGCTACTCGGGAGGCTGAGGCAGGAGAATGGCGTAAACCCAGGAGGCGGAGCTTGCAGTGAGCTGAGATCTGGCCACTGCACTCCAGCCTGGGTGGAAAAAAAAAAAAAAAAAAAAAAACCTTCAGGCATTCAAGAAATATCCTAATCAGTAGAATAAGTCAAATTCTAAGAAGCCACATCTTTATTGCTAATCTGGAGGCTTCCCAGACACTTAATTTTCTCTTCTTCCTTCCTGCTGCTCTCATTAGCACCTACGAAAGAAAGAGGAGGTAACGTTCAACTCAATCAAATCACTAACTCTTAGAAGCTACAGCTTTTGCAGGTAAAAAGCTAGAATCACTTGTGAAAGTATTAGCAAAGAATTTCAACATTCCACTGCAATCTTGGAAGAATGTTACAAAATAAAGACATCAGAGAATCAAAAGTTCTTCTATCCAAATAAAGGAGCAATGAAAATGCAGAGAAACAATTTAAGATTGTTATGTCCAACTTGAGATAGAGCATGGGCAATGAGGGAAGAGCCTTAGGCGTCTCAGCTGTGGGCTACAATGGTGAGGCTCTTTGATGGAGGCCAACCTTTTCCAATGTACAAAGGTCCATTGGATGGAAGATGTATTCCGCATAGTCAGGGTGCTGTTCCAATGGAACGGGCTTCTGGAATGCATCTGTCTACAAAAGAGAAGATATGCACACCCATCATTACTATGGAGAACTAAGCATTAATGCTAACAAACGGCTTGAAAAACGGAGACAACTTTTCAGATAATAAAGTTCTGAAGGTTGCCATAAAGGATGACCTTGGGGAGCTCCAAATTGTCTACCTTCTAATTCTGCCTGGTTATTGATAATTATGAGCCCAACTGTGATCCAATTTTATTCTTGGTTTTCAATACACACTCAAGAAACAGATCCTGTCTTCTTACATTAAGATTGACAATTACAATATGCACTGTAAGTTAAAAAGATGCTTTAACGAAATCAGCAACTTTCTCCTGACTGATTTGACATTCAACGATTTATTTGAGAAATTAATGCCTTCTTCAATTTTTCTTCTTGGTCTTTAATTCTATGGATTGACAAGTCTACATGACTCATTCTTTTTGTAAACAGTCATTAGCACATATAATTTAGCCTATGAAAAATCGAAAGTAATTCCTTGCCACACTCAACATAAAAATTATACCATAGCAAAAAAAAAAAAAAAAGTGTGCAAACCAAACTAAGCAAACTAGTGCTTCCACTGATTGAGATTGTATTTAAAAGAGCCTAATTTGTTAAAGGTTCTCAATTGAAGGGTATCCAATTGGCATGCTCTAAATTTTTTTTATCATCTCATCAAAATTTCAGAATATAATCTCAAAGCAAAAGCTTCTTTTTTATTAAAGAAATAAAACCACAGTGATTAGCCCCAAGAATCTAAATTTAGCCCCAAGAATCTACACTTCTGTACAGTAATGGATTTAGACAGCAAACTCTCAGGAGTTCTACAAAGGGTCACCACTAGCCCCTATGGTGCCTTTGTGCAAATCAGGTACAGGGCGCCACATCCGCAAGTTTCTCTAGATTCGTCTGTAGGGGCCAGGCGCAGTGACTCACGCCTGTGATCCCAGCACTTTGGGAGGCTGAGGCAGGAGGATCATTTAAGGCCAGAAGTTTAAGACTAGCCTGGCAACATAGCAAGACCCTGTCATTACAAAAAACCAATAATAAAAAAGTTAGCTGGGTGTGGCGGTGTGTGCATCTATAGTTCCAGCTACTTGAGAGGCTGAGGTGGGAGCACTGCCTGAGCCCAGGAGGTTGATGCTGCAGTAAGCTATGATTGCGCTCCAGCCTAGGCAACAAAGCAACAGTCTGCCTCCAAAAAAAGAAAAGAAGGAAGAAGGGAGGGAGGGAGGGAGGGAGGAGGGAAAATATTCATCTATAGAAAAAATGTCATAATATGCTTATTATATTGTCAAAATAATATTATTTTCAAAAACAAGTTATTTTTCTGCCATTTTCCTGAAAAGTATTATGATACATATACAAACCACAGTGGCTATGGTATGACCTGGGATTCAAAACAGGTAGGGCACCTATGTGAGGTACACAACTGGCCAGCCCTGCCCCACATGCAGATTTTCCTCAAGGGGCAAAGGCTGTATATCAAATCCCATCTCAAAATTGAAGGAACTAACCAAAATTTCACCCTCTATGGAAAAGTCACTGATTGAGTTTTCCTTGAAAGTTGCATCATCAGATCTGGGACATAAATAAACTGTGTTGTGCTCAGCTTCCTCACTGAAATGGATTTTCCTAACTCCCATGGGAAGGAGCACAAAGCTCCCCTTGCTGGGTGCTGTATGAGGTTTCACTTTGCAACCAATCAGAATTTTCAATCCCCCTCAATGTTTTACTATGTCATTGCCCAAATGATACGGTTTGGTTCTGTGTCCCCACCCAACCTCATCTCGAATTTTAATCCCTACATGTCAAGGGAGGAACCTGGTGGGAGGTGACTGGATCATGGGGGTGGTTTCTCCCATTCTGTTCTCATGATAGTGAGTGAGTTCTCACAAGATCTTGTAGTTTAAAAGTGTCTGGCACTTCCCACCCCACTTCTCTTGCTGCCATGTAAGATGTGCCTTGCTTCCCCTTCACCTTCCACCATCACTGTAAGTTTCCTGAGGCCTCCCTAACCATGCAGAACTGTGAGTCAAATAAACCTCTTTTCTGGCCAGGCGCAGGGGCTCATGCCTGTAATCCCAGCACTTTGGGAGGCTGAGGCTGGAGGATCTCTTGAGGTCAGGAGTTTGAGACCAGCCTGGCCAACATGATAATACCCCGTTTCTACTAAAAATACAAAAAAAAATTAGCCCATGTGGTGGCGGGAGCCTGTAATCCCAGCTCCTGGGGAGGCAGAGGCATGAGAATCACTTGAACCTGGGAAGTGGAGGTTGCAGTGAGCCGAGATCAATCACACCACTGCACTCCAGCCTGGGTGACAGAGCAAGTCTCTGTGTCAAAAACAACAAAAGAAAACAAAAAACCTTTTTTCTTCATAAATTACTCAGTCTCAGGTAATATCTTTACAATAGTGTGGAAAGAGACTAATGTACCAATTAAACTCCTTTGAGACATACAGTGCTTACCACTACAGAGAATTAACTGAATGGCATCATACCTCATGTGTGATTTACACATACTTGAATTTGGGGACACAAGGAGGCCCAAAGAATATGTCAGGTGCCTAAAAAGCTAAGCTATTAACAGAACAAAACATATGTCATTACATTCATTTACGCTTATACCAAGAGGAACTTTCTTCTTACCCCTGGCTGTTTCATTTTCTGAATGGCAAACTTGAGCAGGTAGGATAACTGTTCAATGGTGAGCATTGTCATGGCTTTACTCTGGGTCTCGATGCATTCTGCCACTGTAATTTTCTACAAGTCAAAGTCATACACAAATGTCCGGTTAGAAAAAAGAAATTACCATCCATGTACTGATTTCTATTTTTTCAGCCAACTCACAGACAAAAAGCAATTCTCATCCAAATGAGACTTGTTGTTTCACTTAGCAAAGACTCCTGGAACAAAATGTAACAGATCTACTGGAACGAAATGTAACAGATCTACTGGAACAAAATGTACCATATCAGTGGGTAACTATTAAAAAACCTATCAATCTATTTCCTTATCAGGAAGCATTTTTAGCTCAGGAAGATGACATGATCTGAGAAAAGATGTGGGGTAGACAGGGGCCTGAAAAATCATCATTATTATAACCTTTAGGTTTCAAGAATGGGATATGAAAGGAAAGGCCAGGTGGGCATGGTGGCTCACACCTGTAATCCCAGCACTTGGGGAGGCTGAGGTGGGTGGATTGCTGGAGCCCAGGTGTTGGAGACCAGCCTGGCAACATGGTGAAACTCCATCTCTACAAAAAGTACAAAAATTAGCCAGGCATGGTGGCACGCGTCCATAGTCCCAACTACTTGGGATGCTGAGATGGGAGGACGGCTTGAGCCTGGGAGGCAGAGGCTGCAGTGAGCCATGATTGCACCACTGTATTCCAGCCTGGGTGACAGAGTGAGATCCTGTCTCAAAAATATATATGCGTAAAAAAAGAAAGTAAAGGCCATGGATGATTTCAGGGCGATTACTTCACAGGATTAACACTTATCAACCATTTATCCTGATCCTCTTAAGGTTCTGGGCTGTCATTCAGGAAACTGACAAGGTATTAATTCAATGACATCACTGATGGAAAGGGACAGACTTCCCTGCGGAAAGATTACAAGGGAAAGCAGTGGACTAATAATATATATGACTTCATTGTCCATCTCCCTTACTTTGAACCCACCTAAGGCGCTGTGTCAAACTACAAAAGAAGCACAACCTAACCTAACTGTCTATCTCCATGGGCAATAGATATCAGCTCATAAGGGAAACTCCCATCAAAGAAGAGACCTAGAGGAACGTCTGAAACCAGATTCTGCTATGTAAATCTGGTACTATATCTTAAGGCTTCAGAATCCTTATGTAGCAGCAACAACAAAAATAGCAAATTCTGATCATGTCAGGAAACACTCTTTAACCATCTGTGTAGGGAGAGCTGAGAAAAGTTTTCTCCAATTAATTTGGATTCAGTTTCCATTTTTCACATCTCTGGGGCCTCCAAAAGGAACTCTCAGATGTGTCTCGTTGGTTGTCGAGGAAAAGGCCAACACAAGAGTCACTCAGAAGCTGAAAACAGTGCATGACGCACGCATCTATTTGCTTAGCTACCAGAGCCTGCAACATTCAGTCTTCCCAGTTGACTGCCATAACAACTCTTCCCTGGAAGAAATTCAGGGCCCTGAATCTCACACACAGAGCACCTGTTTGTTTGAATCTGGTTTGTTTCCAGGTAACCTATCCATGGCAAACACTTGGGCTGCCTGCCGAACTATCACTCATTCCCTCTCACCCCGCACTCCTTCTTCCTGGCTGGCAGTGCCTGGTTCCCACAACACAAAAAGCACCACATAAGCAATTTTCAAGGCTTTTTTGTACAAGGACTCGTGATGCAATACTGACCAATGAGCCCAGGGGCAAATCAGCTGGGGGATGATGGACAAATCTTTCTGCTGGATAAAAAGAGATGTAAGGAGAGACAGCCTCCTTTTGGGAGAATTTCTGTCTATCC
This sequence comes from Chlorocebus sabaeus, assembly GCF_047675955.1. Classification (NCBI taxonomy): domain Eukaryota; kingdom Metazoa; phylum Chordata; class Mammalia; order Primates; family Cercopithecidae; genus Chlorocebus; species Chlorocebus sabaeus. Next base: position 16,938,580 of record NC_132905.1, on the reverse strand, counting down.
ACACATAATACCTGAACCCCAGCAGCCAACTTATGGCTTGGAGAACATGTCACCTCAACAATGAGATGGAAAGCGTCTGGCTCTAAATAAACTCTGGCCTGGCCCTGCCTCTGGGTTCTGATGATAATAAATCCATATTGTTTCAGCCCCCTTCCTTCAGGAACTAGTGCTTGCATTAATAACTATTTTTTGTTGGCAGGGCACAGTGGCTCACACCTGTAATCCCAACAATTTGGGAGGTCGAGGTGGGAAGATCGCTTAAGCCTAGGAGTTCAAGACCAGCCTAGGTAACATAGCAAGACTCTGTCTCTACAAAAGACTTAGTAAGTAGCTAGCTGTGGTGGTGTGTACCTATGGTCCCAGGTACTCGGGAGGCTCAGGTGGGAGGATCACTTGAGCCCAGGTGGTCAGGGCTGCAGTGAGCATGATCTAATTATTGCACTCCAGCCTGGGCAACAGAACAAGACCGTGTCTCAAATAAGAATAAAAGAACTATTATTTGCAGCAAAAGCATCCTATCAGAGCTGTTGTCATCTTTGCAATATCATTAAACAACTGGAAAAAGCTGGCCAAGACCAAAGAAAATCGGTGAAGGTTCCAGGTCCCATGACAATGTAGTAGAATGGAGTCAGCCTCTGAGTGCAGAGGACAACGCCGCTGTATGATGCAAACCCTACATATTTCTCCATCTAGAGTAACCCAAAGAGAACAGCAGCCACCTTTTGCCATATTAGAGAGGACACCATTACAGCATCATCGTCATCATATTGATTTGATGTCAACTTTTTTTTTTGTATATTTCTTATTTTTCTCCTCTCCCTACACAAAAGCATGACAGACACTGTCCTATAGCTTGCTTTTTTCCCTACTAAAGGCATCTGGATGATCTTTCCATTTCACACATAGAAAGCTTCCTCATGGCCGGGCGCAGTGGCTCAAGCCTGTAATCCCAGCACTTTGGGAGGCCAAGACGGGCGGATCACGAGGTCAGGAGATCGAGACCATCCTAGTGACTAACACGGTGAAACCCCGTCTCTACTAAAAAAAAATACAAAAAACTAGCCGGGCGAGGTGGCGGGCGCCTGTAGTCCCAGCTACTCGGGAGGCTGAGGCAGGAGAATGGCGTGAACCCGGGAGGCGGAGCTTGCAGTGAGCCGAGATCGCGCCACTGCACTCCAGCCTGGGCGACAGAGCGAGACTCCGTCTCAAAAAAAAAAAAAAAAGAAAGCTTCCTCATTTGAGATCAATCTCCAATGTACCTTTTTTTTTTCCTTTTTTTTGAGACACGGTCTTGCTTTATTGCCCAGGCTAGAATGCAGTGGCATGATTACAGCTCACTGCAGTCTCAACCATCTGGGCTCAAGTGATCCTCCAAGTTCACCCTCCCAAGTAGCCAGGACTACAGACACATACCACCATGCCTGGCTAATTTTTTAAAACTTTCTGTAGAGACGGGGGTCTCCCTATGTTGCCCACACAGGTCTTCAACTCCTGGGATCAAGCAATCCTCCTGCCTCGGCCTCCCAAAGTGCTGGGATTACAGTCATGAGCCACCACACTCAGCCTCCGATGCATCTTTGAATCCAAGAGACATTCCACATTAAATAATTGTGGAGACGACATTTTTATTTTCAGCAATTCAAAACAAACATCAGAGTTAGGGGTCTCCAAGAACAGGAGCCACCTCAGAACGGTGGAAACCCTAATAGTTGGCTTAATAAAGGGTGCCTGGGCTTTGCTACATAGGAGGCGTACACACTGCCCGACTACACCCATGCACTGCTGCCTCCGGCCGTCTGCCTAGAAGGTGTCCCCCAAATGGTTGCATGGCTCACTCCTCTCCTTCATCAAGTCTTTCTCAAACTTTAATGAGACTTTCCCAAACTACCACATTCAAAATGAAAACACTTCCCACCCCTTTGGACTTCCTATTCCCATCCTGAATTTGTTTTCTTCACAGCACTTTTCTTTTAACTCATTATATGAAACATTATTTATTTTGATTTTTGTCCTTTTCTGCTGGGGGAAAAAAAAAAAAGATTCATGCCTGTTTTTGTGCACTGTCGAATCCCCAGCACCTAACAGGCACTCAAGAAATACTTGTTGCACAAAAGAAAGCATCAGACGGCCACCACAGGGAACATGCAACCAAACGTGGTCTTCTCAGCTTAGTTACTGCTGATGATTCGATGATGAGGCAGGCAACAACATCCAAGATAGAGAAGAACAGCACGAGATCTTTTCAAAATGTGTGAGCCATTCATGATTTAGGAGTTAACGTTCAAAAAGTTCATCATAGAAGATGCAGAGATGATGACTACAGATCTCCAAGGAATCCAAGGACTCATGAGAAACCAGAAATAATATTCCGTGCAATTGTCTTTCCAAGAGCTGCAGTACTGCAGCCACTGCCGGTGGTGGTTGAGAAGCGGGTGACCCGGATAGAACAGGTGGAAAGCAAGAAATTTCTCTTTTCCATCTATCTGGATTATTTGTAAATTTAAAAATAAAAGGAAGAAAGAGAAAGGAGAGGAAACGAGGCAGGTAATGCATTCATTCATCAGGAACTAACCTCACATTCAGGACAAAACCAGTCCCCCTCTGGTTCCGATGTCAGTCTCAGACACTTAGCGTGATAAACCCGGGGACAGAGCTCACAGCAAAGGACTTGGCCTTCCCGGTGACAAACCCAGCAGTAGAAATCATTTCGTCCATCCTGCGGTACAACATCAACAGGGTCTGTGGTGAGTGGCTGCTTCATATAGTAAAACGGACCATGTCTTAGTTCTGACTGAAATGTAGGCAAGAAAGACAGGTTTGGTTTCAAAACAAATGTGCATTCTCAAAAGGAATTTGAACAAGTACATCAATAACAACAAAAGAAAATTACAGTATTTCACAAATTCATTAAAAAGCCAAACTATCTTAGGTTACTAAATACTGCATTAGCAAGCTGTTAAAATTATGAAGATTTTTCTTTTTTCTATTTTAAGAGGCCACGATTAAAAGCTGGTATCTAAGAGTTACAAGGCAGCCCTAGCAGAAAGGCACACTGCCTACAACCCAGACCTACCTAGGTTCAGATTTTAACTCTACCATTAACCAGGTGCATGACCTTGGACAAGTCTCTTAACCTCTCAGCTTCAATTTTCTCATCTGTAAAATGGAGATGATAATACCTAACACTTCACGGTACTGTGTTGCTATTAAATGGGGTGATATAATCTATGCCTACTGATCAAAATGCCACCATACTAACAGTGCTAACGTGGTTGGATGCCCAGCTTACGGAAGTCCCAGTTTACAAAGCCAATAAAAGCGCAGTAGTTTGCCCTGGGATTCTTTAAATGGCAGACATTTAGAGAACAGATCAATAGGGTTTGAGTCACCAAAAACTGGTTATCTTTTTTTTTTTCTTTCTTCAGAGACGGAGTCCCGCTCTGTCGCCCAGGCTGGAGTGCAGTGGAGTGATCTCAGCTCACTGCAACCTCCACCTCCCGGATTCAAGCCATTCTCCTGTCTCAGCCTCCCGAGTAGCTGGGACTACAGGTGTGTGCTACCACGCCCGGCTAATTTTCATAATTTTAGTAGAGATGGGGTTTCACCATCTTAGCCAGGCTGGTCTCCATCTCCTGACCTCATGATCCGCCCGCCTCAGCCTCCCAAAGTGCTGGGATCACAGGCGTGAGTCACTGCACCCGGCCAGTTATCTAATTTTTAAGTTTACCCCCAATACATAAAGTGTTTATAAGCCAACAAGAGGCTTCCTAAAGCCATAACTCTTCAACATGGTAGGTCCTTGTTTTTGCCAGGGAGCCATATCTCTTATTTGACATCAGCAATGGCAGAAAGATGAGATGGGTGGCCAACTCATGGGAGCTCGACCTCTTCCTGGTATATTATGGTATATTATGGAATATTATGTTATATTATGAAATCCAGCAAAGCCACACTTGAACACAAAAAGTCACTCAGGAGAAACTCATAAGAAAATGTCTATCAGAAACGAATATGAAATCCTATTTAGGAAGTACATGTGTAAGTCCAGTGGGAAGGGTCAAAACGACATGGTAACTAGTTGTGTGGTCTTAGGAAAGCGATTCAACCCACTTTGAGCCTCAATTCCCTGGCAATAAAACCATGGAGAACAGTTTAGCCACAACCATATTCCCCACCCTCGAATAACTCTCACTGTATAACACGTTTCTTTTCTGTCCTTCAGTAAAACATGATGGTGTCCTCCATAAACATCTTCTATGTTGTTGAGATACTGCATACTTTTTGATGATACTACGAATGGGGATTTACTAAACGGTTATCATTGATACATAGAAAGGTTGTCAGATTTCTAATACCGACCTCATATATAGACAGTTCCAATAGTTTATTGACTGAAAATCATATAACTCTAAGTAACACCAGTTTTGTCTTTTCCTGTCTAAAACTTGAACGTTACTTTTTTTTTTTTTGAGACAGAGTCTCACTCTGTCGCCCAGGCTGGAGTGCAGTGGTGCGATCTCGGCTCACTGCAAGCTCTGCCTCCCAGGTTCACGCCATTCTCCTGCCTCAGCCTCCCGAGTAGCTGGGACTACAGGCGCCCACCACCTCGCCCAGCTAGTTTTTCATATTTTTTAGTAGAGACAGGGTTTCACCGTGTTGGTCAGGATGGTCTCGATCTCCTGACCTCGTGATCCGCCCGTCTCGGCCTCCCAAAGTGCTGGGATTACAGGCTTGAGCCACCGCACCCGGCCCTTTTTTTTTTTGAGATGGTGTTTCGCTCTTGTTGCCCAGGCTGGAGTGCAATGGCGCAATCTCGGCTCACTGCAACCTCTGCCTCCCAGGTTCAAGTGATTCTCCTGCCTCAGCCTCCTGAGTAGCTGGGATAACAGGCACCCACCATCACGCCCAGGTAATTTTTTATATTTTTAGTAGAGACGGGGTTTCACCATGTTGGCCAGGATGGTCTCCAACTCCTGGCCTCAGGTGATCTGCCCACCTCTACCTCCCAGAGTGCTGGGATTATAGGCGTTAGCCGCTGCTCCCGATCGCATAATTCTTTAGCCCAGTTATTTCCCTGTGTCATATCAACTTTTAAGATAGAGCTCTACTTGGTTTCCAGGGAATACCAATATCACTGCTACAATATTTTTTCATGTTACATTTTCAGCATGCTGTTGCACACCATCTTCATTTTATCCTGACAATCACCCAAAAAGGTGCTAAGAGCACTCCCTAATGAGAAAATCAGAAATGAAAAATGCTCCAAAATCCTTAAGTTTTTGAGCACTAACATGAAGCCACAAGTGGAAAATTCCACATCTGACCTCTTGTGATGAGTCACATATATTATTTAAAATATTGTATAAATTTACCTTCAGGCTGTATGTGTAAGGTATGTGATATGGTTTGGCTGCATCCCCACCCAAATCTTATCTTGAATTGTAATTCTCATAATCCCCACATGTCATGGGAGGGACCCGGTGGGAGGTAAATAAATGAATCATGGAAGTGGTTACCTCCATGATGTTCGGGTGATAGTTCTCACAGGATCTGATGGTTTTATAAGGAGCTTTTCCCCCTCTTCTCTCTGCATTTATCCTTGAAGCAGCCATGTGAAGGACGTGTTTGCTTCCCTTCCCCACCTTGATTTTAAGTTTCCTGAGGCCTCCCCAGCCATGCTGAACTGTGAGTCAAACTGCCTTCCTTTATACACATTACCCAGTCTCAGGTATGTCTTTATTAGCAGCATGAGAACAAACAAACTAATATAGTATGTAAGAAACATAAATGAATTTTAAGTTTAGACCAGGCACAGTGGCTCACGCCTGTAACATCAGCACTTTGGGAGGCCGAGACGGGTGGATCACCTGAGGTCAGGAGTTCCAGAACAGCCTAGGCAACATGGTGAAACTCTATCTATACAAAAAATATAAAAATTAATGCACAAACCTGTGCATTAAGGCATGGTGGCACATGCCTGTAATCCCAGCTACTCAGGAGGCTGAGGCAGGAGAATCGCTTCAACCCAGGAGGCAGAGGTTGCAGTGAGTCAAGATTATGCCACTGCGCTCCAGCCTGGGTGACACGGCGAGACATCATCATCTCAAAAAAATATATATCTACGTGTTTAGGCTTGGGTCCCATCTTGAGATATCTCACTATGTATATGCAAATATTCCAAATTAAAAAATAAACAAATAAAAAGTAAAAAACACTTCTGGTCCCAAGCATGAATAAGGGATACCCATCCCGTACTAGTCTTACTTGACATGTAGAAAAACTTGGTTACTTGGTTAAAGAGATTTATCTGACCTTGGAGCCCAGAGCAAAGACTCAAACCTGGGTCTCCCAACACACCCTCTCTTCCCTATAGCCCTCACAAGACAATGCTGAATCCAGGAGAGCCTGCGTTGACTTAGAGACCCCCTCAGAGAACATTATCTGTAATGCAAACTAAGTTCAGCTTAATGCACAAACCTAGAGGGAAAAAACATCTGAAGTATAAGATGACTACTAAAAACCTGACAGAAGGGGACATGAACAGCATCCAGAGCACGGGCTCTCAACCTCGGTACTGGTGACACTGGACGCCAGAAAAGTCTTTGTTGTGGGAGACGTCCTGTGCATTGCAGGGCAGGTAGCATACCTGGCTAGATTCCAGTAACACTCTAACACTGTCACACACATAAAATTAGGACAACCAAAAATGTCTCCAGACTTTGACCAATGTCCCTTGGAGGGCAAAACTGTCCCTAGTTGAGAACCACTAATGTAGAGGGTCTGCTATCTGCCTAGGAAAATGGTTGCTTTGAATTTATTGTAGGGGTATGCGGGTGCTGAAGAGGAGATGGGGGAGGAGCAGCAGGAAGGGGAAGAGAGGGCGGGGAATTCCTGTTGAAAGATAAACTATACATACCAAGCACGCAGAACTATTTCCCTTTTTTCTTTCCTTTTTTTTTTTTTCTTTTTTTCAGAACTATTTCTAACCTCAGTGGGGTCTTCAAGGATGCTACTGTGGTTTTTGTAAGATAACACTAAGCCATATTTTCAGTATCTGACTTCTTTTCAGTAAGTTAATAACAGGATAGGAAGAGTTGTTAAGAAGCTAGAAGAATCGGCCAGGCGCGGTGGCTCACGCCTGTAATCCCAGCACTTTGGGAAGGCGAACATGGTGAAACCCCATTTCTACTAAAACTACAGGTGGGCGCCTGTGGTCCCAGCTACTCAGGAGGCTGAGGCAGGAAGAAGTGCTTGAACCCGGGAGGCAGAGGTTGTGGTGAGCCAAGATTGCACCATCGCACTCCAGCCTGGGCAACAGAGCGAGACTCTGTCACAAAAAAAGAGAAGCTGGAAGAATCAAGTATGACTGCTCATCTCCCTAACCAGCAACTCAAGTCCTCTCTGTCTGATATTAGCCGAGGTACTGATCCTTCAGAATTAAGTTTCTCCTGGTGCTCCCCTCCCAACCCCACTACCCTCTGGCTGGGGCTGGGTGTCCCTAGAAGGATCCTGAGGACAGCCTGGCTGCTCCATACTCTTTTCAGAAGATTTTCTCCTTTCCTGAAGCAGCAGCAGTTGCTGAGAGCTAGATGCCTGGTTAATCTCCTTATCAATCAGATATTTTCCTTATCTGCTGCTTGTAAGTGTTTCCTGTTCCATAAAAATAATCTGATAACAAATATGGAACATTTTAAAAAGGGAAAACAAATCATTTCTGAGTTATTATTTTTTTCCCCTACATGTATAGTATGTGTTACCAGTCTGATAACCAGGGAAACAGGTTGCAACCTGTGTTATCATGGAATATTTGCAGGTTATTATAGGATGCTGCAGGAGAGAAAATCTTCTTATTTCCCTACTCCTTCCACAGGCTGGCTAACAAGAAAATAGAAAAGGCCCTGTCTATTTGCTTCTGGAATACCTTCAATGATACCAGGAAACGGCAAACTTTTCCTATAAAGGTTTCTATAAGGATAGTAAATACTTGAGGCTTTGCAGGCCATTAGGTCTCTACTGCGAATACTCAATTTGGCCACCGTAGCGCAAAAGCACGCACAGATAGTACATAAGTGAATGACTGTAGCTGTGTGCCAATAAAACTTTACAAACACAGGATTGAGGCAGCATCTGGCCCACAGGCTGTAGCTGCAGACACCTGGTCTACATAAACCATTGTATGGGTTCTCTGGCTGTGTGTGAACACAAGGTCCATGTGTGGAGTAGGAGGACCATAGACTCCAGTTCCTACAGAGGCCATACCTGAGTGAAAAAAACCATAGCTTCAGCTCTCATTCTCCTACATCTGGTAAAAGCACGAATACTGTGAAGTATGTAAGAAAAAACCACCTAGCCGTGGAGTGTGAGGATGCACTGGCATTCAACCTCAAAGTGGGGAAGACAGCAGGGCTAGGCAGAGCTCAGACCCATCTTACAGAGGCAGCCCCCACTCAGCTCCAGTGATCCAGGGAGTTGGGCAGACACACACACTCCTAGTGTTGCCTGACCTTGGGGAGAAACTCGCAATCCCTGCACTCCCCTGAACTGTCTCAACTGTTAATACACTGTCTCAGCCAAACAAAAGACTTCTGTGGGCCTGGTGCAGTGGTTCACGCCTGTAATCCCACCAATCTGGGAGAATGAAGTGGGAGAATAGCTTGAGCCCAGGAGTTTGAGACCAGCCTGGGCAACAAGACCCTATATCTACAAAAAGTTAAAAAAAAAAAAAAAAATTAGCCAGGCATGGTGGGGCACACCTGTAGACCCAGCTACTTGGGAGGCGGAGGTGGGAGGACTGCTTGAGCCCAGGAGGTCAAGGCTGCAGTGAGCCACAATGACACCACTGTACTCCAGCAGCCTGGGCAATAGAGCAAAGCCCTGTCTCTTTTTTTTTTTTTTTCCCCTGATACAGAGTCTCCCTCTGTCAGCCAGGCTGGAGTGCAGTGGTGTGATATTGGTTCACTACAACCTCCGAGGTTCAAGCGATTCTCGTGTCTCAGCCTCCCGAGCAGCCGGGATTACAGGTGTGCACCACCACGCTTGGCTAATTTTTGTATTTTTAATAGAGACAAGGTTTCACCATGTTATTCAGGCTGGTCTCGAACTCCTGGCCTCAGGTGATCCGCCCACCTTAGCCTCCCAAAGTGCTGGGATTACAGGCATGAGCCACCAAGCCTGGCCCTGTAAAGCCTTGTCAAAAAAAAAAAAGGAAGGAAGGAAGGGAGGGAGGGAGGAAGGAAGGAAGGAAGGAAGGAAGGAAGGAAGGAAGGAAGGAAGGAAGGAAGGAAGGAAGGAAGGGAAAGACTTCTGTGAAATGTCCTAGTTTTTAGGACAATGTGTGGGGCCCAAGAAAATAAGTACTAGCCACTCATTCATGATATGTAGACACCCTATACTCAGAGAAGGTGAAGAGGGGCCCCATCATTTCTTTGCTGTATTTGATCAAAGACACACCTAAGGCCATTCTGTACAAATCTGCTGGCACGTTATTTCTCAATCCTTTAATGCAAGGGGAAAAAACCAAAACACCTCCCAAAAGGACGTTTGAACTCAAATGTGTCAGAACTAAAGAGCAGAGTGGTATTTATCTGTAAAGACCCTGACGTCATTTTGGGCAAGGTATTTCTTGCCCCATATACTACAGGACATCCATTTAGCAACCTGACCCTCCTCCACAAAACGCCGGGAGCATCTTCCCATACATTCTCAAACCCTCCAAAGGGTAAAAACACTGGACCAAAGGTCTTCAGAAAATGCATGGTAAACCTTAGGATGCTTTTAAACCCTGAAAATAAAATTTGTTTTAAAGCTCTTCTTTAAACTTCTGGCCCAGTGCAGTGGTTCATGCCTGCAATCCCAACACTTTGGGAAGTTGAAGCAGGAGAATCACTTCAGCCCAGGAGTTCGAGACCAGCCTGGGCAAGAAAGTGAGACCCCATCTCTATAACAAAATCAAAAAACCAACCCGGTGTGCCAAAAGGGGCTGAAAGTCCCAGTTACTTGGGAGGCTGAGGGAAGAGAACTGCTTGAGCCGGGGAGGTCGAGGCTGCAGAGCCGGGGAGGTTGAGGTTGCAGCGAGCCGTGATCATGTCACTGCACTCCAGCCTGGGCAGCAGAGTGAGAACCTGTTTCAAAAAATAAAAATAAACTTCCCTAAAATGAATTCCTAATATATGATAAATGGGTGGAATAGGGACCAAACTTAAAACTCATCCCATATTTCCACATGGTAATAAAACATCTCTATCCAAATGGAATATGAATTATTTGTCCTTTTTTTTCTTTTTTTTTGAGACAGAGTCTCACTCTGTCACCCAGGCTGCAGTGTAGTGACACAATCTCAGCTCACTGCAACCTCTGCCTTCCAGGTTCAAGGGATTCTCCTGCCTTAGCCTCCCAAGTAGCTGGGATTATAGTCCTGAGCCACCACGCCCAGCCTATTTGCTCTTTATAAGGTGCGAATGGCTTTCTTTCTAGAACAATGGAACGAAGAAGAGAAACTAAAGTGAAGAAAGAGAGGAAGACAGTGGAGAATCTTCACATATGCCAAAGTCAAAAGAACATGGACATGGAAAGAAATTCAGAGACGACAGGGAAGGGTGGGGAGTGTGGCAAACAAGCAACCACAGGCCTGTGTCTAAAAGGGCAGGCTTGACTTAGCTCCAGCTGTTGCTAGATTTTGCTGAGTGCTATGGTCTGAATGCTTGTGTGCCTCCCAAATTTCTATGTTGACATTCTAACCCCAAGGTGATGGCATTAGAGAAGTGGGGCCTTGAGAGGTGATCAGGGCCCTGCCCTCATGAATGGGATTAGTGCCCTTATAAAAAGGGACCCCGGAACTTAGTCAGGCACAGTAGCTCACGCCTGTAATCCCAGCACTTTGGGAGGCCGAGGCGGGTGGATCACCTAGGGTCAGGAGTTCGAGACCAGCCTGGCCAACATGGCGAAACCCCGTCTCTACTAAACATACAAAAAAAAAAAAAAAATTAGCCAGGTGTGGCGGTGCATGCCTGTAATCCCAGCTACTCAGGAGGCTGAGGCAGGAGAATCGCTTGAACCCAGGAGGCGCAGGTTGCAGTGAGCTGAGATTGCACCATTGTACTCCAGCCTGGGCAATGAGACAGAAACTCCATCTCAAAAAATAAACAAATAAATAAAGGAACCCCGGAGAGCCCAGGTACTCAGGAGGCTGCGGCAGGAGGATAACTTGAGTGTCCAACTTGAGCAATACAGCAAGACCCCATCTCTTAAAAGAGGGTAGGCCAGGCACAGTGGCTTACGCCTAAGGTCAGGAATTCAAGACCAGCCTGGCCAGCATGGTGAAACCCCATCTCTACTGAAAATACAAAAATCAGCTGGGCATGGTGGCAGGCGCCTGTAATCCCAGCTACGCGGAGGCTGAGACACAAGAATCACTTGAACCTGGGAGGCAGAGGTCGCAGAAAGCCAAGATCGCGCCATTGCACTCCAACCTCAGCAACAAGAGTGAAACTCCGTCTCAAACAAAAAAATAAGGTCAGGCGCGGTGGCTCAAGCCTGTAATTCCATCACTTTGGGAGGCTAAGGCAGGTGGATCACAAGGTCAGGAGTTTGAGAGCAGCCTGGCCAAGATGGAGAAACCCCATCTCTACTAAAAATAAAAAATTTAACTGGGTGCAGTGGCAGATGTCTATAATCCCAGCTATTCAGGAGGTTAAGGGAGGAGAATTGCTTGAACCTGGGAGGTGGAGGTTGCAGTGAGCCGAGATCATACCACTGCACTCCAGCCTGCGTGACAGAACAAGACCCCATCTCAAAAAAAAAAAAAAAAAAATTGAAAAACTCAGTTCCTCAGTCACTTGCCATTTTCAAGTACTGAAGAGCCACATGTGACCTGTGGCTACCATCTTGGACGTGAGGTTTTTTTTGTTTGTTTGAGATGGAGTCTCGCTCTGTCGCCCAGGCTGGAGTGCAGCGGCGCCATCTCAGCTCACTGCAAGCTCCACCTCCCAGGTTCAAGCAATTTACAGGTGCACGCTACCACGCCTGGCTAATTTTTTGTATTTTTAGTAGGGACAGGGTTCTTGCCACATTGGCCAGACTGGTCTCGAACTCCTGACCTCAGGCGATCCATTCGCCTTAGCCTCCCAAAGTGCTGGGATTACAGGCATGAGCCACCGCGCCCAGCCGGACATGAGCATTTTTACAGGAATTGTCTATTTCATATATAGATTGTATGATTATTCTACTTAGCAGAGAAACTGACTTTATGTTTCATTTTTAATATTGCTATTTATGGCATTTAGCTCAATGTTCACAACCCTGTGAAATTCATGGTAGTAGTACCATTATCCCCATTTCAGTAGATGAGAAAACTAGGCACAAAAGAGGTTAACTTGCCCACAGCCACACAGCAAAAGCAGGGCTGGCATTTCACTATGTAATTTTGAGAGTGAAAATAGATTCATGCTCAGAAACACACACCTCTCACAGGCCTGGGTATTTAACCGTTGCTACGTCTCCTTCCATGGAAGCAACAATCTTGTTTAATTCAACTTTCCATCCCCAGAGCCCACTCCTCTACTCAATGCACAAAATGGTTGAATGCATCCCTAGGAATCACTGCTGAAGAACAAGTGGCATCAGAACCAATGGGACACTGTTTCCTTCAGTGCTGAGATCTGACTTCATAGTCCAGGGGGATAGATACAATCCACCAGTAAGTCCACTAAAACGCCTCTCCATTTTTGTAATCGGAAGAGTATCTAGCCTGCCCCAGAGAATTCTAAAGCCAGAAGGTCCCTTAGAAAAGATTCAAACAGTGAACGGATTTTTCCTATCTAGCTGACTGGTGCTAGCTGCCAAGGGAGGGTGGGTTCTGGAAAGAATCCCTGTGCTTCCATGAAAAGGAACTGTGACCAATTACCTAAGTCTGCCCCTGGCAATGCCTCTTAACAGAGACCTGAGGCCGGGCGCCGGTGGCTCACGCCTGTAATCCCTGCACTTTGGGAGGCCGAGGCGGGCGGATCACGAGGTCAGGAGATCGAGACCATCCTGGCTAACACGGTGAAACCCCGTCTCTACTAAAATACAAAAAATTAGCCGGGCACGGTGGCGGGCGCCTGTAGTCCCAGCTACTCGGGAGGCTGAGGCAGGAGAATGGCACGAACCCGGGAGCGGAGCTTGCAGTGAGCCGAGATGGTGCCACTGCACTCCAGCCTGGGTGACAGAGTGAAGACTCCGCCTCAAAAAAAAAAAAAAAAAAAAAAAAAAAAAAAAAAAAACAGAGACCTAAACCCTTCTTTTTTTTTTTTTTTTTTTTTTTTTTCCTGAGATGGAGTCTCGCTCTGTCACCAGCTGGAGTGCAGTAGCGCGATCTTGGCTCACTGCAACCTCCGTCTCCCAGGTTCAAGCGATTCTGCTGCCTCAGCCTCCTGAGTAGCTGGGACTACAGGCGCGTGCAACCACACCCAGCTAATTTTTTTCTATGTTTAGTACAGACGGGGTTTCACCATGTTGGCTAGGATGGTCTCCATCTCTTGACCTCGTGATCCACCCACCTCAGCCTCCCAAAGTGCTGGGGTTACAGGCATGAGTCACCACGCCCGGCCTCTAAACCCTTCATTTTACAGATGAGAAAGCTGAGGCCAGAAGGGAACTTGCCTCAGCCAAGCAACCACTTCCAGATAGAGCTGAGAACTAGTCCTATGGACATGGCCCAGGAGGGGAAAACTCCTCAGGCCACATGGGAAAAACAGTCCTAAAAGCATGAAAAAAAATACCTAATACAAGGAAATGCCTCAAACCCTAAAGAATTATATACCCTCATCTCATCTGGGTCCCTGCTCCGTCCCCGAAACAGATCTGAAAACCCACTGGAAATTTCTACACAGGCCCATTTTGAGCCACCTTTTTTTATCCAAGGCAAATGACTGCCAGTGCAAGGCAGCTAGCTCAATGCCAAGAAAGCTGGCATTTACAAGGACCCAGAGAGGTTCAGCGCTACTGGCTGGCCTCTGTCCCGGCAGTGAGGACTCTGTTCCAGGCAGCTGCTTTACCTGCTCCTTATTGTTACTGTTCAGTAAGCCAGGTTTCTTTTTCTTTTTAATGGGGCTTGTTGATGTGTCCTGCGGCGAGTGGCCATTGGAAGAATGTGGAGGGCTGGGGAACTTTCTTTTCTGGGCTGTTCTCTCTGCAGAGCCAGGATCTGAAAGAGACACAGGACCACAGGTTTTAAAGCAGTCAGGGAGGCCTGGGCCCCACAGGGAGGAGGTGTGGAGGAACAGAGTGTGGGAACAGAGTGCATTCTGTCCCCCAACTCCCGAAGCCACTTCAGTGTTCCTCCTCCCAGAATATACATGCCCCCTTCTTGGCTGTCTGCCTCAACAGTCAGACAAGTATTTCTTCGACCTATATAACATTTTTGTAAAAATCTTAATTTGTTGCCAAGATGCAAAAATCAGGAAACTTTGTGTAATAACCTAGATTTTTCGCTTTTCTTAAAAAAACAGATTAGGAGGGCTGGGCACAGTGGCTCACGCCTGTAATCACAGCACTTTGGGAGGCCAAAGTGGGCAGATCACAAGGTCAAGAGTTCAAGACCAGCCTGGCCAAACATGGTGAAACCCCATCTCTACCAAGAGTACAAAAATTATCCAGGTGTGCTACTCGGGAGGCTGAGGCAGGAGAACTGCTTGAACCCGGGAGGCTGAGGTTTCAGTGAGCCGAGATTACACCACTGCACTCCAGCCTGGGCAACAGGGCAAGCCTCTGACTCAAAAAAAAAAAACAAAAAACAAATTAGGACCTGCAGGCCCCCAAAGCACCAGATAGAGCTGAGTACCCCACTTTTAGATGGAAACACGCGCAATCGCCACTCTTCCCCACTATGTCCCTGCTGATGAGACCGAGGCCAACCTGCCAAGAGTCACATAGGCACCAGTGTTGTTCTTACCCCAGATAAACATGACTTCTCCATGCCCACGCCTGATTGCAAAAACAGGAAACCAAAGAAGATAGATCAGGAAGGCTACATACTTCAAGGAAATGAAGGCACACATTCTCCTTTGTGGAAAACAACATCATTTATTCGTGTTTAATAGGCTATGTACTGTAACTGTGTGAAAAGAACACACCCCACCCACTGGGAAGTTTCCGTGGCCCCACCGCCACTGGGCCTTGTGTTTGAGACCCTCCTCCAAAAAGATCAACACAAATTACATCCTTGTGGATTCTCACCTGGAAAATGCCAGCCCCACTCTTGTTCACGCACCCCTTGTTTTCATCTTCCAGCATTTCATTTAAACACACGTACACTTCAGGCAAGCACAGTGGCTCACACCTGTAAACCCCAGCACCTTTGGAGGCTGAGGCAGGCGGATCATCTGAGGTCACAAGATCAAGACCAGCCTGGCCAAGATGGTAAAACCATGGTAACGAGATCAAGACCAGCTGGGCCAACATGGTAAAACCGGTCCTCTGTTTGCAGATGTTTGTTTCAAGTGCTTTGGGTACAGCCCACAGTGCAGTCATCTTGCCTTTGCTCCTTTTCCACTGTATTTGTAGAAAGTGTTTCTAGAGGAGACTGTTGGATCAAAGGCCAAGTGGAGAAAACGTTTTCACGAACAATGGCGGGAGGTCACGAGATCAAGACCAGCCTGGCCAACAAGATAAAACCCCATCTCTACTAAAAATACAAAAAAAAATTAGCTGGGTGTGGTGGCAAACGCATGTAATCCCAGCTACTTGGGAGATTGAGGCAGGAGAATCGCTTGAACTTGGGAGGCAGAGGTTGCAATGAGCTGAGATCATGCCATTGCAACTCAAGCCTGGGCGACAAAAGTGAGACTCTGTCTCAAAAATGATAATTAAAAAAAAAAAACACACGTACACTTCTACTACCATCCGCTCAATCTTCACCTCCAAGGACTTGAATCCACTCCATGCCGCATGGTGGTCTTGGTAACTTAGGGACAACATAATGACACAGCCTGGTGCAACTGACATCCTGAGGAACGAAAGCTACGAATACCACAAGAGGGATGAGCTGTGCCAAGACCACAGGAGGATGGGGTGGGATGGGATGTGAAATCCGGAAAGATGTCAATTACCAAAGATGCTCCTGCCCCAGTTTTACCACTCAGCATGTAGGCTGCACGGTGCATCTGTCTCCCTGCCTGCAGGAGAGTCGTGGACGGCAGACTGACAGCATCCAATGTGGTTCATGCAAGGCCTCCTAGTGGTTGATTTTGGTGAAAAGGCAAAGCATCTTCCAGCAGATTCACAAAGGAAGACAACGAACTGTTTCCCAAAACCCAATCCACGGGATGGAACTCTCCAGCCTCACCGTGAAAGCTTCTGGACAATCCTGAACAAATATTCAGGGTGCTGTGCGGAGACCCAGTCATGAGTAGAAATTAAATGCTAACAACAGGTACCTTGAGGGTGAACAGACCCGAGAGTCCAGAGGTCAAACCATAGACATCAAAAGGGAGGCCCAGAGAGCCCAAAGCACTGAACCAAAGGCACACAGCAGCTAGTTAGTGGGAAAACTCACAAAAAGAGACACAGAGGTCAGCCTAGCCAACATGGTGAAACCCCGTACTTTTGTATTGAAAATACAAAAATTAGCAAGGCGTGGTAGCGCATGCCCATAATCCCAGCTACTTGGGAGGCCAGGGCAGGATAATCACTTGAACCCTGGAGTCAGAGGTTGCTGTGAGCCAAGAGCACGTCGCTGCACTCCAGTCTGGGCGTCAGAGCAAATCTCCATCTTAAAAAAAAAAAAAAAGAGAGAGAGAGAAGTGCAGCCCAGGGTGAGCACATTCCCCCAGAGAAACCTCCTCTCCCTCCCACATGGGTCCTCACCCGACTTCCACCACTGTTCCTGAAAACTTTTTCTCCACTTGGCCTTTGACCCAACAATCTCCTCTAGAAACACCTTCTACAAAATAGTAGAAAAGGAGCAAAGGCAAGATGACTGCACTGCAGCACTGTGGGCCGTACCCAAAGCACTTGAAACAAACGTCTGCAAACAGAGGACTGCTCTAAGAATAGATTACAGTTACATGGTCGGACACGGCGCTCACACCTGTAATCCCAGCACTTTGGGAGGCCGAGGAGGAAGGACTGCTTGAGCCCAGGAGTTCGAGGGTATTGTGAACTATGATCATGTCAGAGTACTCCAGCCTGGGTGAAAAAGAGAGACACTGTCTCTGAAAAAAAAAATTTTTAATTAAAAAAATGTAAAACTTATTTTAAAAGATTAAAAAACACCTGGGCAACATGGTGAAACCCTGTATCTAGAAAAAATATAAAAATTAGGCTGGGGGCGGTGACTCACACCTGTAATCCCAGCACTTTGGAAGGCTGAGGCAAGTGAATCACCTGAGGTCAGGAGTTCGAGACCAGACTGGCCAACATGGTGACACCCCATCTCTATTAAAAATACAAAAAACTAGCTGAGTGTGGTGGCACTTGCCTGTAGTCCCAGTTACTTGGGAGGCTGAGGCAGGAGAATCGACTGAGCCCAGGAGGCGGAGGTTTCAGTGAGCCGAGATTGCACAACTGCACTCAAGTCTGGGCGACAGGGCAAGACCCCGTCTCAAAAAAATAAATAATAAATAAAGTGTATCTAGCACCATTAATGGACCAATATTCCTCCCCAAAAAAGATTTAATATACACATCAATGTTTGCACAAACCTAGAATATTCCTGGATGAACACAAAACTACAACAAAGCTCGACTTGGGTACTACTAGTTGCCTTGGGACGACTGCCAGCAAGGAGTCCAGGGAAGGATGATTTTTCACTCTATACCCTTGTGTACTGTATTTATCATGTGCCTGGATGACGTTAGGAAAATAAATAAAATTGGTCAGGCGGTGTGGCTCACGCCTGTAATCCCAGCACCTTAGGAGGCTCAGGCAAACAGATCGCTTGAGGTCAGGAGTTCGAGATCAGACTGGCCAAGATGGTGAAACCCTGTCTACTAAAAATACAAAAATCAGCCAGGTGTCGTGGTGCATGCCTGTAGTCCCAACTACTGGGGAGGCTGAAGTGGGAGAATCACTTGAAGCCAGGAGGCAGAGATTGCAGTGAGCCGAGAGTGCACCATTGCACTCCAGCCTGGGCGAAAGAGAGAGACTCTATCTTTAAAAACAAAACAAAACAAAAAGAATGCAAATTCTCAGGCCCCACCCCAGATCTACAGAATCAGAAATTCTGGGGTAGGGCCCAGCAATCTGTGTTTTAACAAGTCCTCCCAAAGACTGGGAGGTACACTAGTTTGAGAAATGCTAGAGTATGTGTATGTCTCCCAAAGACTGGGAGGTACACTAGTTTGAGAAATGCTGGAGTATGTGTATGTGTTTAGGAGACGGGGTCTGAGTTCTCAACTCTACACAATCCTGTTCCACACTGGCAAGCCAGAGCCAATGGCCTCTACCTTCCAGACACTATGTGAGGGGTTGGTTCAGGACTCAGGGAATAGAGGTCAAGCAAGGGGGCCAGGCTGGAGAATAAGGTTAAACAGGAAACAACCCCAGGCAAGTCTCCACTTCTCAGGGCCTCAGGGCCTCACCTGCAAAAACGGGAAGAGAGGGGGAGAAAGGGACTAGATTGGAAGTTCTCATTTAACGACCAGACAGTGCTCCAGGGACCCTTGAACAGGCCATCATTGTATACAGGAGTGCAGCTTCTAGGTACATGGAGCCATAGCTTACTTCACCTTTGCAAAGGTGTCCTCAGCTCCAATGAATGAAAACTTCAGGACCCCCAGAGGATGTAAAAGTCCCTCTTGAACATTAAAATGATTTAATTTAATGAGAAAGAGGAAAAAAAATTACTAGAAATTAATATACTGGTAAGCGATTTAGAGTTGGCAAGGGAATATCACCCAAGCCCACCAGGAAACAAAGGGGGAAACTGAGGTTCTGCTCAGCAAGAGGTAGGGGGAGGTGGGTCCTAGCCCAAGGATGCCCACATCTGAGAGTATTCCAAACCTTCTAGCTTCAGCAAAACATAAAAACCCCAATTCTGTTCGCTGTTACAAACACACCAATTCCCCCTGGAGTTGATGAGCATTCAGTGGCTGTATCGAAGGGGTCGAAATTTGATAGGTTCCAAACAACAGACACATCAGTCAACAGCAGGGGATTTCAATGAAGGCTCATAGGGAGAAGAATTAGGAAATGACTGCTGGATTCAGTATCCTTCGGAAGGATGAGACAGCAGGGTGGCATTATGACTTAACTGCCCCCTACTCCAGTGGGGGCTGGGCCTCTGGTGATGATGGACTGGTGGGTGTACGCCTGACTGTAGCCATGGTAACCAGGCTCCATAAGGACCCTTTCCAGAAAGCTGAGTCAATTTTTTCTTCTTTAATGATTTAATTCTGACAAGATGTATTGCTCAGCGCATTTCATCTATAAACTTGGAACAATGACAAACAGCCACTGTCGACTGAATCACTGGTTCACCCTGGATCTGAAAGACTTTTCTACTGCTTTCTGAGGGAATAGGACCTGCGACCCCACTGGGCTGGCTCACTCACAACCCTCTGACTCCCACCCATCCCCTCACAAAAATGAGTGGTTCTGAATGAGTTAATGTGGGTGAGGGAGGAGTGCAGCCTTGTGGAGAGGACAGAGCAGTGACTCAGGAAAACAGCTTGGCATGGAGCAGAAAGCAGCAGAATTTTCCCCTCCTTGTGACATTTTGCTGAAATTGTAACAATATGGGAAGGTCTACTGGGTATTAAGAACCAGGCACGAGGCCAGGCACGGTGGCTCACGCCTCTAATTCCAGCACTTTGGGAGGCCAAGGTGGGCAGATCACGAGGTCAGGAGTTCGAAACCAGCCTGACCAACATGGTGAAACCCGATCTCTACTAAAAATACAAAAATTAACTGGGCGTGATGGTGGGCGCCTATAATCCCAGCTACTCAGGAGGCTGAGGCAGGAAAATTGCTTGAACCCAGGAGGCGGAGGTTGCAGTGAGTCAAGATCATGCCATTGCACTCTAGCCTGGACAACAGAACGAAACTTTGTCTCAAAAAAAAAAAAAAGGAACCAAGCATGTGAGGAGATCCTTCCCAAGCCTATGTCTTGTGATCCACCAGAAATCATCCTGGAGCTCAGCATTTCCTGGATGTCTTTGATTTAAGGGGTATCTTACTTCAAGATAACTCAGGCTTATAGCTTTCCTGAGGCAAGAGTATAATGAGCTAAGAGTTTCGGCTGGGCGTGGTGGCTCACACCTGCAATCCCAGCACTTTGGGAGGCCAGCAGACTGCCTGAGGTCAGGAGTTCAAGACCAGTCTGGACAACATGGTGAAATCCCATCTCTAATAAAAATACAAAAAAAATTAGCCGGGCATTGTGGCAGGCACCTGTAGTCCCAGCTACTCAGGAGGCCGAGGCAGGAGAATGGCGTGAACCTGGGAGGTGGAGCTTGCAGTGACCCAAGATCGTGCCACTGCACTCCAGCCTGGGCGAAAGAGCAAGACTCAGTCTCAAAAAAAAAAAACAAAGAGGGCTAAGAATTTCTTTGATTATATGCGATATTCTAGGCACTGTTCAAAATGCACTTCCTGTAGTTCCCACTAAGTCACTAGACTGAGGTCACAAAACTACGAAGGAGCAATGCTGGGATTTGAACCCAGGCAATGGGACTCCAAGGGCCAGCTTCTAACCTCTGTACCACATGGTCTTGCACCAGGAGGGCCTCATCCTCAGCTCTGTAGCAAGAGGACACCCTAATTTAGGGTCTATGACTTAAGAGTACACTCTCATTTTGCCTTTTTTCCCCTGAACTGCAGATAGAGGTATGGGGGTGGGGAAGGTCCAACAAAGAGTTCCAGGAACTGGGAGAAGGTGGAAAATCATGTCATTCACTGATGACACCGTTCTCTCAAAGGCAGTCCCCGGAAAGTACATTCACCTCCCAATTTCCAAACGGTGGCATCAGTCCCTGAAATAGTCTGGAGGCTCCAGGGCCATCTTACCTCCCCTTTTCCAGCCTCCATCAAGGCTAGGCCTCCCCAACAGGCCACGTCAGGTACCCACCCCCCACCCCACTCCTGCCCCCACATCCGGCGCCTGAGTCACAGCACATGCTGTTCTCCAGGGGCTAGGAAATGACACACCATTACAAGGAATGGTCTCCTCCCTCAAGGGAAAGGGCCACAGCTGAAAGGCCGGGAGCTTCTTGTGTTTTTGTGGGTGTTTAATTTCCTTAATGATGTCGACAGCAAGCCTGCTGGGGCCTGAACAGAAAGAGAAGCTTGGTCCACAGGCCCAGACAGGCATGACAGGCCACAGGAGTAGGGCAACCAACCATGTGCTTAGCTGTGTCCCGGGCAGACCAGGACCCATAGGTCAAGGGCATATGCTCTGATGGGCCAGGTTGCAAACGACAGAGAGCCAGGATGCCACAGTGGTGGGGAATCAGCTCTCTGGTGTCAAAATGCATGCAGAACCCGGCTGTGCTCTCCCCTGCAGTGTGACCTTAAAAAGGCGACTTAACCTCTCTGTGCCTCTGTTCTTTAAGATGGAGATAATGGTACCTTGTAAAGTTATCGATTAAGTCAATGAGTTAATTCATGTAAAGCTCTTAGTATAATACCTGGCAAATAGTAAGCACCCATTCAATGGTAACTAATAGGTAACTCTATTTTTTAACCAATCACTCTTCCTCCTTTTCTTGCTTCTCTTCCACCTCCTCCCCGACTACCACCCCCACTCCAAAAACACAGCTTGCTTTCTGGAAGAAGCATGTTAAATCAGTTCCACAAGTTCAAAGCTATGGAAAATGCCGGCCTGTGTAGACTGGAGACCAGAATCAGCCCAGGACATGATTTCTGCATTTCAATCAGACTGAAAATGCCAGGTTTCCTCCAGGAACTGTGAAGGCAGGGTCAGAAGCAGAGGCCTGCTCTGCAACACTTTTCGTAATCACCAGTCCTCTCCCCTTGGCCTACTTCAAACATGACCACACACTGCTGCTCTCCCAGAAGCAGCAAAGCAGAGCACGGTTAATCACTTCAAAGCGTTTCCCAAAGACACAGAGCAGGTACCCAAACAGGCCTCCCTTCCCCAGGAATCTTTGGGGCCCTCCCCAACCAGTAATTACATCATAAAGAGACAAAAGTCTGGAATTTCCTCCTGGCGGAGAACAGAAGTAAAAAAATCAGGAGCAAAGGTTGGGGGGGTGGGGAGGAGGCAAAATTGTCCTCGCAGCAGATAATGCCTAAGCCAGGAGGAACTTGTAAATGAAAACTGCTCGTATAAGCAAATGATTATTTCCTCCAACGCTGACCATCTCTTAGACCCACAGAAACTTGAGGACCAGTATGCACCCTGGCTGACTTGGCCCTGCCAGAGCTGCCGGGCTGAGCCTGCTCCTCCGGAGGACTGCACTGGCCTGAACTGTGCTTCTGAAGAATCTCTGCAAATCAACAGGAACTTCTTATCCAGAGCCGGGACAGGGAGGGCTGGAATGGAAATGAGGCCGTGGAATGAAAGGTCACTCTCAACTTGGGGAAAATGGCATTTCACCAGGAACATCACGTACCTCGGAGACAGAACATGCGAGGGGCAGGGAACGCCGAGAAGAGGCACTTACCTGCCATTGAGAAAGTGTGGCTGCTCAGAGGGCCTAGCCTCTCTTGTTCAAAAGAGAACAGAGGCTCACCCACAGCAGACATTCCTGCTTCCGGATCCTCAGCGGCCTCTCCCAGGGGGAGGAGGAAGAAGCAAAGAGAACAGGCTAAGAGTCACCACTTACCAGGCCAGCCCCAGTCTTGTACACATTAGGTCGCCCGGCGGGGCAAGGACACTGTCACCTCTTTGCAATCAGGCAGTCTGAAGCCCAGCGACTTGCCTTCATGTCCCCGGGCTTTCGCCTATAATTTATCACCCTCGACAGCAGCTCGGCTGAGCTGAAAGTCTTCGGTGCAGTGCACCGAAGAGCCATTTATTTCCTGGGATTGTGAATAAATACGAGGAACTGGAGTTGTTCTGCTGGCCGAAGTGACAATATCAGAAGGGAGCCTGGGGGGAGGGAAACAGCTGTGGTTTGCATTTTGAAGGTGTTTTTAATATTTTTAGTAATTGTTTCAGATTCTCTTTAGTTCTGATGCCCCTCTCCTAGAAATGAGAAAACCCATCTTTTATACTCGAGGTATAATCCTTTCCCACTAGACACAGCCTCCTCCACCCTCTCTCAATAATGCAGAAGTGGTGATTAAAGGGCACATTCATATGTAAAAGGCGAACTTCCAAACTCGCCTGGCAGGACAGAAATTGCTTCAATCTACAGAAAAGAGGCTGATTTACAAATGAATTCAGTGTTTAGCCCTCAACAACTAGAGGCAATTGCAACCGCGGCCCTTTCTCCTCCCCAGCTGGGATGAGGCCCTCTGGAAAAACGACAACATCGCAACAGGAATTTCCTGGATCAAGAATGCCAAGTTCTTTCCAATTTTACTGAGGCAGGGCCCGACTCCCTATGAGAACGCACTTCCCACCACCCACCCCCTCAGCAGGCCCAGGCCCCAAAGGCTCCCTCCAACATGTGTACATGAGGCCCTTCAAACTCGACCAGAACACCACAAAGAATGTGGAGAAACCGGTTGCCTTTGGCCTTTACATTGTGGCTGGCTGAGGAGCTGGTTCTGGTGGCTGGCACCCGTTGGCACTATTTATCCAGCCCCTGCCTGGCTTGGGTTCTAGAAATCTCCAGTGATGGTGGCTTCCAAACTGCAACGGGGAATCATGGCATCAGAGGGCAATTCAGAAACAAAAAGACAGTTCTGTGCTGGCAGCAGTTGAACCACAGAAGTGGGTTGGGAGAAGCAAAGGGAAATTAGCTTCAGAAAGGGGGCAGATGAAGGAAGAGATGCCACTGCAAACCAACCAAGGTCCCCACCTGCCCTGGATGCTATCTCTAAAAGTCACCTAAAGAAGGGGGAAAATTCAGCCAGGCGCGGTGGCTCATGCCTGTAATCCCAGCACTTTGGGATGCCGAGGTGGGCAGATCACAAGGTCAGGAGATCGAGACCATCCTGGCCAACACGGTGAAACCCCGTCTCTACTACAAATACAAAAATTAGCCGGGCATGGTGGCGGGTGCCTGTAGTCCCAGCTACTTGGGAGGCTGAGGCAGGAGAAAGGCGGGAACCCGGGAGGCAGAGCTTGCAGTGAGCCGAGATTGCGCCACTGCACTCCAGCCTGGGCGACAGAGCGAAACTCCATCTCAAAAAAAAAAAAAAAGGCGGCAAAATTCTCTACTGAAACCCCAGGGATAAAGGAACAGGCCCTCCACAGTCACCTTGTCACATTCCTTTGAGGAAGCAAAGAGTTCAGACCCAATATGTCACCCAAATTACCCTGGCCAACCATCACGTAAAGATGCTGTGGCTGTGCATGGTGGCTTACACCTGGAATCCCAACACGTTGGGAGGCCAAGGCGGGCGGATCACCTGAGGTCAAGAGTTTGAGACTAGCCTGGCCAACATGACGAAATCCTGTCTGTATTAAAAATACAAAAATTAGCCGGGTGTGGTGGTGCACACCTTTGGTACCAGCTACTCCTACTGGGGAGGCTGAGGCAGGAAAATCGCTTGACCCTAGGAGACTGAAGTGCAGTGAGCCGAGATTGCGCCACTATACTCCAGCCTAGGCGACACAGCGAGATGCCATCTCAAAAATAAATAAATAAATAAATAAAGACAGATGCTTAACATCACTCAGATAGTAGTGGGATGATTCTAAGAACATGTCCTATTGTCTGCAGGGCTCATAGGTGCACAGAAGGGCAGACAGGGGTAGCCACTGCAACAGGGTTTTGTAGAAAAACCAGACAGGAAGCAACGTTGATGCCCATATGCGCAACATCGTGATGCAGCCATAAAATGGAATGAAGATGGAATCCCGTCTGCGTAGACGGGCATGGTCCAAAATCCAAGTGAAAGGAGACCAGAAATAGGACCAGGGTAAAAGTTTGGTCTCTGAGGCTTCTGGGTTTGCAGAGACATGGAGGAACAACCAGGAAACCCAGTAAACGCTGGACTCCTCTGAATTATTTCTGATCATGTTTACGTATTTAACGAAGGTATTTATTAATGGCTTTGGGGAAACTGGGTGAGAATGACAATATTTATGGAACACTCACTGCATTCTAGGCACTGCCCAGCCAGGGATCACGTCTGTATCCCTTGTACCCAGCATACAGCAGGAGCTCAGTACACGGTCCCATTATCAAACAAACACTTTTACAGGGCTCAGGTGTTTAGAAGAGTGGAAAGCAGTAATCAGCACACCCAGGGGACATCTGGCAATGTCTGGGGACATTTTTGGTTGTCACACCTGGGCAGGAAGAGGAGTTGCGACAGGCATCTAGTGGGTACAGCTGAGGGATACTGCCGAACATCCTACAATGCACAGGACGGCTCCAAGACAAAGGATGATCAGGCCCAAAGTCGACAGTGCCAAGGCTGAGAAATCCTGGTAGAAAGAAACTTCAGTGAGCTACCAGGCAGGTCTCACCTTGTATAAACACACCACCCACAGAGATGCATGTATTCTTTAAGAAGGAAAATGATTCCTAACCTGGTGGCCCTGACTTCAGATTTCAAAGAGAAGAAAACAATGGGACCAGCCAGTTAACAAATAGTCACTAGGCAACAACTAGACATCTGGGCTACCAGCAAAACTGTTCCAGGAAGGCCTCTGCCCTGATGGAAGGACAGCTAGAAATACAGTCGTGACAGCTACCTTTTATTGAGCACTTATTATCTGGGAGGCATTGTTATAAATACAAATATCAATTTATTTAAAACTCACCACACTTTCTTTTTTTTTTTAAAACAGAGTCTCACTCTGTCACCCAGGCTGGAGTGCAGCGGCACAATCTCGGCTCATTTGCAACCTCAGCCTCCCAGGCTCAGGAGATCCTCCTGTCTCAGCCTCCCAAGTAGCTAGGACTACAGGCACAGGTCACCATACCCGGCCAATTTTTGTATTTTTTGTAGAGACAGGGTCTCGCCATGTTGCCCAGACTGGTCTCAAACTCCAGGGCTCAAGCAATCCTTCTGCCTCAGCCTCCCAAAGTGCTGGGATTACAGGTGTGACCAACCCACCTCGCCCAGCCTCCCCATTTCATTGATAAGGTAACTAAATCCCAGAGAAAAACAGGCTCATGGTAAAGCGGCTATTAGGTACAGAATGATTAAGAAACTGATTACAGATGGATAAACCGCAACAGGAAAAATATCAGGAGTTTGTGAATACACCTAGCAGGTGTGAGGGTAGACAGGGAAATATTCCTCTATTTCCTTTGCAGAAGGGTTTCATGTAGTTCACAGCTATTGTTTATGGAGAAGCTACGAACTGTCCCAAGAATCCCAAGAGGTTGGGATGGCATTTCTTTTTTTTTTTTTTTTCTTTTTTTCTTTTTTTTTTTGGCAGAGTCTCGCTCTGTCTCCAGGCTGGAGTGCAGTGGAGCGATCTTGGCTCACTGTGACCTCTACCTCCCGGGTTCAAACGATTCCCTTGCCTCAGTCTCCCAAGTAGCTGGGACTACAGGTGCACGCCACCATACCTGTTTCACCATGTCGGCCAGGATGGTCTCTATCTCCTGACCTCATGATTCCCCTGCCTCGGCCTTCCAAAGTGCTGGGATTACAGGCGTGAGCCACCACACCCAACCAGGATGGCATTTCTGTACCCATTTTATCAGTGAGGCTCAGAGAGGCAAAGTCATTTATGTGCTCCAAGGCAAGCAGATCAATGCAGCACACCCCACCGCCATCACTCCAAAGCCCTTCACTATACAGGTCAACTGTCTCTCCTAGGCTTGTGAGTGCCACCTGGTAATTCTCCATCATAAAGGGCATGCTTGGCATTGGCCAATGTCAACACAGCATTGTCGTTCAATGTGTGGGCTCTGGAGTCAGACTATTAGGTCTGAATCCAAGTGCTGGCACCTGCCAGCTGTGTGACCTTGGGCAAGTTTCTTAGCCTCTCTGTGACTCAGTCATTCAGTTGGAACTATTAGGCTCTTCCCAAAAGGATTGTGAGGATTAAATGAGATAATGCATACAAAGTGAAAGGCATCTGGCACATCAAAGTACCATACTTTATTACCATTATTCTCCTGGGGGAAAGGAGAGGCTAGGGCACAGAAAAAGGCAATAACCGAGAAATTTCAAACTCATTTCCCCCAATTTTTCTTTTTTTTTGGGGTGGGGGGAGACAGGGTCTCAATCTGTCAGCCAGGCTGGAGTACAGTGGCACAATCATGGCTCACTGTAGCCTCGACCTCCCAGATTCAAGTGATCCTCCCACCTCAGCCTCCCAAGTAGCTAAGACCACAGGTACGCAATACCACACCCAGCTCATTCTTTTTCTTTCTTTTTTTTTTTCTTTTTTTGTAGAGATGGGATCTCCTAGTCTCAAACTTCTGGGCTCAAGTGATCCTCCCACCTCAGCCTCTCAAAGTGCTAGGATTATAGGCATGAGCTATTGCACCTGGCCCCCAAATCTTTCTGTACCTTCAGACTACCTCTTCCAAGCCTGTTTTTAAAAACGGTTCGCTGATAAGAAACACAAATGTTTACAATAAACCCCCTCAGGCTGTCAGGAATTCAAGGAAGCCAGGCTCAAAATCCCTCCAGGGCTTAGAACTTCCTTAAAAATCAAAGCAGACTTCTCCAGGTGGCCCACAATCCCAGCCCCACCCCACCCTCACTGACCTTCCCCCAGGGCTCCTCCAACTGCACTCCCCTCTCCACTCAAATGAGGCTCATCAAGCCAGGGAGAGAGCTGGTCCGGACTCACATGGCTGTGTGTCTTTCAACAGGTTACTTCACCTCTCTGAGCCTCAGATTCCTAGTCATCTGACAAGTGTTATTAAGAATGCCAAACCTAGCCGGGCATGGTGGCTCATACCTGTAATCCCGACACTTTGGGGGACCGAGGCTGGTGGATCACGAAGTCAAGAGATTGAGACCATCCTGGCCAACATGGTGAAACCCCGTCTCTATTAAAAATACAAAAATTAGCTGGGCGTGGTGGTGGACGCCTGTAATCCCAGCTACTCGGGAGGCTGAGGCAGGAGAATCACTGCCTCAGCAGTGATTCTGAGCCGAGATCGAGCCATTGCACTCCAACCTGGGTGCCAGAGCAAGACTCCGTCTCAAAAAAAAAAAAAAAAAAAGAATGCCAAACCTTGACCGGGCGCAGTGTCTCACGTCTGTAATCCCAGCACTTTGGGAGGCCAAGACAGGTGGATCACCTGAAGTCAGGAGTTTGAGACCAGACAGGCCAACATGGTGAAACCCCGTCTCTACTAAAAAATACAAAAAATTAGCCAGGCATGCTGGTGGGTGCCTGTAATCCCAGCTACTCAGGAGGCTGAGGCAGGAGAACCGCTTGAACCTGGAAGGCGGAGGCTGCAGTGAGCCAAAATCGAGCCACTGCACTCCAGCCTGGGCAACAAGAGCAAAACTCTGTCTCAAAAAATACAAAAATAAATAAAACCTAAATAAGACAGTGCACTCCCTGCTTAAAACCCTCCAAGGAGCTTACTGTAGACACCTAATGTCTTATGAAGACCTACAGTGCCCCTGGTGACCTGGTCCTGCCCACCTTCTCTCCTTCATTCACTCAGCTCCAACCCCAATGGCCTCCTTTCCGCTCCTCAGACAAGCCAAGCTCCTTCACATGTGGCTGGTCCCTTCATCTATAATGTTCTGTGCCCAGTCCTCTCCATAGTTGCCACTTCATCTTTTGGCTCACTGCCCTAGAGAGGCCTTCTCTGACCACCCCAGCCTCCAGCCTCCAGGCTCCTTATTATATAATCCTGAAGTTGTTTTTTACCCTTTATTATACTCATACATTGCTGAAAATTACTTTTTTTTTTTTTTGAAAAGGAGTCTCACTCTGTTGCCCAGGCTGGAGTACAATGGTGCGTTCTTGGCTCACTGCAACCTCTGCCTCCCGGGTTCAAGCCATTCTCCTGCCTCAGCCTCTCTGTAGCTAGGACTACAGGCGTGCGCCACCACACCCAGCTAATTTTTGTATTTTTGGTAGACATGGGGTTTCACCATGTTTGCCAGGCTGGTCTCAAACTCCTGACCTCAGGTGATTCACCCACCTCAGCCTCCCAAAGTACTGGGATTAAAGCATGAGCCATCACCACACCTGGCCCATAGCTGAAAATTATCAAAACTTATTTTCCTTTTTTGCTGGTTCACTGCTCTATTGTGTCTCTCCTCCAGAGTGTGAACTCAGTCTCAGCTTGACAAACTCAATGTCAGCTTGTCCATCCTTCTTTGCTGTAGCTCAGCGCCAGGCCCATGGCCTGGCTCAGAAGTGCCCCAAAGTACATATTGGACTGACTGACTGAGTGACTGTACAGGGTTAACAAAGCCCTAAGGTGGGCCAGTCAACCTGACTCACAGCAAATTCCAGTTTTTCTTCCCCAGTCTCAGAATTTCTTCCAGCAAATCAGGAAGGCAGCAGCGTGGCGAAGTCAACAGGAAAGATTACACAAATGGGAACCTGGTCATGTCGGCCTCTGAAAGGGACCCCAGAACAGGACATTCCCCTTTCAACAGGTACTCAGTCATTATCTTGCCTAAAGAACCCATTTCCCCGAAAAGTAGGGGAGCAAGTAAATATGTGTA
The DNA here is from genome assembly GCF_047675955.1 of Chlorocebus sabaeus. Taxonomy (NCBI): domain Eukaryota; kingdom Metazoa; phylum Chordata; class Mammalia; order Primates; family Cercopithecidae; genus Chlorocebus; species Chlorocebus sabaeus. The sequence continues at coordinate 16,908,913 of NC_132905.1, read as the reverse complement.
ACTTGAATGGGATGGGGCCATTCAGCTAAACCCAATTACTGAAAAAATCAAAGGGGGATATCTCAGGAGGTTTTCTAAGACAACCAATTTCCTCGTTCTCCCAATTATTCTTTTTTCGTTATGTTTTGCTTTTTTTCTGAGACGGAGTTTCGTTCTTGTTGCTCAGGCTGGAGTGCAATGGCACAATCTCCACCTCCTGGTTCAAGCAATTCTCCTGCCTCAGCCTCCTGAGTAACTGGGATTACAGGCACATGCCACCACACCCAGCTAATTGTATTTTATTTATTTATTTATTTATTTGAGACGAAGTCTTGCATGTGGCCCAGGCTAGAGTGTAATGGCGCAATCTCGGCTCACTGAAACCTCTGCCTCCCAAGTTCAAGCGATTCTCCTGCCTCAGCCTCTTGAGTAGCTGGGATTACAGGTGCCCGCTACCATGCCCGGCTAATTTTTGTATTTTTCAGTAGAGATGGGGTTTCGCCACATTGCCCAGGCTGGTCTCGAACTCCGCACCTCAGGTGATCCGCCTGCCTTGGCCTCCCAAACAACTGGGATTACAGGCATGAGCCACCATGCCCAGCCTCCCAGTTACTCTTGAGGAGGGCTATTGTTTCAGAATTATTTAACAGTTCAAAAAATAAAAATAAAAGAGGCATGACTTTCTCCAGGGAAAACATATTCCCTTCTAGGAGACCCACCACTGAGATGGCCATTTAACCAAATCTTCAGTCTTGGTTCTGGACCTTTTTTCTTATACGTCTGAGTCTGAGGATCTCTTTTTCCAAAACCTCCACAGATCCTCAGTCTCCCTCTGGATTCTCCAAGCCTGCCCCTGCTACGAGAAGCAAGGATCAGATACAGGTACTAATCTATGTGCAGACAGGCTCAGCCTCGACTGGGAAAAGCAAAGAATTATTTTTCAAGTTCATCTTCCCTGCATCCCATGGACATGAGTCAAGAGAAATTCAATCTGCTCCTTCCTGTCTCCATCTAGTTCCCTTGGGCTTCTTGGAGTGTCAGCATCTCACCAGGCATAAGATGGGTCTAGATTTTCAAGGATACATATTTGTCTTACAATACAGTCCCTCGGCTCTTACCAACTGCTACTGTATCTGGTCCCAAGTCAAGAAACAGCAACCTGGTTTGAAATGACTGTACCCAAACGTGAAGTCTGAGGATGGGGAGTTATGGGAGGGTCATTAAGGGGGTAGAGCACAAACCCAGGTCAGCCTTATTAGAAGACAGCACTACTTACAGCTGATGCAATGAACCAGCAATCTGGAAAAGAAGCAATCAGTGGCCAGGAAACCAGTCAGTCTCCCTAGTAGCTGGAATTACAGGCATGCACCACCACACCTGGCTAATTTTGTATTTTTAGTAGAGATGGGGTTTCACCATGTTGGCCAGGCTGGTCTCGAACTCCTGACCACCGGCCTCAGCCTCCTAAAATGCTAGGATTACAGATGTGAGCCACTGCCTTTAAAGAGAAGCTCTAGCTTCTCTTTTAGAATAAGGTCATTCGGCCGGGCGCGGTGGCTCAAGCCTGTAATCCCAGCACTTTGGGAGGCCGAGACGGGCGGATCACGAGGTCAGGAGATCGAGACCATCCTGGCTAACACAGTGAAACCCCGTCTCTACTAAAAACACAAAAAAAAAACTAGCCGGGCGAGGTGGCGGGTGCCTGTAGTCCCCGCTACTCGGGAGGCTGAGGCAGGAGAATGGCGTGAACCCGGGAGGCGGAGCTTGCAGTGAGCTGAGATCCGGCCACTGCACTCCAGCCCGGGCAACAGAGCAAGACTCCGTCTCAAAAAAAAAATAAAATAAAATAAAAAAAAAAAAGAATAATGTCATTCACAGATGAAACAAGGGGTTAAAGAAAAAATAGGCCGGGCACGGTGGCTCATACCTGTAATCCCAGCACTTTGGGAGGCCAAGGCAGGCAGATCATTTGAAGTCAGGGGTTTGAGACCAGCCTGGTCAGCATGGGGAAACCCTGTCTCTACTAAAAATACAAAAATATTAGCCAGGTGTGGTAGCACACAGCTGTAGTCCCAGCTACTCGGGCGGCTGAGGCAGGAGAATTGCTAGAATCCAGGAGGCAGAGGTTGCACTGAGCAGAGATTGTGCCACTGCACTCCAGCCTGGGTAGCAGAGTAAGACTCAAAAAAGAAAGAAAAGAAAAATCACAAGATCCCTGGCCGGGCGCGGTGGCTCAAGCCTGTAATCCCTGCACTTTGGGAGGCCGAGACGGGCAGATCACGAGGTCAGGACATCGAGACCATCCTGGCTAACATGGTGAAACTCCGTCTCTACTAAAAAATACAAAAAATAGCCGGGCGAAGTGGCGGGCGCCTGTAGTCCCTGCGACTCGGGAGGCTGGGGCAGGAGAATGGCGCAAACCCGGTAGGTGGAGATTGCAGTGAGCTGAGATCCGGCCACTGAACTCCAGCCTGGGCGACAGCGCGAGACTCTGTCTCAAAAAAAAAAAAAAAATCACAAGATCCCTCCACATAGGACCCCCTGTTTCCACATGGAACAATCCTCCTGCCTGCCCACTTTGGGTAGAACTCTAGAATCCCTGTTTGCCAAGGTCTCCATTATTCTTAACTTTCAGATAATTAAATCTATAACTTATTGATTTTTTGTTTGTTTTTCCGGAAACAAGGTCTTGCTCTGTCGCCCAGGCTGGAGTGCAGTGATGCAAGCAGGGCTCACTGCACCCTTGACCTCCTGGGCTCAAGTGATGCTCCAGCCTCAGCCTCCCACGTAGCTGAGGCTACAAGTGGGTGCCACCAAGCTCAGCAGTTTTTTTTTATTTTAGAGATGGGGTCTCACTATGTTGCCTAGGCTAGTCTTGAACTCCTGAGCTCAAGTAATTCTCCTGCCTTGGCCTCCCAAAATGCTGCGACTACAGGCGTGAGCTACCATGCCTACCCCAGATCATTAAATCTAACCTTGAAAGGCCCTTAAAGGGTCTAACAGGACAGGGGAAGCAGAGAAAAATAATAAGGTAAAGAGAGGGGTCAGAGACAAGGGATGATTTGCTAGGATGGCCAGGTCCTAGAAAGTTCAACCCCGTTATACAGGTATTGCGTAAGTTTTTTGACATTTTTATAAGCATGGAGAGGGTAGTATAGACAAAAACACATCAAACTGTTATCACTGGTTACCTGGGCAGGAGAAGATTTTTAGCTTTTTCTTTGTACACTTTGGCTTCTTGTCAAGGAGATACACTGATTTTTATCATTTGAAAGGAAAATCCAATAAACCTTAACCCCTACCCGCCCCCTGCCACCCCGCAAAAAGTTAATTCTTTTCTTTTTTTTGAGACAAGAGTCTCACTCTGTTGCCCAAGCTGGAGTGCGGTGGCATGATCTCAGCTCAATGTCTCCCAGGTTCTCTGGGCTCTCTGTCTCCCAGGTTCAAGCGATTCTCCTGCCTCCGCCTCCCAAGTAGCTGGGATTACAGGCGTGTGCCACCACACCTAGCTAATTTTTGTATTTTCACCATGTTGGCCAGGCTGGTCTTGAACTCCTGACCTCAGGTAATGCACCCACCTCGGCCTCCCAAAGTGCTGGGATTCCAGGCGTGAGCCACTGCGCCTAGACAAGTTTGTTTCCAGTTACTGGAAGAGATCCTTCATTCACAAAGCATTTAATGGGCACTACCATGAAATGCCAGTCCCTTGTTAGTCTAAAGAGGTGAGAGTTATTTGGTCTATCAGTCTAGAAGAGACACACAGGTAAATGAAGAATTACGGTAAAGCATGTTAAAGGGTGGAGGGAGGACTGCCCAGCTCCCTGACATATCCTGTGGAACTTTACCCCAATCAGGTCTAGGTGCCAAGGGGGCCTGGCAAAAAGTGAGTTCAGCAGGGCCTGGATAAAAAACACTAACTTGCAAAGATAGAAAGAGGACTGCGTTCTCTGCAAAACTTTTCAAAGAATAGGCAAGCTCAGGAGGCAATGACCAAGCAAAACTTAAACTCAATAATCATGCATGGAACATGTTCAGTGCTGTGTCCCCTGGCGACGTAGCTTCACCTGCAGCATTCAGCACAGCACGCACAACAAATCCATTAATCTACTAAGGCTATGGAACAGTGTGATCCAATCAAGCTTGCTCAAATGATGGCAATGTTCTCGATCTGTTCTCTATCAGTGCTGTCTAATAACAGCAGCCTCTAACCACCTGTGGCTGTGAGGCACTTGACACGTGGCCAGGGCAGCTGAGGAATGAACTGTATTTTGTTAATGTAATTTTTTTTTTTTTTTTGGAGATGGAGTTTCACTCTTAGGCCCAGGCTGTAGTGGAATGGCATGATCTCGGCTCACCGCAACCTCCTCCTCCCGAGTTCAAGCGATTCACCAGCCACATCCTCCTGAGTAGCTGGGATTACAGGCATGCACCACCATGCCTAACTAATTTTGTATTTTTAGTAGAGACGGGGTTTCTCCATGTTGGTCAGGCTGGTCTCAAACTCCGACCTCAGGTGATCCACCCGCCTTGCCCTCCCAAAGTGCTGGGGTTTACAGGTATGAGCCACTGCGCCTGGCTTGTTAACGTAAATTTAAAGAGCCACGTACAGCTAGTGGCTACTGTGTTGGCTGGCACAGCTGCAGAAGCTTAATATTAAGACAAAGAAGCACGCCTGGCAGGCGAGCAGGACACTGCGGAATCATCCACTCATCCCAATTTGCCTCTAGGGACTGAGCAGCTGAATTCAAGGCACCTGATGCACAGAAATGTGACTATGGATTTGCCTTTCATTCCTCCTTTAGTCTAGCTTGGCAGTTGTTAACCCTTTAGTATGCATACAAATTTCTGATCAAAGCTGAATACTTTCACGGGCAATTCAAGGTACTTTGAAGAGTGATTTTTGACTTTGTAACCTAAAAGAACTTCTCTGTGGGAGACTGTAAATAAAGGGTTCAGGCCGAGAGAGGGCCTAGCTGTCCATGGACACGGCGAGGATGGTCCTCACGAAGGTCAGTATGGAAGGCAGTGCCAAGTGTGTCTCAGCAAGGTGCACATCACAGGACTCTCACAGGGCCGGGCAGGCTGTCCAGGAGAGACAGATACTGCAGGGCCCCTGCAGTGCAGTGGCAAGATCATAGCTCACTGCAGCCTCCACCTTCTGGGCTCAAGCTATCCTCCCATCTCAGCCTCCCAAGGAGCTGGGTCTGCAGAGACAAGCCACCGTGCCTGGCTTTTTTTTTTTTTTTTTTAGGAACAGGGTCTTGCCACTTTGCCCAGGTTGGTCTCGAACTCCTGGGCTTAAGCTGTCCTCCTGCCTCGGCCGCCCAAAGTGCTGGGATTACAGGCGTGAGACACCATGCTCCTAAGGCTGTGTTCTTAAGGAGCCACTGCAAATGTAAAGGAGAGTGGGACAATCTGACTTGTGTTTTAGAAGGCACCCATTAGAAGTTATACTAATATTTCAGAAAGGAAAGAAACCGGGGGAAGAGGCCATTTCAAAGAGTACTATATCCCTAGAGGGAATAGAAAGGCCACCAGTGGCTTTGCAGAGAACAGACACTTGAGCTGGGTAATTATTTCCAGGCACTGGATTAATGCTGAAAACAAAGCCATCCTCTCTAGCCGAAAGGCTGCTTTTACTTCAGTCTCTAGGATAGAAGTTCTACCCATCTGATAGACAGAGCCAAGTCATTTGTTCATTCAAAAAAATATTTATTATACGCTCACCAGCAGCAGGCAAAGTGGTAGTAAAACAGGATGAACAAAAACGAAAGGCAGAACTCACCCTCATTTTGAGCCTTAGAACTGATAGGGAGTAAGGAGAGGAAGGAAAGGAGGGGACCTTCAAAGTATGAGCAAAGGCCCTGAGGCCATAAATGGCTCTCTGATGGATCTGCACAGTGTGGTTGGAGAAGAGAGAAGGGGAACACCGAGAGAATGGAACACAGAGAGAACGCAGACTAGCAAGATGGGCAGAGGCCAGCATAGGAGGCTTTTGGGATTGTGAATCTAAAAGCCAAGGAGAAAACACTTAAGAGTTTAAAGTACGAAGGGATAGCCAGGAAGATGTTATTTTCAAAAGACTGGGAGGGTGGGACAGATGGAGATACTGAGAACAACTACAAGGCCACTGTAGTTCAATGGTGATAGGTTGGTTGAAGTGGAGTGACATTTAGGATACGATATTCTTAGAAAATGACACAAAAGGGCAAAGAACAGAAAAATGGGGAATGAGTCCGTATCTCTGGGGGTGAAGATGTGAAATCTCTCGTGGACATCTTCAGTTAGAGACGCCCATGAACAGGCAAGGCGGTCAGGTAGGCAGCTGGCCCTCTGCACCATGACTCAGAAGCAATCTAGGTTGGAAACATAAATGTCTGAGTCATAAAACTCCAGATGTGGGCAAGATCACCCAGAGAAGGAATATGCTAGGGGAGACAAGGACAGTGCCAGGCTTTCAGCGACTCCAGCATTTAATGGCCGGAGAGAGGAGGAGAAGGTGCCAGGGAAATAGAAGGAAAATCAGAACTGTGGTGGCAAAGAAGGCAAAGGAAGAGAGTGTCCACAAGAATAATCAGCATCTCCAGTACTGCAGAGAGTGCGGCAGATGAGGATGGAAAACCTCCCCTGGAAAAGGCAACACAGAGTCTCCAGGAAGCTCAGTGGGGATGTGAATGTGGAAGGTCAGGGTGGAAGCCACATTGGAGCCGGCAGAACAAAGACATGAATACAGACGCTTCTAAGAAGTTTGGCTTGCTGGACACAGTGGCTCACGCCTATAATCCCAGCACTTTGGGAGGCTGAGGCAGGCGGATCACGAAATCAGGAGTTCAAGACCAGCCTGATCAACATGGTGAAACCCCGTCTCTATTAAAAATACAAAAACTAGCCGGGCATGGTGATGCGCACCTATAATCCCAGCTACTCAGGAGGCTGAGGCAGGAGAATCGCTTGAACCCAGAGGCAGAGGCTGCAGTGAGCTGAGATTGCGCCACTGCACTACAGCCTGGGCAACAGAGTGAGACTCCATCCCAAAAAAAAAAAAGTTTGGCTTTGAAGAAAGAGTACAGAAATACGGCAGTTGCCGTAGTAGGAAAGATGTGGGGGTCAAGACAGCAGAGAGGGGAGACAAGTGCCTTTAAAAGTCTGTGAGTCCAAGCATGGTGGCTCACACCTATAATCCCAGTACGTTGGAAGGCCAAGGCAGGAGGATCACTTGAGCCCATGAATTGGAGACCAGCCTGGGCGACATAGCAAGACTCTGTTGCTACAAAAAATTAAACAATTAGTCAGACATGGTGGCATGTACAGGTGGTCCCAGCTACTCAAGAGGCTGAGATGGGAGGATCACTTGAGCCCAGGAGTTCATGGCTGCAGTGAGCTGGGATCATGCCACTGCACTCCAGTCACTCCAGTCTGGGCAACAGAGTAAGCTCCCATCTCAAAAAAAAAAAACAAATAAAGACAACACAAAAAATTTAAATGTGTATATTCTTCAAAAGGTTAAGAGTTACCCTATGACCCCACAATTTCACTCCTAAATCTATACCCAAGAGAAATGAAAATGTGTGGTGTCTGCACAAAAACTCAGACACGAACACTCTCTGCAGCATTAGCCCTACTAGCCAGAAAGTGGACACAACTCAAACATCCATCAACACATACATAGATAAACAAAGTATAGCATATCCATCGAATGCAGCATTATTCAGTCATAAAAGGAAATGAACTACAGACGCTCCTCAACTCATGATGGAGTTACAGATGATAAACCCATAAAATCAAAGTACCGGAAGTCAAAAATGAGGCCACACACAGTGGCTCATGCCTGTAATCCGAACACTTCAGGAGGCTAAGGCCAGAGGATCACTTGAGGCCAGGAGTTCCAGACCAGCCTGGGCAACATAGTGAGACCTCTGTGTCTACAAAACATGTATTTTATATATATATATATATGAGAGAGAGAGAGATAAAAAAGACAAATGCATTTAAGCCAGACATAGTGTGGTACACTCCTGTAGTCCCAGCTACACCAGAGGATCCCTTGAGCCCACCATTGCACTCCAGCCTGGGCAACATTGTGAGACCCCATCAGAAAGTAAGGCAGGCAGCACTTTGGAAGGCTGAGGGAGGCAGATCACTTGAGGTCAGGAGTTTGAGACCAGCCTGGCCAACATGGTGAAACCCCGTCTCTATTAAAAATACACGGCAGGGCACGGTGGCTTACGCCAGTAACTCCAACACTTTGGGAGGCCGAGGCGGGTGGATCACATATCAAGAGATTGAGACCATCCTGGCCAACATGGTGAAACCTCGTCTCTACTAAAAAAATATAAAAATTAGCTGGGCATGGTGGCACGTGCCTGTAGTCCCAGCTCCTCGGGAGACTGAGAATCGCTTGAACCTGGGAGGCAAAGGTCGCAGTGACCCGAGATAGTACCACTGCACTCCAGCCTGGTGACAGAGTGAGACTCCATTTCAAAAAAAGGAAAAATACAAAAATTAGCTGGGGGTGATGGTGCTCACCTGTAGTCCCAGCTACTCGGGAGGCTGAGGCAGGAGAATCGCTTGAACCAGGAGGCAGAGGGGTGCAGTCAGCTGAGATTGCACCACTGCACTCCAGTGTGGGTATAAAAGTGAGACCCCCATCTCAAAAAAAAAGAGAAAAAAAAAGGAAATTAAGGATGGGAAGGAGGGAGGGAGGAATGAATAAATAAATAAATAAATAGGCATCTAATATACCTAACCTAGGGAACACCATAGCTTAGCCTAGCCTACTTTAAATGTGCTCAGAACACTTAAGAGTTGGGCAAAATCATCTAATGCAAAGTCTACTGTATAATAGTGTTGACTCTCTCATGTAATTTATAGAATACCATAACGAAAGTGAAAACAGAATGGTCGTATAGATTGTTTGTTTATCCTTGTGATCATGTGGCTGACTGGGAGGTGCCTGGCACCCCAAGACAGTCTCATACTGATGCTAGCCAGAGAAAAGATCAAAAATCCAAAATGCCAAGTACTGTTTGTACTGAAAGTATCACTTCCGCACCATTGTAAGTCAGGGACAGTCTGTACTGATGATCTATGCTACAAGAATGTGGATGAGCCTTGACAACATTATTCAAAGTGAAAGAACTCAGACCAAAAGGTCACATACTGTATGATTCCATTTATATGAAATGTCTAGCATAAGCAAATCCACAGGCACAGAAAGTAGACTGGTACTTGCCAGGCACTGGGGTAAGCGGGGAATGGGAAGTGACTGCTAACGAGTATGAAGTTTCTTACTGGGGGTGATGAAAATCTACAACTGATTGTGATGTTGGCTGCACAACTCTGTGAAAAAAACAACCAAAAAAATACATATATATATATATTTTAGACAGAGTCTTGCTCTGTCATCCAGGCTGGAGTGCCGTGGCGCAATCTTGGCTCACTGCAACCTCCACCTCCCGCGTTTGCGTTCAAGCAATTCTCCCGCCTCAGCCTCCTGAGTAGCTGGGATTACACAGGCGCGCCACCACACCCAGCTAATTTTTTGTATTTTTAGTAGAGACAGGGTTTCACGATGTCGGCCAGGCTGATCCGAAGTCCTGACCTCAGGTGATCCACCCGCCTCGGCCTCCAAAAGTGCTGGGATTACAAGCGTCAGCCACCACACCCGGCCTCCGTGAAAATATATTAAAAACCATAAAACTATTCACTTTAAATGGATAACTGGGCCAGGGGTGGTGGCTCACAATGGTAATCCCAGTACTCTGGGAGGCCAAGACAGGAGGATCGCTTGAGTCCAGGAGTTCAAGACCAGCGTGGGCAACATGATGAAACCTCATCTCTACAAAAAAACATAAAAATTAGCCAGGGGTGGTAGTACACGCCTGTAGTCCCAGCTACTCAGGAGGCTGCAGTGGGAGGATCGCTTAAGCCCAGGAAATCAAAGCTGCAGTGAGCCGAGATCACCCCACTGCACTCCAGCTTGGGCGACAGAGAGAGACCTTGTCTCAAACAAACAAAAATAAAGGAGAATTGTATGGTATGTGAATTATATGTCAATAAAGGTTTCGGTTTTTTTTTCTTAAGTCTATAAAGTGCTGGATCTTTAGGTTCCCAGGAAAGCCCAGGATAGGTGAGGGAAGTCACAGGAAGCTGAAGGGTGCTTATTATCATTCCACTCACCCGCCCCACCGCCATGACACCTGGTCTTTCCAAACTGATAACCTCAAGTCATTGGTAAAGGATCCATTACCAATGGAGAACAATGAAGGAATGACTATTTTAAACTCTCAGGCAGGCCGGGCGCGGTGGCTCAAGCCTGTAATCCCAGCACTTTGGGAGGCCGAGACGGGCGGATCACGAGGTCAGGAGATCGAGACCATTCTGGCTAACACGGTGAAACCCCGTCTCTACTAAAAAATAGAAAAAAATTAGCCGGGCGCAGTGGCGGGCGCCTGTGGTCCCAGCTACTCGGGAGGCTGAGGCAGGAGAATGGCGTGAACCCGGGAGGCGGAGCTTGCAGTGAGCCGAGATTGCGCCACTGCTCTCCAGCCTGGGCGACAGAGCGAGACTCCGTCTCAAAAAAAAAAAAAAAATACAAAAACCTAGCTGGGCGAGGTGGCGGGCGCCTGTAGTCCCAGCTACACGGGAGGCTGAGGCAGGAGAATGGCGTAAACCCGGGAGGCGGAGCTTGCAGTGAGCTGAGATCCGGCCACTGCACTCCAACCCAGGCGACAGAGCATGACTCCGTCTCAAATAAATTAATTAATTAAATAAAATAAACTCTCAGGCAATAAAAAGTACCCAGATCTCTAAAAGGCCTCAGTCCTGATACTCTTACTCTACAGGCATTTAGAGAGGAAAAAGAAGAGATGGTTCTTTTTAAACTAAGCTTGAAACAGTCGATTTTAGATCACAGTCTTCTAGAATAATGATAGCCACATAAACATATAACGTGGGTCATGCTTCAAAAATGGGGCAAACACAAGGTTTGCATGAGTGAACCACAAAGCTAAATTGCACAGACACTGCCGACAGGATTCCTTGAACAGATGCACAGTAGAGACGATGCTGGCCAAGAGAAGGTAGATGATTTCTCATTTGCAAAACCATAATCAGACATCTTCAGAGTTCTGGGATATTTTAGACCTTGTTAGGAGAGGAACAATCTGGTAGTCATCTAACTCACAAATAAATTCTTTCCACTGCACAGTACATGGATGGCACTTCTTGGGCTGTCGGAGATAGAGAGGAGCCAAAATACGGTTAAAAATACTGATGCTCATTTTTTGAAAGAAAAATTCTCAGCACTTCTGCATCGCGCTGTGATTTAAAAGTGTTTGTGGTTATATTTTCTGAAAGAGTTTCCTTGAAAAATGACAGAAGGTCTCTATCTCACAGCCGTCCTCATAAACAATCCCTTTGTGAAAATCTTAATTTACATACAACAGTGAGAACAAGGATCCTTTGCTAATTAAGGTCTGGGGCTGGTTAGCAAATTGCTATAATTGTATATTCTCTAGCATCCTGTCTCTGAAAACACATCCATACCCCGGCAAATCTTAGCAAGAATGATACTGTTCAAGATTTTAATATCTTGGGCTTCCTTCCGCTGCATCTGTGCGTGTTTCCAAGTCTTTCATTCCCTTGTGCCGGTGACATTACACAGACATTTTTAAAAATGGTTTCAGCTTTGGCAGGCTGGCATCCACACACCACAAGCATTACCACAAAACGCACACATGGCAGGATCAAGATGCAAGCAGCCCAAACAGGGGAGCCTTTGTATGGAGACGCGAATTCAACCCGCAGAGTACATCATTTCTCAGGCTGCAAATCCCTGGTCTTCAAGGCACTTGTTCTGACTCACACATGGTGAGGCCAAATTGTGCAATGAATTGTGCCATGGCCAGTGTCGCACAGGGAATGCAAAATGACAGCCCTCGGCTTCTTCTGACCCAGAAATGTGTTTTGTTGGGTTCACGCATGATCTTTAGAGAAGCCAGTCTACATACACCACATTTCTAAATCAGGTAGTTTTACAGGGGAAAAGAAAATCCCAGCTAGCCACAGCGGGTGATATTCCTGCTGGTCAGCAATCAGATGGAGGCACCCTCCCCACTTTGGCACACTCTCCCATTCACCAAAGCTCCCCTTCCCCCTGCATCCCCAGATGCCAGCCACAATCACTGATCTACCTGTTGGGCCCCTTCAGGCATTTGACTTGCAACCCTTGGAATACAGGTCATGGTTAAGTACAAAGGTTTGAAATCTAGGGACCTTAAACACTCTTACCAAAAAAAAAAAAGGTTTAAAATCTAGGGACCGTAAACACTCTTATCAAAAAAAAAAAAAAAGGTTTAAAAACCAAAGGGCAGGGTGTGGTGGCTCACGCTTGTAACCCTAGCATTTTGGAAGGCCGAGGTAGGTGGATCCCTCGAGCCCATGAGTTCAAGACCAGCCTGGGCAACACAGCAATAACCCATCTATATAATTAATAAATAAAGATAAAACCTGACCCTCGTTCCATCCCTACTTTGACACTTCCTTAATTCATCTGAGCCTCAGTTTCCTTAACTGTAAAATGGGAATGACACACCCACATCATGGAATTAGTATGAGAATTAAATGAAGTAATTTGCCTATCATGCCATGAAGTACCCAGAAAATATCAGCCACGCAAACACACCTGGCATCAAGATGGCACTTCCCATTCATGTAGGAGCATCTTTCAGCAGGATCATTACCCTCGGACACAAATGTCAACCTGACATCCTGAAAGCTCCAAAACTTCGTCTCCTGAGAGCTAAAACGCTCTACTAAATGCCAAGGCCGGCATAATGGCAATGACTGGCTTGGGAATTACTCAGTTAATAAGTGAGTACATGTCAAGGGGAGAGGGGCGTAAAAATTGAAATTCAGTTAGAGAAACTGAAAGGTCACAGGGACTAGATGTAGGAACAGGACTGAGGAATTGCGCACCAATTATTGTCAGTTTCTAAGTTTCCCAAGGAGAGGACGGCTCAGCGCCTGTTTTCTAACTGCAAGTAGAGAAAAACACGTTGCCAGGTTCATAAGATGGTAGAGGGGTCACCTTATCTCCTTTTGAGGAACCAACTCTTTCCCAGTGGGGACAGCGTTGGTGGGTCCAGGGGTCCAGGATATTAGCCCTTCCCTGGCCAGAGGGCAGAGACGTGAACGTGGACTTTGCGCTATTGTCCCTGAGGAGGCTCCGGGCTGGCTCTACTCCCGACAGCGGCCTGGACCTCCAGCCTTCCCACCAATGCCGTGGGAGCAGCTTCACACCAACAGACCACCTGCAGTCCATCCCTTTCCTGCTCAGAACCGAAGGACCCTGACCCGGGCTATGTCACGGGGGAACAGAGTCCCTCAACTTCCCAAGAAAAGCAGGCTGGAGGGGAAAAAAAACACGTTCACTGAGCCTGGAGATCATCCCACTGTGGACGCTGAGATCACTGGGACTGAACAAGAGATAAGGCTTCATCCCAGTCAGCTTCACAGAATCGTATTTTCACCATGTAGACTTCAGCTCTGGGAACCTCAGCAACCCCGATCTCAACCCCAGGCCTTTGCATATTAAGCCAAGTGACTCCACACAAAGGTGCGCCAGAAACAGAAGCTACCACCACCAAATGCCACAAGAGCTCAGTTTCTTTTTTTCTTTTTTTTTTTGAGACGGAGTCTTGCTCTGTCGCCCAGGCTGGAGTGCAGTGGCATGATCTCGGCTCACTGCAAGCTCTGCCTCCCAGGTTCATGCCATTCTCCTGCCTCAGCCTCCTGAGTAGCTGGGACTACAGGCGCCCGCCAGCTCGCCCGGCTAATTTTTTGTATTTTTTAGTAGAGACGGGGTTTCACCGTGTTAGCCAGGATGGTCTCGATCTCCTGACCTCGTGATCCGCCCATCTCGGCCTCCCAAAGTGCTGGGATTACAGGCTTGAGCCACCGCGCCCGGCCAACAGCTCAATTTCACATAATGACAATCACCCCAGGGAATCTTTGGGGAAAGTTCTCCCTCAAAACAGGGTGACCCCTTCCCCTCAATGATTCCCTACCAAAGCAAGAATTCCCAAGCACCTGAGAAAATTCTTCCAAATACCTGCAGAACAGCTTCTTCAAATGTTGCAGAGGCCAACAGGACAGGAAGCTTGCAGGGAAGTGCAAAGCACCAGACTAGATGGAAAGAAGCTAATTCCTATCTGGTCCCGAGCCTGCCTGCTGGGCAACCCTACATAATTCTTTCCTTTTTTTTTTTTTTCTGAGACAGAGTCTCGCTCTGTCACCCAGGCTGGAGTGCAGTGGTGCGATCTCGGCTCACTGCAAGTTGCACCTCCCAGGTTCACGTTATTCTCCTGCCTCAGCCTCCCGAGTAGCTGGGACTACGGGTGCCCATCACCACGCCCGGCTAATTTTTTGTATTTTTAGTAGAGACGGGGTTTCACCATGTTGGCCAAGATGGTCTCGATCTCCTGACCTCATGATCCGCCCGCCTCAGCCTCCCAAAGTGCTGGGATTACAGGCGTGAGCCACCACGCCCGGCCCACAATTCTTCACTGTGCCCCCTCTGAGCAGGGGGTCTTCCGGGCATGGTTTCCTCATCTGCCTCCAGACCTTCTTCCTAGAGGCTGCAAGTGGGGGAAATGGCAGAACACAGTCATTCTCACCACCTGACAGACCTAGCAATAAAAATTCACTGTCTCTAAGTTGATGCAAACCAGCTAACATTTTTGAGCAGCCACCCTGTCCCAGGAACCATTCTGAGTACTCTGTGTAAGAAAAGTTCATCTTAGCCATAACTTTCTATCTTTATCATCTCCATTTACAAAAGGAAACTTAGCCACAAGTAATAACTCAGCTAGAAAGCGGGGGCAAGACAGAACCAGGAAATCTGGCTCTAGAAGCCAGGTGTTTTTTGTTGTTTTTTTTGTGAGATGGAGTCTCACTCTGTCACCCAGGCTGGAGTGCAGCGGCATGATCTCAGCTCACTGCAACTTCTGCCTCCTGGTTTCCAGCGATTCCCCTGCCTCAGCCTCCTGAGTAGCTGAGATTACAGGTGCCCGCCACTACGCCTGGCTAATTTTCTATTTTTTGTGGAGATGGGGTTTCACCATATCAGCCAGGCTGGTCTCAAACTCCTGACCTCATGATCCACCTGCACTGGCCTCCCAAAGTGCTGGGATTACAGGCGTAAGTCACCCAGTCAGAAGTCAGGTGTTTTAAATCTCAATGGCACCGGCCTCTCAAATCAAAGGCATGATGGTCCAGGTGGTCCAGGTGTGCTTAAAGAGGGAACTTGAAACCATGGTGCGCACTTACAGTCCCAGCTACTCGGGAGGCTGAGGCAGCAGAATCGCTCAAGCCCAGGATTTAGAGGCTGTAGTGTACTATGATGGCAAGAGCACTGCACTGCAGCCGGGGCAACTCAATGAGATTCCACGTATTTTGGAAAAAAAAAAAAAAACAAACAAAGGCCAGGGGCGCGGTGGCTCACATCTGTAATCCCAGCACTTTGGGAGGCTGAGGCGAGTGGATCACCTGAGATCAGGAGTTTCAGACCAGTCTGGCCAACATGGAGAAACCCCATCGCTACTAAAAATACAAAAATTAGCCGGGCGTGGTAGCGCATGCCCCCGTTACTCAGGAGGCTGAGGCAGGAGAATCACTTGAACCCGGGAAATGAAGGTTGCAGCGAGCCAAGGTCGAGCCACTGCACCCCAGCCTGGGCAACAGAGCAAGACTCTGTCTCAAAAAATATTTTTTTTAATGTAAAAAAAAAAAAATACAGCGGCCAGCATTCTAGCAGAGTAACAAATAAGAAAATACAAAGTGAGGACAAAGGCTATAAACAAAATCAGAGTGACGGAGGAACCCTCTGGATGCTGGAAATGTTTAATTATCTTGATCTGGGTCATGGTCCCACGAGCGTGAACGTGTGTTAAAGTTCATCAGACTGTACACTGTAGATCAGGTTAAAATGTACCACAAAATAGTAAACGAACGGTGGACAGTAGAAGCCAGCCTTCTCACTGTTGGATTAGGACGTTACAGAGAACCAGGGAAGAAGGCTAGAATGATCCATGCGGTAATGGGAAAGAAAAGGTCGAACTAGAGAATGAACTCATGTTTAGCTGATATAGACACAGATGGACACATGTAAAAATGTTTACACAGTATGTGTATATATCCTTCTTTGTTGTCCATTGAGAGAATCTAGAAGCAAGGTGGCTCACACCTATAATCCCAACACTTTGGGAGGAGGCCAAGGCAGGCAGATCACTTGAGGTCAGGAGTTCGAGACCAGCCTGGCTAACATGGCAAAACCCCATCTCTACTAAAAATTAAAAAATTAACCAGGCATGGTGGTGCACACCTATAGTCCCAGCTACTTGGAAGGCTGGGGCAGGAGAATTGCTTGAACCTGGGAGGCAGGGGTTGCAGTGAGCTTAGAGTGTGCCACTGCACTCCAGCCTGGGTGACAGAGTGAGACTCCATCTCAAAAAAAAAAAGAGAGAGAATCTAGAACAAAGACATTCCAGTAGCAATGAGCACAATTGGCCAGGTGCAGTGGTTCATGCCTGTAATCCCAGCACTTTGGGAGGCCAAGGCAGGAGAATCAGGAGGTCAGGAGTTCGAGACCAGCCTGGCCAACATAGTGAAACCCCATCTCTACTAAAAATACAAAAATTAGCCAGGTGTAGTAGTGCACACCTGTAGTCCCAGCTACTCAGGAGGCTGAGGCAGGAGAATCATTTGAAACCAGGAGGCAGAGGTTGCAATGAGCCGAGATCGTGTGCCACTGCACTCCAGCCTGGGCAACAGAGGGAAACTCCATCTCAAAAACAAACAAACAAACAAACAAACAAAATGAGCACACTTAGTGCCCAGATCTTGGCTTCTAATATTATTCTCCAATAAAAGAAACCAGGATCCACCGGGTGCGGTGGCTCACACCTGTAATCCCAGCACTCTAGGAAGCCGAGGCAGGTGGATTGCCTGAGGTCAGGAGTTCGAGACCAGTCTGGCCAACATGGTGAAACCCCTTCTGTGCTAAAAATACAAAAAAAATTAGCCAGGCATGGTGGCACGCGCCTGTAATCCCAGGTACTTGGGAGTCTGGGGCAGAGGAATTGCTTGAACCTGGGATGTGGAGGTTGCAGTGAGCTGAGATCGTACCACTGCACTCCAGCCTCCGCGACAGAGCAAGACTACATCTTAAAAAAAAAAAAAAAGAAAAGAAAGCAAGCAAGAAAGAAGGAAAGAAAGAAAGAGAGTAAAGAGAAAGAAAGAAAGCAGGATCCATAGAGAAATGGATGATTTTAGGGCTGAGGCAAAGACATACAAAATGAGCCTGGAGCATCTTATAGTGCCAGAAGGCAAGAAAGTACTCAATAATGGCTGGGCGCGGTGGCTCAAGCCTGTAATCCCAGCACTTTGGGAGGCCGAGGCTGGCGGATCACAACGTCAGGCGATTGAGATCATCCTGGCTAACATGGTGAAACTCCGTCTCTACTACAAATACAAAAAATTAGCCGGGCGTGGTGGCGGGCGCCTGTAGTCTCAGCTACTCGGGAAGCCAAGGCAGGAGAATGGCGTGAACCTGAGAGGCGGAGCTTGCAGTGAGCTGAGATTGTGCCATTGCACTCCAGCCTGGGTGACAGAGCAAGACTCCGTCTCAAAAAAAAAAAAAGAAAAGAAAAAAGCAAGTGCTCGATAGGCTGGCCTGGCATGGTGGTTCACACCTGCAACCCTATGGGAGGCCAAAGTGATAGGATCACTTGAGTCTGGGAAATTCAAAACCAGCCTGGACAACACAGCGAGACTCCATCTCTACAAATAAAAAGAACAAAAAAAAGCCAACTGTGGTGATGCATGCCTGTGGTTCCAGCTACTGGGGAGGCTGAGGCAAGAGGACTGCTTGAGCCCAGCAGGTCAAGGCTGTGATAAGCTGTGATTGCACCACTGCACTCCAGCCTGGGCAGCAGAACGAGGCTGTCTCAAACGAACAAATAAACCCCACAACGATGGAGTCTGTCAAGGGGACACAAGAGCCAACAGAAAGAGCTCCCAACTGCCAAAGCTGGAATTATTTGAACAATAAAATAAATAAGTAGTACTGGATTACAACCCACAGTATAAAGTAACCATCCCAGAGTCCACACTGATGGAGATAAATGACTGAATAAATACATAAGGAAGAAGAGACCAATACCCCATACAGAAGAATTCTAAATTTTTATTTTTTTATTTTATTTTATTTTTTATTTATTTTTTTTGAGACAGAGTCTCACTGTCACCCAGGCTGGAGTGCAGTCGTGGAATCTCGGCTCACTGCAACCTCCACCTCTTGGGTTCAAGTGATTTTTCTGCATCAGTCTCCCAAGTAGCTGGGATTATAGGCATACGATGTTTGTATTTTTAGTAGAGATGGAATTTTGCCATGTTGGCCAGGCTGGTCTCCAACTCCTGGCCTCAAGTCATCTGCCCACCTCGGCCTCTCAAAGTGCTGGGATTACAGGTATGAGCCACCACGCCCGGCCCCAAAATAATTTATGTCAAGCCTCTGCTTTCAAGGAGGTGAAGCATAGCTCTTCACTCTTTAAGTGTGGGTGACACTGTGTGACTTCCTTCCAAAGAGCAAAGGATGGAAAGAGAAGAAAGCTCTACCACAGACAGATAGTCATGGTCAATATCAACAGTGATAAATCTTTTTTTTCTTTCTTTTTGAGACAGTCTAATTCTATTTCCCAGACTGGAGTGCAGTGGCACAGTCTTGGCTCACTTCAACCTCCGCCTCCACACCCTCCACCCTGGGTTCAAGTGATTATCCTGCCTCCGCCTCCCAAGTAGAGAGGTGCCTGCCACCACACCCAGCTAATTTTTACATTTTTAGTAGAGGCGGGGTTTCACCATGTTGGCCAGGCTGGTCTCAAACTCTTGACCTCAGATGATCCTCCCGCCTTGGCCTCCCAAAGTCCTGGGATTACAGGTGTGAGCCACTGCGCTGGGCCAACAGCGATAGCTCTTATTAATAACACATACCCTTGATGTGATATGATGAAAATGGCATTTTACCCTATGTAGTCTTCTTCCTCCCCAAAACCCATAATCACTGTTTACCAGTCTAATCACGAGAAGCACATCATAAAAATCCCAACTGAGAGGACATCTACAAAATGCCTGACCAGTATTCCTGAAAACCGGTAAGTTCAACAAAAACAAGAAAAGTCTAAGAAACTGTCACAGCCAACAGGAGCCCAGGCAGACAACTAAATGTAACAAGGAATCCTGAGTGGGATTCTAGAACAGAAAACGGACTTTCGCGGAAAACTGAAGGAAATCTGAATAAGGGATAGCCTTTAGTTGGTAATAACATATCAAAATTGATGCATTATTTGTGACAATTACACCACACTAGTGTATGATGTTAATAATAGAAGAAATTGTGTGTGTGGAGCCAGGGGCTAACATGGGAACTCTTGGCACTATCCTCAAAATTTCTCTGGAAATCTAATACTACTCTCACATTAAAAGTTCATTTTAAAAACATAGAAAATTGGCCAGATATGGTGGCACATGCCTATAATCCCAGCACTTTGGGAAGTCAAAGAGAGAGGATCACTTGAGGCCAAGAGTTTCAGACCAGCCTGGGCAACCCACCGCGACCTCATCCCTACAAAAAAAAATTTTTTTTAATTAGCCAGGTGAGGTGGCGTGCACCTGTAGTCCCAGTACTCAGGAGGCTGAGGTGGGAAGATAGCTTGAGCCCAGGAGATTGAGGCTACAGTGAGCTTTGAGCCCAGGATATCAAGGATACAGTGGGCTATGATCATACCAGTGCACTCTAGCCAGGATAATGGAATAAGACGTTGTCTTTAAAGAGAAAAAATATATATATAAAACAGAAAATGACAAAATGACACCTTCAGACTAGGTGGCCACCAAAAGCCTCCTTGAGGAGCCACCATCTGAGATAAGCCTGAGATCACAATAAGAAATGGGCAGCCTGCTCCCGGCAAAAGACACACAGGGGCCCCAAGGAAGGAACCAAGAGGAAGGAGGCCAAGGAGCTCAAGTGAAGAAATGGCACAAAGAGAAGAGAACGTCACAAAGGAAACAAAGGTAAACAGGGCTGGCCCAGGTAGGCAGGTCACGGTGACTTCAGACCTGAGTGGAAGGGTACTGGAAAGTCATCGGAAGGAGTTAGCAAAACGAGACAGAACCCGATCCACTCTTTTTTTTTGAGCCGGAGTCTCGCTCTGTCCCCCAGGCTGGAATGCATAGGTGTGATCTTGGCTCACTGCAACCTCCGCCTCCTAGGTTCAAGCAATTCTTCCGCTTCAGCCTCCCAAGTAACTGGGATTATAGGCACATGCCACCACGCCCATCTAATTTTTTCATATTTTAGTAGAGACAAGGTTTCACCGTGTTGCCCAGGCTGGTCTCGAACTCCTGAGATCCAGCAATCCATCCGCCTCAGCCTCCCAAAGTGCTAGGATTACAGGTGTGAGCCACCGCACTCAGCCCACTTTTTTTTTTTTTTAACAGAGATGGGGGTCGGGGGGGGTCTCATTAAGTTGCCCAGGCTGGTTTGGAACTCCTGGCCTCAACTGATCCTCCCACCTCAGTCTCTGAAGTAGCTGGGATGATTGGCATGCGCCACTGTGCCTGACCCCAATTCACGTTTTTGAAGCGTGTCCTGGCTGCTGAGGGGAGTGGAGGAGAGAAGAGAGAAAGAGACAACGGTCACTCATCTTGGTCATGCTTGGATAGAATCTAATCCAACACCCCACATCACAAGTACAAAAATGAAGGGACAAAGCCAGTGTCCAAGCCCCCTGGGGAAGGTAAGCAGCAGAACAGGGACAAGACCTCCACCTCCTGGACCCCTCTCTTCAGTCCCTGTCTCCTGCTGGACCACATTTGATTCTGACCACAACAAGGCGGCTGAGAAGTGGCTGAGAGGCTCGCGCTCCCGCAACATCAAAAACACCTCTGCGAGAAGGTACCTTCCTTGCTCTGAAGTCCGTGGTGGCTCAGCTCTCTTCACCATCAATGGATCTGAAACCTCCTGCCACCCCGCACAGGCTGGGTCGCGCTGTGATGAGGGGGCAGCAGCCCTCTGCCTCCACCCAGCCTCCTCCTGCTGCTCCCCAGCATAAAGCACCCACCCAGTAAGCCAGGCCTTCCCACCTGGGGTGCCTCCCCTCCTGTGACCGCTGCCGGAGACCAGCAGTCAGCTCCCACTTCCCGGGTCCCAGCCTTGACTACTGGACCCCCAACTTTGCCCCAAAATGACATGCTGTCTTTTTTTTGTTGTTTTTTGAGATGGCATCTTGCTCTGTCACCCAGGCTGGAGCGCAGTGGCACGATCTCAGCTCACTGCAACCTCCGCCTCCCGGGCTCAAGTGATTCTCCTGCCTCAACCTCCTAAGTAGCTAGGATTACAGGTGTGTGCCACCATGCCCGGCTAATTTTTGTATTTTAGTAGAGACGGGGATTTCACCATGTTGGCCAGGCTGGTCTCGAACGCGTGACCTCGTGATCGCCCACCTTGGCCTCCCAAAGTGCTGGGATTATAGGCATGAGCCACCATGCCCGGCGACACGCTGTCTTAAAA
Source organism: Chlorocebus sabaeus (assembly GCF_047675955.1). Taxonomy (NCBI): domain Eukaryota; kingdom Metazoa; phylum Chordata; class Mammalia; order Primates; family Cercopithecidae; genus Chlorocebus; species Chlorocebus sabaeus. Next base: position 16,887,303 of record NC_132905.1, on the reverse strand, counting down.
CAATCCTCAAAATGCTTTTGGTTTCAGATGCCTTTAGGGAGTCCCTTTGTGCAACACTCTGCAGCCATATGAGAACCTCCTTCCGGTAGTCTGCAGTAACCCTGTCCAGCCTCTTCCTCCCTCCCCATAACCCCCAGTGCAAGGCTGTGTGTTCCAAGCAAGCACACAGTGACGTGTTGAAGGAATGAAAACACCTTGGTACAACCATTAAGTTTGGAGATGAGCCTTTTCATCAACCAAAGATACGAAAAACACTCCAGCAGCTCATTTGTAAAAGCACCCTGAAGGTAAAAGTGAATAACTGCTTCCTTTTGGGAAGCCTCATAAAACCTCTTTCACACAGACCAAATGAAAAGTACCAATCCCTCAATTAGAAGATATTCAGGAGTCTACTCTAGGCTTGTGAATAAACCCATAAATTGTGTTTGCCCTGATTTGCTAAATTTTGAACTAAATGCAAACACTGGCCCCGGCATCCCGGCAAGCTCTACACTTGCTTTTTATCTCTAACCCAAGACCACCACTTTCCAATGAAGCAGGCTGACTTCATCCCACTTCTGGGATTCCAGAGGCCTGTTGTTAAAATCAGAAAACAAGCGGCAGCTAGAGGCTCTGGTGGCTTCCAGAACATGCTTTATTTAAACCGTGGCTTCTGAAAGTCACCCTGCGAAGAGGTAGCCAGCCACCCTCCGTCATGACACACAGGTAAAATTCACTGTCAGGACACTGACACAGACACCAGGGAAAGAAAACCAAAAGGAGGAGAGTTCTCCATAAATTAAGTTCATCCATCAAAGAATCTTATATCTGAAAATCCAAGAAGAGTTACAACGTCGGCTCAGAGAGCCACACTTCACTGCTCTACAACAACAAAAAGAAATTCCAATTTCCTCCTTAGCTCTAGAATAGATAAACCAAGATTTTTACTCACCTTTGGAGCGAGTAGAGATATCCATGCCCTCTACCACCTCCTGTTCTGTTTTTATTTCCTCTTCAGCCAAGCTGAAACAGAGCAAATTATGTTCATGTTTAGGAAGGCTGAGAACTGGCCCCATGGGGGCAGCTATTGGGAAGTTTTAGCAACAAACCCACCTTAAAGGCATTCCCTCATCCTTATCCAGGGCTTGGGGAAGGAAACCCACACCTGATTTCAACAAAGTGTGAAGAGTCCTAAAGGAGTTTTTTAAGACACTAGGTTGTTTTTTTTTGGTTTTTTTTTTTTTTTTAAGTCAAATTACTATTCCAGTTGTCATGCTATTGGGGAATGCAAAAGGCAATTTTTTAGACACACAATTACAACCTACCCCTGTGGGCCAATGAGAACCCAGCTTTCAAATAAACAAGCTTCTCATTGTTAACACAGGGTTCAAAGGCAGGGAGGTTGGAGGGGTTCTGCAGGGTATCCAGAATTCTGATCTCTGAATACTTTAGGGCAAAGAGTAAGATTTCCCACACCTCCCCCTAAACCTTACAATTCCCTGATGAGGCAGGAACATGAAAAAAAAAAAAAAAAAAAAAAAGATATAGGTTAAATTACAAAGCAGAAGAACATGCCCAGCTAGAAGCTAAAGACCTGGTCTCAAAACACTGAACCGAGGAGCACTGATTCCAGGAATCAGACCGGGGTCTCCACACTTCCAACACCCTGAATGCTTCCTCTCTACAGCAGGCACGGCTTACTACTGAGTTGTGACTAATTATCCCCCACCACAAAAGTGGAATGAGGAAGGATTATTCAAAAGACAAAGGCTAAGAGTGGAGGGTTGGGGAGAGAAGCAAATAAAGCAAGCCCCTTGGCTGGGAGGGTCTGTCACCCAGAACATTCTCTCTCTCTCTGCTGGAACTGGAGTTGAAAGAGAGCCGGCCATATGAGATCTTCCTCCTACAGAGAACTCACAAGCTAAACCAAAGGAAAAAAAATAGAGTTATGCTTTTCATAGATGCAAATGGTTTGAGGTGCTAGAACTTTCCGAACATTCAGGCTGACACTGAAGCCGGGCATTTACTCCAGAAGCAATTCCATCAGACTGTGGTTCCACAGGAAGAAATGGGTGCATCACCAATTGATATGGCTGGAATTTTCCATTTGGAAGACTCAAAGCCAGGACAGGAAGGAGGCTGGGGAAAAGAGAATGTCCTGTTTGTGTTCCGTGGTCTGGGACTGTGACAACGCAAAAGGCCCAAAAAGACAGCCTCATGTCTCAAACCCTAGTATAAGGGGAAGATTTTAGGAGAGTTCCATGTTAGGAGGAGAGGATTTGGGATGGGAGCTAGATAGAAAGGAAACGATTATAGTTCAGAGTTAAATTATAGGAGCTTGGAGATGAAGAAAGGTAGCTGGTTTTAAATGAGAATATTCACACATTTAGCACTCTGATGCTGAGCCCCGTTAACAATTTCATTTACACAGCATCTGTAAAGAAAGCCTGCGACACAAATCACCAAAGAAACAACCGACATGTTGCCACAAATGGTTTTCATCAGGAGAAAGCAGCCTGCTAAATTTAAACACATCACTTATATGCAATAATACAACAGTGATTTATTGAAGGTGATTTCAGCACTAATGCTTTCTATTCCAACTTAAGGAGAAAACATTCTCAACTCAGAAACACACTCCGCCTGAAACATGCACAGGTTGTCCAACTGGATGCTGTTGATGGGTTCTGGCTTGGGGTGACTGGAAATACATCTTAACAAAAAGCCCCATGCAGCCCTCGGAGATGGGTAGACAGTTCACTTCAAAGGAACAAATAGCAACCTTGATCTTTTCTAGCAACTAGAATTCTGTTTCCCTCTCTAGCATGAAGTATGTGAAATTCTAAACTTCTTGAAACTGATCCCATATTTTGAGTAATAGAGAAAACGCTAATCTGTGATCCAACTGAAATCTACAGTGGTGAGGGAAACAATTATGCAGAACTGAGCCCAAAAAACCCACTCGAAGGATTTCTGCAGCGATGAAAACATTCAAAGGTGTATTGATCATGGAGGAAGGCTGCATTCAAGGGAACAATTATTTGGCTTGTAACAGCCTAGAGGAGCTGAATACTTCAGGCAGGAATGCTGCTGAGAGACGAGGAAAATGCAAACTAGTTATGTGGTGGGTATTTGCCTCTGAGTTTTAAGATAATCAATGCTGGAGCAGAAGAGAGAGGGAAAAAAAAGTTAAGTTGTTTTATCTTTCCAAGCATTACAAGTGGGCACCATAATCACCCAACTTTAGCAATAGCACCACCAGCTTTAGCACAAGATTTCAAGCACAACAATTTAAGAAAACCATCTTTTTCACAGATCAGCAAACCATCCTTTCAAAAGGAACCCATGCACACACATGCACGCACACAATAACTTGTATTTGGCTAAAGGAAACTGCAGTGTCTATGCATTAAAAGGAGGGAGGAAAAAAAAAAAAAAAACTTCACTTACAAAAGCAAAGACCAGAATGCAAAATTAGTCATTTTGAATAGCCACATCTAAAGGGACTTCCTTTTTCCTATGCCACTGATTTCGGTTTTTGTGTGTGTGTTTTTTGTTTTTTTTTTTGTTGTTGTTGTTGTTTTTTTGGTTTAGTGTTAAGAACTAGTATGTTATTAGGAAAAAAAAACATGAATATTACATCAAAAGTAGTGGCAAGAAAAGATCTGTACCTGTCTGAATTGCCCCACTGATGTTGGTCAATTTCGGTTAAGAACTGTTCAGTCATTTGGGGGAAGAAAAACAGTCAAATAATTGTTAAAAAGAAAAGGCAGCTGCATCTTGAGAAAATACTTTGAACTTCTGTCATTAATACATTGAAGTCTTAGAACATAGGCAGCTTATTTCCTTCCATATCTGCTAGCTTCCAGCGACCCTGATGATTTAAATCAAAAACAATGGGACAACAAGCTCTTGTTTCAAACTGACATTACTTTTCTCCCTTTAAAGGTCTGTTGAGGAAACTGGGGGCCCGCTAAAGAAAAAGGGTAAAATTAGCTGAAAAGCAAACAATTTCTCACTCCAATAGGAAAATATACCATCAACTAGTTAGATACATTGTATACACCACCACCTCTTACACTCACATTTACCCAAGTCATTTGCCTGTAGATTTCACAAACTGATACATTTCAGGCAATTCAAAGAAATAACAGTACCTGCAAAGATAACCAAGACCACCCCATCCCATCCCAGAAAGAATAAAAGATTTCTTTCCCAATGCCTGAGCAAGAAAACCTATGCTTACTTCTTAACCTGCATGCACTGAAAAAAGAGCAATTAAAAGTTGCAGATGAACTACTGCACCTCCAGGATGCTTTAAGCTTTCTGATTATTAATTCTGAGGACTCAGGGATGGTCCGTAATTCCCAGGAATCTCATCTCCTCAACACTTCCAAGAGAGAGAAAAAAGCAAGCATCTAGTTTTGACAGAAAAATGCCTGGATACACAATGCCCACATATTTCTTTTCCCCAAGTGCCCCTACTATTTGACTTTTAAAGAAGAATATCTAAGCCATCTAGAACATATAACCAACATGCACAAGACTCTGGTTCTACAGATGAGGATCATCGCACAGCAATTCAAGAATCATGCATCATTCGAAAGGACTTTTCCAGGTTTTTACTTTCATTCAAAATACCAAAATGGTCCAGGCTGTAAGAAATATTTAATCCCCAAGGCATAACATCTTCCTCTTCTAGATTATAAAATAGTGAACATCAAAATTAAAAACCATGCTTCCCTAAATCTGCAATTAATTTTTTAAGAAATTGGGGTGGGGGGGAATGGTTAGCAGAGCAGCTTTATATAAGCACTCACCTAAAACAGGCAGAGTCATCGGTAGCTAAGCTATTTATGCAGGATTCTTAAAATGGCGTCTGGCAACACTGCCTCATTCCTGTGTTGAAGCTAAAATGGTAGCAGTTTGTTCAATAGCTGTAGCTCTTGTTTAAGCAGCCCTGCTAGTTTCAAAGCCACCTTCCTAAATACCAGAACTAGGAAAAGCTGAACCAAAGGACACCAACAACCCAACGTTTAGAAGCTTAAAAAAAACTCTGCAATGACAGGGAGAGTTTGTGAAGTCACAGGTTCCTAAGGAAAAGCCTTCTCTTGTAGATCCTGAGCTTTCAACATGAGGCTCTGTGATGAGGCCCCCTTGCCCTCGAAGTAGGTGGGTAGAAGGTTAGGAATTGTGCAGCCCCGTGGCACAGACTGCAGACGGACAGGTGTCTGTGCAAACACAAAAATGTTCCCAGTGAGCAGGCTGGGGGGAGGCGAGGAGGAAGCTCGGTCCCCCTTCTCTTCTCAGTCTATTAGAAACCAGCTTTGCATCCATACCAAAAAGGTGCTAGGTAAAATGAAAGTGCTTCAAGGACAGCAGGCATCTGAAAAGCCAAGCTAAAGGGCTGCACCTCAGTCTACAGCCAAGGTAAAATAAAAAGGCTGTTTATAAGCTTGCAAACAGCCACCAAATACCCAGCCCTCTGAAGCAGCCAGTCCTAAGACAGTTAACATCAAGGAAAGACAATCCCAGTCTGCAGAGGAGAAACACAAGGAAAACATTCCCTTATCCAATGCACAGGATACTCACAAATTAGATTTCTGACCACCCCCAACAGAGCCTGAGAATTAACAATGGGTTTTGCAAAACCCGCTTTCAGAGGCCGAACTAACAGCCTGAGTGGATAACGTCATTTACTGTTACAGGTCTGAGCATTGGCCTCAGAACTCCTCTGGTGCTGGGAGTGAGGAGTTTCAAGGTGACTGCTTTTTAGCTCCAGGGGAGAAAGGAGGGCACAGTGCCCAAGGCCATGCCAGGGCAAGGACAGGCCATTGGCCCCCGTCGGCTGGTAGGTAGGTAATCAGGATGGGGGGGGCAGGCTGGCAGCACACTGGCTGCAGAGCTGGCATGGCCACTGCCTGCTTGTTTGTCTGCAAGGAGAGTGGGAAGTAGGGGGGGAGGGCAACCATAATCTTAGCAACCTGAGCGAAGGGTGAACCCTTGCTCAGATTTTGCATTTTAAGAGTAACCAAAGGCTTCGAAACATTCCCTTTTTAAACCTCTGCTGTTCAGTAGCGAAGGCCCCTTTGAATGTATCTTTCTTTCCAGAGTCAACCAGAGGCAAAGCCAGATTGAGGGTTCCCAGGCTGACAAATGTCTGCTGCCTCTGCCACAGGAGAGAGAAGGGGAAAGAGGGCAAAAGAACAAAGACATCACACATTGGAAGTGGCTGGACTTTTAAAAACCTACCTTTGCCTCAGGGTTTTCTAGGTTACTGTCACCCCACTTCCCAAAAAGTGTCTCCCGTCCTCATATTTAAGACCTGATGCAGTCTCCCCACTGGTTCTCCCAGGGAAAGAAAAGGGGGAATGTTTTGTTTAAAATAAAAGGGGTTACAAGAAAGAAAGGAAAAAAAGCTATTGTTTTCATCCCTAATTTATAATCCAAGAGGCCCCCAATTGTTTCTTTCTGACTCAAATCTTTGAGCTGTTAATTATAAAAGTAACTGGACTTGGCGCCAACGGGCTAACTATGATCAGGCTCAGCAATTAGAAAAACTCTGTAGAAAGTTTACTGAGTGATTATATATAATTAATTCCTAGTTACAGACTGAACACTGACCATTTTCTGGAGCTAATAAAAGCAGTTACTCCCCCTCCCCCACGTGAATGCCACTTAATTTCCCAAAGCAGAAAGTGAATCCATCCTGGAGGGTCTTGAAGGAAAAAAAAAGAAGAAGAATCAAAAGCTTCAGTGTGTCTGTGTTTGCTCCTTGCAGCTGTGTATCCTCTTTGGGGACTGAGGAGGCAGAAGGAGAAAGGAAAACAGCCCAACATTCTGTTCCTCCCTCTGCAATTTACAAACGTGGCAGAGAGAACATTCTACCTTGATGAGAAAAAGAAGGGGGGTTGGGGGGAAGAAGGGAAGGGAGATGACCTAGGAATGGAAGGTAGGAGACTCTTCTGTTTGGCAGATCCGCTTTTCCTAAAAGGAACAAAGATGGTAGAAATTTCCAGAAGGCCCGTTCTTAGTTCGGCCACTGTAATTGTCAATCTTTAACCTTTCCTCCAAGTCTATTGGTTTAAAAGCTAGAGTAGAAGAACCCCATTGGGCTGCTCTGGGAGCCAGTACTGCCGTCCCTACCTAGTCCTGCTGCAATGCAGACATTTTTTTCCCCTTTCCTGAAACTGGAAAATAACGCTACTTTGAAAGCAATTAACTTTTTACAGACTCATGCTTGGTAGGGGTCACAGTACCAGAGGAAAAGTGGCTAGCTTGGTCCAGTGTTGGTAACTTGTTGGGGGCTGTACATCTGAAAACAGATCTTGGCTCTCCAAACCTGTGGGAGCCATTTTAATGCAAGCTTTTAGAGGACAAACGCCTTGCCCTTAAGTTCCCTTCCAGCCCAACACACACAGTATTATGCAAACGTTGAAGGCACCAAACCAGGAGTCTTATGATTAGACACTGCTTCTAGGGAGGCCACAAGAACTTCAATATGTAATTTCCATTTACAGCAAGGAGATAAGAACAAAGAAAATAGCTGAGTGTCTAAACTTACTTGTTTGGGGCAGTGGCACTGTTCAGTTTCAAGTATGTAACATCATTAACTGCCTGCAGTTTTACTCTTAAGAAGCTAAGCTGGCCCGCCTTGCACAGACTTTTTTCAACTTAGAATGTGGTACGAAACGTTTCTCCTGATTAAATGAGCCTTTTTCCAATTTGGTGTCAGAAAGTGGGCTACTGGACACTCATTTGAAAGAAAAAAGATTACTGACTCCATAAAGTTGACATAACACAGCAATTGAATATATTTCCTGCATTTACAGTCATGTCAGATTGGTCTCCAAGCTGAAAATTTACGTACTGAACTTCTAGGGAAATTCTAAAGGTAATGCTAAACAAGACTCTACTTTTCCCACTTAACTTCTAGCTGCAGCCTTAAGAGGTCAAGGGAAATGTAAAAAGTGACAAATCTTATGTGGGGTCAGCATGCATACAGATGTGTGGATGAGACCTGAAAAAAGGCCAAAATGTGTTGGTCAGTGAGTCCTGAATCAAACCCAGTCTGGTGGCAGATGAGATTTTGCACTATACATAAGTCCTAAAGCATGAGCACACTGACACCACCACCCCCCAGCACACACATACCACCACCACCACCACCACCAGCTTCTGCCCCACCAATGTTTTTAGGGCTCTGCAACTCTAAGAACAAGCAGTTTCATTACATTTCACAAGCACATCACCTACTCACAGTTTGAATATCCAAACAAACCCCATTAAAGGTCTAGAGTCAAGTCACAATGAACTAAACACTTCTCCCCTGACTCAGGGTAAACAGGAAGTATAATCTTCAATCCTAGCTGCAGGTTATCAGGAAAAACAGTGGATTCAAACAGTCACCTAAAATCAAGACACTCTTTAAAAAGCCCTTATTTTGTTCCTGCTAATGAAGCCCCCAACTCCTGCAGCCAAGACCCCCTATTACAAACAGACCCCAAATGTTCGCAAAACTCTTCAAACATGGTCACAGAGGAAATGGATTGCTTTACTTACCCAACAAATGTTCAAGCAACCGTCTCATTTTTCCACAGTTAGGAAGAGAGAACAGGCTGGCAGATTTGGGACTTGATCAAAAAGGAAATTTTTTTAAACAGTTACATGGTATTATTAAAAACACACAACAACAACAACAACACAACCCAACAACTGAATATGGAATGCTGTCATGAGCCACAGACATGATTTTATTTCCTCTACACTCCATCACACAGGAGAAGAGAGGAGGATACAATGTATAAAAGGGACAGGAAAATGAAAACAAGGATAAAAGGTAACATTAGTTCCTTGAAAATCATGCAAGAGTAGAAAACTAAGGGATTCAGAATCCTTGCAGATTTTTTTTTTTTTTTTTTTTTTTGCAGGATGTTGTCCAAGATCTCTCTCCCCACACCCCCCAGTCCCCATCCCTACTCCAAAAACTTCCTCCAAAACCTCGAAAACACTTTCAGAAACATTTGCTGGCTGTAGACTGGCTTGCAGAACACTCTGTAGCAACCTAAGTCAGGAAAACAGGCTGAACAATGTAGTTTCAAGTGCAGAAGCTCTGTAGAATAAGAGAAGACCGTGTACAGACACCACCACCCACCTAGGCCCCAGGAGCTAGACTCTCCTTAGCACTGCTCTGCTGAGGGTTCAATTCTTTTGCAAACATGCTCCTCTCTTGTCAAAACTTATCCAGCCTTCCCAGAACCTCTTTGGAGAGGCAAACTTGCCTGCTCTGCTGTCTGCCATGAGCTCTCCTTGGAGAGGAGCCTGTTTGCTTACCTTCCATTTTCTTCCCCCAGCAGGGCATGTGGCAAAAGAGAAGACAATAGTGCGGGGGGGGGGGGGGGGAACTGCTCAGAGAGAGAGAGAGGGGAAGAGAGAGGGAAGAGGGAAAGAAAAAAGAAGAAGAAGAAAAAAAAAAAAAAAAAGCTTCTTTTTTGGCATACCAGGATCTAGCTTCAAACTCTTCCAGAAACACCATGCCCTGGTGGAAGGAAAGGTGTGCCAGGCCCTTGCCAGTTTGCAAAATCAAGCTATGGCTAATGGCTACTGAGCCATGTGACCCAAGAAAGCAAAAAAATTCTCTCTAAACAGTTCCAAGTTAACATAAGTGCTCTGGGGGTGAGTGTGGCACGGCCAGCCACAGAGAAATCACACTGCTCGCCCACAATTCGGATGTCTCAGAGGGAGGGGGAAAAAAGATGGTTAAAAAGTCGAGCTTACCTCTGTGGATGCATTGTTAACACTGTGTAATGTCAATACTTATAAAACATGGAGGACAGGCTCCTAGTTCTCACAGAAAAAGGGTTTGGCACTTCGGCTGATGATCTGGCCGCCTAATAAAAGCTCATCCCCGATTGGCTGCCCTGGCAAATCGGAGTGTAAAGCCGCCCCGGATTGGCTGAAACACTTCCTGAGCGATTATCTTTGTGAGGCTCGGGTGAGCAAGAGCCATCCTGTGCATAGAAAAAGACAGGCTAAGCTAGGCCTTTTGCAGCAAGAAAAACTTGGGAAAGGGGCCCCCACACGCACTTCTCCTGCACCCTGGCTAGATTTCCCGGCACGGGCCAGCCAGGGCAGCCAGCCTGACCTGCTCCAGGGAAGCCTGAGGACTGGAGGCCCCTGGGAAGGGAGTTTCTTGGAGTGGGCTGGAAAGGCTCACCCTCACCTGCCCCCAGAGAAACGGCCCTTGTCCAGGGAGGAAGGCCGGCCGTTTTCTAGAACAGTCCAGCAGGGTGACTCTCCAAGGGGAAGGGGAAGCTGGGGAATGGGGAGTCCCACGGAAACAGCCAAGGGGGCCAGAAAAAGGGGCTTGAGGCAGGCCTCTGAGGAGCTGGGGAAGCAGGCAGACCGGGGGAGCCACGAAAAATCAGCAGAGAGCAGCCCTGCCTTCTCTGAGGAGCGAGGAGTAGCTGCTGAGGGGAGGAGGGGAGCAGAGTGGTCAAGTTTGCATAGTCATTGTCCCCATGCCTCCTTGCAAGGCAGGCCAGAGAGCCGTGGGCCTCTCGCCCTGCTTAGCCAGTCCTGCGTGCAAAATCAACGTGGGTTCCTGCCACGATGCCAAGGGGGACCCCTCTCCGTCCTTACCCTAAGAAAAACCCAAAGCCCTCCTCGCAGGCCACATGCCTGGATCTACAAACTTCCCTTGCCTCCCGGCCCCTCCCCCATGGCCGAGGCCTGCTAAACCTGTCAGTTAAACACAAATCTGACTTCCGTATTAGCCTGCGATGCCTTCGGCTTCCTGCCTGTTAACCCTCTCTCGGACTCCGGGCCTGGCTGGGAAAAACTAGGCCTTGAGATCACAGCAAAGGCCTGTGGAAAAATACCAGCTGCAGCTCTCCCGGCAGATGCAGAGAGAGAGAGAGAGAGCTGCTGTCTCTCAGCCTTTGCTTCCCAGGGAGGCGTGTACCTTGTGAATCCAGGGCACAGGCAGTGCCTCTCGGGCTGAGAAGCCATTTCAATCCAGAGGGAGACAGAAAGATGGCACGCTCAGCCCGGAAACAAGAGCCCCCATTATGCGTCAGGCCTACCCCCGTAGGTCAGCCCTTCCTGCCACAATCATCCCTGTATGTGTGTGCCTGGGGGAGTTGGGCCCTCCTCGGTGGGCAGACAAATCCCCTGGGCTTCCTAAGGATTCTTGCTTCCATTTATTTGCACAGAGAACGGCTTCTTTTCGTCCCCCAAGGCAGATGGAGCAGCGATTTCACACACAGCCCTCCATTTGGCAGCCCCCCCACCCCCCATCTCTGGCACCACTCCCCAGTAAAATATTAACTGGTTGTTCAGAGCTGCTTATCATTCTACCCACTTCAATTGCGTTAGGAGGTCTTTGCTGGTCCCCTCCCTAAAGCTGCCTTTGCAGTTGGTCTGTACCCAGAGATCGAAAAGGACCTTAAAATGTCCAAGTTTTCCTGCTTTCTTTCCTTCAGCATTTTAAATGACAAGGTGCTTAATTAACAGGATTTTTTAAAACAGCAAGCTGGAACCACAGAAGCTAAATAAACACCATTCTTTAGAGGCTGGAGAAAGCTTCCAGAGTTAACGCAGCCATATGCCAGGAGGCATAACTCTGGAGCAATAAAGTCTCCCCTCTCCTCCTAAAATTAGGACTTGTGGGCTTTCTTGTCCCACACAGTTCCCACAAAGAAAACGAAGAGCTGATGGCTTGCTTTCCCTGCCCTTCCAACCCCCACATGGACAACAGATGCCCACTGCTTGTACATAAATTCTTCCTGGCCGGGAATCTCCTATCAAACAGGCTCAGGAACGAGCTGGGAATTGAAACTCGCTGTACTGCAGGGCAGGACCCAGGCTTTATGAAAACGGACAGGATGTTGCTGTTGTTACTGTTTTAGACTGCTGAGGCCAAGCTGCAGGGAGGGACAGTTCCATGGCCACCCAACCTGACAAAGCTCCAGCGCTCAGGACAGCAGGCCTGGGCCTCACCAGAAGGGAGGGGCCTGTTCTTCCTGGAGGTAGAAAGCTGCATGGGGAGACCAAATGGGAGGAGGCGAGAGGTGGAGGCCACAGTGAAGCAGTGCGTGCTCGGTGCTCGCCCTCCTAGCTGTGTGGGCAGCGGCCCTCCACCACCATCCCATATGGAATGCTGTTTGTTTCTGCGGGTGCTGCTTGGAGGGGAACAAACAGGACTGTGGGGTTGGTAGCAGATCTGGCATGCAGCTAATTCCACGAACCAATGAGGAAATAAAATATGCCGCTGGTGTGCGTGGTGGATTTTAACCTGGGATTAAAGCTTGTTGCATAAGCAGCTACAGCATCCTCCCTGCCTCCCTCCCTTTCTCTGATCACTTGATCACTTGAAATGTTTTCTGGGGCAAAGAGCAGGAAGCTGCTGGCTTATTCTGGCAGCTCTGCTCTGTTTGAGGAATGCTGTTGGCATTCGGGTAGGTCTGAGGTTATCTGGAAAACAGCAATTCGACTGGGGACAGACACAAAAGTATGATGGCAGATGGAATCCTGGGAGGAACACAGATTGAAAAGAAAGCCTGGGGCAGAGGCCTACGAAGGGCTGGTCCTGGGCTTGATGGAATGTGGCTGATAAGCAGGAAATAAAACCAAATGTTGCAGGTCTCAATCTAGAAATCCATTCAGCAGCTCCTCTTAAAGCCCCACTGCAGTGAGTAGCCCAGCAGCTACTTCTAAATTAGTGCTTTACATAGACTGATTCCTGAAGTAGGTGACATTGTTAGAAACCTGGAACTAAGCCCAGAGAGGTGAAGTGAGCTGCCCAAGGTCACACAGCTGGGAAGTGCCAGAGATCAGACGTCCATCCCCGTGAGCACTTCACATCCCTAAACTCTGTACTTTCACCTGCCTCTAAAGAAAGAAGCAAAAGCAAAGCTGAACCAAGCACAGCAGAAACAATGAGGCTAAAACCTACCAACAGCAACTGCATAATCTGTGTTTTATTTTAGGAGGTAGACCAGTTTTGTTTGTTTTTCGATACAGTGTCTCGCTCTGTTGCCCAGGCTGGAGTGCAGTGGCGTGATCACAACTGAGTGCTGCAACCTGAAGAAGACCAACCCTATTGAGGTGGGTTTTCAGTACTGAATGATGGCGCTAAAGGGAACTTTTAGATTAGACTCATTCAAATGCCCCTCATTACAGACTGAGGCCCAGAGGAAGCGACCCTCGCCCTCCCAACCTCCAGCAAGATGCAAGATGTCAAGGGAGAACACTTTGCCATCTCTAAAATTAGGCTTTTATATTCCATGAAACCAGTGGTTCTCAACCATGGGGGGTTTTGCCCTCCAGGGGACATTTGGCAGTGCCTGGAGACGTGTGGGTTGTCACAGCTAGGGAGGTTGTATTACTGGTATCTAGTGGGTAGAGGCCGGGGATGATGCAAAACATCTATGGTACACAGGACCAGCCCCCCACAACAAGGAAGTATCTGATCCAAAATGTCCAAGGTTGGGAAACCCTGGCTTTCAGCCCTTTAAGGAAAGTGAAGACAAAAGTCCAATCATTCTGCCTCTGGCTAGAAAAGCCAGCACAGGCCTAAACAAGCAGGTTCCTTGGTGATATTAATAAGCAATGAGCTAATAAAAATAGATTAAAACATGTCTCTCTTAATGTTCCCAGGGTACAGAGAGGATCGGGGTACAGAATCAGGCTGTACGGAGCCAGGCAGAGTGTCACAGTAACAACGCTGGTCTCGAGGGAGAGGAAGGGCTAGCCCCAGCTCCCTTCCCCCAGCACCTTATGAGCTGAGGCCTGGCCTCCCTGAAATGGCTCGCCCGTTCCGCTGGCCTCCAGCCAGGCGAGCAGCGGCAGGAGCGGCCCCACAAGCTGCATCCCGAGATAGCCTGTTCGGCTGTCTCCGAAAATAAGCACACTTGCAGTTATCAGCCTCCAGCTACGGCAGGCCTCTCTGACCGTTACGCGAAATGGACAGGATTGAGGCAGGGACCTGTTTTAAATATCTTGTTTTATTTTGTTCCTTTTTGGCCAATTAGAACTGAGGCCAACTTCGGGCACGGTGTCAGAAGGGCTCACCTTCAGAGCCCGGAGCTGATTGCATCATGTTACAGCCACACATGTTACAGCCACAAAGAGGCAGATAGGAGCCTCCCTCCCTTGCTGAAGATGCCTACGAGGAGAGGGGTGTGGGGTTTTGTTTTGTTTTGTTTTGTTTTTTTACCTCTTTCTAGGAGGGACTGGCAGGATTAGGCAAATGGCGGGAGGGAAAACAAAAAGGGCTGGTGGAAAGGGCAGGCAGTGAATGATCGCGCCTCATCAGGCAGATGGCCACAGCGCCGGGTGAGGCGCCGAGCAAGGCATGCAGGAGCACAAGGAAAATAAAAGCAGGAGAATTCAGACCCTACTCTTTTTTCTTCCTAGCAATTACTTTTATGGGCAGAAGACTATAGATTTATTCGCTGTGTTTCTCCCTCCCACTAGACCAGTGGTTTTGCCCCTGCAAGGGGACATTTAGCAATGTCTAGGGACATTTTGGGTTGTCTCCATTTTGGGTTGTAAAATCTTTCAGGCAAGTGGGGAGTGCTACTGGCATCTAGTACTGCTAAACATCCTACAATGCACAGGACAAGACCCCACAGCAGAGAATTAGCCAGCCTGAAATGTCAGTAGTACAGAGGCTGAGAAGCTGTGCACCAGGCTGAGCGCTTCACAAGGCAAGGAAGGACCTTGTCTGAATTCTTCACCATCATGCCCTCAAGAGTCGAACACAGCACTTGACATATATTAGAGCTCAGTAGAACGCCATCTCCCATCCGGATGGTTGCAAGAATCTTACCTGAGCTCTCTGCTTCTGCCCTTGCAAACACTTCTACACATGCACTCACACACACATACGCGCACGATACCACCCAGGCTGCCAATGATCCTTTTATTTTATTTTATTTTTCGCTCCTTTTTTTTTTTTTTTTGAGACAAAGTCTTACTCTGTCGCCCAGGCTAGAGTGAGTGCAGTGGCACAATCTCAGCTCACTGCAACCTCCGTATCCCATGATCGTGCAATGCTCCTGCCTCAGCCTCCTAAGTAACTGGGATTACAGGCACATGCCACCACACCAGCTAGTTTTTTTGTGTCTTTAGTAGAGACAGGGGTTTCACCATGTTGGCCAGGATGGTCTCAATCTCCTAACCTCATGATCCGCCTGCCTTGGCCTCCCAAAGTGCTGGGATTACAGGCATGAGCCATTGTGCCCAGCCCCTTACTTACTTACTTACTTACTTAATTTATTTATTTATTTTCTGAAACACAGCCTCACTCTGTCGCCCAGGCTGGAGTGCAGTGGTGTCATCTTAGCTCACTGCAACATCCACCTCCTGCGTTCAAGTGATTCTGCTGCCTCAGCCTCCCGAATAGCTGGGATTACAGGTGCGAACCACCACACCCAGCTAATTTTTTTTTTGTATTTTTAGTAGAGATGGGGTTTCAAATTTCACCATATTGGCCAGGCTAGTCAGGAACTCCTGAGCTCAAGCGATCTGCCCACCTTGGCCTCTCAAAGTGCTGGGATTACAAGCGTAAGCCACCGTGCCCAGCCTGCCAGTGATCCTTTCAAAACACAAGTCAGCTCCTGTCCTTCCTCTGCTCAAAATCCATCAATGACTCCTATTTCTCAGTAACAGCCCAAGTCCGGAAAATGACCCACCAGCCTCCCGGATGGCGCTGTGCCCTTCTGATCTCCGACCATCTCCCTCCACCCTCCTGCGGCTTGCTCTGCTCCGGCCACTCAGATCATCCACCTGTTCTTTCCATTCTCTAACTTGTTCTCTTCTCCTTGGAGCCATGGTACTTGATCTTCTACTCTGATCCTTCCTACAATCAACAGATCTGCCCACTTCCCCAAACCACCCAGCAGCAAGCCATTTCCTCTGCGGGGCCTCAACATGTCTGCATCTTCCCTCCTGCTTCTGAAAGGATTCCCCACAGCCGACAAGGCGTCTCCCCTGCTGCACCCTCCATCGGATGTCTTCCCATTTGAGCCCTGGCTTAACAACTAGCCCCATTTCTCTTGCACCTGTAACCTTTTTCCTTTCTCTTCCCCACATCAAGAAGCACAACTGTGCAGTGATTGAGTATGTGGCTGCTGCTGCCACACTCTATGGGTGTGGATCCCAGCCACCCCACTTGCCAGCTGTGCAGCCTTGCTTGAAGTACTAAATTCTCTGTGCCTTGATTTTCTCATCAGTACAATGGAACAATAATAATAAGTACCTGGAATCATTGAATAAATCATCTCTACCAAGAGTTTGCAGCAACACTGCACAGAGTCAGCACTCATTTAGTTGCTGTTACTATTTCACTCTTGGCTAATTCTTTTTTTTTTTTTTTTTTTTTTTTTTTTTTCTGGAGATGGAGTCTCGCTGTGTCGCCTAGGCTGGAGTGTAGCAGCACAACTTCAGTTCACTGCAACCTCCACCTCCTGTGTTCAAAAGATTCTCCTGCCTCAGCCTCCAGAGTAGCTGAGATTACAGGTGCGTGCCACCATGCCATGCTAATTTTTGTATTTATAGTAGAGGCGGGGTTTCACCATGTTGGCTTGGCTGGTCTTGAACTCCTGACCTCAAGTGATCCGCCTGCCTCAGCCTCCCAAAGTGCTGCGATTACAGACTTCAGCCACTGTGCCTGGCCATCAGATATGATTTTTAAACACTTTACATGAACTAACCCGTTTATCCTCAAAACTATAAAGCAGGAGCCATTATACTTATCAACCCCACTCCTAGATGAGTAAACTGAGGTCGGGACTAACAGTCCCATTCTTTTTTCCTTTTTTTTTTTTTTTTGAGACGGAGTCTCACCCTATCACCCAGGTAGGAGTGCAGTGGCATGATCTCGGCTCACTGCAACCTCTGCCTCCCGGGTTCAAGTGATTCTCCTGCCTCAGCCTCCTGAGTAGCTAGGATTATAGGCACACGCCACCACGCCCGGCTAATTTTTGTATTTTTAGTAGAGACAGAGTTTCACCATGTTGGTCAGGCTGGACCCGAACTCCTGACCTCGTGATCTGCCCGCCTGGCCTTTTTTTTTTTTTTTTTTAAGAGAGGGGGTCCTCACTCTGTTTTCCAGACTGCAGTGTGATGGCAAGATGACAGCTTACTGCAGCCTCAACCACCTTGACTCAAGCAATCCTCCCACTTCAGCCTCCTGAGTATCGGGTCACAAGTGTGTGCCACCACATGCAGCTAATTTTTTTTTTTTTTTTTTTTTTACTAGTTTTTTGCTTGTTTGTTTTTGAGACAGAGTCTCGCTCTGTCGCCAGGCTGGAGTGTGGTGGTGAGATCTCAGCTCATTACAACCTCTGCTTCCCAGGTTCAAACAATTTTCCTGCCTCAGCCTCAGCCTCCCAAGCTGGGATTACAGGCGCACGCCACCACACCCAGCTAATTTTTGTATTTTTTAGTAGAGACAGGATTTCACTATGTTGGCCAGGATGGTCTCAATCTCTTGACCCTGTGATCCACCCGCCTCGGCCCCCCCAAAGTGCTGGGATTATAGGCATGAGCCACCACACCCGGACTTAATTTTTTATTTGTAAGAGACAGGGGTCTTGCTATGTGGTCTGGGCAGGTCTCAAACTCCTGGGCTCAAATGATCCTCCCACCTCAGCCTCCCACAGTGCTGGAATTACAGGTATGAGCCACAGTGCCTGCAGGTATCTGCTTTAGATAGTGTGGGCAGGAGGTGGGGAGACCCTTCAAGGAGGCTGTGACATTGGAGCTGAAGAACATAGAACCTTCCTGGTGGAGGGAACAGGAAGTAGGAAGGCTCTAAGTTGGGCTGAGTTTGGCAGCTTGATGTTTCAGAGGAACAAAAAAAGGCCAGGTATGGCTACGCCAAATAAGGTGCAAAGAGGCTGGGTCCCATGGCTCACTCCTGTAATCCCAGTGCTTTGGGAGGCTGAGGTGAGCAGACTGCTTGAGCCCGGGAGTTTGAGACCAGCCTGGGCAACAAAGCAAGACCACATCTCTACAAAAAATAGAAGAAATTAGCCAGGCATGGTAGTGCACACTTGTAGTCCTAGCTACTCAACAGGTTGAGGTAGGAAGATCACTTGAGTCAAGGAACTCAAGGCTATGGTGAGTGGTGATCACATCACTGCACTCCAGCCTGGGCAACAGAGTGAGATTCTGTCTCAAAAAATAAGGCCAGGCGCGGTGGCTCAAGCCTGTAATCCCAGCACTTTGGGAGGCCGAGACGGGCGGATCACGAGGTCAGGAGATCGAGACCATCCTGGCTAACATGGCGAAACCCCGTCTCTACTAAAAAATACAAAAAACTAACCGGGCGAGGTGGCAGGCGCCTGTAGTCCCAGCTACTTGGGAGGCTGAGGCAGGAGAATGGCGTGAACCCGGGAGGCGGAGCTTGCAGTGAGCTGAGATCCGGCCACTGCACTCCAGCCTGGGGCGACAGAGAGACTCCGTCTCAAAAAAAATAAAAAATAAAAATAAAAAAATAAAATAAAATAAAATAAAATAGGCCGGGCGCGGTGGCTCACGCCTGTAATCCCAGCACTTTGGGAGGCCGAGGAGGGCGGATCACAAAGTCAGGAGATCGAGACCATCCTGGCTAACACGGTGAAACCCCGTCTCTACTAAAAATACAAAAAATTACCCGGGCGTGGTGGCGGGCGCCTATAGTCCCAGCTACTCCGGAGGCTGAGGCAGGAGAATGGCGTGAACCCAGGATGCAGAGTTTGCAGTGAGCTGAGATCGCGCCACTGCACTCCAGCCTGGGTGACAGAGCGAGACTCCGTCTCAAAAAAAATAATAATAAAAATAAAATAAAATAAAATAAAGTGGCCAGGCATGGTGGCTCATACCTGTAATCCCAGCACTTTGGGAGGCTAAGGCGGGCGAATCATGAGGTCAGGAGATCAAAACCATCCTGGCTAATACAATGAAATGCCGTCTCTACTAAAAATACAAAAGGGTGGTTGTGTTTGGCCGGGCGTGGTGGTGCATGCCTGTAATCCCAACACTTTGGGAGGCCGAGGCGGGTGGATCATCTGAGGTCAGGAGTTCAAGACCAGCCTGACCAACATGGAGAAACCCTGTCTCTACTAAAAATACAAAATTAGCCAGGCATGGTGGTGCATGCCTGTAATCCCAGCTACTCACAAAGGCTGAAGCAGGAGAATCGCTTGAACCCAGGAGGCAGAGGTTGTGGTGAGTCAAGATCGTGCCACTGCACTCCAGCCTGGGCAACAAGTGAAACTCAGTCTAAAAAATAAAAAATAATAATAATAAATAAATACAAATACGAATACAAAAAATTAGCCGGGCGTGGTGGCATACGCCTGTAGTCCCAGCTACTCAGGAGGCTGAGGCAGGAGAATCTCTTGAACCCAGGAGGTGGGGGTTGCAGTGAGCCAAGATTGCACCACTGCACTCCAGCCTGGGCGACACAACGAGACTCCGTCTCAAAAGAATAAATAAATAATAAAATAATAATAATAATAAGATGCAGAGGACCAGGCCGGGTACGGTGGCTCACATCTGTAATCTCAGCACTTTAGGAGGCGAGGCTGAGGCGGGCAGATCACGTGAGGTCAGGAGTTAGAGACCAGCCTGGTGAACATGGTGAAACCCCATCTCTACTAAAAGTACAAAAATTGGCCGGGCCCTGTGGCTCACACCTGTAATCCCAGCACTTTGGGAGGCTGAGGTGGGTGGATCAGGAGGTCAGGAGTTTGAGACCAGCCTGGCCAATATGGTGAATCCTCATCTTTACTAAAAACTACAAAAAATTAGCTGGGCCTGGTGGCGAGTGCCTATAATCCCAGCTACTCTGGAGGCTGAGGCAGAAGAATCGATTGAACCCAGGAGGAGGAGGCTGCAGTGAGCCAAGATCACGCCATTGCATTCCAGCTGGGGCAACAGTGCGAGTCTCCTTCTCAAATAAAAAAAAAAAAAAAGAAAGAAATCAAAAATTAGCGAGGCGTGGTGGGGTCTTGTAATCTCAGCTACTCAGGAGGCTGAGGCAGGAGAATTGCTTGAGCCCAGGAGGCAGAGGTTGCAGTGAGCTGAGATCCCGCCATTGCATTCCAGCCTGGGCGACAGAGACTCTATCCGTCTCAGAAAAAAAAAAAGATCGAGAGGACCTAAGTATGGAGATAAGGTCAGAGACAAGGTCACCATTTCCTCTACCATCTTTCCATTACTAAGACTCAAAATATTCCACAACGTTCTTTACCTTCCCATCCCCACTGTCCTCCACATCTAATCCACACCATCCCTGAACCCACCCCAAATGACAGCCCTATAAAAGGGTAGCTAGACATGTACACACAAGCTTAAGATGGACCGTGACTCTGCACTGTGTAGCTCCAGAACCCCAAATAATTTCCTTAACTCTCTACACCTGATCCTTCACGTATGAACTAGGAATACTACTCTCTATCTCATAGGGTTGTATAGTAAATAGAGTAAATGAATTAATAGATATGAAAATACCTCCCACGAGTGGATCACCTGAGGTCAGGAGTTCAAGACCAGCCTGGCCAACATGGCAAAACCCCGTCTTTATTAAAAATACAAAAATTAGCCAGGCGTGGTGGTGGGCGCCTGTAATCCCAGCTACTCGGGAGGCTGAGGCAGGAGAATGGCGTGAACCCGGGAGGCAGAGCTTGCAGTGAGCCGAGATCAAGCCACTGCACTCCAGCCTGGGCGACACAGCGAGATTCCGTCTCAAAAAAAAAAAAAAGAAAAGCCAGGGGCGTTGGCTCACACCTGTAATCCCAGCACCTTGGAAGGGCAAGGCGGACGGATCACTTGAGATCAGGAGTTTGAGACCAGCCTGGCCAATATGGTGAAAACCCCATCATTACAAAAAATACAAAAATTAGCCGGGGCCGGGCGCGGTAGCTCACGCCTGTAATCCCAGCACTTTGGGAGGCTGAGGCGGGTGGATCACAAGGTCAGGAGATCGAGGCCGTCCTAGCTAACACAGTGAAACCCCGTCTCTACTAAACAAACTACAAAAAATTAGCCGGGCGTGGTGGCAGATGCCTGTAGTCCCAGCTACTCTGGAGGCTGAGGCAGGAGAATGTCATGAACCCAGGTGGAGCTTGCAGTGAACCGAGATGGCGCCACTGCACTCCAGCCTGGGCGACAGAGCGAGACCCCGTCTCAAAAAAAAAAAAAAAAAAATTAGCCGAGCGTGGTGACACGCGCCTGTAGTTCCAGCTACTCGGAAGGCTGAGGTAGGAAAGCAGGAAAATCACTTGAACCCGGGAGGCGGAGGTTGCAGTAAGCTGAGATCGCGCTACTGCACTGCAGCCTGGGTGACAGAGGGAGACTTAAAACAAAAAAAGAAGACATAAAATACAATAAGATAAAATAAAATAATATATTTTGGCCCTGAGCAGTGACTCACACAAGTAATCACAGCACTTGGGGAGGCTGAGGCGGGTGGATCACCTGAGATCAGGAGTCTGAGACCAGCCTGGCCAACGTGGCGAAACCCCATCTCTACTAAAAATACAAAAAATTGGCCAGACGTGGTGGCGGATGCCTGTAACCCCAGCTACTCGGGAGGCTGAGGCAGGGGGGCAAGAGAAACCCTTGAACCCGGGAGGCAGAGGTTGCAGTGAGCCGAGATGGCGCCACTGCACTCCAGCCTGGGCGACAGAGCAAGACTCCGTCTCAACAAATAAAAATTAAAATTAAAAAAATTATGCGTTGTATTTGCTTTTCAGGGCAGCAATCTTATAAGCACTTGATAAGACTGTTCATCTCCAGAGCCTAGAGTAGGTCCCGCACAGGGGAGTATGTTGATTTGAATGAAGGAACGTCAATTCCTGGGGACTCAGTACAAATGCTTTAAAACAATTTGCTTGGCCGGGCGCGGTGGCTCAAGCCTGTAATCCCAGCACTTTGGGAGGCCGAGACGGGCGAATCACGAGGTCAGGAGATCGAGACCATCCTGGCTAACACGGTGAAACCCCGTCTCTACTAAAAAATACAAAAAAAAAAAACTAGCCGGGCGTGGTGGCGGGCGCCTGTAGTCCCAGCTACTCGGGAGGCTGGGGCAGGAGAATGGCGTAAACCCGGGAGGCGGAGCTTGCAATGAGCTGAGATCCGGCCACTGCACTCCAGTCTGGGTGACAGAGCGAGACTCCGTCTCAAAAAAAAAAAAAAAACAATTTGCTTAATACTGGGTACAATAGGCTTAATGTGGCCTTGCTAAGTTCCTGGAGTGACTTCTATGGGCTTGCCACCACTGCCTCCATCGCCCTCCTCATTGTCATGACGACATTTCCTCCGCCTCATCTTTACCTTGGAAGAGTGGCTTGCACTTATTGAGGTGCCATGTGCCAGGCACTGTTCCAAACACAGTTTACGTATTAATTAATTTAATCCCTCCAACAACCCTATGAGGCAGGTACAAGGATAACCCTCATTTTACAGGTGAGAAACCTGAGGTGCAGAGAGATCAAGTAATTTACACATCTGAAAAAAGGAAAACATTCCTAAGAAAAATGAAACTCCAGTCCACTTGACCTCAAAAATTTCAAGAAGCTAAAACTATGGAGAAAGGGAACCAACACTTACAGGCGATCGGGAACCAATTTACCAACAACAGCAGCAAAAAATAGACCAAACACAAACAGAAATTCCAGAAAGGGCGATTCAATCACAGCTCATCTCGTGTTCTGAGGCCCCCCAAACCTCCCAGTATTTCCCATCCACCTGGTTCCTCAAGCCCCAGATCTGGACATCACCCTTGACCGCCACTTCCCCATCTCCCATCCCAAGCCCTGTGGCTTCACCTTCTGAGCGCCTTCCACTGCCGACTGCGGCGGCGTAGCTCCATTCTGCAGAGGTGCTCGGCTCCAGAGCCACCATTATCTGCTATCTGGGCTGGAAGGGAACAGCCTCCTCACCCTGACTCTGCTCCCATCCTCCACCCTCAGCAGCTGGTAGGATCTTTTGAAATTTCAATTTGGACCAAATCACATCCCCATCCCCCAACCCCCACCTCTAAAACCCTTCACAGGTTTCCCATTGTTCTCAGGCCAAAGTCTCAAATTCTTCACCCAGCCCTAGGGGGCCTGTAGGCTTCTCTTCTCCAGCTTTTGCTCAGGTCTGAGCTCCCGCCAGCTTCGAAGACTGAGCGAGTTTGCCTGGGTTCAAATCTTGTCTCTGCCTTTCACTCACTGTGCCACCGCACGTAAATAACTTAACCTCTCTGGGCCTCTAAAGTGGGGATAATAGCACCTCCTAGAGTGTTGTCAGGATTAAATTAATTCATGAAGTAAAAAGTGCTCACTTAGCACAGCATCTGGCACCCAGTTAGCTATTACTATTGTTATTGCTATCAGGTAACTCCTGCTCATCCTTCAAAACCCAACATAAAATTCATTTCTTCAGGACAACCTTCTCAGACTCAGTTCCCAAAAAAATCAGATCCTAGTCTGGGCATGCTGGCTCACGCCAGTAATCCCAGCACTTTGGGAGGCTGAGGTGGGTGGATCAACTGAGGTCAGGAGTTCAGGACCAGCCTGGCCAACATGGTGAAACCCTATCTCTACTAAAAAATACAAAAATTAGTCGGGTGTGGTGGTGGGCGCCTGTAATTCCAGCTACTCTGGAGGCTGAGACAGGAGAATTGCTTACACCAGGGAGGCAGAGGTTGCAGTGAGGGAGATCGCGCCACTGCACTCCAGCCTGGGTGACAAGAGCAAAACTCTGTCTCAAAAAAAAAAAAAAAAAAAATCAGATCCTCCAGTTATATGGTGTCCTCATAGTGCCCATGGCAATCATAATTTAATACTTTATATATGTTTAATCACTGGGTACAAATTTTGTTTTATTTTTTTTGAGACAGAGTCTTGCTCTGTCTCCCAGGCTGGAGTGCAGTGGCGCCATCTCGGCTCACTGCAACCTCCGTCCCAGGTTCAAGCGATTCTCCCATCTCAGCCTCCTGAGTAGCTGGGATGGGACTGCAGGTGCACGCCACCATACCCAACTAATTTTTGTATTTTTTGTAGCAATGGAGTTTTGCCACTTGCCCAGGCTGCTCTCGAAGTCGTGGACTCAAGCAATCCACCTGCCTTGAACTATCTCAAAGTGCTGGGATTACAGATGTGAGCCACCACGCCGGGCAGATATAAATTCCTATGGTCGAGTTCTTGCTGTCTGTTTTGTTCAATTCTGTGTCACTCTGGCACATTGTAGGTGGTCAAAAATAATTTGGTGAATATTGGACAAGAGAGTAGCTGAACGAATCAGCTGCAGAGAAGCCCAAATCCCCAATTTTCAAGTTAAAGAGTTAGAAAAATTGGCTTTTAATGAGGGTGCAGAAAAACTGAAGCCCGCTGGGGGTAACTGGGTTACAAAAGGAAGCTGCAGTGATTCCAATGTAAAGCAAAACTGGGAGCGTGGCCCAGAGAGCTGCAGTGCAGGCGCTGGGTTAGCCTAAGAGCTGACTACTTGGTATTCAGAGCAAGCAGCTCAAACAAAGAGAGGAGAGGGACGAATTCCACGGGGAGCTGAAGGCCAAAGGCCCGAAGCTGAAGGCAGAAGTGGTGGATTACCCTGGGGGCAAGAGGCTTCCAGCTACAGAAATCGCCCAGATTCTAGGAATCCATCCCACCCTTGCCCCTGCTCACTGCTCTCTTACCCAAATTGCCTGCCCCCAACCCTTCGGCTCACCAGCCTTGGGAACAGAGTGACTCACTCCATTGCCTCTCGTCCCAGCTACAGCCCAAGCCACCACCAGCCTGATGTCGGAAACTCTGTAGGGTGGCCAAGTCTAACAAATACAAATACAGGATGCCCAGTTCTGTTTGAATTTCAGATAAACAAGGAATCATTTTTAGTGTAAGTATATCCTGTATCAATCTGGCACCTCTGCCTCTCTGGTCCCCTCATACTCTCCCCAGCAATGTCCTTTCACAGTTACCTTTCTGCTGCTCAGAGTCTTGAGCCTCCTGGGAAGATAAACTGGCCCTCTCTGACCTCTGGGTAAGGGAGAAACCAACAGGAGCCAAACAGGGTGGGGTAAGGACCGCCCCCCCACACAAAAAAATGCAGGTACAGTGGCCGAAGCCCATAATCCCAGTGCTTTGGGAGGCTGACTTGGGAGGATCCTTGAGGCTAGGAGTTTCAGACCAGCCTGAGCAACACAGCATGATGTCTTCTCTACGAAAAATTTTAAAAATTAACTGGGCTTGGTGGTGCACACCTGTAGTCCCAGCTACTCAGGAGGCAGAGGAAAGAGGATTGCTTGAGCCCAGGAGTTCAAGGCTGCAGTAAGCTATGGTCATGGCACTACACTCCAGCCTGGGTGACAGAGCAAAACCCCATCTGAGAAAAAAAGGAAAAATAAATGACCTACCCAGTTATTTTTTTCTTTTTCTTTCTTTTCTTTCTTTTTTTTTTTTAGATGACGTCTTGCTCTGTCGCCAGGCTGGAGTACAGTGGCGTGGTCTTGGCTCACTGCAACCTCCGACTCCTGGGTTCAAGTGATTCTCCTGCCTCAGCCTCCCAAGTAGCTGGGATTACAGGTACGTGCCACCATGCCCAGCTAATTTTTGTATTTTTAGTAGAGATGGGGTTTCACCATGTTGGCCAGTCTGGTCTTGAACTCCTGACCTTGTGATGCACCCACCTCAGCCTCTCAAAGTGATGCGCCTACCTCAGCCTCTCAAAGTGCTGCGATTACAGAGCCACCGCGCCTGGCAACCTACCCAGTGCTTAGCACAGAATACACTCTCCATAAAAAGCAACTTCATACAGCCATCCTCTACTCTATGGTCACCTGGGGGCCTCTCGCAAGTCCTTGTGAGATACATGGCATGGATGTCTGAACCCTTTTCAGAGAGGTGGAAAACTGAGGGCCTGCTAATTGGTGGAAGGGCCAAGAAGAAAAGTCCTGCTCTTTGGGATTCTGCTGCTAAAGCTCTTCTTGAGTCTGTCAGATGTGAATGTGCAGGAAACTATAAGCCACATGAGGGCAGGTTAATTGTGGCTTCACCGATGGACTCCTGGATCCCAGCACAGTGCTCTAGCGCTTACTAGGTGCTCCGGAAATAATTTCAGAGGAGCTGAGGGTGGTGGCTCACACCTGTAATCCCAGCACTTTGGGAGGCCGAGACAAGTGGATCACTTGAGGTCAGGAGTTCGAGATCAGCCCAGCCAACATGGCAAAACCTCGTCTCCACTAAAAACACAGAAGTTGGCCGGGCACAATAGCTCACGCCTATGATTCTATCACTTTGGGAGGCCGAGGCAGGTGGATCACAAGGTCAGGAGATCGAGACAATCCTGGCTAACGCGGTGAAACCTCGTCTCTACTAAAAATAAAAAAATAAAAAAATTAATGGGCATGGTGGCAGGTGTCTGTAGTCCCAGCTACTCGGGAGGCTGAGGCAGGAGAATGGTGTGAACCTGAGAGGTGGAGCTTGAAGTGAGCCAAGATCATGCCACTGCACTCCAGCTGGGGTGACAGAGCGAGACTCCATCTCAAATTTAAAAAAAAAAAACACACACACAAAAGTTAGCCGTGCGTGATGGTGGGTGCCTGTAATCCCAGCTACTCAGGAGGCTGAGGCAGGAGAATCGCTTGAACCTGGGAGGCGGAGGTTGCTGTGAGCCGAGATCACACCACTGCACTCTAGCCTGGGCGACAGAACTCTGTCTCAAAAAAAGAAAAAAGAAAGAAAGAAAGAATTGCAGAACGAATACAAATCCACCAGAGTCTCCACAACGACCTGATAATAGAGCACACACTTGTGGTCAGGCCCATTCTCTCAATCTCTCTCTCTCTCTCTCTGTCTCTCTCTCTGTATCTGTATCTGTATCTGTATCTCTCTGCCCTGCATCCGTCTGCCCTGTCCCATGTTCTGGGTCTTGAACCCAGGTCTGTCTTTCTGTGCTGTCTCCATAGCCCCAACTACATGGCTACATAGTGGGGAGAAGGAGAGGATGACGCTTAAGGCAGATTTCTGGCTTTTCTCCCCAAATGAAGCAAAATAACAAATGTAGCTTCAAAAGGAAAGCAGCATGATCATGGAAATGTCAAAACAGCCACATTTTTTTCTAGCCAGGCAGAGGAGACTTCATAGAATCTGACTCAACACAGTTGCATTCGGCGTTCCTTAAACACCTAACGTAAGCTCCCATTTACTGGCAAATCGCCCTGAAACAACTACGACATAAAGGAATTCCCCTAAGAAAAGGATTTTCTAGGGCCTTTGAAGAGATGTGCTGACTCTAACCCAAACAACCCTCGGAGAACATGGAGCCACTTGGTTAACTCTCTTTGAGGGTTGTCCAGCGGGTAGAGCAGAGGCGTCCACCAGTATCTGTTTTTAATTGCTTCTGCCTGAACCCACGGTCAGAAATGAACATTGGGATCTGACTGAGGAGTTATTTTCCATTTCTTACTTATGTTTTCTTTATTCAGTTATAGGAACAGGGTGGCCATGGGGATGGTGAGAGAAGTTTGGACTTCGAGACCATTTTGATCAGGGCCTATACTCTTTATAAATGGGAAGTGATTTTGGGAATTAATAGGCTCATCAGGTTCTCACCCTTGATGCATCTCCCCCACGGTCAATGCCAGTCCAGTCATGGATCTCGACCTGATCCAGCAGACTTTTCTCCATAAATTTCCCTTAAAGCCTGAAGAGATACTTCAGCTGCAATGTCACCTCCTCAAAGAGGCCTTCCTTGATTGCCTTATCTAGAGGACACTCACACCCAGCCCTGCCCAGCAGTCACCTTCTATGAGGTTACTTGTTGTATTGTCCTATGAGGATTCCTGACTATCAACTATCACACCCTGTTGCTTTATTATTATTATTTTAAATGTATTTTATTTTGAAACTGAGTCTCACTCTATCGCCCAGGCTGGAGTGCAGTGGTGCAATCTCGGCTCCCTGCAACCTCCATCTCCCAGGTTCAACTAATTCTCCTGCCTCAACCTCTGAGTAGCTGGGACTACAGGCACGTGCCACCATGCCTGCCTCATTTTTTTATTTTTAGTAGAGATGGGGTTTTGCCATGTTGGCCAGTCTGGTCTTGAACTCCTGACCTCAAGTGTTCCACCGGCCTCAGACTCCCAAAGTGCTGGGACTACAGGGATGAGCCATCGTGCCCAGTCTTATTTTGTTGAGACAGAATATCATTTGGTCGCCCATACTGGTGTGTACTCCGCCTCCTGGATTCAAGCGGTTCTCCTGCCTGAGCCTCCTGAATAGCTGGGATTACAGATCTGTGGCACTGCGCCCGGCTAATTTTTGTATTTTTAGTAGAGACAGGGTTTCCCCATGGTGGCCCAGGCTGGTCTCAAACTCCTGGCCTCAAGTGATTCCCCCACCTCAGCCTCTCAGAATGCTGGGATCACAGGTGTGAGCCACCATGTCTGGCCTGAAATAGGATCTTTATAGAAGTAATCAAGTTAAAGTGGGGTCCTTAAGGTGGGCCCTAAGCCAATGTGACTGATGTCCTTATAAAACGAATAAATCTGAGGCCAGGTACGGTGGTTCACACCTGTAATCCCACCACTTTGGGAGGCCAAAGCAGGTAGATCACCTGAGGTCATGAGTTTGAGACCAGCCTGGACAACATAGCGAAACCCCATCTCTACTACAAAAATTAGCCGAGTGTGGTGGTACACACCTGTAATCCCAGCTATTTGAGAGGCTGAGGCACAAGAATCACTTGTACCTGGGAGGCAGAAGTTATAGTGAACCGAGATCACACCACCGCACTCCAGCCTGGGTCACACAGTGAGACTCTGCCTCAAAAAAAAAAAAAAATAGGATCTTAACAGAAGTAATCAAGTTAAAACGGGGCCATTAGGGTGGGCCCTAATCCAGTATGACTGAAGTTCCTATAAAAAGTAGAAATCTGAGGCTGGGTGCGGTGGCTCACGCCTGTAATCCCAGCAGTTGGGAGACTGAGGTGGGTGGATCACTTGAGCCCTGGAGTCTGAGATCAGCCTGGCCAACATGGTGAAATCCTGTCTCTACAAAAAATACAAAAATTACAAAAATTAGACGGGTGTGGTGGCACACAGCTCCTCAGGAGCTGAAGCGGGAGGATCACTTAAGCACAGGAGGTCGAGGCCGCAGTGAGCTGTGATGGTGTCATTGCATTCCCGCCTAGGTGACAGAGTAAGATCCTGCTACCAAAAAAGAAGAAGAAGAAATCTGGGCTAGGCACAGCGGTTCATGCCTGTAATCCCAGCACTTTGAGAGGCTGAGGTAGGAGGATCTCTCGAGCCCAGAAGTTCAAGACTAGCCTGGGCAACATAGCAGGACTCTGCCTGTTTGAAAAAAAAATTTTTTTTTTTTTTTTTTTTGAGACGGAGTCTTGCTCTGTAGCCCGGGCTGGACTGCAGTGGCCCGATCTCAGCTCACTGCAAGCTCCGCCTCCCAGGTTTACGCCATTCTCCTGCCTCAGCCTCCAGAGTAGCTGGGACTACAGGCGCCCGCCACCTCGCCCAGCTAGTTTTTTGTATTTTTAGTAGAAACGGGGTTTCACCGTGTTAGCCAGGATGGTCTCGATCTCCTGACCTCGTGATCCGCCCGTCTCGGCCTCCCAAAGTGCTGGGACTACAGGCTTGAGCCACCGCGCCCGGCCGAAAAAAATTTTTTAATTAGCAGAGGTTGGTGGTGTGTGCCTGTAGTTCCATGTACCTGGGAGGCTGAGGCAGGAGGACCACTTGAGCCAGCAGGTTGAGGCTGCAATCCAGCCTTGGTGACAGAGTGAGACCTTGTCTCAAAACAAAAAAGAAGATCTGGACACATGGCCAGGCATTGGTAGCTCACGCCTGTAATCCCAGCACTTTGGGAGGCCAAGGCGGGCAGATCACCTGAGGCCAGGAGTTTGAGACCAGCCTGACCAATATGGCAAAACCCCATCTCTACTAAAAATACAAAAATTAGCCAGGCTGTGGTGGCGTGTGCCTGTAATCCCAGCTACTTGGGAGGCTGAAGTAGAAGAATCGCTTGAACCCGGGAGGCAGAGGTTGCACCACTGCACTCCAGCCTGGGTAAAAGGGCAAGACTCTGTTTCAAAAATGAAAGAAAAAGAAGGGAAGGGGAGGGCAGGGCAAGGCAGGGCAGGGAAGGGCAGGGCAGGGAAGGGAAGGGAAGGGAAGGGAAGGGCAGGGAAGGGAAGGGAAGGGAAATCTGGACACAGAGACAGACACAGAGGGAAGACGATGTGAAGACAGAGGATTGGAGCAATGCCTCTACAAGCCAAGACATGCTGGAAATTGCCAGCAACCACCTGAAGCTAATAGGAAGAGGTAAGGAGGACTGTCCCCTACAAGTTTCAGAGGAAGCATGTCCCTGCCCACACCTTGATTTGAGACTTGCAGCCTCCAGAACTGTGAAATAATATATTTCTATAGTTTTAAGCCTCCCAGTTGTGCTGCTTTGTTTCGGCAGCCCTAGGAAACGGACACACCTGCTTTCTTTTTCTTTATTGCTCCGATAGCCACCTGCCACTGCACACATTTATTTGCCTGTTTACTCCCTGCACCCAGGATGGAAGGCAGATCTCTTGAGGCCGAGGTCTCATGTTCATATGTTCATGCATCTGTTACAAGGGCTGGCATTGACTCCTTCCTTCAGGAACTGTTCGTTGAGTGCCTACTAGGCCAGGCCCTGCCTTTTTTTTTTTTTTTTTTTTTTTTTTTAGACAAAGTCTCACTTTGTTGCCCAGGCTGGAGTGCAGTGGTGCGATCTCAGTTTACTGCAATCTCCATCTCCCGAGTTCAAGCAATTCTCATGCCTCAGTCTCCTGAGTAACTGGGACTACAGGCATGTGCCACCACGCCCAGCTGATTTTTTGTATTTTTGTAGAGACGGGTTTCACCATGTTGCCCAGGTTGATCTCAAACTCCTGACCTCAGGCAATCCACCCGCCTTGGCCTCCCAAAGTGCTGGGATTACAGACACAGTAAGCCACCACACCCTGCCAAGCCTTGGCTTTTTGAAGCTTACATTCTAGTAAGAAGAGACAGGTAATAAACAATAAATAGATAATAAATAAGAACAATAAGTAAATAATAGCCAATAAATAAGAACAATAAAATAGGTAGTGTGTTAAATGGTGATGAGTGCTATGGAAAAAATATAGCAGCAAGGGGGATGGTGGGGGTTGGGGTGAGTAACAGTGGTCATCAGTGTACACAGAGGCCTCACCAAGGAGGTGACAGCTGAGCCTGAATAAGATCAAGGAGGAGGCATGGGGATTTTGGGGGAGAGCAGTATAGGTTGAACAGCAGTTCCCAGCACGAGTGATTTTGCCCTCCAGGGGACATTTGTCTGGAAATATCAGGGAGTTGCTCCTGGCATCCAGTGGGTAGAGGCCAGGGATGCTGCTAACCATCCTGCAACACACAGAACAGCCCCATAACAAAGAATGGCCCAGCCAGCTAGGCGCAGTGGCTCATGCCTGTAATCCCAGGACTTTGGAAGGCTGAGATGGGAGGATCACAAGGTCAGGAGTTCGAGACCAGCCTGGCCAACATGGTGAAACCCTATCTCTACTAAAAATACCCAAATTAGCGCCAGGAATGGTGTCATGCGCCTGTAATCTCAGCTACTCAAGAGGCTGAGGCAGGAGAATTGCTTGAACCTGGGAGGTGGTGGTTGCTGTGAGCCAAGATGGTGCCACTGGACTCCAGCCTGGTCAGAGCAAGACTCTGTCTAAAAAAAAAAAAAAAAAGGAAGAAGAAGAGCAGGAAGAAGAAAATGAAGGAGGAAGAGGAGGAAGAGGAGGAGGAAAGAGTTGGAGGAATAGCAAGGCGATCATTGCCGGGATGTTTCACTCTCTGGAGACTTTCTGTAGAGAAGAGACACAGGCTGACAAGTTCCACAAAGATCACTCTGGCCGTGGGGCTGCAAATCGACTGAAGGGGGCCATGGCAGACGTAGGGAGACCAGTGGGGATGGTTGGAATGTTCCAGGCCTGAGATGCAGGTGGCTCAGAGCAGGGTGAAGGAGGACAGAAGGGCAGGATTCTGGATCAACTTGGGAAATCCAGTATGCAGGGTTTGTGGAGTGTGGGAGGGAGGAAGAGGAGGCATGGATGACTTCAAGATCTTTGTTGTTGCTATTGTTTTGTTTGTTTCTTTGCTTTTGAGACAGGGTCTTGCTCTGTCGCCCAGGCTGGAGTGCAGTGGCGCAATCACAGCTCACTGCAACCTCCACCTCCCGGTTTCCAGTGATTCCCCTGCCTCAGCCTCCTGAGTAGCTGAGATTACAGGTGCGTGCCACCATGCCTGGCTAATTTTTGTATTTTTTTTTTTTTTTTTTTTGAGACAGAGTCTTGCTCTGTTGCCAGGGCTGGAGTGCAGTGGCCGGGTCTCAGCTCACTGCAAGCTCCACCTCCCAGGTTTACGCCATTCTCCTGCCTCAGCCTCCCGTGTAGCTGGGACTACAGGCGCCCGCCACCTCGCCCAGCTAGTTTTTTGTACTTTTTAGTAGAGACGGGGTTTCACCGTGTTAGCCAGGATGGTCTCGATCTCCTGACCTCGTGATCCACCCGTCTCAGCCTCCCAAAGTGCGGGGATTACAGGCTTGAGCCACCGCGCCCGGCCAATTTTTGTATTTTTAATGGAGATGAGATTTCACCATATTGACCAGGCTGGTCTCAAACTCCTGACCTCAAGTGATCCACCTGCCTCCCAAAGTGTTGGGATTACAGATGTGAGCCATTGCGACTGGCCTTGATTGTTTTATTTCCAGGCTGGAGTGCAATGGTGCCATCACGGCTCACTGCAGCCTCTACCTGAGCTCAGGTGATCTTCCCATCTCAGTCTCCTGAGTAGCCAGGACCACAAGCACACACCGCTATGCCCAGCTAATATTTTGAATTTTTTGTAGAGACAGGGTATTTCTATGTTTCCTAGGCTGGTCTCAAGCTCCTGGGCTCAAGTGATTCCCCCCCACCTTAGCCTTCCAAAGTGCTGGGACTTCAATATCTTTTGACCTGAGCTGCTGGGGGGCTGGAGTTGGTGTGGGCTGAGATGGGGACAGCAGTGGGAGGAACAGGCTCTGGGAGGATGAATGCGGGGGTGAGCTATTAGTCATCCAAGTGGAGATGTCACGGAGGCAGTTGGATGATGGAGTGCAGGGGAAGTTTGGGCTGGAAGTATAAATGTGGGAGGCAGCAACATCTAGACGGAATTTAAAGCCATGACGCATATGGGCTGAGATCACCTAGAACTCTGGGTGATGGGAAAGAATTGGGTCCAAGGGCCAGTCCCTGATGCTCTCCACAGCTTGTACATTTGGCTGTGAGAATGAACCAACAAAGATGACAGCCGGCCACGGTGGCTCACGCCTGTAATCCCAGCACTTTGGGAGGCCGAGATGGGAGGATCACCTGAGGTCAGGAGTTCAAGACCAGCCTGGCCAACATGGCAAAAACCCATCTCTGCTAAAAAATACAAAAATGAGCTGGGCGTGGTCGCAGGCACCTGTAATCCCAGCTACTTGGGATGCTGAGGCAGGGAGAATTGCTTGAATCCGGGAGGTGGAGCTTGCAGTCAGCTGAGATCTTGCCATTGCACTCCAGCCCGGGTGAAAGAGCCAGACTTTGTTTCAAACAATAAAATAAGGAAAAAAAAAGAAAATTGCTCCTTCAAGCCACATAACAGGAGCAGAGAAGGAAATGTGGGTTGAAGCCCAGCTTGGGCATTTTCCAGTTATGTGACCTTGGACAAGTTCCTGCCTTCCCCAGTTACCCCATGACACTGGCAAGGATAGATGAGGTCACGACAAGTGAAGAGCCTCTCAGCTTTGTAAACTGTGAAGTGACTTCTAAGGATCAGGGGTGATTGCCGACTGAGCATTTCTATAAGAACACCACTACTGAAATAAAAGCTCAAGGTCGCACAGCTTCTGCTGACATCATTTAGCAGAGAGTAGATGCAAAATTTCCAACCTTTCAAGAGCTGTGCACCCTGTTAGATTGAGGGCCAAGACTTTACCACTTCCTGACCAAGACATAATGCATATAGCATATTCATCTGAAAAAAAAATTATAGGAAAAAGAAAAAACATGCATGTACTAAAGAATTAAAATGGCATAGAAACATACCCACGGGGCTGGGCGTGGTGACTCACACCTGTAATCCCAGTGCTTTGGGAGGCTGAGGCAGGTGGATCACTTGAGGTTAGGAGTTCGAGACCAGCCTGGCCAACACGGTGAAATCCTGTCTTTACTAAAAATACAAAGAAATGGCCAGACGCGGTGGCTCACACCTGTAATCCCAGAACTTTGGGAGGCTGAGGCAGGCGGATCACAAGGTCAGGAGGTCAAGACCAGCCGGCCAACATGGTAAATCCTGTCTCTACTAAAAATACAAAAAATTAGCCGGGCGTGATGGCAGGCACCTGTAATCCCAGCTAATTGGGAGGCTGAGACAGGAGGACTTTTTGAAGCTGGGAGGTGGAGGTTGCAGTGAGCTGAGATCAAGCCGTTGCACTCCAGCCTGGGCGACAGAGCAAGACTCTGTCTCAAGGGAAAAAAAATTAGCTGGGTGTGGTGGTGGTCGCCTGTAATCCCAGCTACTTGGGAGACTGAGGCAGGAGAATCACTTGAACCTGAGAGGCGGAGGTTGCGGTGAGCCGAGATCATGCCATTGCACTCCAGCCTGGGCAACAAGAAGGAGACTCCGTCTCAGAAAAAAAAAAAAAAGAGCCAGCCACGGTGGCTCAAGCCTATAATCCCAGCACTTTGGGAGGCCGAGGTGGGCGGATCACGAGGTCAGGAGATAGAGACCATCCTGGCTAACACAGTGAAACCCCGTCTCTACTAAAAATACAAAAAAAATTAGCCGGGCATGGTGGCGGGCACCTGTAGTCCCAGCTACTCGGAAGGTTGAGGCAGGAGAATGGCTTGAACCCGGGAGGCAGAGCTTGCACTGAGCTGAGATCACGCCACTGCAATTCAGCCTGGGCAACAAAGCGAGACTCTGTCTCAAAAAAAAAAAAAAGAAAAGAAAAGAAAAGAAAAGAAAAGAAATTCATCCATGGAAAAACAAAGTCTGCCTTCCACCATGATCCTCTGATACTCTTCCCCAGAAGCAATGACTATTACCAGGTAGCAGAAATGGCCTGTGCATGCAGAAGCACAGTACCCTGCCTTTCCTGGTTTTGTTGACACAAATACTGGCATGCCGTGCTCACTGTTCTGCTCCTTGCTTTTCTGCAGTCGTCAGTATATCTTGGAGAATTGCTTGGTATCAATTCACATCGAGCTGTTTTATTGTTTTTAAGTGGCTGTAGAGTCCTATCCACCAAGCAGCTGCATCATCATTTATTTAACCATCTCCTATTGATGGACATTTGGATTGCTTCCAGTCTTTGGCTATTATGAGCAATGCAACAATACATCTCCTAATTCATCTGTCTTGGGCAAGGATTATCTATAGGAAAAATTCCTAGAAGTGGAATTGCTGGGTCAATAGGTCTCTGTATATTAAAGCATTGGTGTAAGTATATGTAAGGGTATCTCTGTGTTTAAAGTATTATAGAATGTCCACATGACATGTGCAGGCTTCTTGACTATGTATGGAGGAGACAAAGTATGTGAAGGCAACTTTTTTTTTTTTTTTTTTCCCCCTCTGAGAGGGAGTCTCTCTCTGTAGCCCAGGATGGAGTGCAGTGGCCTGATCTTGGCTCCCTGCAACGTCCGTCTTCCAGGTTCAAGCAATTCTCTCACCTCTGCCTCCCCAGTAGCTGGGACGACAGGCATGTGCCACCACGCCCAGCTAATTTTCCTATTTTTAGTAGAGACAGGGTTTCACCATGTTGGCCAGGCTGGCATCGAACTCCTGACCTCATGATCTGCCCACCTCGGCCTCCTAAAGTGTTGGGATTACAGGCATGAGCCACCGCGCCTAGCAATATTTTTATTTTTATTTTGTAGAGACAGGGTCTCACTATGTTTCCCAGGCTGGTCCTAAACTCGTGGACTCACATGATCCTCCCACCTCAGCCTCCCAAAGTGCTGGGATTACAGGAGTGAGGCATCATGCCTGGCCAAACACCATTTGTTTGTTTGTTTGTTTTGAGATGAAGTCTCATTCTGTTGCTCAGGCTGGAGTGCAGTGGCATGATCTCGGCTCACTGCAAGCTCCGCCTCCTGGGTTCAAGCAAATCTCCTGCCTCAGCCTCCCGAGTAGCTGGGACTACAGGCACGTGCCACCATGCCCGGAGTATTTTCTTTTCTTTTCTTTTCTTTTTTTTTTTTTTGAGACACAGCCTCGCTCTGTCGCCCAGGCTGGAGTGCAGTGGCACTATCTCAGCTTACTGCGAGCTCCGCCTCCCGGGGTCACGCCATTCTCCTGCGTCAGCCTCCCGAGTAGCTGGGACTACAGGCGCCCGCCACCATGCCCAGCTAATTTTTTTGTAGTTTTAGTAGAGACAGTGTTTCACCGTGTTAGCCAGGATGGTCTTGATCTCCTGGCCTCGTGATCTGCCCGCCTTGGCCTCCCAAAGTTCTGGGATTACAGGCATGAGCCACCGCACCCGGCTGCCCGGAGTATTTTTGTATTTTTAGTAGGGATGGGGTTTTGCCGTGTTGTCCAGGTTGGTCTCAAACTCCTGACTGCAAATGATCTGCCTGCCTCAGCCTTCCAAAGTGCTGGGGTTACAGGCGTGAGCCACCGTGCCTGGCCGTGGGTTTTTTGTTTGTTTGTTTTTTACAAGATAGTGGATAAGCTTGGATGTCCAAGCTAACAGTAATAGGTGCATTTGTTCTCTCTGGTAGTAACAGGCACTGAGCAAAGTAGTGTCATCTCATGTAAATGTCAGAACAACCCCCAAGACTGGAGTAATTGTTGTCTCCATCCACAGGTGAGGAAACCTAAGCTCACGGGGGCTCATCCAGTGTCCCCCTGCAAGTAAACAGCCAAATCAGGGCCGGGGGCAGTGGCTCACGCCTGTAATCCCAGTACTTTGGGAGGCCGAGGTGGGCGGATCAAGAGGTCAGGAGATCGAGACCATCCTGGCTAACACGGTGAAGCCCCGTCTCTACTAAAAAATACAAAAAATTAGCCGGGCGTGGTGGCGGGAGGCTGAGGCGGGAGAATGGTGTAAACCCGGGAGGCGGAGCTTGCAGTGAGCCGAGATCGCACCACTGCACTCCAGCCTGGGTGACAGAGCGAGATTCCATCTCAGAAAACAACAACAACAAAAAAAGCCAAAAAAACCCAGCCAGATCAGGATGTGAGTGGTGTTCCTTCTGATATCAAAGCCCACCTGAAATGTTCCTGGAACTGGTGAGACTCCAGCTGGGAAGGACAGAACAGACTTAGAAAATCAGAAGTACAAGGAGGTCACTGCCAGGAAGGGAACACTCAAGTGCTCAGACTCCAGGGGGTGGATATGTTTTTCAGCCAAATGCCTGAGAGTCTACGGGCGACAGCACAGATTAAATTGAAAACATTATGCTAAGTGAAATAAGCCAGACACAAAAGGACAAATACTGTATGATTTTACTCATATGAGGTCCCTTGAATAGGCAAATGCAGAGACAAAGTAAATGGAGGCTGCCGAGAGGCGGGAGTGACGGATAACGGGAAGTTACTGTTTCATGGGTACAAGTTTTAGTTTGGGAAGATGAAACTACAGAGTTTTAGTTTGAGAAGATGAAATATTCTGGAGACGGATGGTGGTGAGGGTGGCACCACAACATAAATGTACTTAATGCCACTGAACAGTAAACTTTAGGTTATAATGGAAAATTCCATCCTATGTATATTTTACCACAACTGTATTTTTTAATTTTTAGAGACAGAGTCTCGGTCTCTCTCTCTCTCTCTCTCTCTCTCTTCACCTGCCCCTGCCCCACTGCGCCAGGCTGCAGAGTAGTAGTGGTATAATCACAGTTCATTGCAGCCTCAACCTCCTGGGCTCAGGCCAGCCTTCTGCCTCAGCCTCCCAAGTAGCTGGGACAACAAGCATATTTTACCACAGTTTATTTTTTTATTTTATTTTATTTT
Organism: Chlorocebus sabaeus; assembly: GCF_047675955.1. Lineage (NCBI taxonomy): Eukaryota > Metazoa > Chordata > Mammalia > Primates > Cercopithecidae > Chlorocebus > Chlorocebus sabaeus. The sequence continues at coordinate 16,849,292 of NC_132905.1, read as the reverse complement.
TGAGACAGAGTCTCGCTTTGTGGCCCAGGCTGGAGTGCAGTGACCGGATCTCAGCTCATGGCAAGCTCCGCCTCCCGGGTTTACGCCATTCTCCTGCCTCAGCCTCCCGAGTAGCTGGGACTACAGGCGCCCGCCACCTTGCCCGGCTAGTTTTTTTTTTAAATATTTTTTAGTAGAGACGGGGTTTCACCATGTTAGCCAGGATGGTCTCGATCTCCTGACCTCGTGATCCGCCCGTCTCGGCCTCCCACAGTTAAAAAAAAATTTTTTTTTAATTTAATTTATTTTTGAGACAGAGTATCACTCTGTAGTCCAGGCTGGAGTGAGTGGCGCGATCTCGGCTCACTGCCACCTCCGCCTCCCAGGTTCAAGCAATTCCTGTGCCTCAGCTTCCTGTGTGAGCCACTGCACCTGGCCTATTCTGCTACAATTTTAAAAAACATCCGACTGGGTGCGGTGGCTCACGCCTATAATCCCAGCACTTTGGGAGGCCGAGGCGGGCAGATCACCTGAGGTCAGGAGTTCCAGACCAGCCTGACTGACATGGTGAAACCCCATCTCTACTAAAACTACAAAATTAGCCAGGCATGGTGGTGCACACCTGTAATCCCAGCTACTTGGGAGGCTGAGGCAGGAGAATTGCTTGAACCCAGGAGGCAGAGTTGCAGTGAGCTGAGATGGTGCCATTGCACTTTAGCCTGGGCAATGAGAGTGAAACTCTGCCTCAAAACAAACAAACAAATCCTAGGCCAGGCACAGTGGTTACCACCTGTAATCCTAGCACTTTGGGAGGCTGAGGCAGGAGAATCTCTTGAGTCCAGGAGTACCAGACCACCCCGGGCAACACAGGGAGACTCTATCTCTACAAAATAAAAAACATTAGCTAGGCATAGTGGGGCACACCTGTAGCCCAAGCTGGTGTAGGGAGGCTGAGGCAGGAGGATCACTTGAGCCCAGTAGGTTGAGGCTGCAGTAAGCTGTGATTGCACTACTGAACTCTAGCCTAGGCAACAGAGGGAGATGCTGTTTCAAAACAAATAAATAGACACACACACCCCCTTCACTGTGATCCAGCAGGTCCAAACATCTGTCCCCCAAGCCCCTTTTCCCTGACCTCATTTGCTTTCCATTCTCCCCTAGCTCACTCCAGTACTACTACCTTGAGGCACTTCCTTCTGTTCTGTTCTGTTCTCTCAGCAAAGCACTTGGGGCCCCAGGGCCTTTACACTTGCCATTTGCTCTCCCTGGAATGCACTTCCTTCTGTGTTTCTTGGCACCCTTCCCCTCATTTTATTTAAGTCTCCACTCAAGTGTTTCCTCCCTGCCTACTCTGTTTAAAATAGCTCCTCCAGGCCAGGTGTGGTGGCTCATGCCTGTAATCCCAGCACTTTGGAAGGCCTAGGCAGGCGGATCACTTGAGGTCAGGAGTTGGAGACCAGCCTGGCCAATATGGCAAAACCCCGTCTCTACTAAAAATACAAAAATTAGCCGGGCATGGTGGCACCTGTAATCCCAGCTACTCGGGAGGCTGGGGCAGGAGAATCGCTTGAACCAAGGAGGTGGAGGTTGCAGTGACCCGAGATTGAGCCACTGCACTCCAACCTGGGCAATAGAGCAAGACTCCATCTCAAAAAAAAAAAGGTCCATCTGTAACTGGCTGTGAACAATCAATTGAGATAACTCACTGCCTTCGGGCCAGCCAAGGTGTAGACTTTGAACAATTTGCCTTGAAGCTCCAATATATAAACTTCTTTCTGTGGCCACACTACCAGCCCTCTGTAATGGTTCATGAATCGTTAACTTCCTGGTATGCATTTTTATTTTCATATATTAATTTGTTCTCTGCTTAGAAAATAAAATTCTGTTGCTGTAACACAATATTGGCTTTTTTTTTTTTGAGACGGAGTTTTGCTCTTGTTGCCCAGGCTGGAGTACATTGCTGCGATCTTGGCTCACGGCAACCTCCGCCTCCTGGGTTCAAGCAATTCTCTTGCCTCAGCCTCCCAAATAGCTGGGAGTACAGGTGCCTTCCATCATGCCCGGCTAATTTTTGTACTTTTAGTATAAATGAGGTTTCACTATATTGCCCAGGTTGGTCTCAAACTCCTCACCTCAGGTGATCCACCTGCCTCTGCCTCCCAAAGTGCTGGGATTACAGGTGTGAGTCACTGTACCCGCCCGGCCAATTTTGGTTTTTTAACAAGTCTGCCTGTTTCTGGTCCTCCATCAGCGAATGAGAACTACCCAAGTGACTTAGAAGGCACTTAAGGAGGCACTGGCTCTCAAGTGCCTGTAATCCCAGCTACTCAGGAGGCTGAGGCACGAGAATCGCTTGAACCTGGGAGGCTGAGGTTGCAGTGACCTGAGATCATACCACTGCACTCCAGCCTGGGCGACAGAGCAAGACTCAAAAAAAAAAAAAAAAAAAAAAAGCACAGGGTCTTCCAGAAATTGTGGATTAATTGGTCTGGGGAGAGGACCAAGCATTTGATTTTTTTGTTGTTGTTGTTTTGTTTCTTTGAGTTGGAGTCTCGCTCTGTCGCCTGGACTGGAGTGCAATGGTGTGATCTCCGCTCACTGCAACCTCCGCCTTGAAGGTTCCAGCAATTCTCCTCCCTCAGCTTCCCAAGTAGCTGGGATTATAGGCGCCTGCCTCGGCCTCCCAAAATGCTGGGATTATAGGCGTGAGCCACCACGCCCAGCTTGATATAGTTTTTAAAGAGCCCCAGCTGATTGTAATGTTTAGCCACGGTTGAGAGCCACTGTTCTAGAAAACTACAAGCTTTAAACTAAAACAAAAAGAAGCATTTTGGCCGGGCGCAGTGGCAAACGCCTGTCATCCCAGCTACTTGGGAGGCTGAGGCAGCAGAATCGCTTGAACTCGGGAGGAGGAGGTTGCAGTGAGCGGAGATCGCACAACTGTACTCCAGCTGGGAGACAGAGCGAGACTCCATCTCAAAAAAAAGCTGGGGGAGGCGCGGCATTTTGGCATGGCCATCACCAATGGGAGATATATACGCACACCATATCCTGAGTTGCAGCTTTGCAGGCAATAAGTCTAATTATTTTGTTTTTTTCAATTTCATCTCCACTCCTAACTATGATTTAGGGTTGTAGGGAAGAAAAAGTATCTTTTCCTCACCCATCACAAGTTTCATGGCTGACACCCCTGAAGACAGATTAACAAGAGATGAGCATAACAAATTTCTTTAACCAGAGTTTTGAGTGATTCAGGAGTCTTCCAAAGTGAAGAACCGTGACCCAGGGCACCTGTGTTTTTAGGGACAGTCATGCAGCAGCGTCACAGGAGGACAAAAGGGTTTGATCCTGTGATGTAGTACACGGTGGCAACTTAGCAAGGCCTGTTGTGTAGTCTTCATGGTCTCCGGGGACAGGACTGGATCCCTCTGGATTGAGGGGCTTGGGGCCGACTTTCAGGAGAGGCAGGTCAGAGAAAACCTGAGTGGCCCACTGCAGAAGAGGAAGGCAGGAGAAGGTCAGAGAGCGACCTTCCTGCTTCTATGGCGTCCTCAAATTCCTTCAGCTTCAAATGCTCAGTTTGCCAAAGTGCCATATTTTGGGGTATTGTGTTCCGAACGCCTACAGGAGAAGTCCCTACTTCTCTAAGCAGACTAGAGCAGGCATCAGAAGCATGTGGGGGAGCTTGCTAAACACTGATTGAAGGACTCACCCCCACCCCAAGTTTCTTTTTTTTTTTTTTTTTTTTTTGAGATGGAGTCTCGCTCTGTCGCCCAGGCTGGAGTGCAGTGGCCGGATCTCAGCTCACTGCAAGCTCCGCCTCCCAGGTTCACGCCATTCTCCTGCCTCAGCCTCCCGAGTAGCTGGGACTACAGGCGCCTCCCACCTCGCCCGGCTAGTTTTTTGTATTTTTAGTAGAGACGGGGTTTCACCATGTTAGCCAGGATGGTCTCGATCTCCTGACCTCGTGATCCGCCCGTCTCGGCCTCCCAAAGTACTGGGATTACAGGCTTGAGCCACCGCGCCCGGCCCACCCCAAGTTTCTTAATCCAAAGATTTGAGAATCTGCATTTCTTGAAATTCTCAGGCCTTTTGATTAAGAAACTCTCTCTTTATTTATTTATTTATTTTTGAGATGGAGTTTCACTCTTGTTGCCCAGACTGGAGTGCAATGCCGTGATCTCGGCTCACTGCAACTTTCGCCTCCCTGGTTCAAGCGATTCTCCTGCCTCAGCCTCCTGACTAGCTGAGATTACAGGGGCCTGCCACCATGCCCAGCTAATTTTTGTATTTTTAGTAGAGATGGGGTCTCACCATGTTGGTCAGGCTGGTCTCAAACTCCCAACCTCAGGTGGTCTGCCCACCTCAGCCTCCCAAAGTGCTAGGATTACAGGCATGAACCACCATGCCTTGCCGAAACTTTTTTTTTTTGAGACGTAGTCTCACTGTCTCCCAGGCTGGAGTGCAGTGGCTGCATCTTGGCTCACGGTAGCCTCCACCTCCCGGGCTCAAGTAATTCTTCTGCCTTAGCCTCCCGAGTAGCTGAGATTACAGGTGCCTGCCACCATGCCTAGCTGATTTTTGTATTTTTAGTAGAGACAGGGTTTCACTATGTGGGCCAGGTTAGTCTTGAACTCCTAATCTCAGGTGATCCACCCGCCTCAGCCTCCCAAAGTGCTGGGATTACAGGCGTGAGCCACCACACCCGGCAGATTAAGAAACTTAATCAAGGAGCTTGGGGGAAGTGGGGCTGAGAATTTGCATTTCTATCAAATTCCATCAGAACTTAGCAGGCGCTGCTGCTGATCCAGGGAACAGGCTTTGAGAACCAGGGCTCAGTTGATTACTAGTATAATTAACAATCTCTGATCCCATCACTGGCTCCCATTTCAGAGCAATGGTTGGTGCCTGCAAGGTTTCATCTCATCGGGTCCTCACACAATCCCATGGGGTCCCAGTGTTCTTATGGATGAGGTTACCAAGGCTGCAACATTCACAGTGAACTGTCCAGGGTCACGCAGCTGCAGCCAAAGTCTGGGTTGGAACACTGGTCTAATTACAAGCAGGAGAGAACCTGGAGAGAACCTGGGCAATTTCTTTGGGAGCATCAAAGCAAGCTAGAACCTGGGCAATTTCTTTGGGAGCATCAAAGCAAGCTCTCCCACCACCTGCTTGAGCACATCCAAATCCTTCCGACCCACCCAACTCTGCAGCAAGCAAAGAGCCTCGCCTCCTGCTGGGAAAGCAGTTTCTTGCGACGCGGCCTTTGCGAAACTCCGTGGAGAAATGGCGCCCCCTGGTGGCTCCAGAGAGAGCAGCGTTCCATTCCCCGGGCTGGGAGCTCTTGTCTCATGCGTCATGGGCATTCTTGGAGCCCATCACTAACATGGAAAATATTATTCAGTCCATTCCATCCTAGGAAAGAACTCAGGGTGCTGAAAGGAGGTGGGGACTTCAGAGCTCAGGAATGTAAAGGAAGGGCGGCGGACCGGGCCTTGGGGCCCTCAGGGGGTTGGAATGGCTAAAACACAGCTGAGAACAATCCGGACTTTCATCTTTGACCTTCCCAAAGACTTCTGCTGAGGAATTTTCTTTTTCTTTTTCTTTTTTTTTCTTTCAGACGGTGTTTCACTTTTGTCGCCGAGGCTGGAGTGCAATGTCGTGATGTCGGCTCACTGTAACCTCTGCCTCCCGGGTTCAAGTGATTGTCCTGCCTCAGCCTCCTGAGTAGCTGGGATTACGGGCGTGCACCAGTTAATTTTTGTATTTTTAGTAGAGACGGGGTTTCGCCATGTTGGCCAGGCTGGTCTCAAACTCCTGACCTGGGGTGATGCACCCGCCTCGGCCTTCCAAAGTGCTGGGATTACATAGGCGTGAGCTGGCGCTCCTGGCGGAGGAATTTTCAGGACTAAAGCTATAGTGTTGTGATGAGAGGCCGGTGTGCTTTCTGAATGCCGGTGCCGATTCATAATCTGGTGCATTCGTTCACACATTATTCATTCAACAGATAGCTTTTGCGTGCAGTACTATTCTGGGTGCTGGGACCACAGAAATCAGCAGAACAGACAGAATCTCTGCCTTCACGGATGCCCTCCTGCCCTAGAACAGTGAATGTATGAATAAATCAATAGGTAGAACACATGGCGAAAAATAGATGACACTTAATAAAGAGATGTCATTGAGATGACACTTAAGCAAAAACCTGGAATGAGGAGAAAGAACAGATATCTGGTGAAGAAGTGTTCCAGGCAAAGAGAATGGTAAGAGCAAAGACCCCGGGGCGTGGGTGTGTTTGTCTAACATGTTTGAGTTCTTTTTTTTTTTTTTTTTTTTTTTGAGAGGTAGTTTCGCTCTGTGGCCTCGGCTGCAGTGCAGTGGTGCGATCTCGGCTCACCGCAAGCTCCGGTTTGCACGCCATTCTCCTTCCTCAGCCTCCGGAGTAGCTGGGACTACAGGCGCCCACCACCACACCTGGCTAATGTTTTGTATTTTTAGTAGAGACGGGGTTTCACCGTGTTAGCCAGGATGGTCTCAATCTCCTGACGTTGTGATCCGCCCGCCTTGGCCTCCCAAAGTGCTGGGATTACAGGCGTGAGCCACTGAGCCCAGCCTTTTTTTTTTTTTTAATTAAAAAAATAAGGGCCAGACGTGGTGGCTCACGCCTGTAATCCCAGCACTTTGGGAAGCCTAGTACGGTGTATTACCTGAAGTCAGGAGTTTGAGACCAGCCTGGCCAACATGGTGAAACCCCATCTCTACTAATTTGCTGGGCATGGTGGTGGGCGCCTGTAGTCCCAGCTCCTTGGGAGGCTGAGGCAGGAGAATCACTTGAACCTGGGAGGCGGAGGTTCCAGCAAGCCGAGACTGTGCCATTGCACTCCAGCCTGGGTGACAAGAATGAAACTCTGTCTCAAAAAAAGAAAAAAATAAAAATAAATATGGTGCTGGGCGTGGTGGCTCATGCTGTAATCCCACCACTTTGGGAGGTAGAGGTCAGGAGTTGGAGACCAGCCTGGCCAACATGGTGAAAACCCCCCTCTACTAAAAATACAAAAATTAGTGGGGCATGGTGGCCTGTAATCCCAGCTACTTGGGAGGCTGAGGCATGAGAATCGCTTGAACCTAGGAAGGGAAGGTTGCAGTGAGCTGAGATCATACCACTGCACCCCAGCCTGGGTGACAGAGCAAGACTCCATTCCCCTCCCCGCCAAAAAGAGAGAGAGATGGGGTCTCTCTACGTTCCCCAGGCTGGTCTTGACCTCCTGGGCTCAAGGGATCCTCCCATCTCTGCCTCCCAAAGTGCTAGGATTACAGGTGTGAGCCACCACGCCTGGCCCAGACTAGACTCTTGATGATAGAGTGGGATGTATCTCTTCATATCCAAGAACTACTTACCCTGTTATTAATTCAACAGTTTTTATTAAATCAACTCATATTGTTTTATTTTTTTATTTATAGAGACAGTGTCTTGCTATGTTGCCCAGGCTGGTCTTGAACTCCCCAGCTCAAGCAATCCTCCTGCCTGGGCCTCCCAAAGTGCTACGATTACAGGTGTGAGTCCCCACGCCTGGCCTGAAATAAACTCACTTTTTTCCTTTTTTTGGAGACAGAGTTTTGCTCTGTCACCCAGGCTGGAGTGCAGTGGTGTGGTCTTGGCTCACTGCAACCTTTGCTTCCCAGGTTCAAGCAATTCTCCTGTCTCAGCCTCCCCAGTAGCTCTGGGATTACAGGAGTGCACTACTATGCCCAACTAATTTTTGTATTTTTAGTAGAGACAGAGTTTCACCATGTTGGCCAAGCTGGTCTTGAACTTCTGACCTCAGGAGATCCCCCCCAGTGGCTCATGCCTATAATCCCAACGCTTTGGGAGGCCGAGGCAGGGGGATCTCCTAAGGTCAGAAGTTCAAGACCAGCTTGGCCAACATGGTGAAACCCTCTCTCTACTAAAAATACAAAAATTAGCCAGGAGTGGTGGCCAGTGCCTGTAATCCCAGCTACACAGAATGCTGAGGCAGGAAAATTGGTTGAACCTGGGAGGCGGAGGTTGCAGTGAACCGAGACTGCGCCATTGCACTCTAGCCTGGGCAACAAGAGTGGAACTGCGTCTCAAAAAAAAAAAAACAAAAAAAAACTAAATAGGCCAGGCACGGTGACTCACACCTGAAATCCCAGCACTTTGGGATGCTGAGATGGGAAGGTCACTTGAGCCCAGGAGTTCAAGACCAGCCTAGGAAACAAAGTGAGACCTTCCATCTCTACTAAAAATTTAAAAAATTAGCCCAGTGTGGTAACACATGTCTGTAGTCCCAGCTACTAGGGAGGCTAAGGCGGGAGGATCGCTTGAGTCTGGAAGGTAGAGGCTGCAGACAGCCGTGATAGCACCACTGCATTCCAGACTAAGAGGAAGAGCCAGACCCTGTCTCAGAAAAAAAAAAAAAAGAGGAAAAGAAAAGAAAAACCTCAAATACTTATTTCAGCATGATAGAGTCCCTTGAGGAGAGAATAGGAGAGAAAGGGGAGATGGTAGTGATAAACATACCTTCATACCTTTGAGAATTTTTACTAAACAAAGGAGTAGAGAAATAGGACCCTCCGTGGAATGACATCTCTAGAGGTGTCTAGCTAGGTGAGACAGTAAGATTTGCCGGGCGTGGTGGCTCATGTCTGTAATCCCAGCACTTTGGGAGGCCGAGGTGGGCGGATAACTTGAGGTCAGGAGTTCAAGACCAGCCTGGCCAACATAGTGAAACCCCATCTCTACTGAAAATACAAAAATTAGCTGGGTGTGGTAGGCGGGCCCCTGTAATCCCAAGCAGGAGAATTGCTTGAACCCGGGAGGCGGAGGTTGTAGTGAGCTGAGATCGCACCACTGCACTCTAGCCTGAGTGACAGAGCAAGACTCCGTCTTGGAAAAAAAAAAAAAATTTAAGTGCATGTTGACACCTTATATGGTCCCAGGATTTGGGGCCTGGGTCTTGCCTTGTTTCTAGATAATCTGGTTCAGTGCCAAGATTTTAAATAGCATCTCCATGCTGATGACTTCTCCATTCATGTCTCCTGTCTCCTACACACATCCAAATCTACAGACTGGCTGATGTTTTCAGTCATCAATTGTCCAGAACAGAACTCTTGACTGCCTCTTGGCCCACCCTCTGCCCCTTCCATATGGCTTTCATAAGCATGAGAGTTAAGGAGTGGCCCTTGTTCTCTTTTTCCTCCCACTTGGCTTCCAGGCTATTAGCAAGCATTGTGAGCTCCCACCCTCACCCCCATCTCTACTGCTCCCATCTTTTAGTCTCTCTGTCTCCACCCTTGGCCCACGAATCATTTTTCCACTCGGCAGTCAGGCAGATCTGAAAAAGTAAATCAAGTCACGCCAGTTTTCTACTTAAAATTCAACATTGTTATCCAGGACAACCAGAATAAAAAACCACATTCTTTTTTTTTTTTTTTTAGATAGGGTCTTGCTCTGTCAGTCAGGCTGAGGTGCAGTGGTGTGATCACAGCTCACTGCAGCCTGGATCCTCCTGCATCAGCCTCCCAAGTAGCTGGGACCACAGGTGTCTGCCACCACGCCTGAGGTTTTTTTTTTTTTTGAGAGGGAGTGTTGCACTTGTCGCCCAGGCTGAGCTGGAGTGCAATGCCACGATCTCGGCTCACTGCAACCTCCGCCTCCCAGGTTTAAGCAGTTCTCCTGCCTCAGCCTCCCGAGTAGCTGGGATTACAGATGCGTGCCACCATGATGGCTAATTTTTTTTTTTTTTTTTTGAGATGGAATCTTGCTCCGTTGCCCAGGCTGGAGTGCAGTGGCGTGATCTTGGCTCACTGCAAGCTCCACCTCCCAGGTTCACACCATTCTCCCACCTCAGCCTCCCAAGTAGCTGGGACTACAGGTGCCCGCCACCATGCGCGGCTAATTTTTTTGTATTTTTAGTAGAGATGGGGTTTCACCATGTTAACCCGGATGGTATCAATCTCCTGACGTGGTGATCTGCCCGTCTCGGCCTCCCAAAGTGCTGTGATTACAGGCGTGAGCCACCATACCCAGTCAAATTCTTTTTTACATAGCCAATTTGAGTTGGGCTTAGGTCACTCAGAGGCAAAAGAAGTCAGACTAACCCCACCCGTCCTGGTGCTCCGTGAGCCACCGTGCCTGGCCCATTATTATTTTTTTTGAGACGGAGTCTCGCTCTGTCGTCCAGGCTGGAGTGCAGTGGTGTAATCTCGGCTCACTGCAACCTCTGCCTCCCGGGTTTAAGCAATTCTCTGCCTCAGCCTCCCGAGTAGCTGGGATTACAGGCACCTGCCACCATGCCTGGCTAATTTTTGTATTTTTAGTAGAGACGGGGTTTCACCATGTTGGCCAGGCTGGTCTTGAACTACTGATCTATCTTCCTTGGCCTCCCAAAGTGCTGGGATTACAGGTGTGAGCCACTGCGCCTGGACAATTTTTTAGTTTTTAAATTTGTTTGTAGAGATGGGGGTCTCCCTATGTTGCCCAGGCTGGTCCTGAACTCCTGAGCTCAAGCAATCCTCTGGCCTCAGCCTCCCAAAGAGTTGGGATTACAGGTGTGAGTCACTGTGTCTGGCCACAAACTCTTTGCAGTGGCCTCCAAGTTACTCCATGATCTTTTCCTGGCCTCTGATTTCATCTCAGACATTCTCTGCCTTATTCATCATTTTGTTCTCCAACAGTCTATCCCCTGCCACGCCCACACCACCCCCACCACTGGCAACCCTTGAGTTTCTCAAACTAAGATTCCCTTCCATCGGCGTATTGCTTGGGATTCTCTCTTCCGATACCTGCACACGGCCAGTTTCTTTTCATCCATCGCAACTTAAACGTCACAGGTGGATGCTTTTGTGCAAACACAACCTCCCTGCCCGCTCTGCCCCACATCCACATGTGGCCTTGTCATGTGGCCACGCCTAGTTGCAAAGAAAGCTGGGAAATGTAATATTTAATTGGGCAGCTCTGTGCTTCCTTTTAGTCACATTCCCCAAGGGCAGTACTATCTTGATTACTCACCACAACATGCGTTTTACATTTACACAAATAGTCTCCTGTTATTTATACTTACTTTTCCCTCTGTTTTGAAGATCTCTACTACTCCAATGCTGATGAGTTCCTGTCACCTGGATTCCAGAACTTGCCCCAGATCCGAGCCTTCCAGAAGCCTAGTTTCAGCCTTTTCTTTTTCTTTTTTTTTTTTTTTTTGAGACAGAGTCTCACTCTGTCGCCCAGGCTGGAATGCAAGGGCATGATCACGGCTCTCTGCAGCCTCTGCCTCCTGGGTTTAAGCCATCCTCCTGCCTCAGCCTCCCGAGTTGATGGGATTACAGGCGTGCGCCGCCATGCCCAGCTAAGTTTTGTATTTTTAGTAGAGATGGGGTTTCGCCATATTGGCCAGTCTGGTCTCGAACTCCTGACCTCAGGTGATCCGCCCATCTTGGCCTCCCAAAGTGCTGGGATTACAGGCGTGAGCCACCACACCTGGCTTCCAGCCTTTTTTTTGAGTCAATAAACTACACCATATTCTACCAATATTTTTCCTTGAGTCAGCAGTGGTTTCCTACGCCTGCAACTCAAGAACTCTAAGGGTTACTGCCTCCATTGTTTGTTAAGGCACCACAAGACTTTGCCGAACTGTACATAATGCTTTAGGTCAATAAAATAATCATCATCATAATGACAACTGAAGAGAAAGTCATGATAATATCAACCTATTGAGCACTATGGTTTTTTTGTTTTGTTTTGTTGAGATGGGGTCCCTGTCACCCAGACTGGAGTACAGTGGCGTGATATCAGCTCACTGCAACCTCTGGCTCCTGAGCTCAAGCCATCATTTTGCCTCAGCCTCCCGAGTAGCCCTGCTAATTTTTTTTGTTTTTTTAAGTAGAGATGAGGTCTTGCTATGTTGCCCAGGCTGGTGTCAAACTCCTGGGCTCAAGCTGGGCTCAAGCTATCCTCCTGTCTTGGCCTCCCAGTGAACACTATATTAGTTAGCACATAGATTCTGTACAAAGATCAAGAGAGAACAATCTACCTTATTTCCCATTTAGTAGTCCATCTATAAGGGATTGAGAGCTATCTGGGTGACTTCCTGTTCTTTGGTTGGGCCCCAGGCTCCTCCTATCTTGTTGCTCAGTGTCCTCAACACATGGCTTCCACCTTAGGGACAAAAAGAGTCACTCCAGCTCCTGCAGGAAAGAAAGGAAGACAGAGGGAGGGCATTCTCTTTTCCACTCATGGTCTTGGTCCAGGAAGTTGCCTACATTACTTCTGTTCCCATCCCATTGGCCAGAACCTTGTCATGTGGCCACGCCTAGTTGCAAAGAAAGCTGGGAAATGTAATATTTAAGTGGGTAGCTCTGTGCTTCCTTTTAGTCACATCCTCCAAGGGCAATGCTATTTTGATTACTCACCGTGACATGCGTTTTACATTTACACAAATAGCCTCCTGTTACAGAGTTCCTTTGGTTTCTCTTTTCACTCTGTTTTGAAGATCTCAACACAGGTCTCTGTAAATATCTAGTCCATTTCTTCGGCTTCCCCATCTTCTGTGCAGTCACCATATTTTATCAAAGTACTCTCCTAGCAATGGCCCCCATATGGCCGCCTCCACACACATCACTGCCTCTTCTCCCCAGGAAGGAGATGCTGGGACATAGGCTCTGTGGGTGCAAAACACTGCCAGGTTGCTCTCCCACATAGCAGCTGCCAGCCCACACTCCTGCCAGGTGCATGTGGGGGTTCTAGAGTCCCATGAAAGGTATTTTATTCATTTTTGTCATGTCTGTAGTTGGACATCTGTTGTTTTTTGCATGGCCAGCATCCATTCTTCCTTTTTTTGGTCACTGTGCCCTAGCATTATTTTGGGAAACTACCTGTTCCCTCATTCTCAATCCACGTGATTCAGATGGGACTGAATGTCTTACCTCCTGGTGTGACCGTGTGACGACACACTGGCTAACCACCATCTAGCGCCGCCCAATCAATCCAGTGAAAGCATGTGACTCAAACTGAATCAAATTAGAGCCAATTCAGGACTTTTACTGGAACTGTTGGGAAAAAGGCTCTCCCTTTCTCTGTGGGTGGTTAAGCTGGAGTGGGTGGAGGCCAGGACTGCTCCCATCTCAGAGGAGAAGCTACTTGATGGTGAAGCAGGCCTCTGCAGAAGAGAGCATAGCTGAGAGACAGAGAGAGAAGCTAATTCTCATACTATGATTTGTGCCCCAGAACCAACCATGCCTGAAGGCGACTTGCACTAGAGCTTTCAGTTACATAAGCCAATAAATTCCTTATTTATTTATTGAGACGGAGTCTCGCTCTGTCGCTTACACTGGAGTGCAGTGGTGCAATCTCAGCTCACTGCAACCTCTGCCTCCCAGATTCAAGTGATTCTCCTACCTCAGCCTCCCAAGTAGCTGGGATTATAGGTGCGTGCCACCAGGTCCAGCTAACTTTTGTATTTTTAGTAGAGATGGGGTTTTGTCATGTTGGCCAGGCTGGTCTCAAACTCCTGGCCTCAAGTGATCCACCTGCCTCGGCCTCCCAAAGTGCTGGATCACAGGTGTGAGCCACCGTGCCCAGCCAAATTCTTTTTTACATAAACCAATTTGAGTTGGGCTTAGGTCACTCAGAGGCAAAAGAGGTCAGACTAACCCCACCCATCCCAGTGCTAGGCATACCGTAGGTCACAGGACAAATGTTTGTTTCTTCATTTTTTTTGGTAAAGAAAGGCAGATTTATTAGAGAAAGTATGAAGATACACTGCACAAAAGCAATGGGCGGCACAGCAGAGAAGGGGCTGTCTGCAAATGTTTGTTGCATGAACGAATGAGTTCATGTGTGGGAATAAATGAGACATGAGAGACAACTACCCAGTGATGTGTAAATACCCACAGTGAGTTATCCAGGAGTTCAGGTGAGGAACACAGGCTTATTTATTTTGCTAAATATAAATTCTAAGGCTAAACAAGACACATGTGAGCTCATTCATTGCACTTCAGTTTTGTTCCTTTTGCTTTCAGACAATTAGATCATGACAGGTGCCCGCCACCATGGCTTGCTTTTCTTTCTTTCTTTTCTTTCTTTCTTCCTTTCCTTTCCTTTCCTTTCTTTCTCTCTCTCTCTCTCTCCTTCTCTCCTTCTCTCCTTCTCTCCTTCCTTCCTTCCTTCTTTCCTTCCTTCCTTCCTTCCTTGCTTTTTTGCTTTTTTGAGATGGAGTTTCACTCTTGTTGCCCAGGCTGGAGTACAATGACGTGATCTCAGCTCACCGCAACCTCTGCCTCCTGGGTTCAAGCGATTCTCCTGCCTCAGCCTCCCAAGTAGCTGGGATTATAGGCATGTGCCACCATGCCCAGCTAATTTTTTTTTTTTTTTTTTTTTTTTTTTTTTGAGACGGAGTCTTGCTCTGTAGCCCGGGCTGGACTGCAGTGGCCGGATCTCAGCTCACTGCAAGCTCCGCCTCCCGGGTTTACGCCATTCTCCTGCCTCAGCCTCCGGAGTAGCTGGGACTACAGGCGCCCGCCACCTCGCCCGGCTAGTTTTTTTGTATTTTTAGTAGAGACGGGGTTTCACCGTGTTAGCCAGGATGGTCTCGATCTCCTGACCTCGTGATCCGCCCGTCTCGGCCTCCCAAAGTGCTGGGATTACAGGCTTGAGCCACCGCGCCCGGCTATGCCCAGCTAATTTTGTATTTTTAGTAGAGATGGGGTTTCTCCATGTTGGTCAGGCTGGGCTTGAACTCCCGACCTCAGGTGATCTGCCCGCCTCGGCCTCCCAAAGTGCTGGGATTACAGGCATGAGCCATCACGCCTGGCCACACCTGGCTTATTGTATTTTAGTAGAGCCGAGGTTTCATCATGTTGGCCAGGCTGGAGAGCACACCATTGCATTCCAGCCTAGGCAACACAGTAAGACTCTATCTCAAAATAAATAAATAAATAAATAAATACCTGTGATTCACTTTTGTCTCATAAAAACACAAACAAACAAAACAAACAAAAAACAGAAGAAAGGAGAAAAAGAGTGGCTTACGTTTTTCCCCCCAAAATCTGGAGGTAAGTATCTGCTGTTGCTGGCGGAACAGTACCAGTACTGGCTACTCTGTGATCATCTTGGCTTTCCCTCTTGGTAAACAAGATGGCTGCTGCAGCTCCAGGCATCACGTGAGTATTCAAAGCAGGAAGAGGCAGGAAAAGGGCTGGAGCCAGTTGTGTCTCTCCCTTTTTTCAGGAAAGCAAACATTTCTTGGAAATCCAACAGCATAGTTGGCAACTGCAGTTGCAAAGGAACCTGGGAGAACAAATGTGAAGCTTTCCAGCTTCTAAAATAGGAAGAAGAATGGCTGGGCATGGTGGCTCACGCCTGTAATCCTAGCACTTTGGGAGGTTGAGGCAGGCTGATCACCTGAGGTCAGGAGTTTGAGACCAGCCTGGCCAACATGGTGAAACCCTGTCTCTACTAAAAATACAAAATTAGCCAGGCGTGGTGGTGCATGCCTGTAATCCCAGTTACTCAGGAAGTTGAGGCAGGAGAATCACTTGAACCCGGGAGGTGGAGGTTGCAGTGAGCCGAGATCATGCCATTGCACTCCAGCCTGGGCAACAAGAACGAAACTTCGTCTCAAAAAATAAATAAAATAAATAAAATAGGAAGAAGAAAAGAGTCACAGGTTAGGGATGGTAGTTGGCTTAGCTAGGAGGCTGTATCTGTCACAAGAAAGATCATAGAAGCCACAGTGTTCTAGAATATTGAAATCTCTTGTCCTCCTTTCAGTTCTTGCCCCTGAATGACAGACACCGCCAGAACTCATTTCAGGTCTATATGTATCCACAGGCGACTTAATAGTAATTCACTATGTGAGTTATTAAGGGTTATTAAAATGCAGCATTCGTGAACTAAAATTAGCCAATTTATCCATGCCTGTATTCTGCCAAGTCCTTCTGGCTGCCACTCAATGCTTAATGACCTTGCCTTTGCACAAATAGCTGAATTGGGTATGGGGTTTCCTTTTGAGGTGCTAAAAATGTTTTAGAACTAGATAGAGGTTGTGGTTACACAGCATTGTGAATGTGGTAAATGCCACTTTGGTTAATTTTTCCTTATGTGAACTTCACCTTAATTTAAATGAAGGAGAAGGAAAAGGAAGAGGGAGAGGGACAGGAGACGCAGAAGGCAGAGGAAGGGAAGGAGAGAAAGAAAATCAAAGAACCGTGACAGTTATTGCTGGTGGCCATATGGAAAAAAAACCCTAATACTTTTTTTTTTTTGGATGGAGTTTTGCTCTTGTCGCCCAAGCTGGAGTGCAATAGCGCCATCTCCGTTCATTGCAACCTCCATCTCCCGCGTTCAAGCGATTCTCCTGCCTCAGTTTCCCAAGTAGCTGGGATTACAGGCGCCCACCACCATGCCCAGCTAATGTTTTGTATTTTTACTAGAGGTGAGGTTTCACCATGTTGGCCAGGCTGGTCTCGAACTCCTGACCTCAGGTGAGCCATTCACCTCAGCCTCCCAAAGTGGTGGAATTACAGGTGTGAGCCACTGCGCCTGCCTCCACATTATTGTGGTTTTTTTTTTTTTTTTTTTTTGAGACATTGTTTTGCTCTTGTTGCCCAGGCTGGAGTGCAATGGTGCCATCTCGGCTCACTGTAACCTCTGCCTTCCAGGTTCAAGAGATTCTCCTGCCTCAGCCTCCTGAGTAGCTGGGATTACAGGCATGTGCCACCGCATGCGGCTAATTTTTTGTATTTTTAGTACGGAGTGGGCTTCAACATGTTGGCCAGGCTGGTCTCAAACTCCTGACCTCATGTGATCCACCCGCCTTGGCCTCCCAAAGTGCTGGGATTACAGGCGTGAGCCACCGCGCCCGGCAACCCTAATACATTATTGTTACAGCCTTTGGGCAAGGCCTTTTAACATTTCCATGGGATAAGTTCCACTCTTGGGAACTAATGTGTAAGAATATGTGTGCAAGAAGATTTGTGCAATATTGTTCATCTTGGCAAAAATGGCAAACAAAGTAAATATCCATTCGTACAGAGTTTCTGAAGAGATCACAGTATAGCCACGTCACAGAATATTGCACAGCCACTGAAATGCTCTTTGCCAGGTGGCCTGGAGGGATGTCAATGTGATGTGTTAAATGAGAAAAGCAGGATACAGAAAAATGAGTATAACATGAAGCTATTTATATAAACCCGTGTATTCAATTCGTATATATGTATGTTTGCATGTCTATATTTACATATACAGGTATGTGTATCCAAATGGGTATGTATATGTGTACTTTTTTTTTTTTTTTTTTTTGAGATGGAGTCTCGCTCTGTTACCCTGGCTGGAGTGTAGTGGCGCGATCTTGGCTCACTGCAAGCTCAGCCTCGTAGCTGGGACTACAGGCACCCACCACCATGCCCAGCTAATTTTTTGTATTTTTAGTAGAGGTGGGTTTTTTTTTTTTTTTTTTTTTTTTGGTATTTTTTTAGTAGAGACGGGGTTTCACCGTGTTAGCCAGGATGGTTTCGATCTCCTGACCTCATGATCTGCCCGCCTCGGCCTCCCAAAGTGCTGGGATTACAGGCGTGAGCCACCACACCTGGCCCCTTTTTTTTTTTTTCCCCAGATATAGTCTTGCTGTGTCACCCAGGCTGGAGTGCAGTGGCTCAATCTCAGCTCACTGCAACTCCACCTCCTGGTTCAAGCAATTCTCCTGCCTCAGCCTCCTGAGTAGCTGGGATTACAGGAGCCCACCACCACGCTTGGCTAATTTTGTATTTTTGGTAGAGATGGGTTTCACCACGTTGGCCAGACTGGTCTCAAACTCCTGACCTCAAGTGATCTGCCTGCCTTGGCCTCCCAAGGTGCTGAGATTAAAGGTATGAGCCCCTGAGCCTGGCCGTATATGTGTATTTGTATAAAATTACCTAGGCACGGAGAAAAAGAAGGGAGTATACAAATCCGAGGTGAGAACGAGAGAGAAAAAGGAGAAATATGGAAGGAGAAGCCAAGAGAAAAAGAAAGAGAAAACCAAAAAGATTTCTGTAGAAGAAACTTCCTGGCTGGGCATGTTGGCTCATGCCTGTAATCCCAGCACTTTGGGAGGCCAAGGTGGGGGTGGATCACCTGAGGTCAGAAGTTCAAGACTAGCCTGGCTAACATGGTGAAACCCCATCTCTACTAAAAATGTAAAAATTAGCCTGGCGTGGTGGTGGGCACCTGTAATCCCAGCTACTCAGGAGGTTGAGGCAGAAGAATCACTTGAACCTGGGAGGCAGAGGTTGCAGTGAGCCGAGATTGTGCCATTGCACTCCAGCCTGGGAGACAAGAGCAAAATTCCGTTTCACAAAAAAAAAAAAAAAAAAAAAAAAAAAGAAACGTTCTTTCCTCCAATATATATATGATCATCTTTATGATTTTATGTAAAATTATATGCATGGGCATGTACATGTATAAAACCGTTAAATCATAGACTTTTAATGTATTATAATCAAACAGAATTTAACATAGAATTAAACTTACTATGGCATCATCATTATTTATTATGCCTGTGATGCCTCCTTTATGCAGAGGGTAACAACCCATATTTGCATGAACAGTATTTCTGGTGTATAATTTTCCAATTATCTGGTATTAGAATATGTATGTATTATGAGTCAAATATGAATTATTTAGAATCTCCCCCTGAAATATATCCGGAGTACCGGAAGTTAATTTATGTGGTTGAATAATTAATATAAGTGCTTATAGCACCCCACCCCCTTAAAGAAAAGAGCATTCGGTCTTTGCCTGCCCAGCAACTGAGGCCCTTGGAAGAGACTCTGCCTTTGCCCAATTGTTTCCCTGGATTTTTGTAATGGGGAGAATGAAACAGCAGAGAGGGAGCTGTGGAGTAGATCAGTAGAGCTTTTCCTGTTGAGCAGGCCCTTGCCAATCACTTTCGTTCTTCTACTCCAGATCTGGGTTTCTCAGCTCTTGGTGTGAACATGTGACCCAGACCTAGCCAGTCGGAGGACTTCATTCATCTGGCCAATGTGATTGGTCAAGTCTGGGCACATGACCCAAACTGGACCAATCAGAGGATTAATTTCTACCACTTCCTGCTGAAACTGTCAGAGACACACCTTTCTTGAGACTGCTGGCCCCTCCCACCACATTGAAAGTGAAGCCTCACAGAAGACGCTGAGAGTGTGAAGGACTAGAAGATTCTGATGGCATCTTTGAGCACCTGGCTCCAACTGTGCTAGGATCTTAGGATCTGGATATATTTAAAGTGCACAATGTCTTTTTTTTTTTTTTTTTTTTTTTTTTTTTTTTTGAGACAGCCTCTCTCTGTTGCCCAGGCTGGAGTGCAATGGTGCGATCTTGGCTCACTGAAACCTCCGCCACCTGGTTTCAAGAGATTCTCCTGCCTCAGCCTCCTGAGTGTCTGAGATTAAAGGTGCGTGCCACCACGTCCGGCTAATTTTAGTATTTTTTTGTAGAGACGAGTTTTTCTCATGTTGCCCAGGCTGGTCTTGAACTACTGGGGTCAAGTAGTCTTCCTCTCTCTGCCTCCCAAAGTGCTAGGACTGCAGGTGTGAGCCAACGTGACTGGCTGTGTTCATGAGATAATGTTGTCTCATCCATCTGGTTTCTGTTTGATCTCCAGATTAATGGTATATCCATCAAGAGTAGTATTCTTGGCCTGGGGCCGTGGCTCACACCTGTAATCCCAACACTTTGGGAAGCCTAATTGGGAGAATCACTTGAGCCCAGGAGTTTGAGACGGTCCTGGGCAACATAGAGAGACCCCATCTCCACCAAAAAAAGAAAAAAGAAAAAAAAAAAAAAGCCAGGCGCAGTGGCTCACACCTGTAATCACAGCACTTTGGGAGGCTGAGGTGGGTGGATCACTTGAGGTCAGGAGTTCGAGAACAGCCTGGCCAATATGGTGAAACTCCGTCTCTACTGAAAATACAAAAATTTGCCAGATGTGGTGGCGGGTGCCTGTAATCCCAGCTACTCGGGAGGCTGAGGCAGGAGAATCACTTGAACCTGAGAGGCAGAGGTTGCAGTGAGCCGAGATCGCGGCTTTGCACTCCAGCTTGGGCGACAGAGCCAGACTCCGTCTCAAAAAAAAAAAAAAAAAAAAAAATTCGTCAGGCATGGTGGTGCATGCCTGTGGTTCCAGCTACTCAGAAGACTGAAGTGGGAGGATAGCTTGGGCCCAGGAGGTTGAGGCTGCAGTAAGCTGTGATTGCACCACTGCACTCCAGGCTGGGTTACAGAATAAGACCTGGTCCCCCTCCCCCCAAAAAAAGCAAGATTCTTGGGTTCCGTTCTTTCTCATTTGTTCTTTTATTAAACATTTCCTCAAAGCTATGTGCCAAGCCTGTCTGAGGCTCTGAGGATACAAGGATGAATCAAACTGAGTATTATGCAGATATAGTTGTTTCAGCACTACTGTCTCTTTTTTTCCCCTTCTTTCTTTAATAACAGAACTTACCAGTTTTAGCTGGGTGCATGTTTATCCAGTTGATGACGACATTTCTTTTTGTTTTGTTTTGAGATGGAGTCTCACTCTGTTGTCCAGGCTGGAGTACAGTGGCACAATCTCGGCTCACTGCAACTTCCACCTCGGGTCAGTGATTCTCCTGCCTCAGCCTCCCCAGTAGCTGGGACTACAGGTGCTGGCCACTGTGCCCGGCTAAGTTTTGTATTTTTAGTAGAGATGGGTTTCACTGTGTGGGCCAGGTTGGTCTCCAGCTCCTGACCTCAGGTAATCTGCCCACCTTGGCCTCCCAAAGTGCTGGGATTACACGGGTCAGCCACCATGCCTGGCCCCTGATGACTACATTTCTTTTTTCTTTTTCTCTTTTTTTTAAGAGACAGAGTCTAGGTCTGCCACCCAGGCTGGAGTGCAGCAGTGTGATCTCGGCTCACTGCAACTCCTGGGTTCAAGCAATTCTCTTGCCTCAGCCTCCTGAGTAGCTGGGATTACAGGCGCCCACCACCATGCCCGGCTAATTTTTGTGTTTTTACTAGAGACAGGCTTTCACCATGTTGGCCAGGTTGGTCTCGAACTCCTGACCTCAGGCGACTGCCTGCCTCGGCCTCCCAAAGTGCTGGGGTTACAGGCGTGAGCCACTGTGCCTGGCCCGATGACTACATTTCTGAGCCTGCTTTGGATCTAAATGTTCATGTGACCGAGTTCTGGTCAGTGAGATGTAAGCAACAATGATCAATGCTCCTTCCAGGTCATGCTATTTTTTTCCTCAGACACACTTTATCATCACTTAATGGGTCATGCTATTAAAAGGAATGGATATGTTCTCCCTTTGCCCTTTTTTCTGCCATTTTCCACTGGCCAGGATGCAGGTGTAATGGCGGGACCTAGAGCAGGTACCTCGGACCCAGAGATTGAAGCTGTGTGTTGAGGCTGGTCATTGCCTCCCTGCTACCCTAGGACCTCCTAACTTGGGTTGTTAGTGAGAGAGATGTATACTTGATTTTGTTTAAGCCACTAAACTTAAGGTCTCTTTGTTATAGCAGCCTAGATTTTACTCAAACTAATAAGCCTCTGACCTCCACTTCTAGTGAAATAGACCAAAGAGACAGCTATTCTCTGCCCCCCACTCCCCCAAAACAGTGACAAGTTCTGAAATAGAGATAACCCCATGGTGTTGTAAGGCTATAAATTAGGGCATGCTTGGCCGGGCGCGGTGGCTCACGCACTTTGGGAGGCTGAGGCGGGCAGATCACCTGAGGTCAGGAGTTCGAGACCAGCCTGACCAACATGGAGAAACTCAGTCTCTACTAAAAATACAAAATTAGCTGGGCGTGTTGACGCATGCCTGTAATCCCAGCTACTCGACTAAAGCAGGAGATCGCTTGAACCTAGGAGGCAGGGGTTGTGGTGAACTGAGATTGCGCCATTGCACTCCAGCCTGGGCAACAAAAATGAAACTCTGTCTCAAAAAAAAAAAAAAGTTAGGCCATGCTCAACTTGGGCTGAGACACTGTTTGATGAAAGGCTTACTGAGGAGGATGGCCGAAAAGAATTCCAACAAGCAGAAATTGGAGTAGGGTTGGACGTTTGAATCAATTAAAGATGTTTTGAGCTGTGAGTGGTGGCTCACATGTGTAATCCCAGCACTTTGGGGGGCTGAGTCAGGAGGATTGCTTGAGTCCAGCAGGTCAAGGCTGCAGTGAACCATGATCATGCCACTACACTGCAGCCTGGGTGAAACAGCAAGATCCTGACACACACACACACACACGCACACACACGCACACACGCACGCGCACACACACATGCACACACACGCGCACACACACACACACGCACACACACATACATGCGCACACACACATACATGCACACACACACGCACGCACACACGCACACATACACGGTGTTTTGGCTATAAGTGACAAGGATAACAAAATACAACAAGGAATATCTTCAAGGAGTCATTCATTCATTCTACAAACATTTTCCTATCACTTACTATGTTCCAGGCACAGTTCTAGGTGCTGGGGATATGGCAATGAATAAAACAGACCAACGCCACCGCCCTCGAAAATCCAAGCAAAACTCTGGCTTTATAGATTTTTCGATCTGCGGGGAGAGATTCATTATCTTACAGAACAGGAAATCCAGAGATAGGTGGTCCTGGACTGGTGGATACAGAGGCTCAACACTGTCTTCAAGGAAGCTTATTCTTTCCATCTCTTCACTCTGCCATCCTCAGTGTGTCGGCTTTTTTCTCAACCTTGTAACCTCATAGTTGTAATATGGCTGCCACTGCTCCAGAGGGCACACCACACACACATTAACCCAGTGGAGTAGAAGAGAACTTATTTCCTCCCATGCTGCTCTTTTTAAAAATTTTCTAGCAGGAAAACTTCCTCGGAAGTCTTCAGCTAACTTTCAATCTTATTTACTAGAATTGCATCACATTCCTAATAAAATCACTGGCAAGTAGAAGGAAGCAAGCACGAGTGGCTTAGGTCAGTGTTCGCAAACGGTTGTCTCAGGACCAGGCACAGTGGCTCATGCCTGTAATCCCAGCACTCTGGGAGGCCGAGGTGGGTGGATCACCTGAGGTCGGGAGTTTGAGACCAACCGGGCCAACATGGTGAAATCCTATCTCTACTAAAAATACAAATATTAGCTGGTCGTGTTGGCATGCACCTGTAATCCCAGCTACTTGGGAAGCTGAGGCGGGAGAATCGCTTGAACATGTGAGGTGGAGGTTGTAGTGAGCCGAGATTGTGCCAGTGCACTCCAGCCTGAGTAACAGAGTGAGACTCTGTCTCAAAACAAAACAAAGCAAGACAAAAAAGTTGTTGTCAGGTTATTAATGACGCCAAAGAGCTCTGGTTTATGCGGTTATGTCTATTGATATTTGCTATAAGTTAAAAGTAAAAAAATTAAACATGTATTTATTAGTTCATTTAAAATGACCTTTTACATATTAACACAAATAATTTTTTTAATGAAAAATAGCTATACTTTGCAAGACAAAAAATAGTGGAAAGCGTGGTATTTTTGTTTGTTTCTTTGTTTGTTTGTTTTAGACAGGCTCTTGCTCTGTTTCCCAGGCTAGAGTGCAGTGGTGCAATCATAGCTCACTGCAGCCTCGACCTCCTGGGCTGAAGTGATCCTCCTGCCTCAGCATCCTGAGTACCAGGAAGCACAGGGGTGCAGCACCACATCCAGCTAATTATTTCATGATTTTTTTTTTTTTTTTTTTTTTTTTGAGATGGAGTCTCGCTCTGCCGCCCAGGCTGGAGTGCAGTGGCCGGGTCTCAGCTCACTGCAAGCTCTGCCTCCTGGGTTTACGCCATTCTCCTGCCTCAGCCTCCCGAGTAGCTGGGATTACAGGCGCCCGCCAACTCACCCGGCTAGTTTTTTGTATTTTTAGTAGAGACGGGGTTTCGCCGTATTAGCCAGGATGGTCTCGATCTCCTGACCTCGTGATCCACCCGTCTCGGCCTCCCAAAGTGCTGGGATTACAGGCTTGAGCCACCGCGCCCGGCCTATTTCATGATTTTTATAGAGACAAGGTCCTTCTGTGTTCCCCAGGCTGGTCTTGAACTCCTGGGCTCAAGCAATCCTCTGGCTTTGGCCTCCAAGTGGCAGAGTAGCATTGTTTTGCATTTTGCTATTATCTCTTTGATGTCTGCTTAACAGAAGAAGCTGGATTTTCATGTCTGCTTCTGCATTCAACCCATTGTGATACTCTGTTTTGCTTTAAATACATGGAGAAATTCTGGTCTCATACAGATATGTTGTTGCAAAAAGAAAGGCTTTGTGGACCTCTTGGAAAGGTCTTGAGGATTCAGCATTCACAATTGGAGAACTACTGACTTAGATTGATTAAAACTCAGTCTCTGAGGATCCCTTGAGGCCAGAAGTTTGAGACCAGCCCGAGCAACATATTGAGACTCCGTCTCTAAAAAATGAAAATAGGCCGAGTGTGGTGGCTCATGCCTATAATCCCAGCACTTTGGGAGGCTGAGACGGGTGGACCACTTGAGGTCAGGAGTTTGAGACCAGACTGGCCAACATGGTGAAACCCTGTCTCTACTAAAAATACCAAAATTAGCTGGGCATGGTGGCGCACACTGTAATTCCAGCTACTTGGGAGGCTGAGACGTGAGAATTGCTTGAACCTGGAGGTGGAGGTTGCAGTGAGCAAAGATTGTGCCACTGCACTCCAGCCTGGGTGACAGTGCGAGATTCCATTTCGAAAAAATAAAAAATAAAATAAATAAAAATAAAAAAAATTACCTGGATGTGTTGGTGTGCACCTGTAGTCCTAGCTGCTTGGGAGGCTGAGGTGAGAGGATCATTTGAGCCCAGGAGGTGGAGGTTGCAGTGATCTATGATCACGCCACTGCACTCCAGCCTGGGAGACAGAGCAAGACCCTGTCTCAAAACAACAACAACAACAACAACAACATCAACAACATCAACATCAACAACACTCCCTGGGCTATAAAGAGGCTTAGCCTCTACCCATAATTCCACACAGCTCAACCTCCCTCTAAACACATGGCTGCTTCCATTCCCGAACAAAATAATAATTCTCTCGGCAAGGAGAAAGGCGGCGGGCGGGGGCATTGGGTGGGCAGTCCACAGGGTCTGCCACAGATTGCTCTTCGGTGGAGGTTTTCCAGCTTATTCAACCGTATCCCACAGTAACAAATATATTTTACATGGTGACTCAGTACACACATGCACGCAACAGAAAAATTTTTATTAATAATACTTAGGCTTGCAACGTGGAATGCCCTCTGATATTTTCTATTTTTTGTATTCTTTTCTATTTCATTGTTTAAAAAGTGCTGGCTATCACCCAATAAATTCATTTCATGATTCACTAGTGGGTCATAATCTTCAGTGTGAAAAATACTCTTCTCTAGGGACTTGTTATTTGATTGGATAGAGGGGCTAGACAGAGGCCTCCAAAGGAGGGAATTCATAACCATTGCCTCAAAAGTTGGCCAAGGAATTGCCCCGAGATGTCTATGTTGACCCAGCCTTTGTCCTTTTTGCCTGCATTAACTCTTTTCTATGGAGCAGAGGGCAAGTAGGCTCAACTCAAATGGTGTTAAGTAAAAAGATAAGGCTGGGTGCAGTGGCTTACACCGCAGCGCTCTGGGAGGCCGAGGCAAGTGGATCACCTGAGCTTAGGAGTTCGAGACCAGCCTGGCCAACATGGCAAAACCCCATCTCTACTAAAAATACAAATATTAGCCAGGCATGGTGGTATGTGCCTGTAGTTCTAGCTACTCGGGAGGCTGAGGCAGGGAGAAACCCTTGAACCCGGGAGGTGGAGGTTGCAGTGAGCAGAGATCGTGCCACTCACTCCAGCCTGGGTGACAGAGTGAGATTCTGTCTCAAAAAAAAAAAAAAAAAAAAAAAAAAGGCCAGGTGCGGTGGCTCAAGCCTGTAATCCCAGCACTTTGGGAGGCTGAGACGGGCGGATCACGAGGTCAGGAGATCGAGACCATCCTGGCTAACACGGTGAAACCCCGTCTCTATTAAAACACACCCACACACAAAAACTAGCTGGGTGAGGTGGCGGGCGCCTGTAGTCCCAGCTACTCGGGAGGCTGAGACAGGAGAATGACGTAAACCCAGGAGGCGGAGCTTGCAGTGAGCTGAGACCCGGCCACTGCACTCCAGCCTGGGCAACAGAGCGAGACTCCGTGTCAAAAAAAAAAAAAGTAAAAAGAGAAACAGAATTATAATTATAACAAAATTTATTGACTCATAGAATTGGAAATCCCAGGAGCCTCGTGAGCTTCAGGCACAGCCGGAATTATGGCCACAGGGTAAGTACCTGTTGATCTCCACCTGGAGACCCTGATGTCCTCCATGTTGGCTTCTCAGGAGGAGAATCTCAGGCAATAGTGCCCCCTGTAGCGCCCCAACTTCAAAAACCAGAGTATAGAAAACTACATCTTCCTGGTAGGTCTAGACAAAAGTTGTTCAATAAGCAACAGTGCTATTGCTCACTGGCCAAACCTGGATCATGCATCCACCTTTTTTTGTTTGTTTTTGAGATAGTCTCACCTTGTTGCCCAGGCTGGAGTGCAATGGCGTGATCTCGGCTCACTGCAACCTCCGCCTCCCGGGTTCAAGCGATTCTCCTGCCTCAGCCTCCTGAGCAGCTGGGATTACAGGCATGCACCACTATGCCTGGCTAATTTTTGTATTTTTAGTAGAGACAGGTTTTCACCATGTTGGCCAGGCTGGTATTGAACCCCTGATCTGTTGATCCGCCCACCTCAGCCTCCCAAAGTGCTGGGATCACAGGCATGAGCCACTGCACCTGGCCTATGCATTCACCTTTTGAAGGGAATGTTGAGGTCAGCCTTCTCTGAACACGTGGGGTGAGAGTGGTTGGAAGGTGGCTTCCCAGTGGAGAGGGGGAAGTTGTTGCTTGAAGCAGGGGGATTTTGAGCAGGCAAAACCAGCAGGTGTTTACTACCCCAAGCTCCATGAGGCCAGGGTAGGTGCTGGGTCCTGAGCACCATTGTATGCCCAATGACTGGCACAGATTAGACTCAGAAAATACTTGTATGAACAAGGGCTATTGTGTTGTATGATTGGGTATCCATGGACAATTTACATATTTCAAAAGGTAACAGAAAGATATATAGGGCACGATGCTCATACCTGTAATCCCAGGACTTTGTGAGGCTGAGGTGGGAGGATTGCTTGAGCCCAGGAGTTCAAGACCAGCCTGGGCAACACAGCAAGATGCCATCTCTACACAAAATTAGCTGGGTGTGGTGGCACGTACCTGTGGTCCCGGCTACTTGAGAGGCTGAGGCAGGAGGATTGCTTCAGGAGGTCAAGCCTGCAGTAAGCTATAATTCTACCACTGTACTTTAGCCTGGGTGACAGAGAAAGACTGCATCTCAAAATAAAAAAATAAAATAAAGAAGGATAGACAAATAGGTTAGTAGAAGAGAATAGAAAGTCCAGCCGATACTGACACATATATGGCCAAATTATGACACATATATGGCCGGAATTGTATACTTTAAAATGGTTTGGCTGGGCGCTGTGGCTCACACCTGTAATCCCAGCACTTTGGGAGGCCGAGGTGGGTGGATCATTCGAGGTCAGGAGTTTGAGACCAGCCTGAACAACATGGTGAAACCCCATCTCTACTAAAAATACAAAGAAAGAAAGAAAGAGAGAGAGAGAGAGAGAGGGAGGGAGGGAGGGAGCGAGGGAGAGAGAGAGAGAGAGAAGGAAGGAAGGAAGGAAGAAAGGAAGGAAAGAAGGAAGGAAGGAAGGAAGGAAGGAAGGAAGGAAGGAAGGAAAGAAAAATTAGCTGAGTGTGGTGGCATAGTCCCAGCTACTTGGTGGGTGAGATGGGAGAATCACTTGAACCCAGGAGGTAGAAGCTGCAATGAGCTGAAATCACGCCACTGCACTCCAGCCTGGGTAACAAGAGTGAAACTCTGTCTCCCCACCAAAAAAAAAAAAAAAAAAAAAAGAAAAGAAACCCAAAAAACAAAACATTATATCTTCCTGGCTAAGTGATTGGCTTATGGTAACTCAGACTGAGCCAATGAAGCCCTCCTCAGATTGTTCTTGGAACTATTGTCAGGGGTATTTTCCCTTTCCATTGGTATTGCTGTGCTGGTGAGAAGTAACCCCAGAACCAGCATGTAGGCAAAGCTACAGGAGAGGAAAGCCGACTTGGAGAAGCACTGAGAGATGATGGAGAAATGTTGTTGAGCCTCTGGGTTCAGGTTGACCTCCAAACTTGTTGTTCAGGCTAGTTTAGGATGTGCCTATATTTCTTGCAAATGAGTTTCCCAATACAAACCCCAAATCATTGTAGCAAAATGCACTGACTAACTGTGCTTCCAAAGTCGGATCAGTAAGCCAGGCGCAGTGGCTCACGCCTGTAATCCCAGCACTTTGGGAGGCCAAGGTGGGCAGATTACTTGAGGTCAGGAGTTGGAGAACAGCCTGGCCAACATGGTGAAACCCCATCTCTACTAAAAATACAAAAATTGGCCAGGTGTGATGGCAGGCACCTGTAATCCCAGCTACTTGAGAGGCTGAGGCAGGAGAATCACTTGAACCCGGGAGGCAGAGGTTGCAGTGAGCCGAGATCATGCCACCGCACTCCAGCCTGGGAGACAGACCAAGATTCTGTCCCAAAACAAAAACAAAAACAAACAAACAAACAAAAAAAAACAATGTGTAAGTGAACAGAGAGAAAAAGAAGTTTAAAGAAAATTAAAAACATAAAGGACAAAGTGAGAGAAGAGAATGATCTATAAAATACATGAATATACACACACTCGGTAGATGCTTTGTGGTTGTTTATCCCACATCTCTCGCTGGAACACACACCGGAGCCCCACTTCGTGCTTGGGATGTCCTTCCTCTGTTTCTTGGCTGAGTTGAACTTGTGCTGTTTCCTTTCTCCTTAAATATCCGTTCCTCTGGACAGGATGTTCCTGAAGGAGGCCACAAGGCAGAACATCTCAGCTAACTTTAGTTTGCTATTTTCAGCCTGAATTTGTGCCTGGGCAAATCATCCATGGACAGAGTATCCTCTCCAGTTGGACATTTCTTGCATGAGCATCAGAATTTTGTGGGACACAAGGCTTAGTTTCACTAAGCTCTGAGCCTCAAAACTTAGCATGCATCTGGGTTAGAGAGCCTCATCCAGTCTTTTTTTCTTTTTTTTTTTTTTGAGATGGAGTCTCGCTCTGTCGCCCAGGCTGGGGTGCAGTGGCATGATCTCAGCTCACTGCAAGCTCCACCTCCTGGGTTCATGCCATTCTCCTGCCTCAGCCTCCTGAGTAGCTGGAACTACAGGTGCCCGCCACCATGCCCAGCTAATTTTTTATATTTTTTTAAAGTAGAAACGGGGTTTCACTGTGTTAGCCAGGGTGGTCTCAATCTCCTGACCTCGTGATCCACCCGCCTTGGCCTCCAAAGTGCTGGGATTACAGGCGTGAGCCACCGCACCTGGCCCTCATCCAGTCTTAAAAAAAAATCCCCGAACTATAGAATATATAGTGGACATATTTTCTGCATTCCTCTTTTGATGAGGGTAGGAAAAACAAAACAAAAAAACCCAACTCAGAATTGTCCCTCCAGGGGACTGAGAAGCTGGGGTACTTACCCATTGACTCCTATATTCCATTGGTTAAGAATAGTGTCTGGTGACTTTAAGTCCCTAACACTTTTTTGGGGCTGTCTTGCATCCTGTGCTGGAGACAGCTCTTAGGTTAAGAGACACAGGTGTTCAGCCTGGGCAGCATAAGGAGACTCTGGCTCTACCAAAAAATAAAAAAATAAAAAAATACATGCCAGGGGTGGTGCATGCACCTGTGGTCCCAGCAACTCAGGAAGCTGAAATGAGAAAATTGCTTGAGTCTGGGAGGTTGAGGCTGCAGTGAGCTATGATTGTGCTACTATACGCAGCCTGGGCAACACAGTGAGACTTCGTCGCAAGACAAAAGAAAAAGAAGTCAGATGCGGTGGCTCATGCCTGTAAACCCAGCGCTTTGGGAGGCTGAGGCAGGTGGATTACTTGAGGTCAGGAGTTCAACACCAGACTGGTCAACACAGTGAAACCCCATCTCTACAAAAATACAAAAATTAGCCGGGCGTAGTGGCTTGCACCTGTAATCCCAGCTACTTGGGAGGCTGAGTTAGGAGAATCCGTTGAACCTGGGAGGTGGAGGTGGAGGTGGCAGGGAGCCGAGATCGCCCCACTGCACTCCAGCCTGTGCAACAGAGTGAGACTCCATTTCAAAATAATAATAAAAAAAAGAGGCTGGTGTGGGAGGATCACCTGAGCCCAGGAGGCAGAGTTGCAATGAGCTGAGATCATGCCACTACAGTTTAGCTTGGGTGACAGAGTGAGACTCTCTCAAAAAAGAAGAAGAAGAAGAAGAGAGACAGGTGTGTAAGGTGGGAGCTTCCAGCCTGTGCATCATAGTTGTAGCTGATCTCAGAAGCAAGCCAAGGGGATTTGCTATAGGGCACCAACAGCATATGCTAGAAAGATAATGTACTGGCTTGTAGCACAGGGGACATTCTAGTTTTAGGCAATGCTGAATCAAGGGCCTCAAATAATGTCAACAGGACTTGAACTTTCACCATCTTTTAGTTCCTTACACCTTATATCCTCTGTAAGTGGCTTGTCACAACTGTGGGCTTAATCCTACCAGTCCAGGAGCCCCAGTAGAACAGAGCACCCTTTCTAACATCTGAGCTGACTTTCATGGCCTGACTTGAGTTCTGTGCCCAGTCCTGCTCTATGGCCAGGAAGCTGTGGCCCTCTGATTGACCAGATCTGAGCTACACGCAGTGGTGTGTTGATAAATGTCTCACAATAGTCTTTTTGAGAAAAAAAAAGCTTTGATTTGTAGTGTTTCCTGATTTCTATGATGTAAGTACCCCCATCAGCTTGAAACCATAGCTGGTTTCAATTACCAGTGTAGTGTCAACCGGTTTACAGAAATCTCATCATGTCCCATCAGCTCTAGTGAGCCAGTTCGAGCCGGCTCAAACACGCGGCTGGCTCATGTGTCTCCTGTTGAGCAGAGGCAGTTGAGGCACCCCATGCATTCCACAGGGACTGAAGGTGGGGAAGGGAAATCAGGGTGCTGTTGTCAGGATTTGGGTGGTGAATAGCTGCTGAATGGGAAAAACAACAGACCTCCATCAATCATACAGACAGACAGAGATCCTGTCTCAAAAAAAAAAAAAAAAACCCAAAAAACAAAAAACAGCAACAAACATCTTGGTAAATATATCCTTATAATATAAAATTATATATCCTTTGTTTGTTTTGAGACAGGGTTCTCGCTCTGTCACTGAGGCTGGAGTGCAGCGGCGTAAACTCAGCTCACTGCAACCTCCACCTTCTTGGCCTCTACCTCCCTCACTGTAACCTCAACCTCACACCTCAGCCTCCTGAGTAGCTGGTAACATAGGCATGCACCACCATGCCCGGCTAATTTTTTGTATTTTTGGTAGAAAAGGGGTTTCACCATGTTGCCCAAGCTGGTCTCGAACTCCTGAGTTCAAGCCATCCACCACTTTGGCCTCCCATAGTGCTGGGATTATAGGTGTGAGCCACCGTGCCCAGTCACCTTATATATCCTTATATGTTGTCTTTTCTTTTCTTTTTTTTTTTTTTTTTTTTGAGACAGAGTCTCGCTGTGTCACCCAGGCTGGAGTGCAGTGGCGCGATCTCGGCTCACTGCAAGCTCCGCCTCCCGGGTTTTACGCCATTCTCCTGCCTCAGCCTCCGAGTAGCTGGGACTACAGGCGCCCGCCACCACGCCCGGCTAGTTTTTTGTATTTTTAGTAGAGACGGGGTTTCACGGTGTTAGCCAGGATGGTCTCGATCTCCTGACCTCGTGATCCACCCGCCTCGGCCTCCCAAAGTGCTGGGATTACAGGCTTGAGCCACCGCGCCCGGCCATATGTTGTCTTTTCTATAACCCTGGTCAGCAAACCAAGGCCCACAGAAGACCAAACCCAGTCTGGCACCGGTTTTTTTTTTTTTTTTTTTTTTTGAGATGGAGTCTCGCTCTGTTGCCCAGGCTTGAGTGCAGTGGTGCGATCTTGGCTCACCGCAACCTCTGCCTCCCAGGTTCAAGTGATTCTCCCGCCTCAGCCTCTCGAGTGGCTGGTACTACAGGCACGTGCCACCATGCCTGGCTAATTTTTGTATTTTTAGTAGAGACGGTGTTTCACTATGTTGGCCAGGCTGGTCTCAAACTCCTGACCTGGTGATCCACCTGCCTCAGCCTCCCAAAGTGCTGGGATTACGGGCGTGAGCCACCTTGCCTGGCCCTTTTTTTTTTTTTTTTTTTTTTTGAGACAGAGTCTGGTTCTGTTGCCCCGGTTGGAGTGCAATGGTGCAATCTCAGCTCACTGCAACCTCCACCTCCCAGGTTCAAGCAATTCTCCTGCCTCAGCCTTCCGAGTAGCTGGGATTACAGGCACTTGCCACTGCGTCCAGCTAATTTTTGTATTTTTAGTAGAGATGGGGTTTCACCATGTTGCCCAGGCTGGTCTTGAACTCCTGACCTCAGATGATCCACCTGCCTTGGCCTCCCAAAGTGCTGGGATTACAGGCGTGAACCATCTTGCCTGGCCTGGCACCTGTTTTGTAAACAAAGTTTTGCTGGAACACAGCAAACTCATTCATTTACATAATATCTGTAGCTGCTTTTGCAGTACCCCAGCCAAATGGAGTCATTCAGAGACTGCATGGCCCACAAAGCCTAAAATATTTACTCTCTGGCACCCTTTACAGAGAAAGTTTGCTAACCTCTGCTCTATCATATAGGACCTACATTATGGAAAGGGAAAAAGGTATATGTTTTAAAAATTCTAACAGACAGCTGGGTGCAGTGGCTCACGCCTGTAATCCCAGCACTTTGGGAGGCTGTGGCGGGTGGATCACCTGAGGTCAGGAGTTCAAGACCAGCCTGACTAACATGGTGAAACCCCATCTCTAATAAAAATACAAAAATTAGCAACACATGGTGGCGTGCACTTATAATCCCAGCTTCTCAGGAGGCTGAGGCAGGAGAATAGCTTGAACCTGGGAGGTGGAGGTTGCAGTGAGCCAAGATCGCACCACTGCACTCCAGCCTGGGTGACAGAGCAAGACTCTGTCTCAAAAACAAAAAAAAGAAAAAAGAAATGTACAAAGAAGAAAGCCCACTCTTCTACTGCAATTACTGTTACCAGTTTGGTGTAATAGTCCAATCAACACAGTAATCAATACACACACACAGTTGTCCTTTCTTTAAAAACAAAAACAAAAAGAACAGGAATGGGATCAGCAATTTCCTGTAGCTATTATCCCTGAAATACTTTTGTATTATTCTGCCCTTTTTCTGATGGCTCATATCCAAAGAAAGATCACTGCAGGTGTTTGGACACAAAAATCCCAGCAGCTGGTGCTCTTCGCAGCAGAATTTCAACCTGACACGCTGAAAGCTAGAATGTTTGTTGGTTCTGATAAGCTAATAACTACATGTTTCAATGCCCCGTGTCCCTGAAGAAGCCATTTTCATGTGACTTTCCTGCTTCAGACCAGGCCATGGCTTCCCAGTTCACTGAGTTAAAAACCAAAATGCTCATCGTGGCCTACAAGTTCCTCTGTGACCTGGCCTGTAGCCAGTTTTCTGGTACCGCTCTTCCCCTTGGTCTCTGCGCCTTCTTTCACTTCCTCCAAGTTGCACCAAGCCCTTTCCGGCCTCGTACTGGGTTAGTCAGAACTCTTTCAGTTTCAAGTGACTGAAACCCAATTCGAACTGGCCTAAGCCTTTAGAGTGTATTGGGCTCATACCACTGAAAAGTCCCAAGAAGGCCAGGTGCGGTGGCTCACGCCTGTAATCCCAGCATTTTGGGAGGCTGAGGCATGTGGATCACCTGAGGATGGGGGTTTGAGACCAACCTGGCTAACACGGTGAACCCCCCGTCTCTATTAAAAATACAAAAATTAGCCAGGCATGGTGTTGCACGTCTGTAATCCCAGCTACTCAGGAGGGTGAGGCAGGAGAATCACTTCGCTTCAACCCAGGAGGCAGAGGTTGCAGTGAGCAAAGATCACGCCATTGCACTCCAGCCTGGGCAACAAGAGCGAAACTCTAAGAAAGAAAGAGAGACACAGAGACAGAGAGACAGAGAGAGAAAGAGAGAGAGAGAGAAAGAGAGAGAGAGAGAAAGAGAGAGAGAGAGAAAGAGAGAGAGAAAGAGAGAAAGAGAGAAAGAGAGAAAGAGAGAAAGAAAGAAAGAAAGAAAGAAAGAAAGAAAGAAAGAAAGAAAGAAAGAAAGAAAGAAAGAAAGAAAGAAAGAAAGAAAGAAAAGAAAGAGAAAGGTAGGTCCTAAGAAGGTGGATTCAGATGTAGATGGCTCTAGTTTCCCTTGGCTGCCCCTAGTCTCCACCGCATTATCTTCATTCTCAGTCTCTCCCAAGGGGATGGAAGGATGGTTCTAAGCTTGCAGCCTAATTAGCCACCCAGGTGGAAAGAGGACTCTCATTTCCTCTTTATTGCTCTAGAAAAAGATCTTGTGGGCCGGGCGCGGTGGCTAACACCTGTAATTCCAGCACTTTGGGAGGCTGAGGCGGGTGGATCACGAGGTCAGGAGATTGAGACCATCTGGCTAACCTGGTGAAACCCCGTCTCTACTAAAAACACAAAAATTAGCTGGGCGTGGTGGTGCACACCTGTAGTTCCAGCTACTTGGGAGGCTGAGGCAAGAGAATCACTTGAACCTGGGAGGCAGAGGTTGCAGTGAGCTGAGATGGTGCCACTGCATTCCAGCCTGGGCCGCAGGGCAAGACTACTCCTTCTCAAAAAAAAAAAAAAAGAAAAGAAAAAGGTCCTGTGGATAAGGCTCATTGAATCAGCTGGGGTGACACAACCATCCCTGAACCAATCACTGTGATCAGTACAGTAGCCTTCACTGACCAGTCAGCCTTGGGTCAGTCACCCTCCCACCAGCACTGGTTGGGGAATCTGCCCCATCTGAAACAAACACTGGCAATCAAGAAGGTAAATAGCTGCAGGCAAGCAAAAACAACAGGTGTCCACGGTAGGCCTCTGTACATATCCTCCCCTCTGCCTGGAGCACCCTTCACCCCCTTTTCACTGTGACAGTAAGGTTATTCTTCACAGCTTTAGTAGAGCAGGCAAAAGATTAGAAGTGGCACAGCTGCCTATTAATAAGAAATTGCACTTTGGGAGGCCGAGGCGGGAAGATCCCTTGAGCCCAGGAGTTTGAGACCAGCTTGAGCAACACAGTGAGACACCATCTCTACCAAAAATAAATAAACTAACCAGGTGTAGTGGGCCTGTAGTCCCAGCTACTTGGAAGCCTGAGGTGGGAGGATTGCTTGAGTCCAAGAGTTTGAGGCTGCAGTGAAACCCTGTTGCGAAAAAAAAAAAAAAAAAAGTAGAGAAAAACTTTGCTTGTGCTTCAGACCTAGGCAGTAGAATGCCAAAATAGGCTTGTCCCTGCTCCGGAGAGCCACTTCCTAAAAAGTCAGGAATCTTAAGTCAGTTGTACACTGTAGGTAGCTTGCAATTAGCCACGGTGGAAGTATTTACACCACAGGAATTGGCAAATGCTGCAAACCAGGCCTGTTTTGTTTGTTTGTTTTTCCCTTGGAGAGCCTGTTTATCAGCACACAACTGCCAAAGAGGGGTTTGAAGAGTTCCTCTGGTCAGAGGTCAAAGAGCACTGACAATTAGCCCCAAGAAATCAGAACAGCCAGGTGTGGTAGCTCATGCCTGTAATCCCAGCACTTTGGGAGGCTGAGGCAGGAGGATCTCTTGAACTCAGGATTTTGAGACCAGCCTGGGTAACATGGTGAAGCGCCACCTCTACAAAAAATACAGAAAATTATCTGTGTGGTGGTTTGT
Source organism: Chlorocebus sabaeus (assembly GCF_047675955.1). Classification (NCBI taxonomy): domain Eukaryota; kingdom Metazoa; phylum Chordata; class Mammalia; order Primates; family Cercopithecidae; genus Chlorocebus; species Chlorocebus sabaeus. Next base: position 16,813,369 of record NC_132905.1, on the reverse strand, counting down.
GCCTGTGGTTCCAGCTACTCGGGTGGCTGAGGTGGGAGGATTGTTTGAACCCGGGAGGTTGAGACTTCAGTAAGCTTAGATTGTGCCCCTGCATTCTAAGTCTGGGCGACAGAGCAAGACCCTGTTAAAAAGAAACGACAGAGAAGGAAGGAAGGAAGAAAGGAAGGGAGGAAGGAAGGAAAGAAGGAAGGGAGGAAGGGGGAGGAGGGAGGGAAGGAAGGAAGGAGAGAGAGAGATTGAAAGAAAGAAAGAAAAGAAAGAAAGAAAAAGAAAGAAAGAAAGAAAGAAAGACAGGCAAGGCTTGGCTTTGGGCAGAAGGAGAAACTTGTTTGGTCAAGGAAGGAACAGAGGTCTAGGTAGTTGACTTTTCTCTCAAAGTACAGATCCCTTTGAAGTAAAGCCAAGGCACTATGAGGGTAGTGACCCTGAATCATATAAGGTGCTGGCTGGTCTTTGTTTAACGCTTGCTGATCTTTGTTAAATGCACTGGTTGGTAGGATAGTGCTTTTGTCTAGAGCTGAGGTCAAAGAATATTATACTAAGACAAAGATTTCTCCCTATTTACAGTAGGGATCAAATACGAAAATGAACGCAAACATTTGGAAAAGTATGAAATAGCCTCCCAAAATATTAGGCAAAAGTTCGAGAAAAAGATGATTCATGCCACAATAATTACTACCTTTCCAAGGAAAAATCAAATCCTTTATGATTCTGGCACAGTAACATTGCCATGTACATTACCACTCACTGCATTGCCTCAACAGTCATCATTTTATGCCCCCGGGAAAGGAATGACACAGTGATCAGGAAAAGCAAAAAAAAAAAAAAAAAAAAAATCCCCACAGTTATTGATGACAGTATTCACGGAGGTGGTAAAGAGGCAGTTTGGCCTCATTTTATTGTGAACTCCGGTTCCTATAACAGCAAGAATAATCATCCACATTTTTTTTATCATGCACACTTGATGTGAAAATCCAGGAAATAAAATGTTTCTAGTTCAAGATGTTCTTTCCATTGAATTCCCAGCATCCTCCCTCCCTTAGCCCTGAGACCATCAGACAGGACCAAGAATCTCTCCCTCCCTTCTTTCTTCACAGGTAACTTTCTCATTGGCCAGCCTGCCCTCAGCCCCTGCACTGTTAAATGCCCCCTCCCTCCCTCTGTCCCTCCCTTTCTTCCTTCTTTCTTTCTTTCTTTTTTCTTTTTTTTTTTTTAGGCAGGATCTTGTTTGCTCTGTCACCCAGGCTGGAGTGCAGTTGTGTGATCACAGCTCACTGCAGCCTTGACCTTCTGGGCTCAAGCAATCCTCCCACCTCAGCCTCCTGAGTAGCTGGGACCACAGGCATGTGCCACCACAACTGGCTAATTTTTATTTATTTATTTTTCGAGACTGGGTCTCACTCTGTCACCCAGGCTGGAGTGCAATGGCGCGATCTCGGGTCACTGCAACCTCTGCCTCGTGGGTTCAAGCGATTCTCCTGCCTCAGCCTCCCTAGTAGCTGGGATTACAGATGCCTGCCACCACGCTCAGCTATTTTTTTTTTTTTTTTGAGATGGAGTCTCTCTCTGTCACCCAGGCGGGAATGCAGTGGTGCGATCTTGGCTCACTGCAACCTCCCCGTCCCAGGTCCAAGTGATTCTTCTTCCTCAGCATCCCAAGTAGCTGGGACTACAGGCGCGAGCCACCATGCCCAGCTAATTTTTGTATTTTTAGTAGAGGTGGGGTTTCACCATGTTGGCCAGGCTGGTCTCAACTCCTGACCTCGTGATCTGTCCACCTCAGCCTCCCAAAGTGTTCAGATTACAGGTGTGAGCCATAGCGCCTGGCATTGTTTTTTTTTTTTTTGGTATTTTAAGTAGAGACTGGGTTTCACCATGTTGACCAGGCTGGTGTCGAACTCCTGACCTCAGGAGATCTGCCCTCCTAGGCCTCCCAAAGTTCTGGGATTGCAGTCATGAGCCACCGCGCCTGACCACAACTGGCTAATTTTTTTTTTTTTTGAGGTGGAGTCTGACTCTGTGGCCCAGGCTGGAGTGCAGTGGCCGGACCTCAGCTCACTGAAAGCTCCACCTCCCGGGTTTACACCATTCTCTTGCCTCAGCCTCTGGAGTAGCTGGGACTATAGGCGCCTGCTACCACGCCTGGCTAGTTTTTTGTATTTTTAGTAGAGACGGGGTTTCACCGTGTTAGCCAGGATGGTCTCAATCTCCTGACCTTGTGATCCACCCATCTCAGCCTCCCAAAGTGCTGGGATTACAGGCTTGAGCCACCGCACCCAGCCAACTGGCTAATTTTTAAATTTTTTATTGACAGGGGTCTCACTATGTTGCCCAGGCTGGTCTTGGACTCCTGACCTCAAGCGATCCTCCTGCCTCTGGGTCCCAAAGTGGTAGGATTACAGGCATAAGCTACTGTGCCCACACTACCTCTTTCTTAATATGCAAATTGTCCCCACATAGTAGGAGCTTAAAAGGAAGGCGGTGCTGGGGTGAAAGCAGGCATCAATTTAAGCAGTTCTTAGACCAGAGCCATAAAACCGAACTACCACCGTCTGTCATCACCTGACGAGAGGGGCTGTTCCAGGCACAGCTGAGAACACAGCAGCAAACTGGGTTTCCCAAATGTGAGTTAACCAGGGGAATCTTACAGGTGGGTTAAAATGGCCGCTTACATTATGAGATGTAGGGAAGGGGTGGTTCCTGACCACGAAGGCCACCCAAACCAGGTGGCTTTGCTTGTCTGCATGGAGACAGCACTGTGCGTGTCTGTCCTGTGTCACAGATGGGCTCTTGCTTCCTTCTGTCAATTTCAGGAAAGATGTGTGCTGGGAGACCTGGGGCAGGAAGAGAGGGATGCCCCTAACTACATTACTCTGTAGAATCAGATTAAGATGCTCAACTAGAGGGGCCTAGGAGAAGGAAGGAGTTCACAGAAGGGCAAGCAGAGAGGAGGAGGAATGATTTCCAGCACCCTTATCTTCCCTGTCCCTCCTGCTCCACTTCTCTGAGCACCCCCTCTCTGCACAGAGGGACTAGAAATAAGATCTCAGAGCTGGGAGAGCAATGGTTCATGCCTGTAATCCCAGTACTTTGGGAGGCTGAGGTGGGAAACTCACTTGAGCCCAGGATTTTGAGACCAGCCTGGGCAACATGGCAAAACCCCCATTTCATTTTTTTTTTTTTTTTTTTAAAGACAGTCTCACTCTGTTGCCCAGGCTAGAATGCAGTGGAGTGAGCTCAGCTCACTGCAACCTCCGCCTCCTGGGTTCAAGCGATTCTCCTGCCTTAGCCTCCTGAGTAGCTGAGATTACAGGCACCTGCCACCACATCCAGCTGACTTTTCTATTTTTAGTAGAGATGGGGGTTTCACCATGTTGGCCAGGCTGGTCTTGGACTCCTGACCTCAGGTGATTCGCCCACCTCGGCCTCCCAAAGTGCTGAGATTACAGGCGTGAGCCACCGTGCCCGGCCACAAATGACTTTCTTTTATTTATTAAATTAATTAATAATTAGGGCTGGGTGCAGTGGCTCATGCCTGTAATCCCAACACTTTGGGAGGCTGAGGCGGGCTGATCACTTGAGGTCAGGAGTTTGAGACCAGTTTCAACATGGTGAAACCCCATCTCTACTAAAAATACAAAAATTAGGCAGGCGTGGTGGCGGGTGCCTGTAATCCCAGCTACTCAGGAGGCCAAAGCAGAGAATCGCTTGAACCTGGAAGGCAGAGGCTGCAGTGAGCTGAGATTGTGCCACTGCATGCCAGCCTAGGCAACAGAGTGAGACTCTGTCTCAAAAAAAATTAATTGGCCGGGTACAGTGGCTCACACCTGTAATCCCAGCACTTTGGGAGGCCAAGGCAGGCGGATCACGAGGTCAGGAGATCAAGACCATCCTGGCTAACACAGTGAAACCCTGTCTCTACTAAAAATACAAAAAATTAGCTGGGTGTGGTGGTGGACGCCTGTAGTCCCAGCTACTCGGGAGGCTGAGGCAGGAGAAAGGCGTGAACCCTGTAGGCGGAGCTTGCAGTTAGCCGAGATCACGCCACTGCACTCCAGCCTGGGCGACAGAGCGAGACTTCATCTCAAAAAAAAAAAAAATTAATTAATAATTATTAATTAATTTGCCCAGGCTGGAGTGCAGTGGTGTGAACACAGCTCACTGCAGCCTTGAACTCCTGGGCTCAGATGATCCTCCAGTCTCAGCCTCCCAAGTAGCTAAGATAACAGGTATATGCCACCATACCTGGCTAATTATTTCATTTTTTTGTAGAGATGAAGTTTCACTTTGTTGCCCAGGCTGGTCTTGAACTCCTGGGTTCAAGTGATGTGCCTGCCTCAGCTTCCCAAAGTGTTGGGATCACAGGTGTGAGCCACTGTGCCTGGTCACAAATGACCTTCTGAGACCCGTCTCCTCCGAATTTCTAATCTTAAGAAAATCAGAGGATCGGGCCACATTGGGCCCACGTCCCTGCCTTGCAGCTCTTCGTTGAAATGAGAAGTGACTGCCTTTTTTATTTTTTATTTTATTTATTTGTTTATTTATTTGTTTTGAGACAGTCTCACTCTGTCTCCCAGACTGGAGTGCAGTGGCACAATCTCAGCTCACTGCAACCTCCGCTTCCCAGGTTCAAGCAATTCTCCTGCCTCAGCCTCCCGAGCAACTGGGACTACAGGTGCATGCCACCACACACAGCTAATTTTTGTATTTTTAGTAGAGACGGGGTTTCACCATATCTGCCAGGCTGATCTTGAGCTCCTGGCCTCATGATCCACCCGCCTCACCTCCCAAAGTGCTGGGATTACAGGCGTGAGCCATCGCACCTGGCCATGACTGCCTCTTTTAAATAGACCCATGTTCTCCTCTGGGTCCCCATTTGGTGCATTTCACTCCTTGTGTTAGTTCAGTGTCAATATCTTGCCTTTAGAGAAGTCAGGGACCATTTCTGTCTTATCCTTCTAAAAGCCTCCTCCCACCCTCCCAGTCACTTACTACTCCACCCACGCTGTCTCCTTGTGGCTTGCACACATTCCCTTTGCACCTGTACTTCCCTCTGTCTGCCCAGAACACTCTCTCTCCAGAGTTCCCGCTGGCTCACACACTTTCTGGCTTGGTACAGATAAGCATCCTTGGAAGCCAAGTGTTAAGAACAGTGGAGCCACAAGAAGAACTCCTATTGTGAAATTTATAGGAGCAAGAATTAAGTGATTGCATCAAACCATCAAGATTTGGAGCTTCTCTGTCCATGACCCTGGCAGTACCCTAAATGATGAACAAGGTAAGTCACATTTGGGGTGGAATGCTTGCAAGCTCGCTTGTCCACACACCAAAAGGCATATTCTCCAGCCAGCATTGTTGGGGATAATGGTGATCATTTGTTCTGTCTCTGAGATTAGCATTTGTCTTTCAATCTATTCTGAATTCAGGTGATGGAAGAGGATGTTACTTTTTATGACACTTAAAATTCCAACAACAATTAAGGCCTGAATAATACCATGGGTAATATTGATGGTATTGATGGGGAGAACGGAGGAACATGTTCTGAAACATAAAAAAATTGATCGGATGGCACAATTGTTTTCCAGGCAAAAGAGCAAACTAAACTATTTTTAAATGTCAAGAGCTAAATAGCCTGGAGAAAAATGTAATATATTACAAGCAATAAGCAACAGACCTAGACATATGTTGATACCTTTCAACATAACAGAATGGCGAGCCCTGGCTTAACCTTCTCCACTTCCAAACCAGTTCCCTCCTGGAATTAACATTTTCCTGTCATCTTAAAGGCCGTGCATTCTCAATCATTAAGGCTTCCAGTCTGAAAGCCTTTCCTTAAACTTGTTTCAATCCGTCTTTGATTCTGAAATGCTCCGATTATATTTCCATAGTGGCCATGTTAATTAATGGTGATGATCAGATTTAATGAAAGAGGGAGTTAGTAAGCCATTCCCTGGCCACTTTCGTAAAAAGGGAGACTGCTAACAAGTGCTAATGACCTGACATGGAAATTTCACCTTCCCTGGGGCTTTTAACCTGCAGTCACATCCTGAAACATAACCCGAAGGCTACTCTAAGCAACTGGATGTTTGATCTTCTTGTAAGCAGGGCTATCTATACTCAGATTTCTCAACTGAATTCGTCCTAGAAAATAGGGCCTTCAGGCCTGGAGTGGTGGCTCACGCATGTGATCCCAGCACTTTGGGAGGCCAAGGCGGGGGGATCACCTAAGGTCAGGAGTTTCAGGAGTTCAAGACCACCCTGGTCAACGTGGTAAAACCCTGTCTCTACCAAAAATACAAAAATTAGCCAGGCGTGGTGGCACATGTCTGTAGTCCCAGCTACTCAGGAGGCTGAGGCAGGAGAATCACTTGAACCTGGGAGGTGGAGGTTTCAGTGAGCCGAGATTGCACCACTGCATTCTAGCCTGGGTGACAGAGTGAGACTCTGTCTCAAAAAAAAAAAAAGGGGCCTTCAAGCAGCAAGAGGTTTGGGTCCAGAAAACCATGACTGGCAAAAATCAATCATTTTGCCCACAGACTTAGTAGTTGCATTATCATGTAGTATATATTGTTATGTTAGTATGTTATATGACATTCTGTTATTTTATAAAATTATGTTTTTTGTTTTTTGTTTTTTTTTGAGACAGAGTCTCGCTCTGTCGCCCAGGCTGGAGTGCAGTGGTACGATCTCAGCTCACTACAACCTCCGCCTCCTGGGTTCAAGCGATTCTTCTGCCTCAGCCTTCCAAGTAGCTGGGACTACAGGCACGTGCCACCACGCCTGGCTAATTTTTGTATTTTTAGTAGAGACAGGGTTTTACCACATTGGCCAGGCTGGTCTCAAACTCCCGACCTCATGACCTGCCTCGGCCTCCCAAAGTGCTGGGATTACAGGTGGGAGCCACCGTGCCTGGTCAAAATTATGTTTTATAATTGTCTTTTGTATTTTATTTATGTTATCTACTGCGCAAGAATTAAAACTCTCTGTGTATGGCCGGGCCCAGTGGCTCACGCCTGTAATCCCAGTACTTTGGGAGGCCAACGTGGGCAGATCACTTCAGATCAGGAGTTCACCACCAGCCAGGTCAACATGGTGAAACCCTGTCTCTATTAAAACTACAAAAATTAGCTGGGCATGGTAGTGCGTGCCTGTAATCCCAGCTACTTCAGAGGCTGAGGCAGGAGAATCACTTTATCCTGGGAGGCAGAGGTTGCAGTGAGCCAAGATCCCACCACTGCACTCCCAGCCTGGGCTACAAAGTGACTCTCTCTCAAAACAAAACAAAACCAAACCCTCCCTGTGTAGAAGTCTGGTATTGTTCACTTCTGTATCCTCAGTGTCTGTAAGAGTGAGCAAGCTGGGTGTGGTGGCATGCATCTGTAGTCCCAACAACTTGGAGGGATTGCTTGAGCCCAGGAGTTTGAGGCTGCAGTGAGCTATAATCATGCCACTGCACTCCAGCCTGGATGACACAAGGAGACCCAGTCTCAAAAAAAAAAAAAAAAAAAAAAAAAAAGGTGGGTGTGGTGACTCACACCTGTAATCCCAGCACTTTGGGAGGCAGAGGCGGGGGGGTCACCTGAGGTCAGGAGTTTGAGACCAGCCTGGCCAACATTGACAAAACCTGATCTCTACTAAAAATATAAAAGTTAGCGGGGCATGGTGGCATGCACCTGTAGTCCCAGCTACTAGGGAGGCTGAGGCAGGAGAATCGCTTGAATCCAGGAGGCGGAGGTTGAGGTGAGCCAAGATAGCGCCACTGCACTCCAGCCTGGGTGACAGAGCAAGACTCCATCTCAAAAAAAAAAAAAAAAAAAAAAAAAAAAAAAAAAAAAAAAGATAATCACAAGTTTTTAAATGAAAAACTATCTATAGAAAAATATATGTGGCTGGGCGTGGTGGCTTATGCCTGTAATTCCAGCAATTTGGGCGGTCAAGGCAGTGGATCACCTCAGGTCAGGAGTTCAAGACCAGCCTGGCCAACATGGTGAACCCTGTCTCTATGAAAAATACAAAAATTGGCCGGGCGCGGTGGCTCAAGCCTGTAATCTCAGCACTTTGGGAGGCCGAGACGGGCGGATCACGAGGTCAGGAGATCGAGACCATCCTGGCTAACACGGTGAAACACCGTCTCTACTAAAAATACAAAAAATTAGCCAGACGTGGTGGCAGGTGACTGTAGTCCCAGCTACTCGGGAGGCTGAGGCAGGAGAATGGCGTGAACCCGGGAGGCGGAGCTTGCAGTGAGCTGAGATCCGGCCACTGCACTCCAGCCTGGGCGACAGAGTGAGACTCCGTCTCAAAAAAAAAAAAAAAAAAAAAGAAAAATACAAAAATTAGCTGGGTGTGGTGGTGCATGCCTGTAATCCCAGCTACTTTGGAGTCTGAGGCAGGAGAATCACTTGAACCGGGGAGGTGGAGGTTGCAGTGAGCAGAGATTGCACCGTTGCACTCCAGCTTGGGTGACAGAGTAAGACTCCGTCTCAAAAAGAAAGAAAGAAAAAGATATGTATGGTATTTATATTTTTACACTTATGTAAAAAAAAAAGACATTCTATACTTACTATGGACTACATATCTATCTGAAACCACCTTTGTAAAAATAATAACAATGTGAAAATTATAGGCCGGGCGCGGTGGCTCAAGCCTGTAATCCCAGCACTTTGGGAGGCCGAGACGGGCGGATCACGAGGTCAGGAGATCGAGACCATCCTGGCGAACACGGTGAAACCCCGTCTCTACTAAAAAAATACAAAAAACTAGCCGGGCGAGGTGGCGGGCGCCTGTAGTCCCAGCTACTCAGAAGGCTGAGGCAGGAGAATGGCGTAAACCCGGGAGGCAGAGCTTGCAGTGAGCTGAGATCCGGCCACTGCACTCCAGCCTGGGAGACAGAGCGAGACTCCATCTCAAAAAAAAAAAAAAAAAAAAAAAGAAAATTATGACAGTAAAAGAGATCTGACCTATCCAACCCCATCTTGCTTTTTTTTTTTTTTTTTTTCTCTTTTTAGACAGAGTCTCGCTCTGTCCCCCATGCTTAAGTGAGTGCAGTGGTGTGATCTTGGCTCAGTGTAACTTCTGCCTCCCAGGCTCAGATGATTCTCCTGCCTCAGCCTCCCAAGTTGCTGGGATTACAGACATGGGCCACCATAGCTGGCAAATTTTTGTATTTTTAGTAGGCACAGGGTTTTACCATGTTGGCCAGGCTGGTCTTGAATGCCTGACCTCAGGTCCTCAGGTGATCTGCCTGCCTCAGCCTCCCAAAGTGCTGGGATTACAGGTGTGAGTCACCACGCTCCATCCCTTTTTTTTTTTTTTTTTTGAGAAGGAGTCTCGCTCTACCACCTACGCTGGAGTGCAGTGGCACAATCTCCGCTCACTGCAACCTCCGCCTTTCAGGTTCAGGCAACTCTCCTGCCTCAGCCTCCTGAGTAGCTGGGATTACAGGTGCTCACCACCACATCCAGCTAATTTTTGTATTTTTTGTAGAGACAGGGTTTCATCATGTTGGTCAGGCTGGTGTCAAACTCCTGACCTTGTGATCCACCCGCCTCAGCCTCCCAAAGTGTTGGGATTACAAGCATGAGCCACCACGCCTGGTCCCCATCTTGTTTTTAAACTCCAAACTGCCCTTGGTCACTCTTGAGTGTGGACTGAGCTAACTTTGGGAGAAATTTAGTTCATAGTTTAAATGATAATAGCTCTTCCCTAAACTAAACTGCCTTTATAAAACTAATAAAAAGCCGCAAGTTTAAGACTATAAAAGGGGTCTGAATTCTGCTAAAACGTAGGCATAGTTAAATAATTACCAGCCATTGTTCTGGAGGTCACAAGATTGGTAACTTTCCTTGTTAGTCCTGTAAATAACATCACTATTATAAAACCTAAGATTGGGGCCAGGCGGGGTGGCTCACACCAGTACTCCCAGCATTTTGTGTGCCAAGGCAGAATTGCCTGAGTCCAGGAATTCAAGACAGCCTGGGCAACATAAGGAGTCCCTGTCTCTACAGAAAACAACAAAAATAGCAGTCGTGGTGGTGCACACCTGTGGTCCCAGCTACTTGGGAGGCTGAGGCAGGAGGTCCGCTTGTGCCTGGGTGGTAGAGGCTGCAGTGAGCCATGATCAACAACTGCACTCCAGCCTGGGTGACAGAGTGAGGCCCTGTCTCAAAAAAACAAAACAAAACAAAAACAAAAAACAAAAAACAAAACCAAAGAAACAAAAAAAAACCACCAAAAAACAAAAACCTAAGATTGACTTTCCAAGATATCTTTTCAGATTTTTGCATTTCTAACTAGCAGGTAACTCCACCTGGATGAGCAACTCCTCTGTGGCCCCTACCCAGAAGCAGACTCAGTATACAAGGACTGTTCCCCAGCCCTGTGATTGCATCCCCAACCAATCAGCAGCACCCATTCCCTAGCCTCCTGCCTCCTATCCTTGAATAACCCTAGCCTTCAAATTTTGGGGGTGGTTGATTTGAGTAGTAATAAAACTCTAGTCTCCTGCTTAGCCAACTCTAGGCATGTTAAACTCTTTCTCTGTTACAACTCTCCTGTCTTAATAAATTGGCTCTATCTGGGCAGTGGGCAAGGAGAACCTACTGGGCAGTTATGTACCTATGTAAATGTGTACTGAGAATGTTGGAGGCTGGGCATAATGGTTCGCACCTGTAATCCCAGTGCTTTGGGAGGCCCGGGCAGAAGGATGGCTTGAGTCCATGAGTTCAACACCAGCCTGGGCAACATAATGCGATCTCATCTCTCCAAAAAAAAATTTTTTTAATTACCTGGGTGTGGTAGCAAGCACTTGTAGTCCCAGCTACTTGGGAGGCTGAGGTGGAAGGATCATTAAAACGTGGGAAGCAGAGGTTGCAGTGAGCAGAGATCACGTTACTGCTCTCCAGCCTGGGTGACCAAGCAAGATCCTGTCTCCAAAAAAAAAAAAAAATTTTTTTTTTTGGAAGGATCTACCTAAAACCTACGACAATGGTTACTTCAAGGGAAGGGCCTGGGATTGGGAATTGTAGTTGAAGGCTACTTCAGATTTACCTAGAATGATTCTCAGTCGGGGGTGATTCTACCTTTTTTTTTTTTTCCTCTTGCTTTTTGCAGAGCAGGGCTACCCCATAGGCAGTGTGCCCAAAGTAGTTGATTCTGCTCTCTAGGAGTATTGGGCAATGTCTGAAGATATTTTGGTTTATCACAAATGGTTAAGATGGGGGAGGGTACTACTAGCATCCAGTGGATCAAGGCCAGGGATACTGCAAAATAGTCCACAATGCTTAGCACAGCCCCCACAACAAAGAAGTATCCAGCCTAAAATGGCAATGATACTGAAGTTGAGAAACTGGATCATTTCAATTTTTTTTTTTTTTTTTTTTTGAGATGGAGTCTCACTCTGTCGTCCAGGCTGGAGTGTAGTGGCGAGATCTCGGCTCACTGCAAGCTCTGCCTCCAAATAGCTGGGACTACAGGCGCCCGCCACCACGCCTGGCTAATTTTTTATATTTTTTAGCAGAGATGGTGTTTCACTGTGTTAGCCAGGATGGTCTCGATCTCCTGACCTTGTGATCCGCCCGCCTCGGCCTTCCTATTTCAATTTTTATAAGGAGATAGGATTCAAGTATTATTTGTGTAATTAAACAAGGACTGAAAAAAAAAAATGATGTGGCGGGGAGGAGTCTCTCTGAAACTATTCTGGTCTGGGAGGCTGCCTGATTAAAAAAAAAAAAAAAAAGGGATGCTGTGATCCGCCGTCCACCTTCCCTCTGCGGGACACAGCATGCATTCCCCCAGCTGACAGGAGTGTTGGCTGCTGCCGCCTCACACTCTGATGAGTCCCTCTTCAGAAGCTGCTCTTAACTGAAGGAAACTGCCTTGTTCAACAGCCTTTCTGCTTGAGAAGCCTCTGCACTGTTGACATCACTGCTTTGTAGCAGGGGTTGGGGGAACTGTCCTATGCCCTGTAGCACGCGTGGCAGCATCCCTGGCCTCTACCCACTAGATGCTAGCAGTCCCCTCCTTTTTTTTTTTTTTTTGAGACAGTCTTGCTCTGTCCCCCAGGCCAGAGTGCAGTGGCGTGATCTTGGCTCACTGCAACCTCTGCCTCCCGAGTTCAAGCAATTCAATTCTCCTGCCTCAGCCTCTGAAGTAGCTGGAATTACAAGCGTGTGCCATCACGCCCAGCTAATTTTTGTATTTTTAGTAGAGTCAGGGTTTCACCATGTTGGCCAGGCTGGACCCCTTCTCCTATTACAACCACCAAAAATATCTCTGAACCTCTGAACATCAACAAATATCCCTTGGGAGGCAAAATTCTCCCCCTCCCTGCATTAGGAACCACTGATGTATCCAGTGCCTGCTTAATACAGGAGCACAAAGGCCCAGCCCCCTGACTCAGTTTGGAATATCTCTGAGGGCCATCTCAGCCTTCGTTGAGATTGCATCGTAAATTCCTCTCTGCCCAATCCTCCTTCCCACGTTCCATCATAGGTGGTGTTTTCCAGAGCACTCTCCAATAAATATTCTGGTGCAAATCTCCCTCCCAGAGACTGTTTCGTGGGACCACTGACCCCAGACCAAGATGAAGGCTCAGAGGGGTTAAGTGGCTTTTCAAAGGTGCCACAGCAGGTTGGATGTGGAGCTAAGACTGTGACCTTTCTCCTCACTCCATGAATGATGCTCATAAGTATCGAGTTTCAAGGCCTTATTACCGGGCTCTGCTGAGCACAATTTTTTCTCCCTCCCCTCCCCTCCCCTCCCCTCCTCCCCTCCCCCCTTCCCCTCCCCTCCCCCTTCCTCTCCCCTCCCCTTCCCCTCCCCCCTTCCCCTCCCCTCCCCCCCTTCCCCTCCCCTCCCCTCTCTTCCCCTCCCTTCCCTTCCCCTCCCCTCCCGTTCCCTTCTTTGAGACAGAGTCTTGCTCTGTCACCCAGGCTGGAGTGCAGTGGCATGATCTCGGCTCACTGCAACCTCTGCCTCCTGGGTTCAAGCGATTCTCCTGACTCAACCTCCCGAGTAGCTGGGACTACAGGTGCCCGCCATCATGTCCAGCTAATTTTTGTGTGTGTGTGTGTGTGTGTGTGTGTGTGTGATGGAGTCTCACTCTGTCACCCAGGCTGGAGTGCAGTGGCACGATCTCGGCTCACTGCAAGCTCTGCCTCAGGGGTTCACACCATTCTTCAGCCTCAGCCTCCCAAGTAGCTGGGACTACAGGAGCCCACCACCACGCCCGGCTATTTTTTTTTTTTTGTATTTTTAGTAGAGACGGGGTTTCACTGTGTTAGCCAGGATGGTCTTGATCTCCCGACCTTGTGATCCGCCCACCTCAGCCTCCCAAAGTGCTGGGATTACAGGAGTGAGCCACCGTGCCCGGCCTGTCCTGCTAATTTTTGTATTTTTAGTAGAGACGTTGTTTTTCCATGTTGGCCAGTCTGGTCTCAAATTCCTGACCTCAAGTGTTCGCCCACCTTGGCCTCCCAAAGTGCTGGGATTGCAGGAGTGAGCCACTGCACCCGGCATACAACTATCCTTGATCTCTAACTTTTCAACCCCCTTGCCTACCCCATGTGCATTTCTATAACAGAAGAAACAGAAGAAAAATTCATAGAATGTGCAACCCAGTGGCATGAACTTCAGCCCTCTTCCTTTGTTGTTCTTAAGCAATATACCTTGTAGATGTCCTTGTCTGCATTCTCTCAACTGGTTGACAGCCAGCAAGTTCAAACACATAGACATTTCAACTACCAGTATCTAACATGATCGCATAAAGGTATTTGTGCTCAAAAAACTTTAAAAAAATTTTTGTTTTTTATAGAGACAAGGTCTCACTATGTTGTCCACCGTGGTCTCAAACTCTTGGGCTCAAGTGAGCCTCCCATCTTGGCCTCCCAAAATGCTGGAATTACAGGTGTGAGCCACTGTGCCTGGACAGAAAACTTTTTTGTTTGTTTGTTTTTCTTTTTTTTTCTTTCTTTTTTTTTTTTTTTTTTGAGACAAAGTCTCGCTCTGTCGCCTAGGCTGGAGTGCAGTGGCCGAATCTCAGCTCACTGCAAGCTCCGCCTCCCGGGTTCACGCCATTCTCCTGCCTCAGCCTCCGGAGTAGCTGGGACCACAGGCACCCGCCACCTTGCCCGGCTAGTTTTTTGTATTTTTTAGTAGAGACAGGGTTTCACCGTGTTAGCCAGGATGGTCTTGATCTCCTGACCTCGTGATCCGCCCGTCTCGGCCTCCCAAAGTGCTGGGATTACAGGCTTGAGCCACCGCGCCCGGCCGTTTGTTTGTTTTTCATAGAGATGGGGGTCTCACTATAGCCCAGGCTGGTCTTGAACTCCTGGGCTCAAGCAATCCTCCCACCTCTGCATTTTTTTTTTTTTTTTTCTTTTTGAGACGGAGTCTCGCTCTGTCGCCCAGGCTGGAGTGCAGTGGCCGGATCTCAGCTCACTGCAAGCTCCGCCTCCCGGGTTTACGCCATTCTCCTGCCTCAGCCTCCCAAGTAGCTGGGACTACAGGCTCCCACCACCTCGCCCGGCTAGTTTTTTGTATTTTTTTAGTAGAGGCGGGGTTTCACCGTGTTAGCCAGGATGGTCTTGATCTCCTGACCTCGTGATCCACCCGTCTCGGCCTCCCAAAGTGCTGGGATTACAGGCTTGAGCCACCGCGCCCGGCCTTGTTTTTGTTTTTTGATAAAAGTATGGATGTGAGATAATGGGCCCATACAAGTATGTGGTTGCGACAAGGTCATTTCTCAGCGTGATGGTCCATTTCTAACATCATGGGACAGTTACGGAGGTTAGAATGCTGTGATCTGGTGTGAGAACTCTTGCTATGCCAATAATAATAATAAACATTAGGCTGGGTGAGGTGGCTCGCGCCTGCAATCCCAGGACTTTAGAAGGCTGAGACCAGAGGATTGCTTAAGCCCAGGAGTTCAGGATCAGCCTGGGCAACATAGCAAGACGCTGTCCTGTTAAAAAATGAAAATAAAGGCCGGGCGTGGTGGCTCATGCCTGTAATCCCAGCACTTTGGGAGGCCGAGTTGGGCGAATCATGAGGTTAAGAGATCAAGACCATCCTGGCCAACATGGTGAAACCCTGTCTCTACTAAAAATACAAAAATTAGCTGGGCGTGGTGGTGCGTGCCTGTAGTTCCAGCTGCTCGGGAGACTGAGGCAGGAGAATCGCTTGAACCTGGGAGGCGGAGGTTGCAGTGAGCCAAGATCGTGCCACTGCACTCCAGCCTGGTGACAGAGCGAGACTCCATCTCAAAAAAAAAAATAAATTAATTAAATAAAAAATAAATAAAAATAAAAAAGAATAATAAACATTAATTGAGCCATTGCTATAAATTAAACACTACATACTTATATATATATTTATGTATTAGTAAATATATACTATATTCATATTATGCATATAATATATTTTATAATATATGTAATAGTTAATAGTAACATATTAACATATTACTGTATATAGTATATATACTGTATAGATGCATGTGTACTGTATATTACATTACTGTATTTACTGTTATATATTGTATAGATATACATATTTATAAATATAAAATAACATTATATATTATGTATCAATAGGCAGATACTGTTATTTCACCTACTTACTGGTAAGAAATCTGAGGCACAGAGAAGCTAAGTAACTTACTCAAAGTCACACAGGCAGAGCCACTCCAGCCTGCATGACTGCTCTTAATTTTCAGAAGGTATGGTTCTAACTCAGAGCACATTTATTCAACTGAATGCATTTATTAGGAAGATCTTGAAAGCCTATCTTCCCCTCTCCCTCCTAACACATCAAAAAATAATGGAATGTAAAACAGTCGGATGCTCTTCATCTTAAACTGGTCAGCTTAAGCTGGTCAGTGTCAACCAGGTTCAAGTCATGGAACTATATGTAAATGTTGAAAATGTATCATTGTATCTTTTTTTTTTTTTTAGAGACAGGATCTCCATATGCTACTATGACTAGTAGCATAGTCATAGCTCACTGTAACCTTGAACTCCTGGGCTCAGGTGATACTCCTTCTTTCACCTCAGCCTGCTGAGTAGCTGGGGCTATAGACAGGCACCATCACGCTTGGCTAATTTTTAAATTTTTTGTACATATTGGAGTCTCACTATGTTGCCCAGGCTGGTTTCAAACTCCTGCCCTCAGGTGATCCTCCCACTTCAGCCTCCCAAAGCACTGAGATTACAGGGGTGAGCCACCACACCTAGCCCTGTGTATCATATCTTAAAAGGAAAATATAATTATGGATTTATGGTATATTTTCTTTTTTTTTCCTTTTTTTTTTTTTTTGAGACAGAGTCTCACTCTGTCGCCCAGGTTGGAATGCAGTGGCACCATCTCAGCTCACTACAAGCTCCGCCTCCCGGGTTCACGCCATTCTCCTGCCTCAGCCTCCCGAGTAGCTGGGACTACAGGTGCCCACCACCATGCCCGGCTAATTTTTTTGTATTTTTAATAGAGACGGGGTTTCACCGTGTTAGCCAGGATGGTCTTGATCTCCTGACCTCGTGATCCGCCCGCCTCAGCCTCCCAAAGTGCTGGGATTACAGGCGTGAGCCACCCCGCCCGGCCGATTTATGGTATATTTTCTTGCATTGAAACTGGAAACTTTTGTAACACATAAGTACATTATTCGACTTCCAGTTATTCAAGAAACACTCTAATTTTTTTTTTTTTTTTTTTTTTTTTTTTTTTTTTTTTTTTTTGAGACGGAGTCTTGCTCTGTCACCCAGGCTGGAGTGCAGTGGCCGGATGTCTGCTCACCGCAAGCTCCTCCTCCCGGGTTTACGCCATTCTCCTGCCTCAGCCTCCGGAGTAGCTGGGACTACAGGCGCCCGCCACCTCGCCCGGCTAGTTTTTTGTACTTTTTAGTAGAGACGGGGTTTCACCGTGTTAGCCAGGATGGTCTCGATCTCCTGACCTCGTGATCCACCCGTCTCGGCCTCCCAAAGTGCTGGGATTACAGGCTTGAGCCACCGCGCCCGGCCACTCTAATTTTTTTAACCATCATGTATTGTGTAAAAACAGTAGGGGAGATGATCAATTACTCACTGTTTATTTAAAGCTGTGGCTTAAACACTTTCTGTATAGTATCTCTTTATTGAAGGATTGTTGAGAGAGCTCTGTCACTCATCTTTGCGCTAAGAAACCCTGGTGCGTGTTGTGTATTGGTTCGTTTTGGCTTCTGCACTGACAAACGGGATCTGATCAAGTTGAACTTCCTGTAGAATAATAATTCACAGAAAACTGCAGGGTATGGTGAATCATGCCTGTACTCCCAGAACTTTAGGAAGCCAAGGTGGGTGGATCATGTGAGGTCAGGAGTTCGAGACCAGCCTGGCCAATGTGGCGAAACCCCGTCTCTACTAATAGTACAAAGGTTAGCCAGGCATAGTGACCTGCGCCTGTTTTTCCAGCTACTGGGGAGGCTGAGGCAGGAGAATTGTTTGAACCCCGGAGGCGGAGGCTGCAGTGAGCCGAGATTGCGCCACTGCACTCCAGGCTGTGCGACAGAGTGACTCTGTCTTAAAAAAAAAAAAAAAAAAAAAATTTACAGAAAAGTTAAGAAAGGTTATCTATGGCCTCTTAATCTTCCTGATCTGAAACAGCAACTTGGGGTAAAGGAAGAATGTGGAGGAAATGGAGCATTAAAAAAAAAAAAAAAAAAAAAAGGAAGAAGAGAAAGAGAAGAAGAGGGAGTGAAGGGGAGAGAGAGTGAAGAAGGAAGGGAAGAAAGAAGGGAGGGAGGGAGGAAAGAGAAAAGCAAAGAAAGAAGGAAGAAAAAAGGAAGGAAGGGAGAAAAAGAAAGAAAAGGTTGGTGTCATAAATAGTGTAAATGTACTTAATAAGCAACTGAAATCAAAGGCTGAGTAGTACGTCATACTTGATGTCTAATATTGTAAAATTTAGGCTGGGCGCGGTGGCTCACACCTGTAATCCCAGCACTCCCAGAGGCCGCGGCGGACGGATCACCTGAGGTCAGGAGTTCAAAACCAGCCTGGCCAACACAGTGAAACCCTGTCTCTGTTAAAAATACAAACATTAGACAGGTGTGGTGTCATGTACCTGTAATCCCAGCTACTCCAGAGGTTGAGGTAGGAGAATCGCTTGAACCGGGAGGCGGAGGTTGCAGTGAACGGACATTGTGCCATTGCTCTCCAGCCTGGGAGACAAGAGTGACGCTCTGTCTCAAAAAAAAAAAAAAAAAAAGGAAAAAGGAGAAAAATTGGGACACAGAGATATGGACATGCAAGGGGAGAAGGCAGGTGAAGATGCAGGCAGAGTGTGGAGTAATGCGTCTACAAGCCAAGGAAAAACAAAAATTGCTGGCAACCTCTAGAAGGTACAGGTGGCAAGGAAGGAATCTGCCCTAGAGGTTTAGATGGGAGTCTAGCCCCACTGACATCTTGATTTTGAGCTTCTAGTCTCTGGAACTGCGAAAGAACACGTTTTGGTTGTATAAAGCTACTAAGTTTTTGATAATTTGTCATTGCAGCCCTAGGACACAAATATATTCACAATAAAAGAAATGAAAATTAAAATTATACCGACATGCCATTTTTAACCTGCCACTTTGACAAAGATCAAAAAGCCTGATAACAGACTAAGTCAGAAAATGTGTTGGGAAATTGATTGCTTTGATTTGCTGCTGGTGGGAGTAAATGTAAACTGATATAACCTCTAGAAATTACTTGACAATTTCTATCAAAATTACAAATGCACATACCTTTTGACCCAGTAATTCTGCTTCTAGGATTTATCCTACATTCGAGAAAGTTGCATATGTGGACAATTACACATGGACACGGTAAGAATCATAGCTCTATCTGTAACCACAAACATTTGGAATGAACACTAACTGTTCATTATCAAGTGATGTTTGAGTACACTGAAGAACATCTATACTTGGAGTCAGCAAACTTTTTACATAATGGGCCAGATAGTAAGTACTCTAGGTTTGCAGACCCAGAGGGCTCTGGTACAACGACTCAACTCTGCAGTTGTAGCTCAAAAGTAGTCATACAGACTAGGTGCTGTGGATTACGTCTGTAATCCCAGTATTTTGGGAGACTGAGGCGGGTGGATCACCTGAGGTCAGTAGTTTGAGACTAGCCTGGTCAACATAGCGAAACCTCGTCTCTACCAAAAATACAAAAATTAGCCAGCGTGGTACTGGGCACCTGTAATCCCAGCTACTCGGGAGGCTGAGGCAGGAGAGTTGCTTCAGCCTGGGAGGCAGAGGTTCCAGTGAGCTGAGATTGCACCATTGCACTCCAGCCTGGGCGACAGAGTGAGACTCCATTTAAAAAAAAAAAAAAAAAAGTAGTCATACATCATACATCATATATAAGTGAATGGGCATAGTTGTGTTCCAATAAAACTTTATTTACAAAAAACAAGCAATGGCCAGATTTGGCCCATGAGCCTGTTTGCTGATCCTTGATCTATTCAATGGAATATTATGAGCTGAAAAATTAGTGAGGTGGCTATGTTCTGTGCCACAGTGACTTCTAAGATTAAGGGAAGAAAGCAAGATTCAGAACAGTATGGATTTGTCAGAAAAAAATATATAAATTTATATAAATAATTATTTGTATATTTATAGCCGATGTCTGGAAGTATCCATAAGAAAGTGGACCCATTACTTATTTCTGGGATAGGAAACCGTGTGCCTCAGCGTCTCAGTTGGAAAATACTTTCCTTTGTGCTTTTTGAATTCTGAACCAAGCTGAAATTATTACCCATTCAGAAAACAAAATAAAAATGTGAAAAGGTAAGCAAATTTATTTCCCTACCACATACTTTTTCTTTGCAGGGCCAGTGAGTACAAATGGTTTTTAGTTTAGTTTTTTGTTTGTTTGTGTGTTTGTTTTTAATAGAGATGGCATTTCACTTTGTTGCTCTGGCTGGTTTCAAAAAGGCAAATTTTCTTTCTTTCTTTCTTTCTTTCTTTCTTTCTTTCTTTCTTTCTTTCTTTCTTTCTTTCTTTCTTCTTTCTTTCTTTTCTTTCTTCTTTCTCTTTCTTTCTTTCTCTTTTTTCTTTCTTTCTCTTTTTTCTTTTTTTTTTATTTTGAGATGGAGTCTGGCTCTGTTGCCCAGGCTGGAGTGCAGTGGCACCATCTCGGCTCACTGCAACCTCTGCCTCCCAGGTTCAAGCGATTCTCCTGCCTCAGCCTCTTGAGCAGCTGGGACTACAGGCATGCACCACCACGCCCAGCTAAGTTTTGTATTTTTAGTAGAGATGGAGTTTCACCATGTTGGCCAGGCTTGTCTTGAACTCATGGCCTCCGGTGATTCTCCAGCTCAGCTCCCCAAATGCTGGGATTACAGGCGTCAGCCACCACACCTGGCCGGGTTTTCTCATTTTTGGATGGTTGAAAACAACCCAAAAAGGAATAATATTTTGAGAAGGGGGTGGGGGAAAAAAAGAATATTTTGTGATAAAAGAAAATTATGTGAAATTCAAATTTCAGTGTCCACAAATAAAGTGTAATGGAACACAGCCCTGCCTATTCATTTGCATTCTGTCTGTGGTTGCTTTGCCTTACACTGGCAGACTTGAGTCATTGTGACGGAGAGCCCATAAAGCCTAAAATATTTATCTGGTCCTTTACATAAACAGTTTACAGATTGTTGTTCTAATTAAAGAACAAAAACAATCTTTCACATGCTTCTAGAAATAGAAAGTTCATATTTAATACTGAATGACCATTCCATGAGGACTTTAAAAAATGAAATGGCTTAAGATAACTAAAAATTAAATTGCGAATTTTCTTGCTGCTTCTTAGAGAATATTTTAAAAAGCTGTGGTCTCCAAACAAAAATAAAGCACTTATCCCATCTGTCTGGGTCTCACTGCACGCTGTGTTGGTGAGGCCATCAGAATGAAAATGTATCACAACCCACCTTCCCTTTTATTTTTATTTTTCATTTTTATAGATATATATTGTTTGGGGGGGTGGGTGCGTGGGGCGGGGACAGGGTCTCACTCTGTTGCCCAGACTGAAGTGCAGTAGAGTGATCTCAGTTCACCGCAACCTCTACCTCCCAGGTTCAAGTGATTCTCCTGCCTCAGCCTCCCGAGTAGCTGGGATTACAGGTGCGCGTCCCTGCTGCTGGCTAATTTTTGTATTTTTAGTAGAGACGGGGTTTCACCATATTGGCCAGGCTGGTCTTGAACTCCTGACTTCGTGATCCGCCCGCCTCAGCCTCACAAAGTGCTGGGATTACAGGCATGAGCCACCACGCCCAGCCAGAAAAGACAAACCTATTATTAAGGCAGAAAGTAGATTAGTGGTTGCCTGGAGCTGGGAGTGGGATCAGAGATAAGGATAAGTAGGCCCGAGAGTTCCTATTGAGGTGATGAAAAAGCTGCATTATATTAAAAATGTACTAAAAATAATCGAATTACACACACAAAAGCAGTGGATTTCATGGCATGTAAATTACATAGCAATAAAACTGTCTTTTAAAAAAGAGAGAAAGGAAGAAAAGAAGAAGCAAAAGTAAAAAGGCCAGGCATGGTGGTTCATGCCTGTGATCCCAACACTTTGGGAGGCTAGGGCGGGTGGATCACCTGATGTCATGAGTTCGAGACCAGCCTGGCCAACATGGCAAAACCCTGTCTCTACTAAAAATACAAAAGTTAGCTGGGTGCAGTGGCGTGCGACTGTAGTCCCAGCTACTTGGGAAGTTGAGGCAGGAGAACTGTTCGAACACAGGAGGCAGAGGTTGCAGTAAGCCAAGATCACACCACTGCACTCCAGCCTGGGCAACAGAGCAAGACTCCATCTCAAAAAAAAAAAAAAAAAAAAAAAAAAAAAGGAAAAAGAAGAGAGAGAGAGAGAGAAAAAAAAAAAAAAGAGGAAGCGGAAGCAGAAGAATAACCACCCAAACCAATCAGTCTGCAGGGTTTGGGATTCAGCTTTTAAAAATTACATACATTTGCCCAACTCCAATCTTCCAGTTGTTCCCACTCTCCACACTTTCTCGAAGATTACTGCCAGCATTTCCTCTGTCACATGTGCCAATTATTTCAGTTCTCTGGAATGTCATTCATCAGGTTTAGAAACTTTTTGACAAGGTGAATATGGTAACAAAGTCCAAGAGGTGGATGTTTTCCCACCCTTCTGAACCTCTTCCCTTTGCATACTCTTCTCCTCTGATGACTTCTCCTTTAGTCCGTGTTTACATTTTGTGATTCCTTAGACGTGAGTTCCTAGGCAACAGAAAGAGCTAGGGTAGTTGCGTGCACAGTGAGCTGCGCCTTAGGAAACTGTGGGCTTCTGGGGTGGCCTTCCCCTAAAGTCCCTGCGTGACTGTTGTAGATGTTTGTAGCTCGGTCTACCTAGCAACCCCTCCTCCTCCTTCTGGAAACAGCTCTAGGTTTCCTGGGTGGGGTTTCCTTCACCCACTTGGTGTTTGTGGTCCTGGAGAGGCAGACCGCCACCCATGGGCTCCAGGAATGAGCAGGTGACTCAGGTCAACCCGGACACCAACATAGCTCAGCTCTGGCTGTGGTGATTGGCTGAAAGATGAACATGTGACCTAAGAGAGTCCAGTGAGAGTCAGTTCTGAGATGTTTTCTAGAAATACTGGAAAAGAGATGTTCTTTTTCTACCATGATTGCTTTGTGGTGGGATGTAAGGTTGACTGCTGTGAGCCTCGGTGGGCTACCATATGGGAAATGCCTAAGAATGAAGTGTTTACCTTTCCTATAGTTGCTGAGAAAAATAAAAATAAAAATGAGAAATGAAGCTAACACAGGCCGGGCACGGTGGCTCACGCCTGTAATCCCAGCACTTTGGGAGGCCGAGGTGGGAGGATCACCAGAGGTCAGGAGTTCGAGACCAGCCTGGCCAACATGGTGAAACCCTGTCTCTACTGAAAAAATACAAATATTAGCCGGGCGTGCTGGCATGTGCCTGTGATCCCAGCTATTCAGGAGGCTGAGGTAGGAGAATCGCTTGAACACCGGAGGTGGAGGTTGCAGTGAGCCAAGATGGTGCCACTGCACTCCAGCCTGGGCAACAGAATGAGGCTCCATCTCAAAAAAAAAAAAAAAAAAAAAAAAAAGTGGGGGCCGCACACAGTGGCTCACGCCTGTAATCCCAACACTCTGGGAGGCCAAGGCGGGCGGATCACGGTGTCAGGAGATCGAGACCATCCTGGCTAACACGGTGAAACCCGTCTCTACTAAAAATACAAAAAATCAGCTGGGCATTGTGGCGGGTGCCTGTAGTCCCAGCTACTCAGGAGGCTGAGGCAGGAGAATGGCGTGAACCCGCGAGGCAGAGCTTGCAGTAAGCTGAGATCACGCCACTGCACTCCAGCCTGGGCGACAGAGAGAGATGCCATCTAAAAAAAACCCAAAAACCCAAAAAAAAAAAAAACAACCAAAAAAATGAAGCTAACACAAAGGAAATGAATCAAGAAATAGGGAAACAGTACTGATCTCACTGTGTTATTCTCTGGGTCCATCCATACCTGAAGCTGGTACAAACTATACCCTTGCTATCAGGTGAGTCTGTGAATTCTCTTTTCATAACCAATTTGATCGTGATTTTTGTCACTTGTATAACTTGAATAACACACTGTCTGGCCAGGTGTGATGGCTCACATCTGTAATTCTAGCATTTTGGGAAGCCGAGGGCGAGGGATCACTGGCGGTCAGGAGTTCGAGACCAGCCTGGCCAACATGGTGAAACCCCATCGCTACAAAAATACAAAAATTAGCCAGGCGTGGTGGCAGACACCTGTAGTTCCAGCTACTGGGGAGGCTGAGGCAGGAGAATCGCTTGAACCCAGGAAGCGGAGGTTGCAATGAGCCAAGATCATGCCACTGTGCTCTAGTCTGGATGACAGAGTGAGACTCTGTCTCAAAAATAAATAAATAAATAAATAAAATAAAATAAAAATAAAATAAATAAAAATTTTAAAAATGTAAAAAAACCCATCCAGGAATGGCCAGTTCTTTCCTAACACCCATTTTTCACCCTTCTCCATGTTAAGAGACTCCAATTTTTTCTTTTTTTTTTGGTGGGGGGGACAGGGTCTCAGTGTGTTACCTAGGCTGGAGTGAAGTGGTACAATCACAGTTCACTGCAGTCTCCTGGACTCAAGCCATCCTCCCACCTCAGCCTCTCAAGTAGCTGGGACCAGAGGCACGTGCCACCACACCTGGCTAATTTTTTTTTTTTTTTTTTTTTTTTGTAGAAACTGGGTCTCACTATGCTGCCCAGGCTGTTCTCGAACTCCTGGGCTCAAGTGGTCCTCTTGTCTCAGCCTCCCAAAGGGCTGGAATGGCAGGCATGAGCCACTGTGCTTGGCCAGATTCCAATTTTTATTCTAGCACATTGCCACCTAGAATAAAGGTTAAATTTCCCAGTTTCCCTTGCAGTTAGGTATAGGTGAAAAAGTAGTGTCACTTTATAGCTTAGTCATATGTCTAAGTTCTGGCCAATAAGATGTAAGTTGACATGAGTGGAGGCTTCCAGAAGCCTTTTCTCCCTTCCTGCTTCCTGCTTCCAGGAATGCAGATTTGATGGATGGCATTCCAGCCACTAGCCTGAGTCATGTGGATTTAAGAATGGAGTGCTAGATGAAGCCGACAGACAGCAACAAGGTTTCTGGTGAAAGAGGACCCACCATACCAGCCTTGGAGAACTAATCTATAGACTTCTTTTTTTTTTTTTTTTTGAGACGGAGTCTGGCTCTGTCACCCAGGCTGGAGTGCAGTGGCCGGATCTCAGCTCACTGCAAGCTCCGCCTCCCGGGTTTACGCCATTCTCCTGCCTCAGCCTCCTGAGTAGCTGGGACTACAGGCGCCCGCCACCTCGCCCGGCTAGTTTTTTGTATTTTTAGTAGAAACGGGGTTTCACCGTGTTCGCCAGGATGGTCTCGATCTCCTGACCTCGTGATCCGCCCGTCTCGGCCTCCCAAAGTGCTGGGATTACAGGCTTGAGCCACCGCGCCCGGCATCTATAGACTTCTTTTACATGAGAAGAGAAATAAACTTTTATCTCATTGAAGCCACCAATTTGTCCTGTCTCTGTTACTATATCCAAAGCTGAGTCTGATCGACAGTGCCATGTTCCTCAAGCCCTGGCTACATGCTGTATTATCGGTTATTTTTTCATTTAGCCTATCTGACAGGTGAAAAAGTAGTGTCATTTCATAGTTCTAAATTCATTTCTGATAAGAGCTGATCTTATTTTTGTAGACTTTGAGCCATTTGTGGGGTTTTGGGTCTGTGAACCATCTTCCCTCCCCTTCCCTCCTCTCCTCTCCTCTCCCTTCTCCTCTCCGTCTTTCTTTTCTCTCCCTCTCTCTCTCTCTCCCTTTCTTTCTTCCTTTTTTTTTTTTTTCCAGACAGGGTCTGGCTCTTTCATCTAGGCTGGAGTGCAGTGCTGCAATTATAACTCACTGCAGCCTCCACTTCTCTAGGCTTAAGCAATCTTCCCATTTCATCCTCCCAAGTAGCTGAGACTACAGGTGTGCGCCACCATACCCAGCTAACTTTTTTAGGGATGGTTTCTTGCCGTGATGCCCAGGCTGGTCTCAAACGGCTGGGCTTAAGCAATCCTCCAGCCATGGCCTCCCCAAGTGCTGGGATTACAGGCCCCATTTGTTTCTTTCTTTTTTTTTTTCAGGCCAAGGCGGATGGATCACCTGAGGTCGGGAGTTCGAGACCAGCCTGACCAACATGGAGCTTCCCACCTCAGACTTCTGAATAGCTGGGACTACAGGTGCATGCCACCATGCCTGGCTAATTTTTAAATTTTTTTTTTTTTTGTAGAGATAGGGGTCTCTCTATGTTGCCCAGGCTGGTCTCAAACTCCTGAGCTCAAGTAATCCACTGCCTCAGCCTCCCAAAGTGCTGATATTACAGGCATGAGCCACCGTGCCTGGCCTAGAATGGCTAAAATTTTTTCTTTTCTTTTCCTTTTCCATTTCCATTTCCATTTCCATTTCCATTCCCTCCCTCCCTCCTCTCTCTCTCTCTCTCTTTCTTTCTCTGTCACCAGACTGGAGTGCAATGGCGAGATCTTGGCTCACTGCAACCTCCGCCTCCTGAGTTCAAGCAATTCTCCTGCCTCAGCCTCCTGAGTAGTTGGGACTACAGGTGCCCACCACCACGCCCGGCTAATTTTTGTATTTTTAGTAGAAATGGGTTTTCACCCTGTTGGCCAGGATAGTCTCGATCTCCTGAACTCGTGATCCTCCCACCTCAGCCTCCCAACGTGCTGAGGTTACAGGCGTGAGCCACCATGCCTGGCTGAATGACTAATGGCTAAAATTTTTAAAAATGACAACACCAAATGCTGGTGAAGGTGTTGAGCAACAAGAGCTCTCATTCATTGCTGCGGAAATGCAAAATGGCACAGCTACCTTGGAAGACAGTCTGGCGGTTTCTTCTAAAACTAAAACGCTCTTCCTACATGATCCAGCAATTGCACTCGTTGGCATTTAACCCAAGCGAACTGGAAACTTACATCCACACAGACACTTGCACACAAACGTTTATAACAAATGTATTCGTCATTGCCAAACTTGGAAGCAACCAAGCTGTCCTTCAGTAAGTAAGTGAATGGATAAACTATGATATATCCAGACAATAGAATATTATTCAGTGCTGGCCAGGCACAGTGATTCATGCCTGTAATCCCAGCACTTTGGGACGCCGAGGCCAGCCAATCACTTGAAGCCAGGAGTTCATGATCAGCCTGGCCAACATGGCGAAACCCCTTCTCTACTAAAAATAAAAAAAAAAAAAAAAAAAAAAAAAATTAGCTGGGCATAGTAGCATGCACCTGTAATCCCAGCTAATCAGGAGGCTGAGGTGGGATAATTGCTTGAACCTGGGAGGTGGAGGTTGCCGTAAACCAAGACTGCACCACTAAACTCCAGCCTGGATGACAGAGCAAGACTCCATCTCAAAAAAAAAAAAAAAAAAAAAAAAAAATTATCCAGTGCTAAAATGAAATAAGTTGCTAAAACATAAAGAGATGTGGAGAAACCTTGTCTTAGTCCGTTTTCCGTTACTATAACAGAATACTAGAGACTAGGTAATTTATAAAGGAGAGAGGTTTATTTAGCTCAAGATTCTGGAGGTTGGGTTGTCCAAGATCTGCAGGATGTGGGAGTCAGCTTTTAAAAACTGAGCTTCTGGCCGGGCTCCATAGCTGGCACCTATAATCCTACTACTTCAGGAGGCTGAGACAGGAGGATCACTTAAGACCAGGAATTTGAGGCCAGCCTGGACAAGATAGGGAGACCCCTTCTCTACAAAAATAAAAATAAAATGGGCCAGGTACAGTGGCTCATGCCTGTAATCCCAGCACTTTGGGAGGCTGAGGCGGGCGGATCACAAGGTCAGGAGATGGAGAACATCTTGGCCAACATGGTGAAACCCTGTCTCTGCTAAAGATACAAAAATTAGGCCGGGCATGGTGGCTCACGCCTGTAATTCCAGCATTTGGGAGGCTGAGGCAGGTGGAGAGCCTGAGATCAGGAGTTCAAGACCAACGTGGTGAAACTTGTCTCTACTAAAAATACAAAAGTTAGCAGTACATAATGGCACGCACCTGTAATCCCAGCTACTAGGGAGGCTGAGGCAGGAGGATCGCCTGAACCTGGGAGGCAGAGGTTGCAGTGACCTGAGATCACGCCATTGCACTCCAGCCTGGGCGACAGAGCAAGACTAGGTCTAAAAATTAAAAAATAAAAAAATAAATTAGCCAGGCATGGTGGTACACGCCTATAGTCCCCAGCTACTCTGGAGCCTGAGGCAGGAGAATTGCTTGCAACTGGGAGGCAGAGGTTGCAGTGAGCTGAGATTTCACCACTGCACTCCAGCCTGGGCGACAAGAGTGAAACTCCATCTCAAAATAAATAAATAAAATGGCTGAGCATGGTGGCTCATGCCTGTAATCCCAGCATTTTGGGAGGCCGACGTGGGGGATCATTTGAGGTCAGGAGTTCGAGACTACCCTGGCTAACATGGTGAAACCCCACCTCTACTAAAAAACAAATAAATTAGCTGGGTGTTGTAGCACATGCCTGTAATCCCAGCTACTGGGGAGGCTGAGGCAGGAGAATCGCTTGAACCTGGTAGACACAGGTTGCAGTGAGCCGAGATCACACCACTGCACTCCAGCCTGGGCAACAGAGTGAGACTCCATCTCAAAAATAAATAAATAAATAAATAAAATAAAAATAAAAATTAGGTGGACATGGTGGCCTGCAGTCTCAGCTACTGGGGAGGCTGAGGAGGGACGATGGCTTGAGCCCCAGAGTTTGAGGCTGCAGTGAGCTGTGATGGTGCCTTGGGTAACAGGAAGATCCTGTCTGTTAAACACAAGCAAGCTGAGCATGGTGGTTCATGCCTTTAATTTTAACACTTTGGGAGGCCAAGGTGGGAGGATCGCTTGAGCCCACAAGTTCAAGACCAGCCTGGGCAACATAGTGAGACCCCATCTCTACCCAAAAATTTAAAAATTAGCTAGACATTGTAGTGCATGCCTGTAGTCCCAGCTACTCAGGAAGTTGAGGTGGGAGCATTGCTTGAGTCCAGGAGGTCAAGGCTACAGTGAGCCATGATCATGGCACTGCATTCCAACCCAGGTGAAAGAGTGAGACCCTCTCTCAAAAACAAATGAATGGACTGGTGTGGTGGCTCGTGCCTGTAATCCCAGCACTTTGGAAGGCCAAGGTGGGCAGATCACATGAGGTCAGGAGTTCGAGACCATCCTGGCCAACATGGCGAAACATGGCGAAACACCATCTCTACTAAAAATACAAAAATTAGCCAGGTGTGGTGGTGCATGCCTGTAATCCAAGCTACTTGGGAGGCTGAGGCAGGAGAATTGCTTGAACCCGGGAGGCAGATGATTCAGTGAGCCGAGATCGTGCCACTGCACTCCAGCCTGGGCAACAGAGCGAGACTCTGACTCAAAAAAACCAAACCAAACCAAAAAATGAATGAACAAAGAAAAATTGAGCTTCTGGTAAGGGCCTTGTGCTGTGTCATAACATGATACAGAAGAGGAAGCAGACATGTGCAAAATGACCAACACAAGAAGCAGTCTTGCTTTTTTTTTTTTTTTGAGACAGAATTTCACTCTTGTTGCCTAGGCTGGAGTACAATGGCACAACCTCGGCTCACCACAACCTCCGCCTCCCGGGTTCAAGCGATTCTCCTGCTTCCCGAGTAGCTGGGATTACAGGTATGTGCTACCAAGCCCGGCTAATTTTGTATTTTTAGTAGAGACGGGGTTTCACCATACTGATCAGGCTGGTCTCGAACTCTTGACCTCAGGTGATCCACCCTCCTCGGTCTCCTAAAGTGTTGGGATTACAGGCGTGAGCCACCGCCCGGCCGTCAGTCTCGCTTTATAACAACCTGCTTCGGAGCTAATGAATCCAATCCCATGGGATCGAGAATTCAAGGAAATGAGAAAGACCTTAATCCATCTTAATGACCTAATCACCCCTTAAAACCACCACCTACCAACACTACCTCATTGGGACAAAGTCAGGACATAAATTTGGGTGGGGATAAACTGTATTTAAGCCATAGCAAACCTAAAATACTTATTATCAAATGAAAAGAAGCCAATGTGAAAAGGCTACAAACTGTATGATTCCAATTATATGACATCTGGAAAAGGCAAAACTATGGAGACAGTCAAAATATCAGCAGTTTCCAAGGGTTAGGAAGAAGGAGATGAATAGGTGGTATACAGAGGATTTTTAGGGCAATGAAATGATTCTGTCTGATACCATAGTGTGCTTATGTTTTACTCTACATTTGTCAAAACCTATAGAACTGCATAACGCCAAGAGTGAACCCTAATGTAAACCATGGACGTTAATTCATAATGAGGGGTCATGAGGATTCATCAGTTTTGACAAATATACCACTCTGGTTCAGGATGTTGATAGTCAGGGAGGCTGTGCATGTGAAGAGACTGGGTATATGGGAACTCTCCATATTTTTTTATAGTATTTATTTATTTATTTCGAGATGGAGTCTCACGCTGTTGCCTAGGCTCGAGTGCAGTGATGTGATCTCTGCTCACTGCAACCTCTGCCTCCTGGGTTCAAGCGATTCTCCTGCCTCAGCCTCCCAAGTAGCTGGGATTACAGGCATGCACTACCATGCTCAGTTAATTTTTGTATTTTTAGTAGAGACGGGGTTTCACCATGTTGGCCAGGCTG
Source organism: Chlorocebus sabaeus (assembly GCF_047675955.1). Classification (NCBI taxonomy): domain Eukaryota; kingdom Metazoa; phylum Chordata; class Mammalia; order Primates; family Cercopithecidae; genus Chlorocebus; species Chlorocebus sabaeus. The sequence continues at coordinate 16,783,123 of NC_132905.1, read as the reverse complement.
GTCTCGGAACTCACAACCTCAGGTGATCTACCCACCTCGGCCTCCCAAAAGGCTGGGATTACAGGCGTGAGCCATGGCACCCAGTATATTTATTTATTTATTTGAGACAGGATCTCACTCTGTCACCCAGACTGGAGGACAGTGGCACAATCTCTGTTCACTGCAACTTCTGCCTCCCAGGCTCAAGTGATTCTCCTGCCTCAGCCTCCCAAGTAGCTGGGATTACAGGTGTGGGCCACCATGCCTGGCTTATTGTATTTTTAGTAAAGACGGGGTTTCACCATGTTGGCCAGGCTGGTCTTGAACTCCTGACCTCAAATGATACACCTGCCTCTGCCTCCCAAAGTGTTGGCATTACAGGCGTGAGCCATGGCGCCCAGCCTATATTGGTTTTTTTTTTTTTTTTTTTGAGATGGAGTCTCGCTCTGTCGCCCAGGCTGGAGTGCAGTGGCGTGATCTCGGCTCACTGCAAGCTCCGCCTTCCGGGTTCACGCCATTCTCCTGCCTCAGCCTCCCGAGTAGCTGGGACTACAGGTGCCCACCACCACACCGGCTAATTTTTTGTATTTTTAGTAAAGATGGGGTTTCACCATATCAGCCAGGATGGTCTTGATCTCCTGACCTTGTGATCTGCTCACCTCGGCCTCCCAAAGTGCTGGGATTACAGGCATGAGCCACAGTGCCCAGCTTAAAATTTAATTTTAATTAATTAATTTATTTTTTGAGATGGAGTTTCGCTCTTGTTGCCCAGGCTGGAGTGCAGGGGCACAATCTGGGCTCACTGCAACCTCCACCTCCTGGGTTCAAGTGATTCTCCTGCCTCAGCCTCCTAAGTAGCTAGGATTATAGGCACCCACCCCCATGCCCAGCTAATTTATTTGTACTTTTAGTAGAGATGGGGTTTTGCCATGTTGGCCAGGCTGGTCTCGAACTCCTGACCTCAGGTGATCCACCCACCTCAGCCTCCCAAAATGCTGGGATTATAGGCGTGAGTCGCTGTGCCTTGCCTATAGTTTATTTTTATTTATTTATTTATTTTTGAGACGGAGTCTCGTTCTGTCCCCAGGCTGGAGTGCAGTGGCTGGATCTCAGCTCACTGCAAGCTCTGCCTCCCAGGTTTAGGCCATTCTCCTGCCTCAGCCTCCTGAGTAGCTGGGACTACAGGCGCCCGCCACCTCGCCCGGCTAATTTTTTTGTATTTTTTAGTAGAGATGGGGTTTCACCGTGTTAGCCAGGATGGTCTCGATCTCCTGCCCTCGTGATCCTCCCGTCTCAGCCTCCCAAAGTGCTGGGATTACAGGCTTGAGCCACCGCGCCCGGGCCCAGTTTATTTTTTAAAAGGAGAGGGGATTGGCCCTGAATGGATCAACTTAGGTCATGTGTCCCTGTTCTAATGAATGTCGCCAGAGGAATTGAGCACACTGGTTAGTCATGTTCAGGTGTGTGCTCATCTCTGGAGCCAGGAGTGGAATCAGCTCTCCAAAACACATGGAGACCAGGTTTGGTGGCTCATGCCGGTAATCTCAACACTTTGGGAGGCCAAGGCAAGCAGACTGCTTGAGCCCAGGAGTTCAAGACCAGCTTGGGCAACATACTAAGATCCTGTTTCAAAAAAAAAAAAATTAAATTAATTAACCAGGTGTGGTGGCATGTGCCTGTAGTCCCAGCTACTCAGGAAGCTGAAGTGGGAGGATTGCTTGAACCGGGTAGTTCAAGGCTGCAGTGAACTATGATCGTGCCACTGCACTCCAGCCTGGGTGAAAGAGCTAGACCCTGTCTTCAAAACCAAAACAAAACACATGGATTAGGGATGGGAGGGATAGAATCCTAGAAATAAATTAAGGACTTATTTCCAGAGAAGAGGGGAACAGATATTTGGAGTCAATAGATATTGACTCTCCTAGGCAAAGAGGAGAATGAAATCCTTGTGACCAGACAGCAGAGTCCAGAGGCCTTGTTGATAAAAGAGATGGAGTTTCTGGAAATACTGAGTGATCGATTCTCATTTAGATGTCCAATTAACTCCCATTCATGTCAACTTTATTAATTTATTGACCACCTAATATGTCCCAGACTTTGTGCTTGGAGTTGAAGAGACTTTTGTGAATAATAACTCAACCAACAAGTCCATGAATTTTCAAAGACTTCATGTTTATTCCGTACACATTTAAAAGACCTTGCAAATTTCACCACTATGAAATTAAATTTCACATGGCCTAATTAGAATCTCCGCACTCCCTCTAAATTGTTGCAATTTCAGAGAATTGGAGGGTTCAAAGGAAAGCAGGGCACTCATGCGATTCACCACAACCCCCAGGCTGCTGGAACACTTGGTTAACTTTTGACCTTGACCAACTCCAGTGATCATTTGAAGGGAAGAAAGTGCCATCCCAGGATTGCCCATCGTTACTCTTGGGTGGCTAGACCCCTAACTGTGTGCGTCAATCTGGAGATGTTGTTATTGTTCAAAAGAGTGGGACATGAACCACAAATTAATTGGTTGTACACAGGCTTTTAAAACCAACAAAATTAACTTTTTAATATTGTTCATAAAATGAAATACAAACCCTTTATTATATTAAATTTTAGTGTCTGGACACTTTTGAAGTGGTTTTGTCAGTTTTTTTTTTTTTTTCATAAAATACTGCCACTGCTCCATTACTGTTTGTGAGAAAGAAAGTATAATATAACACATTATTTTCTCTGCCCCCGCCACCACCCCACCATGGGGTTCCTGTTTACATTATATACACACACACATATATATACACACATACATACGTATATATGTATATATACACATATATATACGTGTGTGTGTGTGTGTGTATATATATATATATATATTTTTGAGACGGAGTCTTGCTTTGTCACCCAGGCTGGAGTGCAGTGCTGTGATCTTGGCTCACTGCAACCTCCACCTCTTGGGTTCAGGCAATTCTCCTGCCTCAGCCTCCCAAGTAGCTGGGACTACAGGTGTGTGCCATTATGCTTGGCTAATTTTTTTAATTTTTAGTAGAGACAGGGTTTTGCCATATTGGCCAGGCTGGTCTCCAACTCCTAGCCTCAAGTGATCTGCCTGCCTTGGCTTCCCAAAGTGCTGGGATTACAGGTGTGAACTACCGTGCCCGGCCTTTTGTTTCTATATTAAAGAGACATTTACCTAACTAGATAAAGACATGCCATGCTACTCACTTAATTTCCTTTTTTTTTTTTTTTTTAGAGACAGGGTCTTACTCAGGCTAGAGGGCAGTGGCACGATCACAGCTAACCGCAGCCTTGACCTATCTGGCTTAAGTGATCCTCCCACCTCAGGCTCCCAAGTAACTGGGACCACAGGTGCAGCATAAGCCACCACACTGTTTAGCAGAAATGGGGTCTTAGTGTGTTGCCCAGGCTGTTCTTGAGCTCCTAGGCTCAAGCCATCTAACCACCCAATCTCTCAAAGTGCTGGGATTACGGGTGTGAGCCACCACACCCATCTCACACCATTAACTTTTTCAGTCAATCTGCATTAAGCATTTAGTATGTACTTGGTGCTACGGAAAGCATCAAAGAAACTGACACTACAGGTTCTAAAAACTTTCCATTGAGGAATTAAGACTTAGTCGGTCTCCAGCTGTGTGATCTTAAGCTAGTTACTTAATGTCTCTGAGTTTCCATTTCCTGATCTAAAAAATAAGGATGAAATACCACTCTTGCAAGGCTCTTATATATCCATGTATTCAACAAATATAGCTTGAATTCCTACTCGGTGTTCCACACGCCTCTAGGAAGCAGAGATTCCGTAGTGCTGGACATTGGAAGGAGTTTTCAGTGGGGATAGAAGCCAGGGTGCAAAGAGAAAGCATTTGTATGTGAAGGCTTCTGGAAAATTACTTAAAGCTGGGCTCAGTAGCACGTGCCTGTAGTCCCAGTTGCCCAGGAAACTGGGGTGGGAGGATCTCCTGAGCCCGGGAGTTTGAGGCTATAGTGAGCCGTGATTGAGTCACTGCATTCCAGCCTGGGAGACAGAGCAAGACCCCGTCTAGAAAAATAAGTAAGTAAATAAATAATGACTTAAACCATCTCAGAAGACAGGAACATGAGTCTCTGAAGGCCACTGTATTAGCTATCTATTGCCGTGTAACAAATTGCCTCAAAATTTAGCAGCTTAAACCAATAAACATTTATTTAACAGTTTCTGTGAGCCAGGAATCCAGGAGTGGCTTTGCTGGTTCTGCCTCAGGGTATCTCCCCTGTTTACAGTCATGCTGTTGGCTGGGCTGCTGCTGCTGGAAGCCTCTTTGGGGCCAGAGAATCTGTTTCTGAGCTTGTTCATGTGGTTGTGGTCAGAAGGTTTCAGTCCCTCATAACATGGAAGCTGGCTCCCTCACTAAGCAAGAGAGAGAGAGAAACCAAGAGAGAAGTTTTAAGAAAGAGAGAGGGGCTTGGTGTGGTGGCTCACAACTGTAATCCCAGCACTTTGGGAGGCTGAAGTGAGCAGATCACTTGAGGTCAAGAGTTTGAGACCAGCCTGGCCAACATGGTGAACTCCACCTCTACTGAAAATACAAAAATTAGCCAGGCGTGGTGGTGCACACCTGTAATCACAGCTACTCGGGAGGCTGAGGCACGAGAATCACTTGAACCTAGAAGATGGAGGTTGCAGTGAGCCAAGATGGTGCCACTGCATTTTAGCCTGGGCAACAGAGTGAGACTCCATCTCAAAAAAAAAAAAAAAAAAAAAAGGAAAAAAAAACAAGACAGAAGCGGTATTGTCATGATGCACCATCACTTCTGCTAAATGTTACCTGTCACACAGACCACCCTGGTGCAATACAGGAGGGCACTGCACGAGGTGGGCACACCAGGAGCAAAGGATCGTTGGGTCACTGGAGGGCATTTCGGAGTCTGGCTAACACGGCCCCATGACTTTTTTGTGATTTCTTATTTTATTTTATGTATTTTTTTGAGACAGGATCTCACTTCGTCACCCAGGCTGGAGTCCAGTGGCACGATCTTGGCTCACTGCAGCCTCAACCTCCTGGGCTCAAGTGATCCTCCCACCTCAGCCCCCAACAAGTAGCTGGGACTACAGGTGCACACTGCCACACTTGGCTAAATTTTTTGTGTGTGCATATTTTTAGTAGAGACAGGGTTTTACTATGTTGGCCAGGCTGGTCTCGAACTCCTGAGCTCAAGCTATCTGCCTGCCTCGGCCTCCCAAAGTGCTGGGATTACAGGTGTGAGTCACTGCATCTGGCCCTGTCCTCACTTTAAATATTCACCTTTTTCCTTCTCCTCCTCCTCTTCCTCTCCTCGTCCTCCTCCTCCTTCTTCCTTCTTCTTTTCTTTCTTCTTCTTCTTTTTTATGTTTTTGAAAGAGGAAACAGGGACTCAGTCTGTCTCCCAGGCTGGAATGCAATGGTGCAATCGCGGCTCACTGCAGTGTCAACTTTCTGGGCTCAAGCGATCCTCCCGCCTCAGCTCCTGAGTGGCTAGGACTATAGGCACATGCCACTACACCTGGCTAATTTTTAAAAATCTTTAGTCGGCCGGGCGTGGTGGCTCAAGCCTGTAATCCCAGCACTTTGGGAGGCCGAGATGGGCGGATCACGAGGTCAGGAGATCGAGACCATCCTGGCTAACACAGTGAAACCCCGTCTCTACTAAAAAAATACAAAACACTAGCTGGGAGAGGTGGCGGGCGCCTGTAGTCCCAGCTACTCGGGAGGCTGAGGCAGCAGAATAGTGTAAACCCGGGAGGCGGAGCTTGCAGTGAGCTGAGATCCGGCCACTGCACTCCAGCCTGGGCGACAGAGCGAGACTCCGTCTCAAAAAAAAAAAAAAAAAAAAAAAAAAAAAATTTATAGAGACAGGGTCTCGCATGTTGCCCAGGCTAATTTCAAACCCCTGGCCTCAATCCGTCTTTCCACCTCGGCCTCCCAAGGTGCTGGGATTACAGACATGAGCCGCTGCGCCCGGCCTAAACATTCACTTTTAGACCTAATTTTGTACTTAAAATTTTGTATTTGTTTTAAAGAAGGCTCCCCCAAATTGTCTAAGCTTCAGGTACCACAAAACCTGGATCCATCCCTGCTCCTAAGACAGGTCTTCAGTTTTTTGTGACAGTGGATATTACAGATTTTGTACAAAAGTTCAGAAGCTGGACTCAGCCCAGCGGAAAGGTTTGCTGATCTGCCCGGGGGAAGGTGTAGATTTCAGCCCATCCCTGTATGCCTTCACTCAATACTCCTTTGAAAGCATGAGCTGCTGGAATTAAAACAGCAGTTTTGATGTGCTTGGAGCTGAAGATAAAGTCCTGTTTGCATACTGTAATGGTGTAAACATGTTGACAATTATCAGGTGAAATCTTTGGCTGTTATTGACTCCACTCCTCTGTAAGTGATTATGCGCGGCAAGAGAGTCTCTCCACCACATGACTGGGCCCTCACTTACAAGTTAATTGACTTGTTTGGTCGCTTTCTTCTTAAGCCACAGGAGTGATGAAATGCAATTTTTTTCTTGTGTTCTTTCGTAACACACCAAGGAAAACAAAGCTGAGTTTTAGGTCCTGTTGCATTTATTAACTTTTGAGGGTCTAGCTATGAGTTTCCAAAAACAACAACCAACCACCAGCTCTTTTGATCTTGGTTTGAATCTCTATGATCTGAGATAAATTAGGTCCCCCCCCAAAAAAAAAACACATCCCCACCCCAAGTTGGACACTGAATGATGTGTTGGGAATTTGTTTGATACAATAAATGGCCACTATTTATTTATTTGTTTTTTGAGATGGAGTGTCTCTCTGTCACCCAGGCTGGAGTGCAGTGGTGTGATCTCAACTCACTGCAACCTCCACCTCCCGGTCCGAAGCGATCCTCCCACCTTAGCCTCCCCAGTTGCTGGGGCTACAGGCCTGTGCCACCATGCCCGACTAATTTTTCGTGGAGGCGGGGTTTCACCGTGTTGCCCAGGCTGCCTGTAACTCCTGGACTCAAGGGATCTCCCCCCAACCCCTGAGATAGAGTCTCGTTCTGTAGTCCAGGCTGGAGTGCAGTGGCATCATCTCAGCTCACTGCAACCTCCACCTCCCAGGCTCAAGCGACTCTCCTGACTCAGCCTCCCAAGTAGCTGGGATTACAGGCATGCACCATCACGCCCCGCTAATTTTTGTGTTTTTAGTAGAGACAAGTTTTCACCTCGTTAGCCAGGCTGGTCTTAAACTCCTGACCTCAAGTGATCTGCCTGCCTCAATCTGCCGAAGTGCTGGGATTACAGGTGTGAGCCACTGTGCCTGGCGTGGACTCAAGGGATCTGCCCATCTCAGCCTCTGAAAGTGCTGGGATTCCTGGCGTGAGCCACTGGGCCCGGCCTGTTATTTCTTATGAGTTTTTGGGTGGTTGTATGGCCCTTCTGTTGGTCTCACCTGGGTTCGCTCATGAAGCTGCATGTGGCCGAAGGCTCAGCTGGGACAGCCAGGTGGCTAAGTCTCTCTCATTCTGTGGGTTTTCTTTCAGAGTTTCTTCTGGTGTGGTGGTCTCAGGGCAGAGTTCCAAAAGAGTGAAAATGGAAGTTGCAAAGTTTTTCAAGGTATAAGCTCTAGACGTGTGCAGTGTCTCTTCTGCTCCACTAGGTTGATTTGTGCAGGTCCCAGGAAGCTCCACGTGGGTTTAAATCACGTTGGTGTTTTCAGCGCTGTATCCTCAGTGCCTAGAACAGAGCCTGGTACACAGAATATTTATTGATGCAACTGAGATTATCGTAGTGTATTTTTCTGTGAGCAAAGCAGCTTATTCACAGCAGTGGTTCCCTAAATGGTGGCTACTTTATTATTATAACTTTCTTAGGGGAGATAAATAATGTAAAATTTTCCGCTATTTCTTTTCTTTTTTTTTCTGAGACAGCGTCTTGCTTTGTCACCCAGGCTGGAATGCAGTGGTGCGATCTCGGCTCACTGCAACCTCTGCTTCCTGGGTTCCAGTGCCTCTGCTTCCTGGGTTCCAGTGATTCTCCTGCCTCAGCCTCCTGAGTAGCTGGGACTACAGGCACGGGCCACCACATCCAGCTAATTTTTGTATTTTTAGTAGAGACAAGGGTTTTACTGTGTTGGCCAGGCTGCTCTCCAACTCCTGACCTCAAGTAATCCACTCGCCTCGGCCTCCCAACGTGCTGGGATGACAGGTATGAGCCACCGCGCAGGCCTCCGTTATCTGCTATTTCTAGGAATACCTCAGGTTAGCACAGAATGAACACTGATCTTTTTTTTTTTTTTTTTTTTTTTTGAGATGGAGTCTCGCTCTGTCGCCCAGGCTGGAGTGCAGTGGCCGGATCTCAGTTCACTGCAAGCTCCACCTCCCGGGTTTACACCATTCTCCTGCCTCAGCCTCCCGAGTAGCTGGGACTACAGGCGCCTGCCACCACGCCCGGCTAGTTTTTTGTATTTTTTTAGTAAAGACGGGGTTTCATCGTGTTAGCCAGGATGGTCTCGATCTCCTGACCTCGTGATATGACCGTCTCGGCCTCCCAAAGTGCTGGGATTACAGGCGTGAGCCACCGTGCCCGGCCTGAACACTGATCTTTACTGTTTTCCCCAACTACCCCCAATTCGCTGTTACCTGATACTCAGTAAACTGTCAGAGATGCATTACCAAAATAATATGGAGGTGGTCGAAATCATATTGAAGAATGTAGTCATGGAATCTGTTTGCCTGCGTTCAAATCCTGGCCCCATCTCTTACTAGCTATGAGACCTTGGACAAGTCATTTAAATGCTCTATGCTTTTGTTTCCTTATCTGTAAAATAGGCTTAATAATAGTACTTCTTTACTGAGATTGATAAAAATTAAATGGGTTAATATCTGTCAAGTACTAACAAGAGAGATGGGCATGCAGTCACTGTTATGTAAGCGTTAACTATCATCATAAGTAACCCACAGGCCCTGACTTTGAGTTTCCAATGAGTCACTTTCTTCAGATACCACAAAAACTTTTGGGAGATACTGTTCTCTGCCTCATCTGACAGTCTTCAGGGAATTAGGTTAGGAAGCCATCAAGATGAACTCTGAGCAAGAGTGAAAGCAGTTCATGACTGGATAGCTTTAATTCACCTACTTCTAATTTCATACATGGTGTATAGATTGTTAACCGTGGCTTTCTATCAATAGAAATTAGAATGCCTTTTATGGAGAAGTCAGCTTTACAGACTTAAATCGAAAAATAAGGCTGGGTGCAGTGGCTCAGGCCTGTAATCCCAGCACTTTGGGAGGCTGAGGCAGGTGGATCATTTGAGGTCAGGAGTTCCAGACCAGCCTGACCAACATGGTGAAACCCCATCTCTACTAAAAACACAAAAATTAGCCAGGCGTGGTGGCGCACGCCTGTAATCCCAGCTACTTGGGAGGTTGAGGCAGGAGAATCGTTTGAACCTGGGAGGCAGAGGTGGCAGTGAGCCGAGATCATGCCACTGCACTCCAGCCTGGGCGACAGAGCGACTTTGTCTCAACAAAAAAAAAAAAAGAAGAAAGGAAAAAAAAGTGAAAAATTATAGCAGGAGCTTTCCTTTATTGATTATTATTATTTTATTATGAAAAAATCAAACACACAAAAGGAGAGAAAATTCAACTCCCTTGTCCATTATCCGGTTTCTACAATTATCAGCTCAACTGGGCACAGTAGCTCACGTCTACAATCCCAGTGCTTTGGTAGGCTGAGGCAGGAGGATAATTTGAGCCCAGGGGTTAAAGACCAGCCTGGGAAACATGGTGAGATCCTGTCTCTACAAAAAATTTAAAAATTAGCTGGGTGGGCTGGGCACTGTGGCTCATGCCTGTAATCACAGCACTTTAGGAGGTCGAGGCAGGTGGATTACTTGAGCTCAGGAGTTTGAGACCAGCCTGGGCAACATGGTGAGACCCCATCTCTACCCAAAATACAAAAATTAGCAAGGTGTGGTGGTGCACGTCTGTGGTCCCAGCTACTTGGGAGGCTGAGGCAGGAGGATCACTTGAGCCTGGGAGGCAGAGGTTGCAGTGAGCCAAGATTGCACCACTGCATTCCAGCCTGGGTGCACACCATCTCAAAAAATAAAAATAAAAAAAATAAAAAATAAATCAACTGGGTGTGGTGGCACACACCTGTAGTCTCAGCTACTTAGGAGGCTGAAGCAGAATGGGGATCACTTGAGCCCAAAAGTTGGAAGCTGCAATGAGCTATGATCCCACCACTGCACTCCAGCCTGGGCAACAAATCAAGATCCCATCTCTAAAAGAAAAATGAAAACATAAAAACAATACTGATAATGAGCAATTTAGGGGCAATCCTGCTTCATCTTTCTCTCTACTCTCTTCCCTGCTGCTTGGATTACTTGGATACAAATCTCAGTTATCACACCACTCTGTGGATGCTTCCGTGTGTATCTCTAAAAAATAAAGACTCGACTTTGGTCATAATCACAATTCTAATATCATACATGTTAAAAGTTAACAATGGCCGGGCACGATCGCTCATGCCTGTAATCCCAGTGCTTTAGGAGGCCGAGGTTGGCCTCAGGAGCTGGGTGTGCTGGTGTGTGCCTGTAATCCCAGCTACTCAGGAGGCTGAGGCAGGAGAATTGCTTGAACCTGGGAGGTGGAGGTTGCAGTGAGCCGAGATTGTGCCACTGCACTCCAGCCTGGGTGACAGAGCAAGACTCTGTCTCAAAAAAAACAAAAAAACAAAAAAACAAAAAAACAATAATTCCTAATGTCATCAAATATGCAGGTATTTGATATATTCAAATTTCCCAGCTGAGAGCATTTCTTTGCTGAACTCTCTGTACCCTGTAACATTGGGACTCACTCCCTGACATCCAGCGATTGGATGCTGTGTCAGAGAACACAAGGAACAGTAGAGCCTGTGTTTACCTTTATTTATCAATGCAAGTTTTCAGCAATTTATGAGAACTGTTGCCAGAAAATTATGTGGCACATAGACAGTGTTATAGTTAATTTACTGGCTAAGGGATGCCCAGGTAGCTGGCAAAACATTTCCAGGAGGGTGTTTCCAGAAGGGGTTAGCATTGAAACAATAGACTGAGTAAAGAAGAACCTTGCTTGCCGGCGTGCATGGGCATCACCCAATCCTTGAGGGTCTCAATTGAAGAAAAAGGCAGAGGAAGGGTGAATTCTTCCTCTGTTTCAGCTGAGACATCCACCTTCTCCTGCCCTTGGACATCTCAGGCCTTCTGACTTGGACCAGGACGGATGCTGTTGGCTCCCTTGGTTCTCAGGCTTTCAGATTGGAACTGGAACTGCATCACCAGCTTTCTCGGGCCTCCAGTTTGCAGATGGCAGATAGTGGGGCTTTTCCACCTCCATAATCCTTTGAGTCAATCCCTGTAATAAATCTCTTCCTATTCATATCTATCTATCTATCTATCTATCTATCTATCTATCTATCTATCCATCCACCCACCTACCTATTATCTGTCTACCTTTTGTTGATGTTTTTTGTGTTTTTTTTTGAGATGGAGTCTCACTCTATTGCCCAGGCTGGAGTGCAGTGGTGTGATCTTGCCTCACTGCAACCTCTGCCTTCTGGGTTCAAGTGATTCTCCTGCCTCGGTCTCCCAAGTAGCTGGGACTACAGGCACGTGCCACCACGCCCAGCTAATTTTTGTATTTTTAGTAGAGATGAGGTTTCACCATATTGCCCAGGCTGTTTTCAAATTCCTGACCTCAGGTGATCCGTCCATCTCAGCCTCCCAAAGTGGTGGGATTATGGGCATTACCTATCATCTATTTATCTATTTATTATCTATCTATCTATCTATCTATCTATCTATCATCTAGTATATATCACCTGTCTCATCTATGATCTATCAATTATCTATCATCTATTAATCTATTATCTATCATCTATCAATCTATTTCTATTATTTATCTATTATAAATCAATCTATTGCTCTATCTGCCTATCATCTATTTATCATCTATCTACCTGTCATCTATTTATGTACCTATATACCTATCATCTATTTATCATCTATTATCTATCACTTATCTATCATCTATCAATCTACACTTGATTTTAGCCAAAAGGCCGAGAAGCGATCTATCTATCTTCTATCAATCTATTAATATATTATCTGTCTATCTGTCTATCTATCTATCTATCTATCTATCTATCTATCTATCTATCTATTCTACTCGTTCTGTTTCCCTGGAGAACCCTGACTAACATAGGCAGTAAGTAAGTTGTGGTGGTAACTGGGTTTGAGTCTGCCTCCTCCTCTCCTCAACCACTTGAATCTCTCTATGCCTTGCATTAGCCGCCTATGAAATGGGAATAATTACAGCAAGTCCAACTCTTCTTCTTTTTTTCTGGAGACGGAGTCTCACTCTTTCACCCAGGCTGGAATGCAGTGGATCTCAGCTCACTGCAACCTCTGCCTCCTGGGTTCAAGTACTTCTGCCTCAGCCTCCTGAGTAGCGGGGACTACAGGCGTATGCCGCCCACACCCGCCTAATTTTTTTTGTATTTTTAGTGGAGACGGGTTTTTACCATGTTGCCCAGGCTGTTTTCGAACTCCTGAGCTCAGGCTATCTCCCTGTCTTGGCCAACTCTTCTTAATGTCTGTTCAGCATCTCTTCTCCCCTTCTTCCTTTAGTCATTGGAACCCCCCACCCCACCATATGATGCCCTAACACAGAGATTTTGGTATGAGTGTGTTCAGCCCCATCTAACTGAGGACGCATCGGAGAGGTCAGGTGTGCACATTCACTGTGAGAGGACAGCCTTGAATGTGGACCCACACAGGGGTGATTACTGGTGATGAAAACTCCCTTGAGTTTTATTGAGTTGCATTGCCAGAAATGACATGATTTTCTAAAGTAGTGAACAAGTTTTGGTAATGTTCCAAACAAAAGAAAGTACAATCTTCCCTTAATTTATACAGAAGTGACCTTTCTGGAAGATTCAATAATATCGTCTTAAGTCTGTTTTTTGTTGTTTATAACAGAAATAACAGAATACATAAAACTTGGTAATTTATAAATAAAAGGAGTTATTTCTTTTTTAATTTTTAATTTATGTGGGTACATAGTAGGTACATATATGAAGAATTATTTCTTAAAATTATAGAGGCTGAGAAGTCCCAGGCTCGGAGGGCTGCATCTGATGAGTGCCTTCTTGCTGCTGGGGACTCTTTGCAGAGACCCAAAGAAGCACAGGGCATTCCATGAAGAGGGGCCTGAGCATGCTACCTCAGGTCTCTCTTCTTCTAAAGGCACAAGTCCCACTCTGTGACAACTCATTAATCCATTTACCCATTAACCCTTTAATCTATTAATTCATGAATGGATGAATCCATTCATGAGAACTTTCATGACCCAATCACTTCAGGTTTTCGCTTTTTTTTTTTTGAGATGGAGTCTTGCTCTGTCGCCCAGGCTAGAGTGCAGTGGCTGGATCTCAGCTCACTGCAAGCTCCGCCTCCCGGATTTACACTATTCTCCTGCTTCAGCCTCCCGAGTAGCTGGGACTACAGGCGCCCGCCACCTTGCCTGGCTAGTTTTTTGTACTTTTTAGTAGAGATGGCGTTTCACCGTGTTAGCCAGGATGGTCTGGATCTCCTGACCTCGTGATCCGCCTGTCTTGGCTTCCCAAAGTGCTGGGATTACAGGCTTGATTTTTTTTTTTTTTTTGGATGCAGAGTCTCACTCTGTCACCCAGGCTGGAGTGCAGTGGCACGATCTCGGTTCACTGCAACCTCCAGCCTCCTTGGTTCAAGCAATTCTTCTGCCTCAACCTCCCCAGTAGCTGGGATTACAGGCACACATCATCATGCCTGGCTAATTTTTGTATTTTTAGTAGAGATGAGGGTTTCACCATGTTGGTCAGGCTGGTCTTGAACTCCTGACCTCAGGTGATCTGCCAGCCTCGGCCTCCCAAAGTGCTGGGGTTACAAGTGTGAGCCACTGGGCCCAGCCCAATCACTTCTTAAAGGCAGAACCTCTTAGTACTGCCATACTGGGTGTTAAGTTTCAACATGAATGTTCAAGGGGACAGTCAAACCACAGCAGATAGAAATGTGCAAAAAGCCACAAACAGGCCAGATGAAAGGGCTCACGCCTATAATCCCAGCACTTTGGGAGGCCGGGTGGGTGGATAACCTGAGGTCATGAGTTCAAGACCAACCTGGACAACATGGCAAAACCCTGTCTCTACTAAAAATACAAAAATTAGCCGGGTGTGGTGGCGCCTGCCTGTAGTCCCAGCTACTCAGGAGGCAGAGGTGGGAGAATCACTTGAAACAGGAGGAGGAGTTTGCAATTAGCTGAAATCATGCCACTGCAGTCCAGCCTGGGCGACACAGTGAGACTGTCACAAAAAACAAACAAACAAAATGCCTTTTTTAGGAATGAGGAAGACACAGAGAGTTCATACATGAGCCCAAGGCCACATTAAGCTCTTAACTGCTATAAACTAGCTCCCTAAATCGAAAGAATGTTCTAGAAGGACAGAGCAGAAAGGCTCAGAGTAGTTACCTCTGAAGAAGGGTGAAGGAAAGGGTACAAGGAGAAGTCTGGCTGTGGTGGATCATGCTCATAATCCTAGCACTTTGGGAGGCTGAAGCAGGCGGATCACTTCAGGTCAGGAGTTTGAGACCATCCTGGGCAACATAGCAAGACCCTCTAAAAAATAAATAAATGCTAGCCAGGCGTAGTGGTGCATGCTTGTAATCCCAGCTACTCGGGAGCCTGAGTCAGGAGAATTGCTTGAACCCGAGAGGCAGAGGTTGCAGTGAGCCGAGATCGCACCATTGCACTCCAGCCTGGGCAACAAGAGTGAAACTCCGTCTCAAAAAATAAAAAATAAAAATAAATAAATATGTCTTAAAAATAATATAGGTTAACTACAATGCCTAACAAAGTTTGACATTTACCTACTGCTGACCCAGTAATTCCATTTTGGGGTTAAGAGAAATGTGTGCCCATGTCCATAAAAAAACTTGTTCCAGGCCAGGTGCGGTGACTCACACCTGTAATCCCAGCACTTTGGAAGCCCAAGGTGGGCGGATCACCTGAGGAAAAAATTATCTGGGCATGGTGGTGCATGCCTGTAGTCCCAGCTACTCAGGAGGCTGAGGCAAGAGAATTGCTCGAACCCCGGAGGTGAAGGTTGCAGTGATCTGAGATCGCACCATTGCATTCCAGCCTGGGCGACAGGGCAAGATTCTATCTCGGGGAAAAAAAAAAAAAAACTTGTTCCAGAATGTTCATAGAAGTTTGTTTCATAATAGTCCAAACTGGAAACAACCAAGTGCCCAACAACAAGAGGGTAAACAAATGATGGATGGTCCCAGAATGGAATTCAACTCAACCACAGCCAGGAAAGAATTACTGGGGCATCCAACGTGACTCAGTCTGAGAAGCATTATTTGAGTGAGAGAAGCCAAATACATGAGTTCATGCCCGACGCAGTGGTTCACGCCTGTCATCATAGCACTTTGAGAAGCTGAGGTGGGTGGATCATTTGAGGTCAGGGGTTTGAGACCAGCCTGGCCAACATGGTGAGACCATGTCCCTACAAAAAATTAAAAAATTAGCCAGGTGTGGTGGTGGGCACCTGTAATCCCAGCTACTTGGGAGGCTGAGGCAGGAGAATCCCTTGAACAAGGGAGCGGAGGTTGCAGTGAGCCAAGATCATGCCTCTGCCCTCCAGCCTGGGTGACAGAGTGAGACTCTGTTTCAAAAAAGAAAAAGAAAAAAAAAGTTCATTAAGTATGATTACATTTATGTGGAGTCTAAGAATAGACAAAACTAAGGGTGATAAAGGTCAGAATAGTGGTTATCTTGTTTTGGGAAGGGGCAAGAGGGAACTTTCTGGGGGATGGAAATGTTCTGTGTTCTAGGGGATGTTTGGCACTGTCTGGAGAGGTTTTTGATTGTCACAACTGGTGGTGGGGGGTGCTACTGGCATCTAGTGGGTAGAGGCCAGAGATGCTGCTAAACTGAATCTTGCAATGCACAGGATGACCCCAAAACAAAGAATTATCTGGCCTGAAATGTCAATCAGGCTGAGAGTGAGAAATGTTGGTATATGATTTAAATTGCTTAAACATGATCAAGGCATTTCTGCATCCTTGTGGGTACTTGCCATTATTACAGGCAATTTTTGAGTGACAGAGATGGCTAGTTATCCTCAGGATGTAGAGTTGTCATTGGAAAGCGGCCAGGGACAGTATTTCCCAATCCCCTTTGCATCTGGGTACAGCCTGTGATTCATTCTGCAAATAGAATGTGAGCAAAAGCAATGTGTATTAGCTCTGCACAAAGCAGCTGAGAAACGTGTGCGCCTTTTCCATTCTCCTTCCCCTGCCACTACTGGATGCAGACATCAACAAAGAGGCCCCAGGGATGGAAGAGAGCTGTCAGTCAACTGGCAACGCAGTGCTAGAGGAGATAAACTTCTATTATAAAAGCCTCTGAAATGTGAGCGTTATTTGTATAGTGGCTAGCGTTACTCTAATAGAGTATTCAACAAAAAAATCTCGTCTTTGAAGGGCAGATCTCCCAAACTGATATATTAAGGGGCAATTAATCTCACTTGTAAATTCTCTGAGAGCAGGGATCATGTGCTATACATTTTCTTAATCCTCTATAATGCTAAGTACCATGTTGAGCAAATGCCGTGTTTCTTTCTTTCTCCTTCCACGCCCGCCCCCAAAGTCCTATGGCTTTCTGGGTTGGAAGAGAACGTAAGTGTTCTTTTGTAATCTTTCCAGGACACCCACCAGTAATGGAACCACAGGACACCAACTTCCACACTCTAATTCCATGTGTTTTGGAATAGGATTTACTCTACCCCATGCTCCAGAGTTGGGTTCTGATTGGCTTACATCAATCAAAGTATTTTCTTCACCCTGGCCTTCTCTTTTTTTTGAGACGGAATCCCACTCTGTCACCCGGGGTGGAGTGTAGTGACACAATCTCGGCTCACTGCAACCTCTGCCTCCCGGGTTCAAGTGATTCTTCCGCCTCAGCCTCCTGAGTAGCTGGGATTACGGGCACATGCCACCATGCCCGGCTAATTTTTTGTATTTTTTCAGTAGAGACAGGCTTTCACCATGTTGGCCAGGCGGGTCTCAAACTCCCGGCCTCAGTTGATCCACTCACCTCGGCCTCCCAAAGTGCTGGGATTATAGGCGTGAGCCACCACGCCTGGCCTCCCTAGCTTTCTCGTTAGGTTCACAGATGAACGCATGACAGAGTGAGAGGCAATGAGATACAAGGTTTTATCTGGGACACCGGCGGAAGGAAAGCAGTTTCTTCCCTTTCAAGAGAAAGCCCTGAGCATACGCTCTTCTCCTGTGTGGTGGTGTCGGTTTGGGAGGCTTCAGTTACTACAGTCACTTTGCCACCAAGAGAGCAATTCTTGCAAGTTGTCAAGGATCCATAGGCATAGATAATTCTCAGGGGCTCAAATATTGTTAGAACCTAAATTATTTCTGCAGTTCTTCTCTGCCTCTCTTAGTGTGTTAGATATTCTCACTGGTGATGCCACGATAATGCCCACAATTTCAGACATTCAAGTCATAACAACATGTTTCTGTTAATAAGAAAAGCCTTTCCCAGCATGCAGCGGAGTTTTTTTCTTGTAATATTGGCTAGAGGGCATCACATGATAAGCCTAAACCAACCACTGACAAGTGGTCTGGATCACCGTGATTGGCTCATATCTATCCCTCAGGCTGGGGTTGGGACTGGGATCCATCTCCCTGGAAGCACATGGCCAGCAGGAGAAAGGTGGACATCTGGTTGCAGCCAGAATTCTCATTTAAAAAGGAAGAAAGATTTTTGAGTAGGCCAACAATAGTGTCTGCTATGTATCCTGCCATTTGTGATATATATTGGTATATATATCAGTCAATTGCAAGTAACAAAAAAACGAAAAGAAAAAAGATGTTGGGGAGAAATGTGTTGGTTGGCACAACTCAAAAGTTCAGAGTTTCCCAGCTTCAGGCATGGCTGGACCTGGGCAACAGTGTCATAATTATTCGGTCTCTCTTTTCATTGTTCATCTCTGCTTTATTCTCAGGTAGAATCTTACCAAGTGGTGGCTCCAGCAACTATAGACTTACTTCCTACTTAGTTAGCAATTCCAGAGGAATCTTTTAGGCAACTGTTACAACAAAAGTTTAAGAACTGAGCCTCAAAGACTTGGCTTGGATCACAACCCCATTCTTGAACCAATCACTGTACCCAGAATGAATGAAAAATTCTAACTGGCCAAGCCAAACCAATTTTTTTTTTTTTTGAGATAGGTCTTGCTCTGTTGCCCAGGCTGGATTACAGTGATATAATCGTAACTCACTATAGCCTCAAACTCTGGGTTCAAGTGATCCTCCCACCTCAACTTCCCAAGTAGCTGAGATTAGTGTGCACCACCACGCCTGACTAATTTTTTAAATTTTATGTAGAAACAGGGCCTTTCTATGTTGGAAGAACGTCAGGCGGGCGACTTGAGAAATCAAGCACCCTGGTTCACCTGTGATTCGGGGTTTTATACGCTGACATACTTCCGGGATCTTGACTTCCTTCTCCCGCGATTTTTCACTGGCGATGGGCTGTCTGCACGTGCAGTGTGTTTACTGGAGTTGTGTACGTGCTCACTTGAGCCATTCTTCCCTTACCAGTTGAACGTCCCTAGATGGTCATCAGTTAAACTTTGCCATTTTGCCTCTTAATTGCCATGCTTGAGCCCATTTACCCAGTCCTGAGATCTTTTTTTTTTTTTTTTTTTTTTTTTTTTGAGACGGAGTCTTGCTCTGTCGCCCAGGCTGGAGTGCAGTGGCCAGATCTCGGCTCACTGCAAGCTCCGCCTCCCGGGTTCACGCCATTCTCCTGCCTCAGGCTCCCGAGTAGCTGGGACTACAGGCACCCGCCACCTCGTCCGGCTAGTTTTTTGTAATATTTAGTAGAGACGGGGTTTCACTGTGTTAGCCAGGATGGTCTCGATCTCCTGACCTCGTGATCCACCCGTCTCCGCCTCCCAAAGTGCTGGGATTACAGGCTTGAGCCACTGCGCCTGGCCCCCAGTCCTGAGATCTTATTGGGAAGCTGCTGATCACCAGTTTCAGGTTTTTTTTTTCTGTTTATTGGGAGACTGCCTTTCCCTGGCGTCGGCTGAGAGCAATCATTATTTTAGAGAGAGTTAACAACTGCCTGAGCATCACCTGATGGTCGCCTGTGGTCACCTGGCATTCCTGGGGTGTGTGTGTTGTGGGGGAAACTGTCTCTTGCTGTGTTCGTGTCTGACTAGCTACCTACTGTAACAACTGTACCACTGCATTCCAGCCTGGGTGACAGAGCAAGACGCTGTCTCAAAAAAAAAAAAAAAACGTGGTTTGTGGCTATGGCAAAAATCTCAAAGGCGTTATGTGAGTCACTGAAATTTGGGGAACTCTGATACACCCAGACCAGACTTTGGCTGAACCAAACTGAACAAAAATTCTCTTGCATGAAAACTGGTGCTAGAGGAATATTTTCTTTGATTGATTGAGGCAGGGTCTCACTGTCACCCAGGCTGGCATTGGGTGATGTAATCACAGCTCACTGCAGCCTCAACTTCCTGGCCTCAGGTGATCCTCCTGCCTCAGCCTCTCAAGTAGCTGGGACTGTGGGCACACAACCAGCTACCCAGCTAATTTATTTTTGTGGGTTTTTTTTTTTTTCTTTTTTCTGAGATGGAGTCTTACTCTGTCACCCAGGCTAGAGTACAATGGCTCAGTCTCAGCTCACTGGAACCTCTGCCTCCCAAGTTCAAGCAATTCTCCTGCCTCAGCCCCCGAGTAGCTGGGACTACAGGTACATGCCACCACACCCAGCTAATGTTTGTATATTTAGTAGAGATGGGGTTTCACTATGTTGGCCAGGCTGGTCTCGAACTCCTGACCTCGTGATCTGCCCACCTCGGCGTCCCAAAGTGCTGGGATTATAGGTGTGAGCCACCGCGCCTGGCCTATTTTTGTGCAGTTTTTTGTAGAGCCAGGATTTTGCCATGTTGCCCAGGCTACTCTTGAACTTCTGGGCTCAAATGATCCTCCTGCCTTGGCCTCCCAAAGTGCTGGGGTTACAGGCATGAGCCACCATGCCCAGCTTAAGGAATCTTTCTAAGGAATCTTTGGAATCTTTCCAAGGACTGCTGCCTTCAGGTGGAGTTTCAAAGTTCAAACGGTCTTTATTCGTAGCCTTTTTAAACTTGTGGGGGCTACATTTTTGAAATATATTTTCAAAGGCCTTAATTTGGGGAGAGGCCTTAAATGTACCAACTGCCAGCTGCAAGAACCGAGTGGCCAGACCACTGAGGTTTTGGAGTCTTGCAAAACAGACGTGTAAAAGTCAAGTGCACAGGCAGGACCTTAGAGTGGCACCCAGAACCCAAGGCCTTGAAAGATCCCAGCTTGTTTCTTTACAGAAAGCTTGGCTTTGTTGAACAGGCTGATAGAAACCGCGCCCAGCTGTAGAAAGGTTGCATGTATATATATGTGTGTGTTTCTGCTTCCTCTTTTTTTTATCTCATACAATTACAAACACATAATCTCAAGGGTCTGCAGCTCATGTCACCTTGGAGTTATTTTTGGTTTGCCCCCAGAACATCAAATGTTCAATTCAAGAAGGGTTTGACAGGGCATAGAGAGTGCCGACTAAACCCAGAGGGGGCAAGTTCAAGCATGTTTTTCGCTACCCCAATTTGCATCAGTGCCTCCCCACCCCACAAAAACACATGCCTCTTTTGTATTACTCAGTGAAAAGTGAAAACTGATAAAGAAAAGAAAAGGCATGTTTTGTTATTTAAAAACATCTTTATTTCATAGCATGGCTGTTAAATCTGGTAAACAGCAATATGCTGCTAGGTCTAAATAATGGGGTCATTTTTTTCCTTTTTTTTTTTTCTTTGACACAGCATCTCACTCTGTCACTCAAACTGGAGTGCAGTGGTGCAATCATGGCTCACTGCAGCCTGGAACTCCTGGGCTCAAGCGATCCTCCTGCCTCAGCCTCCTGAGTAGCTGAGACTACAGGTGCGTGCAAGCATGCCCAGCTAATGGGGTCATTTTTGTTTCTTTTTCTTTCTTCTTATTTCAACCCTATTATTTGACCTTTTTTTATTCCCCTTGCAAATATTCTTGTTCTATCTTCTACATCTGGAAATGAAAGATAAGGAAACCCATACTAGTCCTTTTGGGTTGCTCTGATCAAATAACAGAGCAACAGAGGGAGAAAACAACAGAGGGAGGGAGGTTCTCCCTCCTTCCCCCTCCCTCTGTCCCTCCCTCCCTCCCTTCCTTCCTTCCTTCCTTCTTTCCTTCCTTTTTTCCTTCTTTTCTTTTTTTTTAGATGGAGTCTCACTCTGTCGCCAGGCTGGAGTGCAGTGGCATGATCTCAGCTCACTGCAACCCCCACCTCCTGGGTTCAAGCGATTCTCCTGCCTCAGCCTCCCAAGCAGCTGGGACTACAGGCACGTGCTATCATACCCAGCTAATTTTTATATTTTTGTAATTTTTGTATATTTTGTATTTTGTAGAGATGGGATTTCACCATGTTGGCCAGGATGGTGTCGATCACTTGACCTTGTGATCCGCCCACCTTGGGATTACAGGCGTGAGCCACCATGCCCGGTCTTCTTCCTTCTTTTCTTTCTTTCTCAACTTTATTAAGTACGTCCTATGGTACTATGCTGGGGACATAATGGAAACCAAAACAGAAATAATGTCAACTCAGATGGAGTTTAATTTCCGGACAGGAGTAACAAACTGAAATGCATAACAGACACCTAAGATGTAATGAATAGATCTGGCTTAAGGAAGATAACCTATAATCTTCACTGGTCTCAGTGTCTGGAAGGCATCAGGGAGTAGTGGGTACCATGGTGAATTGGAGAGCCCATGCTCCTTTCCAGGTCCTCAGATCAGCCATCAGGAAAGTAGACTGTGTTTTCCCATACTTTTATATACATATTTCAAAAGAAGCCAGAAATTGACAGAAATTCAGATCTTTATGTGAAATCTACCAATATTCAAATACTGACAACTCATTCAGATTATTTAAAACACAGGTATGGGCCGGGCGCGTGGTTCACGCCTGTAATCCCAGCACTTTGGGAGGCCGAGGTGGGCGGATCGTGAGGTCAGGAGATCGAGACCATCCTGGCTAACACAGTGAAACCCCGTCTCCACTAAAAATACAAAAAATTAGCCGGGTGTGGTAGTGGATGCCTGTAGTCCCAGCTGCTGGGAAGGCTGAGGCAGATCACGCCACTGCACTCCAGCCTGAGCGACAGAGCGAGACTACATCTCAAACAAACAAACAAAACCAAACGCATGTATGGGCCTGGTGTGGTGGCTCACCCCTGTAATCCCAGCACTTTGGGAGGCTGAGTTGGGTGGATCACCTGAAGTAGGTGTTAGATACCACCCTGGCCAACATGGCAAAACCCTGTCTCTACTAAAATACAAAAGTTAACCGGGTGTGGTAGTGGGCGCCTGTAGTCCCAGCTACTCGGGAGGCTAAGGCAGGAGAATCGCTTGAACCCGTGTTAGCCAGGATGGTCTCGATCTCCTGACTTTGTGATCCACCCGTCTCGGCCTCCCAAAGTGCTGGGATTACAGGCTTGAGCCACCATGCCCGGTTGAGGTAAGGGTTTTTATGAACAATTTGGTGGGCAGGGAGCTAGGGAATGGGTACTGCTGATTGGTTGGAGATGAATTCATAGGGGTGTGGAAAATGTTCTGGGTGGGGTCACAAGATCAACTGAGTCATGAGTCCAGGTGGGGTTAGTGTGAAAAAATCTTTAAAAACCAACCTTAAGTTGGTTGGGCGTGATGGCTCATGCCTATGATCCCAGGACTTTGGGAGGCCGAGGCTGGCAGATCATGAGGTCAGGAGATAAAGACCATCCTGGATAATATGGTGAAACCCTGACTCTACTAAAAATACAAAAAATTAGCCAGGTGTGGTGGCGGGTGCCTGTTGTCCCAGCCACTCGAGAGACTAAGGCAGGAGAATGGTGTGAACCAAGGAGGCAGAGCTTGCAGTGAGCCAAGATCATGCCACTGCACTCCAGCCTGGGTGACAGAGCGAGACTCTGTCTCAAAAACAAAAAACAAAAAAGCACAACCTTAGGTTCTACAGGTGATGTTATCTATAGGAGCAATTGGGAAAATCACAAATCTTGTGACCTCTGGCGACATGACTCCCAAGCAGTAAAGGATTATAGAAACTGTGCCTATTTTATCAGAATTCAGTTCCCTCTCATCCTCCTAACCTTGTGGCCTTTCATTAGTTTTACAAAGGTGGTTTAGTTTTGGGGAGGGCTATTATCATTTTCGCTTTAAGGTAAAGCTGTAAACTAAATTCCTCCCAAAGTTAGCTTGGCCTATGCCCAGGAATGACCAAGGAGTTTGGAGGTCAGAAGCAAGATGGGGTCAACTATGTGAAATTTATCTTACTGTCATAATTTGGCAGAGGCAGTTTCAAGGCCAGCAGTGAATGATAGCCACAGTGTGCTATCATTGCACCTGTGAAAAGTCACTGCAATCCAGCCTGGACAACATAGCAAGGCCCTGTCTTTTAAAAATGTATTTAAAAAATGGTTGGGCATGGTGGCTCTCGCCTGTAATCCCAACACTTTGGGAGCCTGAAGTGGGTGGATCACCTGTGGTTAGGAGTTCTAGACAAGCCTGGCCAACATGGAGAAACCCCGTCTTTACCAAAAATACAAAAAGTAGCTGGGCATGATGGCGCATGTCTGTAATCCTATCTACTCGGGAGGCTGAGGCAGGAGAATTACTTGAACCCAGGAAGCAGAAGTTGCAGTAAGCTGAGATTGCACTACTGCATTCCAGCCTGGGTGACAAAGGGGGACTCCATCTCAAAAAAAAAAAAAAAAAAAAAGTATAAGCAGGCATCCAACTCAACCCAGTTGACTAGGACTTTCCTGATTTTAACACTGCAAACCTGGAAAGTCCTGGACAAACCAGAAGGAGTTGATCATCCTATTTATATGGTACTTAGCATTTGCCAGGCATGAAGTCAGTGGTCAGGGACTGCTAATAGGCAGTGGGCCAACTCACAGTTTGTTTGTTTTTTTTTAATTGAAAAAATTTTAGACCAAGCGTGGTGACTCACACCTGTAATCCCCACACTTGGGAGGCTGAGA
The DNA here is from genome assembly GCF_047675955.1 of Chlorocebus sabaeus. Lineage (NCBI taxonomy): Eukaryota > Metazoa > Chordata > Mammalia > Primates > Cercopithecidae > Chlorocebus > Chlorocebus sabaeus. The sequence goes on along the minus strand of NC_132905.1, from coordinate 16,758,937 downwards.
TGGGAGGATTGCTCGAGCCTGGGAGTTTGAGACCAGCCTGGGCAACACAGGGAGATCCCGTCTGTACAAATTAAAATGAGAAGTAAATAATTTTGATAATTGCAGATTCACATGCACTTGTAAGAAATAATACAGGGATCTCTTTTACACTTTGTCCATTTTCCTCCAACTATGCAAAAGTATAGTATAATACCACATTCAGGATGTTGATATTCATATGACCCACGAATCTTATTCAGATTTCTCTTATTTGTAGAGATGGGGTTTTGCCATGTTGGCCAGGCTGGTCTTGAACTCCTGGCCTCAGGCAATCTGCCCACCTCAGCCTCCCAAAGTGATGGGATTACAGGCGTGAGCCACGTGCTTGACCAGATTTCTCTTTTTAGCTGTACTCATTTGTGTGTGTATTAAGTTCTATAAAATTTTATCACATATGTCTTGTGTGTCCACTACCACAGCCCAGATACTGAACAGTTTCAAGACCACAGGGATCCCTCATTGTGCCTTTATATAACCTCACCCACACCTCTCTCCCACAGACTGCACTCCCAGCCCTCATTCTTCACCCCCTGGCAACTGCTAATCTGTCCTCCAGTTCTGAAATGTTGTCATTTCAAAAATGTTACAAGCTGGATGTGGTGGCTCACGCCTGTAATCCCAGCACTTTGGGAGGCCGAGGAGGGCAGATCACCTGAGGTCAGGAGTTTGAGACCAGTCTGGTCAACATGGTGAAACCTCGTCTCTACTGAAAATACTGAAATCAACCGGGCATGGTGGCAGGTACCTGTAATCCCAGCTACTCAGGAGGCTGAGGCAGCAGAATCACTTGAACCTGGGAGGCAGAAGTTGCAGTGGGCTGAGATCACACCACTGCACTCCAGCCTGGGCAACAGAGCAGACTCTGCCCCCTCCCCTCCACATACACACAAAGTTACACAATCGGAAGCATACCCAATCCCCATACAGTATGTAATTTTAGGGGATTTTATTTCCTCCCCCAGCATAATTTTCTGGAGATTCTTTCTGTCAAATGAATCAATAATTCATTTCTCTTTATTGCTGAGTAGTATTCCAGGTGTGGATGTACTAGTTTAACTATTTACTTGTTGAAGCACATCTGGGCTAATTCCAGTCTTTGGTTCTGCCTCCTGTTTTTATATAAAGTTTTATTGAAACGCAGCCATGGCCATTTATTTACATTTTGTCTATGACTGCTCCTCAGAGTTGAATAGTTTCACCACAGACCCTAGGACCCACAGCCTAAAATATTTACTCTCCAGCCCTTTACAGAAAAAGTTTGCCAACCCTTATTCCAAGCACCTAACATTTATTAATCTTAATTTTCACAACATCCCTATATAATTGTTATCCTCATTTTGCAAAGGGAGAAACTGAGGCACAAAGTAAGTAATTTGCTCATAGTCACACAGCTGAGCTAGGTTTTGAACTCAGCAATATGGCTCTAGGGGCTGCCTCTTAACCAATCCTCCTCGAAAGAGAATCTTACTTCTCAGTTCAAGACAGAGGAACTCGGCCGGCCGTGGTGGCTCACACCTGTAATCCCAGTACTTTGGGAGGCCAAGGCAGGCAGATCACCTGAAGTCAAGAGTTCCAGACCAGCCTGGCCAACGTAGTGAAACCCTGTCTCTACTAAAAATATGAAAATTCAGAGCGAGATTCCGCCTCCAAAAAAAAAAAAAAAAGAAAATTAGCCTGGCGTGGTGGCAGGCTCCTGTAATCCCAGCTACTCAGGAGGCTGAGGCAGGAGAATCGCTTGAAACTGGGAGGTGGAGATTGCAGTGAGCCGAGATCACACCATTGCACTCCAGCCTGGGCAACAAGAGTTAGACTCTATTTCAAACACACACACACACACACACACCCATCCACCCACCCAGAGGAACTGAAAACTGAGATAAGCACACAAGAGAGCTAGCAGCTGAACAACAGGGCTTCTCTTTGAGGGCTAGAAGGAATAGTAGGATTTAACTTGTGATCATTTGTTTTGTTACATGAATAATGCTTGGAACAGAGCTAAAATTTCTCATTAATTTGAATCAATTTGATATAGGGCTTTTAAAAGTTTACCAGAATTTAACAAAGTTTCAGGACCTAAGTATCTCTGGGCCCCTGACTTTCTTTCCTTCTTTCTTTTTGAGACGGAGTTTCACTCTTGTTGCCCAGGCTGGAGTTCAGTGGCGTGATCTTGACTCACTGCAACCTCCACCCCCGGGGTTCAAGTGATTCTCCTGCCTCAGCCTTCCGAGTAGCTGGGATTATGGGCACCTGCCACCACGCCCAGCTAATTTTTGTATTTTTAGTAGAGATGGGGTTTCACCATCTTGGCCAGGCTAGTCTTGAACTCCTGACCTCGTGATCCACCCACTTCAGCCTCCCAAAGTGCTGGGATTACAGGTGTGAGTCACCGCATCTGGCCAGTCCCCTGACTTTAATAGCCACATTTGCAACTGGAAAATTAGCACAGTCATTGTTATCTTTTGCTTATCTCCCAGGGGTTTTCAGGTAAGTATAGACCTGAGCCTAGAGAAACTTTCCTAGGCCAGCAGGAGGGTAAATGGTGGCTTTTAATGGAAATACTTTCCTTTCTTCTTCTTCTTCTTTTTTTTTTTTTTGAGAGGGAGTCTCGCACTGTTGCCCAGGCTGGAGTGCGGTGGTGCGATCTCGGCTCACTGTAAGCTCCGCCTCCCGGTTTCACGCCATTCTTCTGCCTCAGCCTCCCGAGTAGCTGGGACTACAGGCACCAGCCACCACGCCCAGCTAATTTTTTGTATTTTTAGTAAAGACGGGGTTTAACCGTGTTAGCCAGGATGGTCTTGATCTCCTGACCTCGTGATCCATTCACCTCGGCCTCCCAAAGTGCTGGGATTACAGGCGTGAGCCACCGTGCCCGGCCTCGTTTCTTCATTTTTGTAGGGAGACTTATGCCCAGCTGAGAGGATTTGGGTCTCCCTTTAGGGTAACCAACTATCATGATGTTCCTGGGATTGAGGGAAGTTTCTGGATTGTAGGACTTGCAGTGCTAAAACCGAAAGAGTCGATGGGTATGGTGGCTCATGGCTATAATCCCAGAACTTTGGGATTACTGGTGGATGGATCACCTGAGGTCGGGAGTTTGAGACCAGCCTGGCCAAAATGGTGAAACCCCGTCTCAACTAAAAATACAAAAATTAGCCAGGTGGGTGTGGTGGTGCACGCTTGTAATCCCACTACTTTGGGAGGCTGAGGCGGGTGGATCACCTGAGGTCAGGAGTTTGAGACTAGCCTGGCCAACATGGTGAAACCCCATCTTTACTAAAAATACAAAAATTAGCCGGACTTGATGGTGCATGTCAGTAATCCCAGCTATTTGAGAGGCTGAGGCAGGAGAATCACTTGAACCCAGGAGGCAGAGGTTGCAGCGAACTGAGATCACACCACTGCACTCCAGCCTAGGTGACAGTGATCCTCTGTCTCAAAAAAAAAAAAAAAAAAAAAAAATTAGCTGGGTGTCATGGCACATGCCTGTAATCCCAGCTACTCACTAGGCTGAGGCAAGAGAATCACCTGAACTCAGGAGGCAGCGGTTGCAGTGAGCTGAGATCACACCACTGCACTCCAGCCTGGGTAACAGAGTGAGACTCTGTCTCAAAAAAATAAATAACTAGAACTGAGAGAGTCCTGGGCAAAGGAAGAGAAATCAGTCACCCTCGTCCAACTAGTCCCTGAACCAGACTTGGAAGAAGAGGGTAGATTTCAAAAGACAAAGATATATTCATTCATTTTTTGAGATAAGGTCTCACTCTGTTACCCAGACAAGAGTGCAGTGGTGCAATTGTAGCTCACCACAGCCTTGAACTTGTCAAGGGATACTCTTGCCTCAGCCTCCCAAGTAGTCAGGACTTCAGGTGTGCACCACCGCACCCAGCCACAAAACAAAGACAAAAAAAAAAAAAAAAAAGCAACATTTCAGTCCTGGGTAGTGGCTCATGCCTGTAATCCAGCACTTTGGGAGGCCAAGGTGGGTGGATCACCTGAGGTCAGGAGTTCAAGACCAGCCTGGCCAACATGGCGAAACCTTGTCTCTACTAAAAAAAATATAAAAATTAGCCAGGTGTGGTGGTACATGCCTCTAATCCCAGCTACTCGGGAGGTTGAGGCAGGAGAATTGCTTGAACCCAAGAAGCAGAGGCTGCAGTGAGCCGAGATTGCGCCACTGTACTCTAGCCTGAGGGAGAGCACGAGACTCCATCTCCAAAAAAAAAAAAAGAAAGTAAAGGAATAAAAGAATGGCTACTTCATAGGCAGAGCAGTAGCATGGGCTGCTGATTAGCTATTTTTATGGTTGTTTCTTTCTTCAGCCTGGGCGACAGAGCAACATTCTGTCTCAAAAAGAAAAAAAAATGTTACCTTGCCATATATTGAAATGGCCCCAGGATCCTCCTCCTTTCTCCCACCTCACCCCATTAGGAAAAAAAAAAATGGCCCTACAAAGGCTTCTTTTGTGGGGGAAAATTTTCATTGTAAAGAATTTCTATGAACATAACTAGATTTTTCCTCTTCCAGGCTCTCCCAATCCTGGTGAGATTAACTGAGAATCTAGCATCCTATAAAGGTTGGAATAGAAAACATTTGAAAAAAAAAAATTATAGAGATGGGGTCTCACTCCGTTGCCCTGGCTGGTCTTGAAGTCCTGGGCTTAAGTGATCCTCTCACTTTGGCCTCCCAAAGTGCTAGGATTACAGGCACGAATTACCATGCCTGCCCAACAAATAGGAAACATTTGTCCTCTGTTGTCTCTAAGGGCAGCCACCTATGAGACTTCATCTACTTCATACAAACCATACAAACCTTGTCTCCATAGCCCCTTACTGTTTTTGTTTTGTTTTTTTTTGTTTTTTGTTTTTTTTGGAGATGGAGTCTCGCTCTGTCGCCCAGGCTGGAGTGCAGTGGCCGGATCTCTGCTCACTGCAAGCTCTGCCTCCCGGGTTCACGCCATTCTTCTGCCTCAGCCTCCCCAGTAGCTGGGATTACAGGCACCCGCCACCTCGCCCGGCTAATTTTTTTTTTGTATTTTTAGTAGAGACGGGGTTTCACTGTGTTAGCCAGGATGGTCTCAATCTCCTGACCTCGTGATCCACCCGTCTTGGCTTCCCAAAGTGCTGGGATTACAGGTTTGAGCCACCACGCCCGGCCCATAGCCCCTTATTGTAACCCAGACACTCCTTTCTTTTGATTCCGGATCTCTAGACAGTAACTTAACTCTCAGCCAATCAGAAAATCTTTGAAACCACCTGTGACCTGTAAATACCCTTGCTCACTTTGAGTTGTTCCACCTTTCTGGACTGAACCAATGTATACCTCACATGTATTGATTGATATCTTATGTCCCCCTAAAATGTATAAAACCAACCTCAAAGGCCTGGCGCGATGGCTTATGCCTGTAATCCCAGTACTCTGGGAGGCCGAGGCAGGCAGATCACCTGAGGTCAGGAGTTTGAGACCAGCCTGGCCAGCATGGTGAAACCCCGTCTCTACTAAAAATACAAAATTAGGCCAGGCACGGTGGCTCACACCTGTAATCCCAGCACTTTGGGAAGCCAAGGTGGGTGGATTACCTGAGGTCAGGAGTTTGAGACCAGTCTGACCAATATGGTGAAACCCGTCTCTACTAAAAATACAAAAATTAGCCAGGCACGGTGGCGTGGGCCCGTAGTCCCACCTACTCGGGAGGCTGAGGCAGGAGAACTGCTTGAACCTGGGAGGCGGAGGTTACAGTGAGCTGAGATCACACCACTGCACTCCAGCCTGGGTGACAGAGCGATACTCCGTCTCAAAATGAAAAACAAATAAATAAATAAATTAATTAATTAAAAAATTAGCTGAGTGTGGTAGCACACACCTGTAGTCCTAGCTACTCCAGAGGTTGAGACAGGAGAATTGCTTGAGCCCGGGGGGAGGTGGAGGTTGCAGTGAGCTGAGATTATGCTACTGCTCTCCAGGCTGGATGACAGAACAAGACCCTGCCTCAAAAAAACAACAACAAAAGTCTTCTGCTAGCCATCATCACTCATATTTGGCTCAGAATAAACCTCTTTAAATATTTTGCAGTTTGACTTTTTTCAGCCCCTTTATTTGAACTTGTCTGATTGTGTCCACAGGTTTAGATTCAGGTTGAATATTTTTGGCAAAAATACTACAAAAGTGATATTGTGTGTGTCCTTCTTGGGGAATGATTTTATTACTACGTTTTAATAAATTTACTTTTGGCCGGACGTGGTGGCTCACGCCTATAATCCCAGCACTTTGGGAGGCCGAGGTGGGTGGATCACCTGAGGTCAGTTGTTCCAGACCAGCCTGGACAACATGGTGAAACTCTGTCTCTACTAAAAAGAGAAAAAATTAGCCGGGTGCGGTGGCTGGTGCCTGTAATACCAGCTACTTGGGAGGCTGAGGCAGGAGGATTACCCGAGGCCAAGGAATTTGAGACCAGCCTGACCAACATAGTGAAACTCTGTCTCTACTAAAAATATAAAATTAGCTGAGCGTGGTGGCACACACCTGTAATCCCAGCTACTTGGGAGGCTGAGGCAGGAGACTCACTTGAATCCAGGAGGCAGAGGTTGCAGTGAGCCGAGATTGTGCCACTGTACTCCAGCCTGGGTGACAGAGTGAAAGTCTGTGTCAAAAAAAAAAAAAAAAAAGGAAAAGAAAAATGAGAAATGGTCTTAGACCACAGCCTTCCAGACATATCTGCCTTTAAGAAGTCCTGTCCTGGTTGGGCGGAGGGTCTCACACCAGTGATCCCAGCACTTTGATGGGCTAAGGAGAGAGGATCCCTTGAGCCTAGGATTTAGAGACCAGCCTGGATCTCTAAATATGACATAAGGAGATCTTATCTCTACAAAACACTAAAAAAGGTTATCTAGGCGTGGTGGTATGCACCTGTGGTCCCAGCTACTCGGGAGGCTGAGGCAGGAGACTCACTTGAATCCAGGAGGTGGAGGTTGCAGTGAGCCGAGATTGTGCCACTGCACTCCAGCCTGGGCGACAGAGCAAGACTCCGTCTCAAAAAAAAAAAAAAAAAAAGAAAAAAAAAAGAAAAAGAAAAAAAAAAAAAGCCCTGTCAAGCAGACAGTCTCCAAGATGGTAGAAAGAGAAAGGCCTTGGGGAATGATTTTTAAATTTACAGCAGCTGAGAGTCTAACTTCTTAGAGTGGGAATATAGTGAAATACTAAAAGGTGAAGGTGAAATCCCTTGCCGAAGGTCATATGTGCCTTTCAGTTGGTGACCCCAGACTCTAATCCTGGTCTCCTTGTCTCTCTGTACCTATATGTTCTTCTGTCTTCTCTGTTCTTAGAAACAAACTTTTTCCTCCCCCCACCTACAGCATGCCTTCTGTGGTCAGAACTCCGCTTAAAAAACCTTTTTCCCTTATTACTTTTGCACACAACTCAGTTCTCTCTGACAAGGCCTGAACTGCTATTGTTTGCTTCAAACTTCCTTGCATCCATTCCTTCCTCTTTTCAAGATAAGGCCTGTTTTTTCCCAGGGCTCTGGGGAACCACACCTAGAAGAGGCTGTTCCAGACAAGTCTAGCATTGCTTCCCTTTTTCTGATAAGGTTCCATTGTTGAGAATGCTCCCTTTGTTTCTTACCTGTCTCCAAAACATGCTGGAATTTACTTCTATTTTAGTTTGCTGGTGTGGCCATTACTGTTAAGATGGTGGTTAATTGTCTTCATATTCTACATTCTTTTTTTTTTTTCTTTCTTTCTTTTTTGAGACGGAGTCTCGCACTGTTGCTCAGGCTGGAGTGCAGTGGCACGATCTCGGCTCACTGCAACCTCTGCCTCCCAGGTTCAAGTGATGCTCCTGCCTCAGCCTCCCGAGTAGCTGGAACTACAGGCACCTGCCACCACACCCAGCTAATTTTTTGTATTTTTAGTAGAGACGGGGTTTCACCATGTTAACCAGGATGGTCTTGATCTCCTGACCTCGTGATCCACCCGCCTCAGCCTCCCAAAGTGCTGGGATTACAGGCGTGAACCACTGTGCCCAGTGTATTCTACATTCTTAATAGACAGTTAGCTGACCATCTCCACAATTATGGTTTAAACCAAAGCTTATAAAACTTGAATATGCATCAGAATCACCTGGAGGGTTTTTTAAAAACACTAGCTGGGGGCTTCACCTCCAGAATTTCTGATTCAGTAGCTCTGGGGAGGAGCTGATAATTTGTATTTCTTTTTTCTTTTCTTTTCTTTTCTTTTTTTTTTTTAAGATGGGGTTTCACCATGTTGACCAGGCTGGTCTCGAATTCCTGACTTCAAGTAATCTGCCTGCCTTGGCCTCCCAAAGTGCTGGGATTACAGCCATGAGCTGCAGTGCTCGGCAAGAATTTGTATTTCTAACCTCATCTAACCTAATCTAATCTAATCTAATCAAGTGATGCTTGTCCACAGACAACACTTCGAGAATCACTAGGAGCTTGGTGTTGTGATTTGTGTTGATAATTCCAGCACTTTGGGAGGCCAAGGCAGGAAGATCCCTTGAGGCCAGGAGTTGGAGACCAGCCTGGACAACACTGCAAGACCTCATCTCTACTAAAGATAAAAAAAATTAGCCAGGCATGGTAGCATGCACCTGTAGTCTTAACTACTTGGGAGGGTGAAGCAGGACGACGGCTTGAGTACGGGAATTTGGCTGCAGTGAGCTATTATCACACCACTGCGCTTCAGCCTGGGCAACAACAGAGGGAGACCCTGTATGTTAAAAGAAAACCAAAAAAATCATTGGCTTAAACTGACATTTATATAATGTCAAACTGATTAGGCTGGGTGCAGTGGCTCACACCTGTAAACTTTGAACTTTGGAAGGCTGAAGCTGGCAGATTGCTTGAGCTCAGGAGTTCAAGACCAGCCTGGGCAACATGGTGAAACCCCATTATTAAAAAGAAAAAAAAAAAGAAAAGAAATACAAATTCTCAGCTCTTCTTCCTTCCTTTCCTTCTTTCCTTCCTTTCTTCCTTCCCTCCTTCCTTCCTCCTCCTTCCTTCTTCCCCCTTCCTTCCTCCCTCCTTCCTTCTTTCTCTCTCTCCTTCCTTCCCTCCCTCCTTCCTTCTTTCTCTCTCTCTCTTTCCTTCCTTCCCTCCCTCCCCTCCTTTTTCTCTTTTTTCTCTTTCTTGCTTTCTTTCTCCTTCCTTCCTTCCTTTTCCTTTCTTTCCTTTATTTTTCTTTTGACAGGATCTTGCTCTGTCATCCAAGCTGGAATGCAGTGGTGCAATCTCAGCTCACTGCAAGCTTCTCCCCCAGACTCAAGCAATCCTCCCACCTCAGCCTCCTGAGTAGCTGGGACCACAGGTGTGCACCACAATGCTGGCTATTTTTTTGGTATTTTTAGTAGAGATGGAGTCTCATTATGTTGCCCAGACTGGTCTTGAATTTCTGAGCTCAAGCGATCTGCCTGCCTTGGCCTCCAAAAGTGCTGGGATGACAGGTGTGAGCCACCATACCTGGCCAAAACCCCGTTTCTACAAAAAATACAAAAATAGCCAGGTGTGGTGGTGTGCGCCAGTAGTCCCGGCTACTTAGGAGACTGAGGTGGGAGGATAGATTGAGCCAGAGAGAGCCATTATCCCGCCACTGCACTCCAGTCTGGGTGACACAGTGAGACAGTGAGACTCTCTCAAAAAACAAAAACAGACAAACTGATTATATTGAAGTATCGTAAAGCAAGTTACAGACATGATGTCACCCATAAACCCTAACCACGTCCACTTCCCAGGGGCTCAATTCTCTACTTTCTCTTGCTCTCCACATCTAATCTGTTTCGAAGTTTTTCTTGTCTAGCTTCAACATATACCCTGAACCCCCATCCTTTCTCCTACATCATCTTAGCCCAAGCTCATATCCCCTCTGGCCTAGAATACCACAGCCACTTCTCATCTGGTATCCTCTCCCAGTCTTGACCCATCTCCCTACATAGTCACCGGGTTATCAGTGGAAAATGCAAGTTAGATCGTGTCACTCTGTTAAAAACACATCCGGTGGCTACTGCAATTAGAATAAATGGCAAACTTCTTTTGTGACTGACAAGAACCTGCATGCCCAGACCCTGCCTCTCTGTCTGGCATTCTCGTTGCTTCTTGAGCCTTGCTTATCACGCCCAGGTACACTGGAGTCTTCCTCTTTCTGTGCATGTCAAACTCTTGGTACTTGTAATTGTCTGGATTGTACCCCACTCGCAGTCTGAACTCTGTGCTTGACAAAAGGCTACCTTTTCTATCCACTTACCTAAAGAAAGTGAAGAAATGTCTAAGATGTGCTGGTAGGTGAAAAAAGTAAGGTGGGAAGTATGTATTGTACACAAGTTACCTATTTATTTTATTTATTTATTTATTTGAGGTGGAGTCTTACTCTGTTGCCCAGGCTAGAGAGCAGTGGTGTGATCTCAGCTCACCACAACCTCTGCCTCCCAGGTTCTAGCGATTGTCCTGCCTCAGCCTCCCAAGTAGCTGGCATTACAGGCGTGCACTACCATGCCTGGCTAATTTTTGTATTTTTCTTTTTCTTTTTTTTCTTTTTTTTTTGAGATGGAGTTTCATTCTTATTGCCCAGGCTGGAGTGCAATGGCATGATCTCGGCTCACTGCAACCTCCGCCTCCCAGGTTCAAGCAATTCTCCCGCCTCAGCCTCCCGAGTAGCTGGGATTATAGGCATGCACCACCATGCCCAGCTAATTTTGTATTTTTTTAGTAGAGACAGGGTTTCTCCATGTTGAGGCTAGTCTCGAACTCCTGATCTCAGGTGATCCGCCTACCTGGGCCTCCCAAAGTGCTGGGATTACAGGTGTGAGCCACCACGCCCAGCCGCAGTATTTTTATTTTTCATTTTTATTTATATCTTTTTGAAACAGAGTCTCTCTCTGTCGCCCAGGCTGGAGTGCAGTGGTGCGATCTCGGCTCACTGCAACCTCTGCCTCCCAGGTTCAAGTGATTCTCATGCCTCAGCCTCCCAAGTAGCTGGAATTACAGGCACGTGTCACCATGCCAGCTAATTTTTGTATTTTTAGTAGAGACAGGGTTTTGCCATCTTTGCCAGACTGGTCTTGAACTCGTGACCTCAAGTGATCCACCCACCTTGGCTTCCCAAAGTGCTGGGCTTACAGGCCAGGCTGTAATCCAGCCTGGCCTGTGAGCCACCGAACCCTGGCTATGTTGGCCAGGCTGGTCTTGAACTCCTGAGTTCATGTAATCAGCCCACCTCAGCATCCCAAAATGCTGGGTTTACAGGCGTGAGCCACTGCACCTGGCCTAAAAATTTTGTAGAGACAAGGTCTTGCTATGTTGTCCAGTCTCAAACTTCTGGCTTCCAGTGACTCCCACCTCAGCCTCCCAAAATACTGGGATTATAGGCAAAAGCCACTGCACCTGGCCTCTATGTTACCATTTAAGTAAAAAACAGGAGGTATATAGCCCTTTGCTTGTACATGATTCAAATACCTCTGAAAGGATACACAATAAATGGTTAACTCTTGTTGTCCCTAGGGAAAGATGCTGGATGTCTAGGGAAGAGTAGAAAAAAGATTTTTACCAGAAATCTTTTGTACCTTTTGAATTTTGAACCACATTATACCTGGTCGAAGTAAATTAACAAATAAATACCATCAAGCCTAACTAGTTAAATAAGTACTTATGTGGTTATTCCGTACCTGTCACAAGCTATTTTTTTTTTTTTTTTTGTAGCACTGATTACAATCTGTAATTATCTTGCTTTCGTGTATGTGTTAACTGATTTTCTGTCCCTGTCCCCACTGGATTACAAAGTCCTGAGAGGAGAGACTGTTGCTCTTTGTGTCTCACCATTACATTCCTAAGAATTAGCACAGTGCCTGGTAAATGGCAGGATGTCAACAAATATTTGTTTGGGATTTTTTTTTTTTCCCCCCGGAGACAGAGTCTCGCTCTGTTGCCCGAGCTGGAGTGCAGTGGCGCAAACTCGGCTCACTGCAACCTCCGACCCCAGGTTCAGGTGATTCTCCTGCCTCAACCTCCCCAGTAGCTGGGATTGTAGGCACCCGCCACCAAGTCCAGCTAATTTGTGTGTGTGTGCGCGCGCACGTGTGTGTGTGTGTGTGTGTGTATATATATATATATATATATATGTATTTTTTTAAAGATAGGGTCTTGTTCTGTCGCCCAGGATGGAGTTCAGTGGCGCTATCACGGCTCACTGCAGCCTGGAACTCCTGGGTTGAAGTGCTTCTCCAGCCTCAGTCTCCTGAGTAGCCAGAACTATAGGCACGTGCCACCATGCCAGCTAATTTTTTTTTTTTTTTTTTGAGTCTGAGTCTGTTGCTCTGTCTCCCAGGCTGGAGTGCAGTGGCACGATCTCAGCTCACCACAACCTCTGTCTCTTGGGTTCAAGTGATTCTTGTGCCTCAGCCTCAAGAGTAGCTGGGACTACAGGCACGTGCCATCATGACCAGCTAACTATTGTTTTACCATGTTGGCCAGGCTGGTGTCGAACTCCTGACCTCAGGTGATCCACCCGCCTCAGCCTCCCAAAGTGCTGGGATTACAGGCATGAGCCACTGCACACGGCCTCTCAGCTTATTTTTGTATTTTTTCTAGAGATGGGGCTTTACCAGGTTGTCCAGGCTGGTCTCGAACTTCTGGACCCAAAGGATCCTCCTGCCTTGGTCTCCCAAAATGCTGGGATTATAGGCATGAGCCACTGTGCCTGGCTGGTGTTTTTTCTCTTTTAATATGAAACACTTCATGAATTTGCATGTCATCCTTGCACAGGGGCCATGCTCATCTTCTTTGTGTTATTCCAATTTTAGTATATGTACTGCTGCAGGGAGCATAAGTATTTGTTGAATGAATGAATCTTGTCCAGTGGGGACAAGGTGGAAAGGAAGGTGCAATACAATCACTTGTAGATTCAGGATCTGCATACCTGACCGGCAGACCTGCTTGCTGGCTTGGAACCTCCTGAAATTCATGACTGTCTAACGAATTCTGAATGCATGCCCATCCTCTGCAATTTCCTTGCCATGTCGGAGTCAGTGAGATAATGCTGAGATTTTATTACCTGCTCTGGACCTTAGGTTTCATGCCTGCAAAATGGGCTGAGTGAAATAGATCTGAGTTTGCCTAACTTGAGTTGTTCCTGTTCTATCTTTATGAGTTTTGCCATATCGTCTATATTATTTAGCATTTTTATATCTGTACCATCTATGTTATTTACTTAGCATTTTTCTTGCATTGTTTCATTTATTTTTAGCTATATAAATTTTATTTCAAAAGGAAACGTTGTATCAATACATAAGCAGAAAACCTATACCTCTTGCCATAAATGGGAGCTAGAAGTAAAAATAAAGACAGTGAAACACCACAATGTAATTATATGCTGACTAGAGACTGTTGCCTGTACAGGCTTTAGGGTCCAGATCTGCTTGTCCTCTGTCAAAAAGGAGATTGGGCTGGAGGTGGTGGCTCATGCCTGTAATTCCAGCACTTTGGGAGACTGAGGTAGGAGAATATTTTGAGGCCAGAGTTTGAGACAAGCCTGGGCAACATAGGGAGGCCCTTGTCTCTACAAAAAGAAAAAAAAAAATTAGCAGGGTGTAATGGCACCTGCCTCAAGAGGCTGAGGTGGGAAGATCACTTGAACCTAGGAGGTCAAGGCTGCAGTAAGCCATGATTGTGCCACTGCACTCCAGCCTGGGCAACAGAGTGAGACCCTGACTCAAAAAAAATCAAAAACAAAAAAGGAGATTGCACCACATTGAGATTCCTACTAGAGGTAAAATTAGAAGAGGATTGAAAAAGGGGTGACTGAGGCCGGGTGTGGTGGCTCAAGCCTGTAATCCCCGCACTTTAGGAGGCTGAGATGGGTGGATCACCTGAGGTCAGGAGTTCAAGACCAGCCTGGCCAACATGGTGAAACCCCATCTCTATCAAAAATACAAAAAATTAGCCAGGGGTGGTGGTGGTGCCTGTAATCCCAGCTACTCAGGAGGCTGAGGCAGGGTAATTGCTTGAACCCGAGAGGCAGAGGTTGCAGTGAGCCAAGATCGCACCATTGCACTCCAGCCTGGACAACGGGAGCCAAACTCCATCAAAAAAAAAAAAAAAAAAAAAAAAAAAAAAAAAGAAAGAGAGAAAGAGAGGTGACTGGCTGGGTGTGGTGGCTCACGGCTATAATCCCAGCACTTTGGGAGGCTGGGATGGGAGGATCACTTGCGGCCAGGAGTTTGAGGCTAGCCTGGGCAACATCGTGAGACCCCCCATCTCTATTAAAAAAAAATGAAAAAGAGATTATTTTCCACAGTGCTTTTTAATGGTGCCCAAATATTTTACCAAAAATAATCTTACCTACACTCGGGGAAATAATGAGTTTAAATTGCCCATTTCACAAATGCAGAAACAGGCCCAGGATAGGGGTTGAAATTTTCCAGGGTAGTCATTTGGGAATTTGTCAAGTCTGGGCTGTAAGCTTTCATAATAGGAACTGCATTGGCATGTGCTTGGGACAGGTCTGATACATAGTGTCATTCAATAAATGAGTCCTGAGTCAGGCATGGTGACACATGCCTATAGTCCTAGCTACTCAAGAGGCTGAGGCTGGAGAGTCCCTTGAACCCAGGAATTTGAGGTTACAGTGGGCTATGATTGCACCACTGCACTCCAGACTAGGCTACAGAGTGAGACCATGTTTCTAGAAAAAAAAGTAATAATAAATAAGAAAAAAAGGAGAAAGAAATTAGTTTTTATTTTATTTATGTATTTATTCATTTATTTTGAGATGGAGTCTTGCTCTGTCCCTTGGCTGCAGTGCAGTGCCGTGATCTCGGCTCACTGCAGCCTCTGCCTCCTGAGTTCAAGCAATTCTCCTGCCTCAGCCTCCCAATTAGCTGGGACTACAGGCGTGTGCCACCATGCCCAGCTAATTTTTTTTGTATTTTTAGTAGAGACCGGGTTTCACCGTGTTGACCAAGATGGTCTTGATCCCCTGACCTCGTGATCTGCCTGCCTTGGCCTCCCAAAGTGCTGGGATTACAGATGTGAGCCACCATGCCTGGCATACTCATCTATTCTTTGTGATTTATCTCTATGGGGCAATTGACATTTGATCTCCTTGATTTTTTTTTTTTTTTCCAGATAGTACATTACTCTGTTGCCCAGGCTGGAGTGCAGTGGCACGATCTCGGCTCACTGCAACCTCTGCTTCCCAGGCTCAAGTGATCCTCCCTCCTCAGCCTCCTGAGTAACTGGGACTACAGGTGTGCACCAACACACCTGGTTAATTTTTTGTATTTTAGTAGAGACAGGGTTTTGCCATGTTGCCCAGGCTAGTCTCCAACTGCTGGGCTCAACTGATCCGCCTGACTTGGGCTCCCAAAATGTTGGGACTACAGGTGTGAGCCACTGTACCCAACCCTTTTTGGTTCTCATAAGTCATTTTTATATTTTATTTTATATTTATTATTATTATTTTTTGAGACTGAGTCTCGCTCTGTCACCCAGGCTGGAGTGCAGTGGCTCAATCTCGGCTCACTGCAACCTCCACCTCCAGGGCTCAAGTGATTCTCCTGCCTCAGCCTCCCGAGTAGCTGAGACTACAGGCATACGCCTCTGTGTCTGGCTAATTTTTTGTATTTTTAGTAGAGATGGGGTCACCTTGTTGGTCAGGCTGGTCTCAAATTCCTGACCTCAGGTGATTTGCCTGCCTCGGCCTCCCAAAGAGCTGGGATTAGAGGCACGAGCCACTGCGCCTGGCCATTATAGGTCATTTTTAGATGGGATCTTGCTATATTGCCCAGGCTGGTCTGGAACTCCCAGGCTCAGGTGATCCTTCTACCTCAGCCTCCCAAAGTACTGAGATCACAGGTGTGAGCCACCTCGCCCGGCCTTCTTCAGACATTTGGAGGGTTACCATCATCTCATAATTTATTTGTCACCTCAAATGCTCAAGAGCCTGACCTGATATGCTACAGTAGCCCCACCAGCACCTAGTCTCTCTTACACCACCCTGTTTTATTTCTTCGATTGCATTTACCAAAGTACCTCAAGCCTATAATCCCAGCACTTTGGGAGAGCTAAGTGGCTCATGCCTATAATCCCAGCACTTTGGGAGTCTGAGGCGGGAGGACTGCTTGAGCCCAGTAGTTTGAGACCAGCCTGGATGAGACCTCCTCTCTACAAAAAATAAGAAGAAAAATTAACCAGGTTTGGTGACATGTGCCTGTAGTCCTAACTACACAGGAGGCTGAGGTGAGAAGATCGCTTGGAGTTCAAGGTTATAGTGGTCCATGATTGCACCACTGCACTCTAACCTGGAACAGAGGAAAACCCTGTCTCCAATTTAAAAAAAAAAAAACAGAGCCAGTTCAGACTTTTGCCCAACCCAGTACTGTAAATTTGCATTGTTTTAAGTTGCTAAATTTATGGTGATTTGTTACAGCAGCAATTGGAAATAAACACATCATTCCGTAAGTACTAGTCAAACAGACAAGTGAGGAAGAAGGCTTGGCCAGGTGTGGTGGCTCACGCCTGTACTGTAATCTTATCACTTTGGGAGGCTGAGACTGAGGCAGGAGGATCGCTTGAACTCAGGAGGCGGTGGTTGCAGTGAGCCGAGACCGTGCCACCGCACTCCAGCCTGGGCAACAGAATGAGACTCAGTTAAAAAAAAAAAAAAAAGAAAAAGGCTTGCTGGGAACTCTAAGGTGGTTCCCGGAGCTCTGTTGCCTTGATAGCAAGGTTGCAGCACTTCACTCTACCTTCAGCAAAATTAAAGCTCCGCCCTTAATGGAACTCAGTTACTTTCTCTATTTTTGTTTCTCCAGGGGTCTTCTTGTTTGCTTTCCTCCCTCTTCCCAGCTTCATTTGGCCTCTGTTCGCTCTGTTGCCCAGGCTGGGGAGTGCAGTGGCGCGATCTCGGCTCACTGCAAGCTCTGCCTCCCGGGTTCAGGCCATTCTCCTGCCTCAGTCTCCTGAGTAGCTGGAACTACAGGCACCTGCTACCACGCCCAGCTAATTTTTTGTATTTTTAGTGGAGACGGGGGTTTCACTGTGTTAGCCAGGATGGTCTTGATCTTCTGACCACGTGATCTGCCCACCTCAGCCTCCCAAAGTGCTGGGATTACAGGAGTGAGCCACCGCGCCCGGCCCTCTGCGTGGTTCTTTATCAAATCTGCTTCTTCTTTTTTTTTTTTTTGATAATATTATTCTGTTTGCATATTTTGGTACCTTCTTTTGTATCTTTAATAATTATTAGCTCATCTTTCGATGGTTTTTGTGCAAACATGCTGTTATCTGAAGCTACACCTTTGCTTGGTGGATTGACTCCTAGCTCCAGGAGGATGGTTTCTGTGCTGTAATTTCGGATTATATGAGCCCCAAGGCCTGATTTCCT
Source organism: Chlorocebus sabaeus (assembly GCF_047675955.1). Taxonomy (NCBI): domain Eukaryota; kingdom Metazoa; phylum Chordata; class Mammalia; order Primates; family Cercopithecidae; genus Chlorocebus; species Chlorocebus sabaeus. The sequence continues at coordinate 16,741,514 of NC_132905.1, read as the reverse complement.
GCCCTTGTGTTTGCATTTCAATTGGAGGTCTTTGCTTTCTGAGACCCGTGACACCTCCTCCCCTGGCATAGTATCAGTTCACACTGCCAGTTGGGTTTCAGTTCCATTCTTGTTTTTTGACATAGGGGATTTCCCTTACTTTCCTGTGAACCCTGTGTTTCGTGTAAAAGAGTACTTGTTATCTTTTACTCAGAATTTCCAGATGTTTTTGCGGGTGGGGTTAAGTGTTTCAGGCTATCTAATCTGCTGTATTGTTGGAAATTGACCACCTTTGAGCTTTTTTTAGTATATTTTCTCTACCTCCTAGCTCTGAAAATTCAGTTTCTGTTCTTTCATTTCCCACCCTACTCCCTCCTATCTTATATATCTTTTATCCCTTCAGCTTCAAATCCTTTTGTTAACTAGCTGATTTACTCTAGAGTTTCTAATTTAAATTCATCCCAAGTGGCCATCTCACAGGTCAACCTGGTTCCTGTTGGGCCAGATATTCTGGGTCCAGCCATCTCATAAATCACTTGCCCTGCCCATGCATTGGCTGCCCCTGGGGCTGATGCCCATGTCTGACTCAATCAACTGTGGTGTGAGCAGAAGTTGCCAGTCACATGGTACCAAAGAAGGTGACTTCTGCCCTGTCTTTAGAAGGGTCTGTGGATAAGTGGGGCAGACATCATGACTGACGTGTACAGTAACATCCTTAACAGGTTTGCAATGTAGTTGATTGATCAACCCAGAAGGTTTTTTATATATATATATAAAATATATATGTTATATATTATATATGTTATATATAATATATATGTTATATATATATATGTTATATATATATATATTTTGAAACGGAGTTTCCCTCTTTTTGCCTAGGCTGCCGTGCAATGGCGTGATCTCGGCTCACCAAAACCTCTACCTCCTGAGTTCAAGCAATTCTGCCTCAGCCTCCCGAGTAGCTGGGATTACAGGCATGCACCACCACCCTGGCTAATTTTGTATTTTTAGTAGAGACGGGGTTTCTCCGTGTTGGTCAGGCTGGTCTTGAACTCCCGACCTCAGGTGATCCACCTGCCTCGGCCTCCCAAAGTGCTGGGATTACAGGTGTAAGCCACCACGCCTGGCCTATTTTTATTTTTTTAAAGTTAGAATCTTAACTTGCCTTATACATTCACCCCTGGCATAGATACTGTTTTCATGCCCCAACATGTCTACTCCTTCCATGTTCCTACTCTGTAAACACTAAATCATTGGAATAATGATTACTGTCATCACTTTAAAACACTATTTCTTTCTTTTTTTTTTTTTTTTGAGACGGAGTTTTGCTCTTGTTGCCCAGGCTGGAGTGCAATGGCATGGTCTTGGCTCACTGCAACCTCTGCCTCCCGGGGTTCAAGCAATTCTCCTGCTTCAGCCTCCCAAGTAGCTGAAATTACAGACACCTGCCACCACACCTGGCTAATTTTTATATTTTTAGTAGAGACAGGGGTTCCACCATGTTGGTCAGGCTGGTCTCAAACTCTTGACCTCAGGTGATCCACCTGCCTCGGCCTCCCTAAGTCTGGGATTACAGGCGTGAGCCACCGCACCTAACCCCCAAATTCATTTTTTAAAAAAGGAAGTGTTTTATTCCAGGGATGGAGTCAGCCAACCTTTAAATGCCCCCCAAACTCTATATGATGGGATACCATGTAACCAGTGAAACATTATGAAGCTGCTTAACACTCAGCAGTTAAAAAAGATCCCAGATACTTTTACTTTTTAAAAAAGTTGTGGATACATTGTAGGTGTATATATCAATGGGGTACATAGGATGTCTTGTTACAGGCATGCAATGTGAAATAAGCACATCATGGAGAATGGGGTCCGGATACTTTAAGTTAAAAAAAAAAAAAAAGAGGTAAAGCAGTGTGTATAATGGGCCTTTTTTTGTGTTACAAAAATGTATATATATAGGCCAGACGCAGTGGCTCGTGCCTGTAATCCTGACACTTTGGGAGGCCGAGGCAGGTGGATCACTTGAGGTCAGGAGTTCAAGACCAGCCTGGCCAACATGGTGAAAGCCCATCTCTACTGAAAATACAAAAAATTAGCTGGGCGTGGTGGTACACGCCTGTAATCCCAGCTACTTGGGAGGTTGAGTCAGGAGAATTGCTTGAACCCGGGAGGCAGAGATTACAGTGAGCCGAGATCACACCACACTACTCCAGCCTGGGTGACAGAGGGAGACTCCATCTCAGGAAAAAAAAAAAAAAAGAATATATATAAATATGTATGTGTGTGTGTGCGTGTGTGTGTGTTTATTTATAAATGCATCTCTTAAATAATACCTAAGAAACTGGCAATGGTGGCTCCTCTGGAAGAGGAAGTGGGTGGCTGAGGGACTTATATCTCATTTCCTTTGTAGAAGTTAAAAATAAATGAAGAGGCTGGGTGCAGTGGCTGATACCTGTAATCAAAGTGTGAGCAGCAGTATGGGAGATCAAGGTGGAAGGATCACTTCAGGCCAAGAGTTCAAGACCAGCCTGAGCAACATAGTGAGATCTTGTCTCTACAAACAATTTTAAAAATTAGCTGTGCGTGGTGGTATGCACCTGTAGTCTCAGCTACTCAGGAGCCTGAGAAGCAGTGGAATAGTTTGAGCTGCAGTGAGCTATGATTGTACCACTGTACTCCAGCCTGGGTGATGGAGCGAGACCTTGTCTCTAATAGAATAAAAAAAGGGCCAGGCGTGGTGGCTCACGCCTGTAATCCCAGTACTTTGGGAGGCTGAGGCAGGTGGATCACCTGAGGTCAGGAGTTCAAGACCAGCCTGGGCAACATGGTGAAACCCCATCTCTACTAAAAATACAAAAATTAGCTGGGTATGGTGGTATGTGCCTGTAGTCTAAGTTACTCGGGAGGCTGAGGCAGGAGAATCGCTTGAGCCCGGGAGGTGGAGGTTGTAGTGAGTCAAGATTGTACCATTGCACTCCAGCCTGGGTGACAAACTGAGATTCTGTCTCAAAAAAATAAAAATAAAAAATTAATAAATAATATAAAATAAAAGGAAGGAGGAAAAAGAAAGGAAAGAGGAAAAGAGGAGGAAAGGAAAGAAAATGTTGGCTGGGCATGGTGGCTCACGCCTGTAATCCCTCAGCATTTTGGGAGGCTGAGGCAGGCAGATCACCTGAGGTCAGGAGTTCCTTACCAGCCTGACAAACATGGTGAAACAAAAATTAACCATGTATACTGGCACACGCCTTTAATCCCAGCTACTCGGGAGGCTGAGGCATGAGAATCACTTGAACCTGGGAGACGGAGGTTACAGTGAGCCGAGACTGCGTAACACTGCACTCCAGTCTGGGTGACGGGGCAAGACTCTGTCAAAGAAAAAGAAAATGGGCTGGGAGTGGTGGCTCACTCCTGTAATCCCAGCACTTTGGGAGGCCAAGGTGGGTGGATCACCTGAGGTCAGGAGTTTGAGCCCAGCCTGACCAACATGGAGAAACCCCGTCTCTACTAAAAGTACAAAATTAGCCGGGCGTGGTGGTGGACACCTGTAATCCCAGTTACTCGGGAGGCTGAGGCAGGAGAATTGCTTGAACCCGGGAGGCAGAGGTTGCGGTAAGCCGAGATCGTGTCATTGCACTCCCTCCTGGACAACAAGAGCAAAACTCCATCTCAAAAAAAAAAAAAAAAAAGAGAGAGAGAGAGAAAATGTAAGAATAGCTCCTAAGCCAAGGTGGGAAGATATTTGCTGAAGAATGGCAACTCCTCACATTTATCTGTCTCTAGAAAAAGGCAAGGGTTAAGTCAGTTCCTCAGAAAGGACACCCCACAAGCCATGGCCTTCCCACTGGCAGTACTTCTCTCTTGACTTTACCCTTGAGAGGAATTGGGATCGCAGATCTATATACCAAGCCTGGTCCAGAGGTATGAAAAAGAATGTGGGGGCCAAAGACTCACCCTCCTAGCTCAGTGTCTTCAAACCTTTGACTGAATCACAGACAGCAACAAATATATTTCACATTGTGATTCAGTATTGACACTTGTATTTCTTTCTTTTTTTTGAGATGGAGTTTTGCTCTTGTTGCCCAGGCTGGAGTGCAGTGGCGCCATCTCAGCTCACTGCAAGCTCTACCTTTCGGGTTCACACCATTCTCCTGCCTCAGCCTCTGAAAGAGCTGTGACTATAGGTGCCCGCCACCACGCCCTGCTAATTTTTTTGTATTTTTAATAGAGATGGGGTTTCACTGTGTTAGTCAGGATGGTCTTGATCTCCTGACCTCATGATCCGCCCACTTTGGCCTCCCAAAGTGCTGGGATTACAGGCGTGAGCCACCGCGCCTGGCCTTTTTTTTTTTTTTTAAGATGGCCGGCTAAGTTTTGATCTCCAACTCCTGATCTCAGGTGATCTACCCGCCTCGGCCTCCCAGAGTGCTATGATTACAGGTGTGAGCTACTGTGTCTGGCCTATATATATATATTTTTGTAACACAAAGGCCTGTTTTACACACTGCTTTACTGTTTTTTTTTTTTAAACTTAAAATGTCTGGACCCCATTCTCTGTGATGTGCTTATTTCACATTGCATGCCTGTAACAAAACATCCTATGCATTCCATTGATATAGACACCTACAATGTATCCACAACTTTTTAAAAAAGTAAAGTATTTGGGAGATCTTTTTTAACTGCTGAGTGTTAAGCAGCTTCATAATGTTTCACTGGCTACATGGTATCCCATCATATAGAGTTTGGCTGACTCATGGTATCCCATCATATAGAGTTTGGCTGACTCATGGTATCCCATCATATAGAGTTTGGCTGACCCATGGTATCCCATCATATAGAGTTTGGCTGACTCATGGTATCCCATCATATAGAGGTTGGCTGATTCCAGCTCTGGAATAAAACACTTCCTTTTTTAAAACATGAATTTGGAGGGCAAGTGCGGTGGCTCACGCCTGCAATCCCAGCACTTTGGGAGGCCGAGGCGGGCGGATCACCAGAGGTCAGGAGTTCAAGACCAACCTGGCCAACATAGTGGAACCCCATCTCTACTAAAAATACAAAAATTAGCCGGGCATGGTGGTGGGTGCCTGTAATTTCAACTGCTTGGGAGGCTGAGGCAGGAGAATTGCTTGAACCCAGGAGATGGAGGTTGCAGTGAGCCAAGACTGCACCATGGCACTCCAGCCTGGGTGACCAGAGTGAAATTCTGTCAAAAAAAAAAAAAAAAAAAAAAAAAAGAAATAGTATTTTAAAGTGATGACAGTAAGCTTATTTGAGAGGATAAACCCTCTTCCAATGATTTAGTACTTACAGAGTAGGAACATGGAAGGAGTAGACTTGTTGCAGCATGAAAACAGTATTTATGCCAGGGGTGAATGTATAAGGTAAGTTAAGATTCTAGCTTTAAAAAAATAAAAATGAAAACCCTGTGGCTATTATCAATCAATTACATTGCAAACCTGTTAAGGATGTTACTGTGCAGGATTTTGCATGGACATATGTTTTCAATTCTCTTGGGTATATACTTAGGGGTATAATTGATGGGTCATATGGCAATTGTTTGTTTAACACTTTGGAGAACTGCCCAATAATTTTCCAAAATGGCGTACCATTTTACAGTCCCACCAACAGTGTACAAATGGTTCAATTTCTCTACATTGTTGTTAACACTTAAAAAAACAAAACAAAACAAAAACACTGGGGTTGGGCGCGGTGGCTCACGCCTGTAATCCCAGCACTTTGGGAGGCTGAGGCAGGCGGATAACCTGAGGTCAGGATTTCAAGACCAGCCTGGCCAACATGATGAAATCCCATCTCCATTAACAAAAAATTAGCTGAGCGTGGTGGCGGGCGGCTGTAATCCCAGCTACTTGGGAGGCTGAGGCAGGAGAATGCCTTGAACCCGGGAGGCAGAGGTTGCAGTGAGCTGAGATGGCGCCACTGCACTCCGGCGTGGGCAACAAGAGCGAAACTCCGTCTCAGAAAACAAACAAACAAACAAACAAACAAAACCCCAAAACTGGAATGCTTTACAGAATTTGCGTGTCATTCTTGTGTAGGGACCATGCTAATCTTCTCTGTATTGTTTCAATTTTAGTGTAAGTGCTGCCAACATGAGCATAGCGCTTATTTTTATTTTAGCCCTCTTACAATGGGTGCTTTTAAAGCATTTGATAGCAAATGATTTTTCTTCCAAAGCAAATATGTTTAATATGTAAGTCTAGAAAGAAAAAACAAAACAAAAATGAGCTGGGCTTCAAATTCTTCCAGCTGCAGAGTCATTTGCAGGTTGTGGAGCAGGACAAGTCTGTTGCAGTCAGGCCAGGTGCCAGTTCCAACGGGCTCATGTGTCATCTCTGGCACAAAAATCACAGGTCGCCAAACCCTGATTTCAGTTTAAAGGAAGAGGCATGAACAAGGCGACTCTGGGTTGTAAAGCTCAGGCTGCTCTTTACCACCAAAAATTTGCCTTAAATATGATTCTTCTCAGGGGTGTTTTTCTCCTCTTTTAAGCAAAACAAAAAGTCAAGTATTTGTTTACCCTAAATTGCATTTTTTGATCTCTCTCTTCTGCTCTTTCCCCCTCATTTGTGCGTCCTTCCCAGGGAGAAAAGTGGTTCAGAGTACAGTCTGAGGGTGGAGCTTGGGGCTGTGCCAGTTCATTTTCAGATTAGGTATTTCGAAACAGAGTTTTAGGCATGTGCAGGGTTTAGGCTTCTACCCAAGGAATCTATTTTCACTTGCAGGGAAATTTCACACTGTAATTACTATAATGAAGCAAAATGTGGTGTGGGGTGAGGGAGGAGAACATTGTTACTAACCCTTGGATATTAACCCCTACAAAGCAAGTTTGGAACTGCCATACATTATCATTATTAACATTTGAGTGCTCTGTGCTTGACACTGTTTTTAGAGCTTTCACTATCTTATTCTATTTAATCCTAATACCCAATGACATAAGCATTATTGTTGTTGTTATTATTATCATTATCAGTGTTCTCACTTTAGGAAATGGAGGCACAGAAAGTTCAAGTAACCATCCACTATCACACAGCTTTGTAAGTAGCAGAACCAGCTTAGCAGGTTAGGTAGTGAGTGTCAAAGCCCACGTTTTCTTTTTTCTCTCTTTTTTTTAGACTCCAGGGTGGAGTATAATCACCTTGACCTCCTGGGCTCTAGTGAGCCTCCTGCCTCAGCCTTCCAGTAGCTGGGACTACAGGTGCACGCCACCATACTTGGCTAATTTATGTATGTATGCATGTATGTATGCATTTATTTTTGAGACAGTGAGCCCCGCGATCTTGGCTCACTGCAGCCTTAACCTCCTCGGCTCAGGTGATCCTCCCACCTCAGCTTCTTGAGTAGCTGGGAGACTACAGGCGCATGCCACCACACCTGGTTAATTGCTTTTTTTTTTTGGTAGAGGCAGGGTTTTGCCATGTTGCCTAGGCTGGTCTCAAACTCCTGAGATCAAGTGATCTGCCCAGCTGGCCCTCCCAAAATGCTGGGATCAAAGGCAGAGCCACTGCGCCTGCCCATCATTTTTCTAATTTTGTAGAGTCAGGGGTCTCACTTTGTTGCCCAGGCTGGTCTTGAACTCCTGGAAAGCCCACACTCTTAACCACTAGGGTATCTGGCTATATCTCACACAATGAAAGAAGGGAGAATGTGGGAGACAGCGGTAGGGACAGAAACTGAGGCAGGAAAATGACTTGAGCCCAAAAGGTCCAGGCTGCAGTGAGCCGTGATCATGCCACTGCACTACAGCTTGGGTGGCAGAGTGAGACCCTGTCTCAAAAAAAAAAAAAAAAAAAAAAAAAATCAGCCAGTCACAGTGTCTCACTTCTGTAATCCCAGCACTTTCAGAGGCTGAGGCAGGTGGATTGCTTGAGGTCAGGAGTTTGAGACCAGCCTGGCCAACATGGTGAAACCCCGTCTCTACTAAAAACAAAATTTGCCTGGCGTGGTGGTGCACGCCTGTAATCCCAGCTACTTGGGAGTCTGAGGCAAGAGAATCACTTGAACCCGGGAGGCAGAGGTTGCAGTGAGCTGAGATTTTGCCATTACACTCCAGCCTGGGTGACAGAGCGAGATTCCATCTCAAAAAATAAAAACAAAGGCTGGGCAAGGTGGCTCATGTCTGTAATCCCAGCACTTTGGAAGGCCGAGGCGGGTGGATCACAAGGTCAGGAGTTCAAGACCAGCCTGGCCAACATAGTGAAACCCCGTCTGTACTAAAAATACAAAAAATTAGCCGGGCCTGGTGGCAGGCACCTGTAATCCCAGCTACTCGGGAGGCTGAGGCAGGAGAATCACTTAAACCTGGGAGGCAGATGTTGCAGTGAGCAGAGATCGCGCCACTGCACCCTAGCCTGGGCGACAGTGTGAGACTCCACCTCAAACAAAACAAAACAAAACAAAACAAAAACAAAAAAACCCCAAAAAACCCACAAAAAACCTAAACCTAAATGTACTAATTGATCATATTTTGCCACATTTACTCACCTGTACTTCTCTCCTGTGTGTGTGCGTTTTTTCTCCCTAAATCATTTAGAGTAATTTGCAAGCAGGCTAGTTACCATTGTTACCCGTCTGGAGTTCCTTTCATATAAAACATGTGACCCAAGCTAGATCAATTGAATAGATTACTTTTTGGAATTTGAATCTTGGAATAGGGTAATGAGAGGACAGGATAAAATGATTGATCTTCTCCAGATCTACTGCTGGTTTCAGATAAGATGTTCAAGTATGGCCAGGTGCGGTGGCTCACACCTGTAATCCCAGCACTTGGAGGGGCCAAGGCGGGCGGATCACCTGAGGTCAGGAGTTTAAGACCAGCCTGGCCAAAGTGGTAAAATCCTGTCTCTACTAAAAATACAAAAATTAGCCAGGTGTAGTGGCGCATGCCTTGTAATCCCAGCTACTTGGGAGGTGAGGCAGGAGAATTGCTTGAACCCGGGAGGCGGAGGTTGTAGTGAGCCATGATTGTACCACTGCACTCCAGTCTGGACCACAAGAACAAAACTCCATCTCAAAAAAAAAAAAGAAAAAAAAATTCTAAAAAAATCCAGATGGTGGCCGGGCGCCATGGCTCGCGCCTGTAATCCCAGCACTTTGGGAGGCCGAGGTGGGCGGATCACGAGGCCAGGAGATGGAGACCCTCCTGGCTAACACGGTGAAACCCCGTCTCTACTGAAAATACAAAAAATTAGCCGGGCGAGGTGGCGGGCCCCTGTGGTCCCAGCTACTCGGGAGGCTGAGGCAGGAGAATGGCGTGAATCCGGGAGGCGGAGCTTGCGGTGAGCCGGGATCGCGCCACTGCACTCCAGCCTGGGTGACAGAGGGAGACTCCGTCTCAAAAAAAAAAAAAAAAAAAATTCAGATGGTATATGGTATGAATCATTATGAAGACAAAGCAGGGTAATATGACTGTGTGTCTGTGTGTGTGTTTAGTGCTTTAGAAGTTCTATCTGAGGACGAGACATTGCAGCAGAGACTTGAATGGCAATAGAGAGCCAGCCAGGAGGAAAGAAAATTCTAGACAAAAGGACCCAACAGGTGCACAGGTCCTGAGGCAGGAATGTGCTTGGTGTGTTCAGGAATGTTAGTGTGACAGTGAGTGAGAAATAGAGAGAGATATATCACTTGAGATCAGGGAGGGGAGCAGAGACCAAATCAATTAGGGTCAGAGTAGTTTGTTTTTTTTAATGGAGTCAGGGTCTCACTCTGTCACCCAGGCTGGAGTGCACTGGCACAATTATAGCTCACTGCAGCCTCGAACTTCTGGGCTCAAGCAATCCTCTCACCTCAGCTTTCTGAGTAGCTAGGATTAGAAGTGTGGGCCACCACACCCAGCTGAGGTCTGAGTTTCATCCCAAATGCAATGGGATGCCATTCGAAGCTGTCTAGTTTGGAAGTTTTTTGTTTTTTGTTTTTTGTTTGTTTGTTTTTGAGATGGAGTTTCACTCTTGTTGCCCTGGCTGGAGTGCAGTGGTACAATCTCAGCTCACTACGATCTCTGCCTCCTAGGTTCAAGAGATTCTCCTGCTTCAGCCTCCCAAGTAGCTAGGACTACAGGTGTGTGCCACCATGCCCAGCTAATTTTGTATTTTTAGTAGAGATGGGGTTTCACTATGTTGGTCAGGCTGGCCTCAAACCCCTGACCTCAGGTGATCCACCCTCCTTGCCCTCCCAAAGTGCTGGAATTACAGGTGTGAACCACCGCACCTGGCCTAGGTTGGAAGTAACATGATGTAATACATGATTTTTCAAGGATCCCTCTGGCTACTGTATGGGGAGTGCCTTATAGAGGACCAATGGGAGAGAAGCAAGGAGAGTAGCTAGGAGATAGGTGCAGTTGCTGAGGTGAAAGGCCATACAGGTGTGAGCATTTCATCTCTGGGTTCTCAGCATCTAACACAGTATTTTGTTATTTTTATTATATATATATATATATATATATATATATATATATATATATATATATATGAGATGGAGTCTCACTCTGTCACTCAGGCTAGAGTGCAGTGGTGCAAGCATGGCTCACTGCAGCCTTGACCTCCCCTACTCAGGCAATCCTCCCACCTCAGCCTCCTGAGTAGTTGGGAATACAAGCAGGCGCCACCACGCCAAGCTAATTTTAAAATTTTTTGTAGAGACTGGGTCTCTGCGTATTGCCAAGGCTCGTCTTGAACTCCTGGGCTCAAGCAATCTCTCACCCTTCCAAAGAGTTGGGATTACAGGCCTGAGCCACTGTGCCCTGGCGGAAAGGAGATTTTTTTTTTTTTTTTTTTTTTTTTTTTGAGGCAGAGTTCCACTCTTGTGGCCCAGGCTGGAGTGCAGTGGCATGATCTCGGCTCACTGCAACCTCTGCCTCCTGGGTTCAAGTGATTCTCCTGCCTCAGCCTCCTGAGTAGCTGGGATTACAGGCGCCTGCCACCATACCCGGCTAATTTTTTGTATTTTCAGTAGAGACGGGGTTTCCGCCATGTTGGCCAGGCTGGTCTGGAACTCCTGACCTCAGGTGATCTGCCCGCCTCGGCCTCCCAAAGTGCTGGGATTGCAGGTGTGAGCCGCCGTGCCAGGCCCGGAAATGAGATATTTTATTTTTTAATTTTTAAATTTTTACTTATTTTTTAGTTTTTATTTTTTGAGACAGAGTTTCGCTCTTGTTGCCCAGGCTTGAGTGCAATGGTGCCATCTCAGCTCATCGCAACCTCCGCCTCCCGTGTTCAAACGATTCTCTTGCCTCAGCCTCCCGAGTAGCTGGGATTACAGGCATGCGCTACCATGCTCAGCTAATTTTGTATTTTTGGTAGTGACCGGGTTTCTCCACGTTGGTCAGGCTGGTCTCGAACTCCCGACCTCAGGTGATCTGCCTGCCTTGGCCTCCCCAAGTGCTGGGATTACAGGCATGAGTCACCCCTCCTGGCGGAAATGAGATATTTTAAATAACATAAGTAAACAGAAATATATCGTGATTTTAATGGTAATTCATGCTCTGAAAAGAAATGAAGAAAGGAATAGGAGTAGGGAAAGCTGGGATCAGAGTGGGCAGGAAGTTAAAATAGAGCAATTAGGGACAGCCTCACTGAAGAAGTGACATTTGGACAATGACCGTGGGGAGATTAGGGAATGGGTTATTTGAATTTTCTGGGAAAATAGTGTTCTAGGCAGAGGAAATAGCAAGTGTACGATCTTTAAGCACATTGGAGAGGCCCAAGAAGTCCACTGTAGCTAAATTACAGAAGTGAGTGGAAGAGAAGAAGGTGATGAGTTTAGAGAGAGAAGGGGAGGGCAAGAGACAGGCTGTAGGGGGCTTTGCAGGTTACTGCAAGAATTTTGCAGGAGGGACATAAACTGACTTGATTCTTATCAGGATCCCTCTGGCTGCTGTGTTGAGTATAGTCTCTAAGGGGAAAGAGTGGAAGCAGGGAGAACACTGAGGAGGCTGCTGCAGTGGTCTAGGTGGGAAATGATGGTGCTGACCGTGGAGGGGGTAAGTGGTCAGATTGTTTTATTTTATTCACACTCAACACATCTAATACTGATTCAATATTACCTAACATACGGTCTACATTGAAATTGCCCCCCAAATTCTTTTTACATAAAAAAATCATCCTGAATCCAATCAAGTCTCATCTATTGCGTTTGGTTTTCACCTCTTTCATGCTGTCATATTTTTAAGACTCCAGGCTTGATGTTTTGTAGAATGTTCCATATTCTGAATTCGTTTATTTTTTCATGGTTAGATTCAGGTTAGCTTTGTGTGTGTGTGTATGTGGCAAGAATACGACAGAGGTAGCAATATGCTTTCCTCACTGCATCATATTAGGAGACACATAACAACAGTCCTGACCCATTATTGGTGGTGCTAAGTTCCATCACTTGGGTAAGGGGGTGCCTGCCAGATCTCTCCATTGTAAAGCATAAATACGCTGTTCTTTATTGTAAGTCATAAATACGCTGTGGGATGATACTTCGGGACTAAATATACCGTGAATATACTGCTGCCCAACAACATTTCATCCAGCGACTTCAGCAGCTAAGGAACAGCCTCGTGGCTTCCGACCTTGTGCCTCAGTTCGCTCATCTGAAAAATGAGGATGATCATGGTCCCTATGGGATGCTTGTTTTGAGGATCCGTGCTTGGCATACCAGAAACGCTCCACAAATGTTAGGTATTACTGGACGAAGGCAAATATGAAAAAAATTAAGGGCAGGGCTAGGGCTGCATTCCGGTTCTCCGGATCCCGAGGCAGCTCCCAGTTGCTGCTGGACGAAAGCTGCCGCACGATCCCACGTGGCCACGCCCTCCGCCGCGGAAGCCAGGGTGGGGACGCTGGAACCCTGGGCCGGCCGCGCAAGGCCCCCTGGGACCGGTAGTGCTGGGCGTGGCCTCGGGACTACATATCCCAGTGGCCCCCGCGCGGCGACTTCAGCTGCCGCCTCAGCCCCTCCACGGCGACGGCGGCGGCTGCGGCTGAGTCGGTGGCGGCGGCGGCGGCTGCTGCGGGCTGAGCGGCGAGTTTCCGATTTAAAGCTGAGCTGCGAGGAAAATGGCGGCGGGAGGTGAGTGGAGATAAAGGAGGAGGCGGCGGCAGGCGAGGGCGTGGAGTGCGAGGCGGAGGGAAGAGGGGCGAGTTCCCCAGGCTGCCAGAGCCGGCGGCTTCAGATCTGCCGAGACACCGAGGGGCGCGCCAGCCGGGGGACGCACTGAGGTAGTTTCAGGGTGTTGGGGCCGCGCCGCTTCCCCTCAGCCCGGGGGGCGGCCCGCTGCGGTCGGAGCGGAGACGAGGCTGGGTGGCCGCCGGCTTGGGGATCCGAGGGGGTCCCCGCGCGGAGGGGTCACCCGAGGAGTTTGCGGGGGGGACTGCAGGGACCCACTTTCCCCTTCTGTCCGTAAAGTTTTTTCTTCCTCTTGCCTCCCCCAGCCCTTTTGAAAGCTCCCCGCGTCCTCCTCCTACTGCCCCGGCTCCTTAGCAGCTATTGGGAAGCACGGGAGGGAGAAGCTGCGGGGACCCCCCCCACCCCAGCCTCCCAGGCGGGTGAGATTTGGTTGCTGTGTTTCCTCCTGCACTTGGGCATTTAAAAAATATTTTAACACGAATTGTCCGCGGAATTTTCATGTTGGGCTCGGGTAGGTTCTTAGTTTTCTCGGTAAAAAGGCGTTTTACTACCTCTGGTGTGAAGGCTGGGAAATGGCAAGTGGGAAGTTGGTTGATTAAATTTGGGGTTTGTCTGTCTTTATTACTACTCTTTTTTTTCTCCCCTGTCTCTTATTTTATGCACATCGAGTCAGTTCGTCATGGTTTAAATAAACTACTTGTCTTGTACCTGCCTTAACAAAACTAGCCATGGGTCGTTGGGAGACTTAGTGGTTTCCTAGGCGGTTTGAGGGCATCTAGGGTGGGAAAGTTAACCGAGAGAGCAGCCGTGAGAGAGCGAGCATCTACCTCGCTAGCAGGAGTTTGGGATTCCCAAATGGAATGACAGGGAAGCTATGAGATTCTCTCGAAGTCGAAACTTTTTTTTTCCCCCTCCCGAATGCGAAGACTTCCTTTTTGCAGTATTTGAGCAGGGCTTCAAAACCAACCTGTTTTTGTTATTAAGCCTGTACGGTAAAGAAACAGGAAGGAGAGTACCAGCTGTCTTGCTGCAGTGGTTATAAATGGAGTTGAATGAGATGTGTGAGAGTGGTAGTAGTATTGAGTAAGATTGCTGCATCTCTTTGATTTAAATGCCTGGCCTCGGATCCGCCTAACTGATCCCTGGCTGCAAAAAAGCTTCAGTATTTGTTGCAGCAGGTTGTTGAGAAGGTGATTGGAGGAATAAAAAGCTTAGGTCTTCCGCGAATGCTGCACAAACGAAAATGTTGATGGAAACCTGTAAGTTTGTGAATTGTTTGTTCTTGAAAATATTTTAAATGTATGCTCATTAAGAATACGGTTCTATCGCATGATACCCAATTGGAAAGGTACAAACACATTGAAAAGTGAAATCTCCCTTTCACGCCAAACCTCCCCTTCTCAGAGGCGAAGACTGTTATTGGTTTTTAGAATATCCTTGGTCTTTGGAATAATTATTTTAAGATTTTCATTTGAAACCACTTCTGTTGGATACCAAAAGCAGGGAAATAAAATGAACAGAAGAAACAGAAAATGTGGGAATAGTGTTTTTGCTCTCTTAAAAAAATGTTGACAGCTATTGGAAAAAGCTCTTCTGAACTTACTCTTTATGTCACCTTATCTATTAATACCGTTAAAGAAATAACAATCTGTGGGGCTTTAGGATAAAGAACTCTGCCAGGGTTCATTGTTTGTATGTAAAATGAAGCCTCTGCTTGTAACATGTAAAATGATATTGAACACTGTAGCTCCTGTCACTAGAGGTTGCTTCAGGTTCTGCATTTAAATGAGCAGTAATCTAAATTGCCTGTGATCCTAAATTATAGGGGCATTTTATATATAGATAGAAATGACTTAATTGTCCAATCAGCATTTAAAATAAAAGAGGCATATACCAGCTTTTCCCACATAGAAGATGGGGATTGTGGAGTAAGCAGGAGGCTGTAATATTTCTAGAGCAATTATAGGAGATGTTTCTACCGTATTTAACTACAAAGGCTTTGAAAATGTACAACGACTTGAGCATCAATAGCAGTATTTATATTTTTATATTTCAAAATGGTTGTTTTAACAATTTGCCAACACTAACAATTTGTTAAGGAAATTCAGTGATATTAGAGCTAGGTTATTAAAGCTTATATTAAATAATTTCACTATATTTTGAAAATGATTATGCTGTGCATTTCCTTCTTTGTATACAAATTATTTCTAAAAAGTGCCACCCACCTTCTAAGCAAATAAATTCGAATTCAGTAAGGAGTGAAGTACTGTTGCACCTGGGACCCTTTTTCTAGGCGATATGCAAATAAAAAGTAGTTTAAAAATGGTTGCTTACTAATGTCTTCTTGACGGTCTTTTGAAATAAGGTCTCTTGCAGGGATATAAGAAATAAGGTTTCTTGCAGTTTCTTAAAGATAAAAGCTAAGTGTGGCTTTTTTTTTTTTTTCTTTCTTTCTTTCTTTTTTTTTTTTTTTTTTAAATGAATTCAGTTCTTCCTGCTGGGCGCAGTGGCTCAGGCCTGTAATTCCAGCAGTTTGGGAGGCCGAGGCAGGTGGATCACGAGGTCAGGAGTTTGAGACCAGCCTGGCCAATATGGTGAAACCCCGTTACTGCTAAAAATACAAAAATTAGCCGGGCGTAGTGGCGAGCACCTGTAGTCCCAGCTACTCAGGAGGCTGAGGCAGAAGAATGGCTTGAACTGGGAAGGCAGATGTTGCAGTGAGCCGAGATTGAGCCACTGCACTCCAGCTTGGGCGACAGAATGAGACTCTGTCGCAAGAAAAAAAAAAAATTCAGTCTTGTGCATTAACAGTATGATTCTGGAATAATTCCTTTTAACTTGGAGTACTGTAATTGAAAAGTCTTTTAAAAAATAATTTAAAAATAAATTTTTAGTTTGGACAATAGGGTAAGATTTTAAAAACTCTGCTATTGTCGTATCCCAAATTGATGGTTAAAATAAATGGCTTTGGGGTTTTTTTTTTTTGCAGGCAGGGGTAGTTTTTTTTTCTTTTTTGAGATGGAGTTTTGCTCTGTTGCCCAGCCTGGAGTGCACTGGCATGATCTTGGCTCACTGCAACCTCTGGGTTCAAGCAGTTCTCCTGCCTCAGCCTTCTGAGTAGCTGGGATTACAGGCGTGCACCATCACGCCCCGCTATTTTTGTATTTTTAGTAGAGACAAGGTTTGCCATGTTGACCAGGCTTGTCTCAAACTCCCACCCTCAGGTAATCCACCTGCCTTGGTCTCCCAAAGTGCTGGGATTACAGGTGTAAGCCATCACGCCAGCCTGCGTTTTTAAAAACTATTTAATTTCACACTTTGGCCAGAGGAGGTAGAGTACTTTTGAAAACTTTTAATTTGTTGCAAGTTTAGAATGCATGTAGCGGCCAGTGACTTTTGGTCTACAACAGCAAATTTGTCGCAATTTAATACAATTGTTACCCTGTAAAGCTATCTAGGACAAAAAAAAAACAACAAGACTTGTTGATCATGATTGAAGAGATTACCTGTACCAGTTTGGTTTGAATCCTTGGTATAATTTTTTTTTTTTTTAGCATTATTGAGCAGTTAAAGCTCTGAGAGCAGAAAATTAGTATTGGAAATATGTGTTAACTTTTTCTTCTTTTTTTCTCATACTTCAAAAGATTGAAAAACAAGGGGACTATATGTTGGTTTGGATTCTCAGGAATAGCTTTGAGATTGAGTGCTGCAGTGAAGTGTAGGCATTTTCTCCTTTTTTTCTTTCTTTTTTTTTTTTTTTGAGACGGAGTCTCACTCTTGCCCAAGCTGGAGTGCAGTGGTGATCTTGACTTACTGCAACCTCTGCCTCCCAGGTTCAAGCGATTCTCGTGTCTCAGCCCCCACCCGAGTAGCTGGGATTATCGGCGCTCGCCACCATGCCCGGCTAATTTTTGTATTTTTAGTAGAGACGGGGTTTCACCATGTTGGCCAGGCTGGTCTTGAACTCCTGACCTCAGGTGATCCACCCGCTTTGGCCTCCCAAAGTGCTGCTATTACAGGCTTGGGCCACTGCTCCTGGCCCATTTTCTCCCATTTTATGAGTGCTTCTTGGGGTTGGGGAGGGGTTACAAAATAAACATGTCTGAGTTAAGGTGGAGGAGGGGCTTTGTGGTAATGAGGCATATTCCATGAGTTTGGTCATGTTTTTGCTAGGTAAATTCATTTTGTCCATCGTTTTTCTGAGAGGGTTTCTGGGAGAAGATTATTTTGGGTTAAAGATGCAATTTATCCAGAGCCTAACTTTATTTTCAGCCCCTTAACAAATTATGGAATTGAATTTAATTGCCCTTCCCTTTCCTACCTTCTGGTGGAGAGTTTTTAAATGAACAGGAAAATGGCCAGAAAATACACAGCAGGAGTAGAATGGGAGACCTGCAGTGTGTAGAAGGCTGATTTATCCACAAACTAGATAATCTTCTTAGGCTGCATACTGCCAGTACCTATGTTAGCATTAACTCAGTTTGGTAGGTACTGCCAGCCTAGGTCAATTTACAGTGGGGGGCACAGTAATAGGGTTTATTTAACTAACTGTGTAGTAAACTTTGTGGCCTAAAGGCAAAGGAAAGGAGTCTGACCTGACTGGCAAACAGGTTTAACCCATTTAAAATAATATTCTAAGAGCAATTGTCTGGCTTTTTAAATATTTTTTTTAGGAACATCTGTGTCTTTTAAAAATTTTCTGTTAATTTTTTTTATTGATATGTTCTAGGAAAGGGTGTGACATTTTTCATCTGTTATTCCTATGAAAAGGTATTCTGTTGAAATGTTTAATTTCCTTGGTTAGAGGCTATGAGTGAGGGTTATGCAGCTTTACTTTTTGGAAACCAGGGTGACTAGATTACTGAATTTATTGATTAGCCACATAATGATGAAAAGGGAATATTGGCCTGGGTATCACACAGTAATGGATAATCTGCTCCCTAGGGCTTTGCTTTTGGTGGCTATGGCAGCTGAGTTGGAGTGGTAGATGGATAGATGGGAAAGGACTGCAGAAGTAAGCATAATCCTCAATTAGGATAAGCCTTATGGTTAATTGAATGTTGAGTATACAGGTTAAATCCCATTATAACGAACTCCAGGGGACTGGCCAAATTATTTTGTTGTACTGGGATTAGACTTTATTAAATATTGTTTAAAACAGTCTTTTTGTTAGAGGTGTTAGAGATTTTGGAAAAATTTCAATTTATTGTAACAATTTGGCAAGTTGTTCATGAATCTTCCATTTTTAATGCTTTTACCTTTAAAAAGGAAAGAACGCATGTTGAGCTGGGCAATGGCAGAGCATGTATATCACCCCCTCCACACCATGTTTTGAGTAGCTCTTGGTTTATGTCAACAACCTAGTAAGTTTGTTAGTGAGCACTACCACCATCGAAGTGTGGTCAGAAGAATGGGAAATTCCCCAGGTTTGCAGGTGACTGGTGCTATTAATTTTTTCTGTCCCCAACAACATTTTTTTTTTTTTTTTTTTTAACCCTGATCCTCAGAGCACCCAACAACTTTTTTTTGTTTTGTTTTTTTGAGATGGAGTTTCACTCTTGTTGCCTAGGCTGGAGTGCAATGGCATGATCTCGACTCACCGTAACCTTTGCCTCCCAGACTCAAGCGATTCTCCTGCCTCAGCCTCTGGAGTAGCTGGGATTACAGGCATGTGCCACCACACCAGCTAATTTTGTATTTTTAGTAGAGACAGGGTTTCTCCGTGTTGGTCAGGCTGGTCTTGAACTCCCGACCTCAGGTGATCCACCCCCCTCGGCCTCCCAAAGTGCTGGAATTACAGGTGTAAGCCACTGTGCCTGGCCAACAACTTAAAAAAAAAAAAAAAAAAAAAAAAGAATATTTTCGTTTGAAATTTAAGTCAGTAATAATTGACTTAGCTCTTTTCTCCTCAGCTATCAATGTAGTTTGAGATTTTTAGGTCTATAAATTGTATTTTTTTAAAAAAAGGATAGTAATGATGTAGTTTTTAACTTTGTGATACTATGCATATAAATATGAAACTTTTCAGAAACAAGCTTAATTTATATACATATAAGAAAAAGACTGTTCTTATCCTTGGCCAGAAATATACTTCTTTCTGTCTTGTACTTTTATTAGATTGGTGTTTGCCAAGCTTCAGGTATTTACATCCCACCTTCATATCTAAGGCTAGCATTTTTAGTTTGTTTAGAGAATTTTGATTGGGTGCAGCAAGACATTTTTGAAGTCATTCTTTTAAATAGATGTTCCATGAAAGGGGGAAAATCTGAAAGAAGGAATTTCAAAGCAACCCAAGCAGTGTTTTGAAAATTCTCAAGACTTAAGAATAATGACTGACTAGTAGGCAGGAAGCCTGCAGTTGTATTGTGGTATTGTTCCTCCATCTCATGCATTTGTGAACTTTAGTACAAAAGAGGAGAAAGCATGGGGAGGGGAAGAAAGGGTTTTAACAAAAAAGGGGGCAATTTTGGAGTAAATATTCTTTGCCCTTCTGTTTTAAATGAAATCTAAAGCCATATTATTTTTACTTTGAAAGAAAATGTGTATCATAATCTAAATGTCCTAACTGACATCTTTGTAAATGAAAGTTAATTGCTGTTGGTGGAAAGAGCAGCATGATCATATGTTCAGTTTCAAAACAGAACTTTGATTAAAAAGAAATCTACATGTGAAACTCTTTTTTTTCCTTTTTGGTACCTGATCAATATATTTTGTTAGCTTGTTACTTTGAAAAAACTTACCTAGGGCAGAGTTGAGAATAATTTGTAAGCATGTACTATAAGCTTTGGGCAAATCAATCTCTTTAGGCCAGTTTTAAAAATTTTAAAACAAAGGGTGTGCTGTATGATCTTTCAAGGTTCCTTATTTTATACAATTGTATAAACTTAAGGCATTATATAGATATGTACAATGGTTTAAATTTTATTGATTGAACGTAAATGAATTAAGCTCTTTATACCAGATAATACTGTGAAGTTAGATGCAGCTTTCAGTGCTGACTCATAAAGAATTTAGAGGCTGGGTCCCATGGCTCACACCTGTAATCCCAGCACTTTGAGAGGAGGATCACTTGAGCCCAGGAATTTGAGACCAGCCTGGGCAACAAAGTAAGACCCTGTCTCTACAAAAAATAGGAAAAATATTAGCCGAGCATGGTGATGTGCGCCTGTGGCCCCAGCCACACATGAAACTGAGCTGGGAGGATGACTTGAGCCCAGGAGGTCGAGGGTGAAATGAGCTGTGATTGTGCCATTGCATGCCAGCCTGAGTGACAGAATGAGAGCCTGTCTCAAAAGGGACTTTAATCTCCTGACTTCATCATAGTATATGCTATAAGTGGGTAACTGTGTGTGTGTGTGTGTGTGTGTGTGTGTGTGAGAGAGAGAGAGAGAGAGATTTTCAGCCCCCTCCTTCTGGTGTAAGAAAAGCAAATGTAATTTTCTTTACTCTCAGTGAAATTGCTGTCATTGAAATGGATTATTGAATTTAAGTCATCTTGTAGAGTAGCTATATCAGCTTGAGTTTGTTTCCAGATTGAAATTTGGCAATTTTTGGGCTGAGTGCAGTGGCTCATGCCTGTAATCCCAGCAATTTGGGAGGCTGAGACCAGAGACTTGCTTGAGCCCAGGAGTTCAAGACCAGCCTAGGCAACATAGCAAGACCCCCATCTCTATTTAAAAAATCTGGCAATTTTATTTGAAAATGTTATAAGATTTACTCAGTACTATTTATCAAATTGTCCCTTTAGTCTACTACACACTGTGTTCCATCCCAGCTCATCTGTTTCCTTTTGCTTGCTTGGTGGTAATTGTGTTTTATGACAATGCGTTAATCTCAACTGAGGTAGTTGCCGTCACTGCAGTTGGAATAGTATTTGACTGCATCTAGGAAAATCTACCAGTGAGGAAACTCCACCAGTGAGAAAAATAACTCCACACATCTTACATCACTGGAGGGTCAGTGATATCTTTGTCATATAAGAAGACAGGACGGTTACCATATTAAGTTTAAAACTACTTTCGTCAGGAGTTAATAAAATGGAATCCAGAAAGCGACTTTAAAAGTACACAATAATGACCAGGTGCCGTAGTTCACGCCTGTAATCCCAGCACTTTGGGAGGCCGAGGTGAGTGGATCATGAAGTCAGGAGTTGGGGACCACCCTGGCCAAGATGATGAAACCCCGTCTCTACTAAAAATATAAAAAAAAATTAGCTGGGCATGGTGTAGGGCACCTGTAACCCCAGCTACTTGGGAGGCTGAGGCAAGAGAATCGCTTGAACCCTGGAGATAGAGGTTGTAGTGAGCCAAGATTGCGCCACTGCACTCTAGCCTGGGTGACAGAGCAAGACTCCAAAAAAAAAAAAAAAGTACATGATCATATCTAGAATGGTAGAAGCCTTGAGTGTATGGGTTCTAAGATTTGGCAAAACTATAAGCATGAACTTGTGCAGTAACCTTCAATTTCCCTTTTCTTTTCCCCAAATCACAATATAGTAATCTACATGTGACTTTTAAAAATTAATTTTTGGAGAGGGTCTTGCTGTCACCTAGGATGGCGTGTAGTGTCACCATCACAGTTCACCGCAGCCTTGACCTCCTGGGCTCAAGCGATCCTCCCAGCGCAGCCTCCCAGTAGCTGTGGCTATGGGCACATGCCACCATTCCCGGCTGATGTTTTTAAGTTTTGTGTAGACGAATGTTTCTGTTTCATGTAGAGGGTATGTCTCTGGCTGGTCTTGAACTCTTGGGATCAAGCGATCCTTCTGCCTTGGCCTCCCAGAGTGCTGGGATTACAGACGTGAGCCATCGTGCCCAGCATAGTGAGTTTTCTTAAACTGAGTTTTCATACCACTATTCTAAGTCTTGAGGCCTTAAACTTCAATCATCTTTAATTTGCTGCTGCTTGGTGGCAAATTAAATTGTTACCTACTCATCAATGCACAGACATACTTAATCAGTGATTATTATGCTTTTCCTATTTAAGGAACTGTGAGAGTTAACAAAGTTTGTGACCTCCAAGTGTGCACAATCAATCAGGTACTCACATCCCTTCAGTACAAGGCAATCAGTGATAAGTCGGTTTCGCCTACAGAGATTGTAGAGAAGTTCAGAGGAGGCAAGGGACTACTACTTATCCAGGCCATCAGGGTACAGCACGTTGAAGAATAAGATTTAAACATTTTTTTTTCTTTTTTTCAAGATGGGGTCTCACTATGTTGCCCAGGCCAGAGTGCAGTGGCATGATCATGGTTCACTGCAGCCTTGACCACCAGGGCTCAAGCAGTTTTCCTGCCTCTGCCTCCCAAGTAGCTGGGACTACACTTGTACACCACCATGCCTAATTTTTTTTTTTTTTTTTGAGACAGAGTCTCTGTCACCCAGGCTAGAGTGCAGTGGTACTAGATATGTATATCTTGAGATATATAGATACATATTTATCTATTTATCTATCTATTTATCTATCTATCTATATATTTTTTTGAGACAGGGTCTCGCTCTGTCACCCAGGCTAGAATGCGGTGGTACTGTCTCAGTTCACTGCAGCCTCTGCCTCCCCGGTTGAAGTGAGTCTCCTTCCTCAGCCACCTGAGTAACTGGGGTTATAGGCAGCACTACCACACCCAGCTAATTTTTTTATTTTTAGTAGAGACGGCGTTTCACCATGTTGGCCAAGCTGATCTGAACTCCTGGCATCATGATCTGCCCATCTCCAAAAATAAAATAAGTGGGAACTATGCTACACATGGACCTATTGTGTGGAATAACAGACAAGAGACTAGGAAGGTTGAGAGGGGGGATGATGAGAGATTACTTAATGGGTACAATGTATGGGATTTGGGTAAATGATGCCCTAAAAGTCCTGGCTTCACCACTAGGCAATCTATGCATGTAACAAAATTATACTTGTACCCCATAAATTTATACAAAATTAAAAAAAAAAAATCAGGCTGGGTCCTGGGGCATATGCCCATAATATCAATACTTTGAGAGGCTGAGGCAGGAGGACTACTTAAAGCCGGAAGTTAAAGACTAGCCTTTGCAATGTAGTGAGACCCAATCCTATGAAAAAAAAAAAAGGAAATAATAAAATAAATAATTTTTACAAAAAATAAAATATAAACACAAAAAGTTTTTCATCTAGAAAAAATAACTAATTTACATCTCAATAAGATAAAAACAATCCAACTTAAAAATAGGCAAAAGAGGTTGGACTTGGTGGCTCATGCCTATAATTCCAGCGCTTTGGGAGGCTGAGGTGGGCGGATTACGAGGTCAAGAGATGGAGACCATCCTGGCCAACATGGTGAAACCCTGTCTCTACTAAAAATACAAAAATTAGCGGGGTGTGGTGGCAGGCACCTGTAATCCCACCTACTCAGGAGGCTGAGGCAGGAGAATTGCTTGAACCCAGGAGGCGGAGGTTGCAGTGTGCCGAGATAGCGCTACAGTACTCGAGCCTGGCAACAGAGCGAGACTGTCTCACAAAAAAAAAAAAAAAAAAGGCAAAAGATATATACAGAGACTTCACAGAAAAAAAAGTACACCAATGGCAAGTAAGTACGAAAAAAGATGCTCAACATCAGCCATTAGGGAAACTGAAAACCACAGCGAGATATCACTATCCACCCACTATGAGGGGTAACATTAAAAAAACTGACCATACCAGCTGTTGCTAAGAATGTGGAACAACTAGAACTGTATCATACATGGATACGTGGCTAGGAGAAATGTGAAATGGTACCATCACTTTGAGAAACAGTAGGCAGTTTCTTTAAATTTGTAAATATTGGCTGGGCACTTTGGAAGGCTGATGCAGGGGGATCACTTGAGGTCAGGACTTTGAGAACAGCCTGGCCGACATGGCAAAACCCCGTCTCTACTAAAAATACAAAAAATTAGCAGGTGTGGTGGTACGTGCCTGTAATCCCAGCTTCTCGGGAGGCCGAGGCATGAGAATAGCTGAGACGTGAGAAGAGCCCGGAAGGCAGAGGTTGCGGTGAGCCGAGATCCTGCCACTGCACTCCAGCCGGGGAAACAGAGCAAGACTCTTGTCTCAAAAAATTAAAAAAAAATAAAATAAATTTGTAAATATTATACATCTACCATATAACCTAGCCATTCTACTTTTGGGTTCCACCCAAGAGAAATATGAGCTTAAGTCCACACACTACCCTGTACACAAATGTGCAGAGAAGCTGCTTACTTACCATCGAATACATATGAGTATATTTACTTCCAGTTTTGTTTGAAATAATATGAAACTAAATAAATCATTATATAACCATACAATGGAATGCAGTGTAATTATTAGAAATTTCTAAGCAACTGTATGTTTTGCATCAATTTAAAGTTTGCCAGAAATGCTTAAACTTAAAAACTTTAAACTCTCTCTCTCTATATGTATGCCTAGACTAGGGTAACAATGGTTGCAGCGCAGGGGAGGAGGCAGCTAAGAAAGCCACTGTATACCCTTTGATAACTTTTAAATTGATCTGATGTGTACCTGTAGTTTATTTAAAAAAATATTTTCTTAACTGAGACCATTTGCAACTCTCTTTAAGTTAATATTTTCTTAATATAGAAATAAAGTAGAGGCAGAGATGGGTTTAGATCCATAACAGTTCTTCATAACCCAATTTCAAATTTTCTACATATCACAACAGTCTCATTCTCTGAAATTTATACTGAAAAAACAGTATAGATTTCAAAAATAAACTTGTAACAAATCTTTTTTTTTTTTTTGAGACAGAGTCTCTGTTGCTCAGGCTGCAGTTCAGTGGTACAATTGCGACTCACTGAAATCTCCGCCTCCCAGGTTCAAGCGATTCTCGTGTCTCAGCCTCTGGAGTAGCTGGGATTACAGGCATGTGCCATCACGCCTACCTAATTTTTTTTTTTGTATTGTTGGTAGAGATGGGGTTTCGCCATGTTGGCCTGGCTGGTCTCGAATTCCTGGCTTCAAGTCATCTGGCCCACCTCGGCCTCCCAAACTGCTGGGATCACAGGCATGCTGTTTTTTTTTTTTTTTTTTTTTTTTTGAGACAGTCTCGCTCTGTCATCCAGGCTAAAGAGCAGTGGTGCAATTTCAGCTCACTGCAACCTCTGCCTCCAGAGTAGCTGGAATTACAGGTGCCTGCCACTATACCTGGCATGAATGCATATATATATATATATATATATATTTTTTTTTTTTTTTTTTTTGAGACGGAGTCTCGCTCTGTCGCCCCGGCTGGAGTGTAGTGGCGCGATCTCGGCTCACTGCAAGCTCCGCCTCCAGGGTTCATGCCATTCTCCTGCCTCAGCCTCCCAAGTAGCTGGGACTACAGGCGCCCGCCACCACGCCTGGCTAATTTTTTGCATTTTTAGTAGAGACGGGGTTTCACTGGGTTAGCCAGGATGGTCTCGATTTCCTGACCTTGTGATCCACCCACCTCGGCCTCCCAAAGTGCTGGGATTACAGGCGTGAGCCACTGCGCCTGGCCATAATTTTTATATTTTAAGTAGAGACAGGGTTTTGCCATGTTGGCCAGGCTGGTCTTGAACTTGTGACTTTAGGTGATCCGCTTGCCTCAGCTTCCCAAAGTGCTGGGATTACAGGCATGAGCCACCACACCCGTCCTCTTGTAGTTTAAATAGTGTTTTGTATAAGATTTCATTTGTGTTAAAAAAGAAAAAAAATTCTACAGCAAACAGCAAAAGAGGTTTGAAAAACTGGGACTATGAATGATATAATGTATATTAAGCATTTAACACTGCCCAGGGACAGACACACAAATAGCAACTTTTAATAGCTATATATAAACGTATATATAATATATACGTATTATATAGAAACGTATATATAATATATACGTATTATATAGAAACGTATATATAATATATACGTATTATATAGAAACGTATATATAATATATACGTATTATATAGAAACGTATATATAATATATACGTATTATATAGAAACGTATATATAATATATACGTATTATATAGAAACGTATATATAATATATACGTATTATATAGAAACGTATATATAATATATACGTATTATATAGAAACGTATATATAATATATACGTATTATATAGAAACGTATATATAATATATAAACGTATATAAATGTATATAAACGTATATACATATTTTATATATAAACATATATATAAATGTATATACATATTTTTTATGTATATATATTTTGAGGCCAAGTCTCACTCTGTTGCCCAAGCTAGAGTGCAGTGGCACGATTTTGGCTCACCACAACCTCCACCTCCTGGGTTCAAACAATTATCCTGCCTCGGTCTCCCCAGTAGCTGGGACTACAGGCTTGTGCCACCATGCCTGGTTAATTTTTGTATTTTTAGTAGAGATGAGGTTTCACTGTGTTGGTCTCGAACTCCTGATGTCATGATCCACCCCCCTCAGCCTCCCAAAGTGCTGGAATTACAGGCATGAGCCACTGCACCCAAGTTTTTATTTATTTATTTATTTTTAAGACAGGTCACTGGGTCACTCTTAACCCAGGCTGGAGTACAGTGGCATGATCTCAGCTCACTGCAGTCTGCCTCCTGGGTTTAAGTGATTCTCATGCCTCAGTGTCTTGAGTAGCTCGGACTAGAGGCATGCACCACCACTCCCAGCTAATTTTTTATTTTTTAGTAGAGATGGGATTTCGCTATGTTGGCTGGTCTTGAACTCCTGGCCTCAAGTGGTCCGCCCACCTCAGCTTCCCAGTGTGTTAGGATTACAGGCGTGAGCCATTGCTCTCAGCCTTAATACCAATATTATCATCAATCAATAAATGGTAGCTTTTCTGTGGTACATCCAGACAATGGAATGTTATTCAGTACTAAAAAGAAATGTGCTATCAACTCATGGAGAGATGTGAAGAAAACTTAAATATACGGTACTAAGTGAAAGAAGCCAATTTGGAAAGGCCACATACTGTATGATTCTAACTACATGACATCTTAGAAAAGGCAAAATTTTGGAAACACTAGAAAGATCAGTGGTTGCCAGGAGTTTAGTGGGTAGGAAAGAATGAGTAGGCAGAGCACAGTACTCTCAGGGTAATGAAACTACTGTGTATGATAGATACTATAATGGTAGACATATGTTATTATAAATTGTTCCAAACTCAAAATGCGCAATACCAGGAGTAAACTCTAATGTGAACTGTACACTGGATGGTGATGATGGGTCAATGTAGGTACAAATGTATCAACATGGTGGGGGGTGGTGATAGGGGAGGCTACATGTGGGTTCGGGCAGGAGGTATATGGCAAATCTCAGTATCTTCTGTTCAGTATTGCTGTGAACCTAAAATAGCTCTAAAAACAAATGGCAGCTTTTATCTTTTATACCCAGGAATAGGAACTGAAATGTATGTAGATCAGGACACAGGGAAGAGAATTTTACTGGAATAAGAGGGTAGAAGACAGAGCAAGAGTCTAGACTATCAAGCAACTGAAGTATGGATAAGATACACACATAGAATTAGAAAGATAATGGTTGAAATGAAAATTAGAGTCAGATTATGAAAATCTTTGGGAGCCCCATGCGAAGTTTAGTTTAGAATTTTAGACAACAGACAACAATGAGAGATTTCAGGCAGTCAAGCAGGCTGGGCGCAGTGGCTCAAGCCTGTAATCCCAGTACTTTGGGAGGCCGAGGCAGGCATATCATTTGAGGTCAGGAGTTCAAGACTAGCTTGGCCAACATGGTGAAACCCTGTTGTACAGAAAAATACAAAAATTAGCCAGGCATGGGGCACACACCTGTAGTCCCAGCTACTTGGGAGGCTGAGGTGGGAAAATCGCTTGAACCAAGGAGGCAGAGGTTGAGCCAAGATCACGCCATTGCACTCTAGCCTGGGCGAGAGTGAGACCCTGTCTCAAAAAAAAAAAAAAAAAAAAAAAAAAAAAATTGCCAGGCGCAGTGCTCACGTCTATAATCCCAGCACTTTGAGAGGCCTGGACGGACGAATCACTTGAAGTTAGGAGTTCGAGACCAGCCAACATGGTGAAACACCATCTCTACTAAAAATACAAAAATTTGCCAGGCGTGGTGGCACATGTCAGTAATTCCAGCTGCTCGGGAGGCTGAGGCAGGAGAATCGCTTGAACCTTGGAGGCAGTGGTTGCCATGAGCTGAGATAGCACCACTGCACTCGAGCCTGGGTGACAGCAAGACTGCCTCTCAAAAAAAAAAATTACCTTATGATTTTTTTACTATAGTGAAACAGTACAGAGTAAAAAGAGATGGGAAAGAGAAGAAACTGAAGCAGCAGTCAATTTCCTTTAGTTCTATTCCATCTTCTCCAAGTATTCCCTAATCCAGTTGAAAAGGACTTTTCTTTCTCTGAACTTCTGAACCACCTGCTTATGTTGATGCAATTATATTTTCTTCACTTTTTTTTTTTCTTGCTCTGTCACCCAGGCTGGAGTGCAGTGGTGTGATGTCATCTCACTACAACCTCTGCCTTCTGGGTTCAAGCGATTCTCCTGCCTCAGCCTCCCTAGTAGCTGAGATTATAGGCGCTCGCTACTACACCGGGCTAATTTTTGTATTTTTAGTAGAGACAGGTTTTTGCTGTGTTGGCCAGGCTGGTCTTCAACGCCTAACCTCAGGTGATCTGCCTGCCTCGGCCTCCCAAAGTGCTGAGACTACAGGCGTGAGCCACCGCGCCTGGCCAATTATACTTAGTTTTCAACTAGATTATAAACTTCTAGATCACATAGGGATTCTAACAGTCACAATACTTAGCACAGTTCTTTGAAAAACAGTGGTACTGAATAAAAACATTTAAATGATTTAAAGAAGGATTGTCCAGTCCTCGGGCAATTTAGAAAACATGGAATGTACGCTAAGGCTGATATGATTTTCCTGGGACAACTCTATGAGGGAGACACAGGTCCCAAACAAATCCCTAGGATTATTTAATTTTAACTCCATTTCCAGGTAGAAAAACTGACTTGAGAGTTGAATTCTAAAAACTTTCACATCCAGGCCAGCCATGATGGCTCACACCTGTAATCCTAATACTCTGGGAGGCCGAGGTGAGAGAATTATTTGAGTTCAGGAGTTCATTACAAGTCTGGGCAACACAGGGAGACCCCGTCTCTGCCAAAAAAAAAAAAAAAAAAAAAAAAAAAATTAACTGGACATGCTGATGTGCACCTGTTGTAATCCCAGCCATTCAGGAGACTGAGGTGGGAGGATCGCTTAAGTTCGGGAGTTCCAGGCTGCAATGAGCCATGATTTCACCATTCTACTTAGCCTGAGGAACAGAGGGAGAACCTGCCTCAAAATAAATAAATTAGAACTTTCACATCCAAACACCAAGCATTTTGGGGCACCTAAAAGAAACATAACTGGGGGAAAAAAAAAAAAGGAAACCTAATTGAAAAAAAAATAGAGGATTTTATTTTTCTTCTTTCTTTCTTTCTTTTTTTTTTTAGGCAAAGTTTTGCTCTTGTTGCCTGTGCAGGCTGCAGTGCGTTGGCACGATCTCGGCTCACTGCAAGCTCCACCTCCCAGGTTTTCAAGACATTCTCCTGCCTCAGCCTCCCGAGTAGCTGGGATTACAGGCATATGCCACCACGCGTGGCTACTTTTGTATTTTTAGTAGAGAGGGGGTTTCATCATGTTGGTCAGGCTGGTCTCAAATTCCTGACCAGTCCGTGCCTGGCCAATAGAGGATTTTTAAAGCTTATAAAAGGATTGCTCTTTACCTTCAAGAAATAGACAATTTGAATCCACCCTACCAATCAATAAATACTGACTCACACGCACATGAACAATTAAGATTCGTATAAGAAATGACTGGCGCGGTGGCTCATGCCTGTAACTCCAGCACTTTGTGAGGCTGAGGCAGTCGGATCACTTGAGGTCAGGAGTTTGCAACCAGCCAGGCCAACATGGTGAAACCTTGACTCTACTAAAATTACAAAAATTAGCCGGGCGTGGTGGCAGGCACCTACTCAGCAGGCTGAGGCAGGAGAATCGCTTGCAGCTAGGAGGTGGAGGTTGCAGTGAGCCGAGATTGTGCCATTGCACTCCACACTGGGTGACAGAGCGAGACTCCATCTCAAAAAAAACTGAGCGCGGTGGCTCACACCTGTAATCCCAGCACTTTGGCAGGCCGAGGCGGGCGGATCACTTGAGGTCAGAAGATCAACACCATCCTGGCCAACATGGTGAAATGCTGTCTCTACTGAAAATACAAAAATTAGCCAGGTGTGGTGGCGCGCGCCTGTAGTCCCAGCTACTCAGGAGGCTGAGGCAGGAGGATCACTTGAACTCAGGAGGCGGAGACTACAGTGAGCCGAGACTGTGCCATTGTACTCCAGCCTGGGTGACAGAGCGAGACTCCGTCTCAAAAAACAAAAAAGAAATGATATTTTTAGTAGTGGTGTTCTGGTAAATTTACTTACATGAGATGGTACCTGAGATGGGCCCAACAGCTAGACTAGAAAGCAGTGGAGAAACAAGGGAGAAGACGGAGAAAAAACAGCATGTCTGAAACCAAGGGAAAAAAGTCTGAAAGACTGAAAAAGACAGTGATAAGAACTGAGTATCAGGTTAAGGAATTTGAAGCCGGGCATGGTGGCACACACCTGTAATTCCAGCACTTTGTGAGCCCACTTGGGAGGATTGTTTGAGACCAGGAGTTCAAGATCAGTTTGGGCAACACGGCGAGACTCTGTCTCAAAGAAAAAAAAAAAAATTTTTTTCTGTGGAGACGGAGTCTCGCCGTGTTGCCCAAGCTGGAGTACAATGGTGCGATCTTGCTCACTGCAACCTCTGCCTCCCGGGTTCAAGCAGTTCTCCTGCCTCAGCCTCCCAAGTAGCTGGGATTATAGATGCCCACCACCACGCTCGGCTAATTTTTGTTTTAGTAGAGCTTGGGTTTCACCATATTGGTCAGGCTGGTCTCAAACTCCTGGCCTTGTGATCTGCCGGCCTCAGTCTCCCAGTGTGCTGGGATTACAGGTGTGAGCAACTGTGCCCAGCCAAAAAAAGAAAAGGCCACGGGTTGTCAGTGGCTTCAGTGCTTTTGGACTACGCCCTTGTTTACACTGACAACAAGGTGGTATTGGAGTGTTACAGGGTCATGGGAGAAGACTTTCAATTATCAATTATAGGTTTTAAATTTACCCTGGCTTTTAAAGGAATAGGGTACACTGTTTTCTCTTTACTACTTCTCTCTCTTTCTCTCTTTGACTCCCTCTTTGTCTCTTTGTGTCTCTGCCTCTGTTTCTCTCTCTTTCTCTTTCCTCTCTGCTGGTCTTTCCCTGCCTCTGACAGCCACTTAAGCTGCTGTTCTCCCCTCTCCTTCTCCTTCCCCTAGGGGAGGGACCGGTGGGAGTGGAGCTACTCTTTCTTCCCCTGAGAAGAAAGGAAAGGGGAGTTCTGAATATTTTCCTCACTACCAGAAGTTTGTGTGAGATTCAACCCCTCAAACCAGGGATTTCTTGCCTTGCCTGCCCTGGAAGGCTCAACCCCTCAAACTAGGGGGTGTCTTACCTTGCTGCCCTGGAAGGCTGACCTGTTTCCTCCCTTTCACCCTCTGAAGATCCCTTGTGCTCTTCGCACTTGTGTTGTCCTCTCTGGCTGCTCCCCCAAGGGAGAATTAGGCCCCTCTTAGCGTTAGCGTACTGGTATAAATCCCACAGCAGGATCTGCCCTAAGCCATATGAGGTAGCTAGGGAACCGCGGAGGGTACCCGGTACTCACTCCGTCTGGATTTGTCATAATCCACACGAACAATACCGCAAGTAGGGTTGTTTGTGATCATTCACGCACACATACATTTAGCCCTCCAGAATTTGACCACCAAGGAAGTACTTTACTGGCTCCCACAGCTTCTCCTTCCTTTGTCTGTGCACAGAGTTATTGCCGCAGTATGTGAGGATCTTTTACCTAGGTTGCCGGCCAGTTTCTTTCCGTTGCTGAAAGCCCGGGTTATTCCTTGCACTGGGTGGGTCCTGATTTCTCACCCCTGAGGCTGCCACAAGGGGGCGGGGTGCACCTCCTCACAAGAGAGAATCAGAGACTGCCCCTGGAGGGGAATATAATCACGGTCGAGCCCCCAAATTGGTATAAAGTTTCGGTGCCACAAAATAAACAACACTCGAATATAAGATTTTCTTTTTTTTTTTTTCTCAGCAAGGCAATTTACTCTTATAGAAGGGTGCACCCTCACAGATGGAGCAATGGTGAGCGCACACCTGGACAAGGGAGGGGAAGGGGTTCTTATTCCTGACTCACATGCCTCTGCCGCTGTGTCCTTCCCCTATTGGCTAGGGTTAGACTGCACAGGCTAAACTAATTCCGATTGGCTAATTTAAAGAGAGAGCTGGGGTGAGTGGTTTGGCGGGAAAAATGGCTATGGCAGAGCAGGAAATAGGAATGAGTCAAGGTGGAGAATGAGTCAGGGTGGAGCAGGTAATCGGAGTGAGTCAGAGTGGAACAGGTGATTGAAAAAAGTTGCTCTACAAGGAAGTTAAGTTTAAAAGTAGAAGGCAAAGAATTGAACATACTGACATTTTCTTTGAAGAGAAATTTAGAACTCATATCCAACACTCTGGTACCATACCATATAGATTATGGAAGTCTTGAAATCAGATAGAGTAATTCTTCTAACTTTATTCCTTTTCAAGTTGTTTTGGCTATTCTAGGCCCTTTGCATTTCCATGTAATTGCTAGTATCAGCTTATTTCTGTGAAATATCTGTTGAGATTTTGATTGTGATTGCATTGAATCAGTTGATCAATTTGGAGAGAATCGACATCTTAACAGTATTGTGCCTTTGTTTCCATGAACACCTTGTATATCTTTTCATTTATTTAGGTCTTACTTAGTTTCCGTCAGCAGTGTTTCATAGTTATCAGTGTACAGATTTTTTTTTTTTTTTTTTTTTTTGGAGACAGAGTCTCGCTGTCTTCCAGGCTGGAGTGCAGTGGAGTAATCTTGGCTCACAGCAACTCCACCTCCCGGGTTCACACCATTCTCCTGCCTCAGCCTCCCGAGTAGCCGGGACTACAGGTGCCCGCCACCATGCCTGGCTAATTTTTTGTGTTTTTAGTAGAGACGGGGTTTCACCGTGTTAGCCAGGATGGTCTCGATTTCCTGACCTCGTGATCTGCCCACCTCGGCCTCCCAAAGTGCTGGGATTGCAGGCATGAACCACTGTGCCTGGCCTTTTTTTTTTTGTTTGTGGTTTTAAGGAGGAGAGAGTTTAATAGGCAAGAAGGAAGGGAGAAGACGGAAGAAGCTGCCCCGTACAGAGACAGAGGGAGGCGGAGCTCCAAAGCCAAAAGAGGAAGTCCCCGCCTGCCACAGATACCAGCCAGGTATATATGCAGCGGCTGGAGGAGGCAGTGTTTGATTTACATAGGGCTCAGGGGATTGGTTTGACTAGACAGGTCATTCATATAGCCGGTGAAAAAGCTGACCCTCCCACCCTAGCCTTTTAATATGCAAATACAGGGGCGCCATGATGTTCTACACACATGGGGATATGTGGGGGAGGCCATGTTGCCAGAACTTTTGGGGAAAGGGCAAGAAGGCTGGGGCAATCTCCATGTTTAGGTGGACCCAGCTTCTAATGGTCTGTATTTGCATATCAAAGGTTGTTGGCCTGGCTCTAAGAGCTGAGGCTTTACAAGAAACTTTTCCAGAGATGCTTTAAAAAAACGAAAACTTGGCTGGGCGCAGTGGCTCACACCTGTAATCCCAGCACTTTGGGAGGCCTAGCATTTTGGGAGGCCGAGGCGGGCAGATCACGAGATCAGGGAATGGGTAGACCGTCCTGGCTAACATGGTGAAGCCCTGTCTCTACTAAAAATACAAAAAGTCAAAAAAATTAGCTAGTCGTGGTGGCGTATGCCTGTAGTCCCAGCTACTTGGGAGGTTGAGGCAGGAGAATGGTGTAAACCCGGGAGATGGAGCTTGCAGTGAGCCGAGATCGCGCCACTGCACTCCAGGCTGGGCAATAGAGCGAGACTTCGTCTCAAAAAAAAAAACCAAAACAAACAAACAAAATCCCACGAAAACTTCCCAAGGATCCCTTTTCCTACATTATTATCCACTGTGGAGATGCCACACTAACTGCTGTTAGGGGGTTTTGGGTGATGACTCTTTCTGGCTACTTCCTGCTGGAAAGGGGCGTCAAATGGGAAACAGCAGCTAGGGCTCCTGCTGGGGTTGATCTAAGGGTCCTTGGAAGATGGCTGGCGTGTCCATATGTGGTTCAGTTTACAGCACCATTTGGAGTTTGATTGCTTCTAGGCGAGAAGAAACAATTCGAGTTACAGTATCAAGTACATAGGGTCCAAATATCAATATAAGACTGTATAAGCAAGAGAGTGCTTAATGAAGGGGTTAACCAATTCCATAAAGAAGACTGGAATTTATTAAAGAGGGGTTGTAGCCACTCGGGGCTGAAGCCGGCATTTTCCCTGAGCCTGTCAATTTTCATTTTTAAGTACCTGTAGATTTTCCTCTACTTTACTAGAGGTGTTAATCCCAAAGTAGCATGTTTCATTTAAAACTACATTACTAAACCCAATAAAAAGTCTTAGCGAACTCAGCGATAATAAAACTTTCATGCTTCCTTTTTTGTCAACTATTATCCCTGCTACAAGGATAATAATTAAGCAAAATACTACAGCAGTGGAAACTCTGTGTAATATTTCAGTTAGAAGGTGCTACCATGTATAACCCTATTGCAAATAGTAGAGTGAGGACAGCAATTCCCACAAGTGTGATGTGGTAGGTAATTTCCATAGCCCATGCTAAAGCATTTTCCCAAAGAAGAACGGTTCCGGTTAACTTCAGAACTTAAAATCCCCTTACTAATTAAGTACTGTCTTAATAGGAGCCAGAATAGATGGCCTAAAGGAACGTAGGAACCGAATGGTCATTTTCCTGTCAGTGGGACAATATTAAGACTAAAATTTGTCTACGGAAGACATTTTACTCCTAACTGGTAAAAGCAGAAACTTGCTGTTCCCAGAAGAGGCCTAGAGCCTGATTTCTACTAGGTAGCTTAGAAATGCCATGTGCTCGCCAGAATGTAGAGAGAGAGACGTTTATTGAATTACTGCCTGCCGGGATTTGCGATCTTTTCTAACATACCTGTTTCCCTGAACTGTAAAGACTCCTGCGTGTTAGACACACAGAGAGGGGATAAGAGACCGAGGATAGAAAGAGAAAGAAAGTTTGGCGACAGGGTAGCTGGAAGAGAGCCTTGAAATTAAAGAACAGATTTAAAGTTGAAATCCATTCCATACTCACCACTCTGATGATTAAATTTCCTTTCCCGGCCCATGCACCAAAATGATATGGCTCTGATGAATGGGGGAACACCAGGGTTCTTGGTCGTCTTGCCAGTTTAGATAAAATGATATGGACACACGTGGAGTGGTTTTAAGGAGCAGAGAGTTTAATAGGCAATAAGTGAAGGGAGAAGTGAAGGGAGAAGAAAGAAGCAGCTCCCTGGTACAGAGACAGAGGGAGGGGGCTCCAAAGCCAAAAGAGGAGTCTCCCCCAGTGTACAGATCTTATCAAGCTTCTGTCAGATTTATCAGTAAGATATATATTTATTTATTTATTTATTTATTTTTGAGACAGAGTCTTGCTCTGTTGCCCAGGCTTGAGGGCAGTGGCGCGATCTTGGCTCCCTGCAACCTCTGCCTCATTCTCCTGCTGCAGCCTCCCCAGTAGCTGGGATTACAGGCATGCACCACCATGCCCAGCTAATTTTTTAATTTTTAGTAGAGACGGTGCTTCACCATGTTGGCTAGGCTGCTCTCGAACTCCTGACCTCAGGTAATCCACTTGCTTCGGCCTCCCAAAGTGCTGGGATTACAGGCATGAACCACTGCTCCTGGCCAGTTCCATATTTTTTAATGGATTATAAATAGTATTGGTTTTTAGATTTCAATTTGAATAATTTATTGTTAGTATATAGCAATGCAGTTGATTTTTGTATTTTTGTCTAATGTATTGTAACTTTGCTAAATTAATTTTAGTAGCTTTTACGTAGTGGGCTTAGGATTATATATATAGGTGATCATGTCTATGAATAAAGACAGTTTTATTCCTTCCTCTCCAGTCAGTATACCTTTTTTTTTCTTGCTGTATTTTATGGCGAGTACTTCTGGTACAGTGTTGAGTAGACATCTTTGTTTTGTTCTCAATGTTCAGGGCAAGTATTAAAATGTTATAGGTCTGATGATCTGCTTTGTTTTAGTATATTATTGTCTTTTGTAGAATTTCATATAAATCTCATGTAATTGTAATCATAAAGTATGTTGTGTCAGGCTTCCTTTTTTTCTTTATGTATTTTTTTGTTGTTGTGTCAGACTTCTATTGCTTAGTCTAATTTCCTGAGATTCATTCATGTTGTTGCATATATAAGGAGTTCTTATTTTATTTCTGAGTATACAATATAGTATATAGACAATATATATGGCGGTTTATTTACCAGTTGAGCAACATTTCTTAGCTATTATGAATAGAACCGTTGTGAACATTTGCATATAAACCTTAGCATGAGTGGAAGGTTTCATTTTCTTGGACACGTACCTAGGAGGTGGAATTGCTGGATCATATGGTAAATGTATGTTTAACTTTATAAGGAACTGTGAAACTGTTTACCTGTCTGTTCCATTTTGTGTTCTCACCAGCAATATAGCCAAGTTTCAGTTATATAATCTCACGAACACTTGGTATTAATATTCTCCTATGTTTTAGCCATTGTGGTAGATATGTAGTGGTATCCCATTGTGATTTTAGTTTGAAATTTCATTCAGCTTCTTTGGTGAAGTGTCTGTTCAGATCTTTTGCCTCCTTTCCTTTCCTTTTCTCCTTCCCCTCTGTCTTAAAAATCAGGTTGCTTTTCTGTTTCTGAATTCTTAGAAAAAACTGAGTTCTTAGGGAAAAAACATTTTTTTTTAATGTTCTCCATATCCATCTTTTATTAGATATGGTTTGCAGATATTTTCTCCCAGGCTTTGGTGGTATGATCCTAATTGATCAGCTGAGTCTTTGTAGTAATGCTCCATTTCTTGGTCATATGTATATTTTGAGGAATAGCAAGTGTTTTAAAGCTCAAAATAATAGTTATGCAAACATATACTACAAACTGCATTCTTTAATCCATATATATGGAAAGGAAAACCTAGATTGTTAATCTGGAGCGTGTACATTCTGGGTTTTTATTTTTTGAGACTGAGTCTTGCTCTGTCGCCCGGGCTGGAGTGCAGTGGCCAGATCTCAGCTCACTGCAAGCTCCGCCTCCCGGGTTCACGCCATTCTCCTGCCTCAGCCTCCCAAGTAGCTGGGACCACAGGTACCCGCCACCTCGCCCAGCTAGTGTTTTTTTTGTATTTTTTTAGTAGAGACGGGGTTTCACTGTGTTAGCCAGGATGGTCTCGATCTCCTGACCTCGTGATCCGCCCGTCTCGGCCTCCCAAAGTGCTGGGATTACAGGCTTGAACCACCGCGCCCGGCCTGGAGCATGTACGTTCTTAAACATGGCAAGGTCTACTGTATTTAAATGGCTTAGAGCTTAATCTTTTTATGTCTCTAATAAAAATGAATACATAATTCCTTGTCTGTTTCATTATTTATTATTACAAACTAAAATGAAAAACAGTGAATATATTGGTCTGGTACAAACCTAATGAAAAGTTACCAAAATAAAAAAAAAAAACTTAATCTTGCCTACGAGCTTTTGCTATTGTTCCCTCTCTAACCCTCAGTGAAAAACTCAATCTTTATGGCTTACCTGTATTAGTGTAGAATATATTCCTTTTGCATCAAGTATGTACACATACTGTCTTCTCTTTATTCTTGCTATGGGTAACTGTTCTATTGACTTGAATTAGTTTTTGAATGCTTGCTGTATAAGCTAATGAGAAAAAAAAATCAGCTTTACAATGTGCTGTTTGTCACATTTAGCATTTATATTAAATTATTGTAACACTATATTACCTAAGTATCTACCTGGAAACTTTTTTTTTTTTTTCCTTTTTTTTTTTTTGAAATGGAGTTTCGCTCTTGTTGCCCAGGCAATGGTGCAATCTTAGCTTACTGCAACCTCCGCTTCCTGGGTTCAAGCAATTCTCCTACCTCAGCCTCCCGAGTAGCTGGAATTACAGCCACCACGCCCAGCTAAGTTTGTATTTTTAGTAGAGACAGGGTTTCTCCACATTGGTCAGGCTGGTCTCGAACTCCTGACCTCAGGTGATCCGCCCGCCTTGGCCTCCCAAGGTGCTGGGATTACAGGTGTGAGCCACCGTGCCTGGCTGGACACTTTTTTTTTTTTTTTTTTTTACTCAGGGCGATACTTAACTCACTTTAGTTGTTTGTTTATTAAATTTTTTTTTTCCCCCCCGAGATGGAGTTTCACTCTTGTCACCCACACTGGAGTGTGGTGGTATGGTCTCAGCACTGCAACCTCCACCACTTGGGTTCATGTGATTCTCCTGCCTCAGCCTACCAAGTGGCTGGGATTATAGGCACCACCACGCCCAGCTAAATTTTGTATTTTTAGTAGAGACCGGATTTCACCATGTTGGCCAGGCTGGTCTTGAACTCCTGACCTCAGGTGATCCACCCACCTTGACCTCCCAAAGTGCTAGGATTACAGGTGTGAGCCACCGCGCCCAGCCTCTAAAAAAATTTTTTTTGGGATGGAATCTCTGTCGCCCAGGCTGGAGTGCAGTGGTCTGATCTTGGCTCACTGCAGCCTCTGTCTCCCGGGTTCAATTGATTTTTGCGCCTCAGCCTCCGAGTAGCTGGGACCACAAGCTTATGCCTCCACACCTGGCTAATTTTTATATTTTTAGTAGAGGTGGGGTTTTGCCATGTTGGCTGATCTGGTCTCGAATTCTGACCTCAAGTGATCCACCGCCTCAACCTCTCAAAGTGTTGAGATTATAGCCATGAGCCGCTGCGCCTGGCCTTACCTCAATTTATTTAACAGTCCCCTCACCCAAATGTGAAGATGATAAACAATTCTTTTCTGTCTGAATTATTCTTTCTCTCATTCTGGAATTTTGGAACATTTTACAACTTACATTTAAGAAGGCTACTTTAAAAAGAAACAGTGGAAATTTCCACCTTTTAAAAAAACTTAATTTCTGGTCTATTAAATGCTTTGCAGGAAGAAAGAAATATGAAAAAGAACCGCAGACATTCTGGATGTCAGCCTGTGAAATTTTCCACTATTTCCCATAATAACATGCAGGCATGCTTATGCTGCTGGATTCATTGCAACTGCAGTTGCACTCTGAGTGGAATTTGAAGCTACTCTGTCAGTGATAAAATGGCATCTGGCCAGCTTTTAATGAGCAGTGCGTGTATTTTTCACATCCAAGGTATTGTATGTTTGTTTCACCTCTGCCAGAATAGTGTGGCCATAAACACTGAAATTGTAAAATTATTTTAAAAACTTCTGATTCCAAAATTCCTGATTGTTTTTAGATGATTTTGATTGTTTTATTTCAGTAGATTATGTATCTGAGAAGATATATAATCATGCTTTTAGTTACAGTGCTGCATACATAAAATTTTACAGGGTTTTATACTACAGAAGAATGATGGTAAATTAAAGTTTTAAAAGGATTTGTATAGAGGAAAAAATTGAAACAAAGTTTTAAAAAGATTTGCATAGCTCAATATTTTGGTTTGATTCAATACATTTTTAATGATTTAACTATTTTATTTTATTTTATTGTTTTTGAGACAGAGTCTTACTCTGTCGCCCAGGCCGTAGGGTGGTGGCACGATCTCAGCTCATTGCAACCTCCACCTCCCGTGTTCAAGCATTTCTCCTGCCTCAGCCTCCCAAGTAGCTGGGATTACAGGCTCCCGCCACCATGCCCGGCTAATTTTTGTATATTTTTAGTAGAAACAAGATTTCACCATGTTGGTCAGACTGGTCTCGAACTCTTGACCTCAAGTGATCCACCCACCTTGGCCTCTCAAAGTGCTGGAATTATAGGTGTGAGCCACTGTGCCCGGCCAACAATTTAACTATTTTAGGTTCCTGTTAATCTTTTAAAATGTCAGTACACTTTATATTAAAATTGATACTGTGTTTTTGTTTGGCTCCTTGAAATTTAAAGGCAAACATGGTATTATCCAATTTTTCTAATGACGTAAGTCCAGGTTGCCTAGATCTGTAAACTGGCGTAGCAGTAAGGTGAAGAGTAGATTACAAATACATTGTAATTATCTACCCTGTTTCATCTTTCATCTTTTCCATGGCTAATGCCTAACAGTGGTATTAAGGAATAAAATTGAGGAATTTGGCTGGGTACAGTGACTCACGCCTGTAATCCCAGTACTTCGGGAGGCTGAGGGCAGGCGGATCACTTGAGGTAAGGAGTTCAAGATCAGCCTGGCCAATGTGGTGAAGCCCTGTCTCTACTAAAAATACAAAAATTTACTGGATTTGGTGGTGGGCGCTTGTAATCCCAGCTACTTGGGAGGCTGAGGCAGGAGAATCATTTGAACCCAGGAGGCAGAGGCTGCGGTGAGCCGAGATTGTGCCACTGCACTCCAGCCTGGGCGACAGAGCGAGACTGTCTCAAACAAACCAACAAACAAAAAGAAATTGAGTAATTCAAGATTTATAAATTAACCTTTAAACTGCACTTTTGCAGAGAGGAATTTAAGGGTTGAAAGTGATGAAACAGATGTATTATAGATATCTTTGTGTGTTTTTACATTTGCACATCACTTACATTTTGGAAGTAAAGCCATATTAATGCAGAAGTATCTCTCTTCTGGACTGTCAGGGGCTAGATTTGAGCAAGAACAGTGTTGTGACATAACAGTGTTCTCCACCCCTTCCCTGTGATCTGCTCCTCCCTTGTACGGTAGCATCCTTCCTCTTGACCTTTCCTGTATCTATAACTTTTCTCTTGACCTCTTCATGCACTTCCCCTTCTCAACTTTCCTTCAGTCTGCAACTGTCTTATCCCTTCCCTCAGCCTAAATTTCCATCTGGCTTGTAACCTTTTTACCTCTGTCAACTTTCCATCCTTCAGGTCCCTCACTTTTTCTGGTTTCTAACTGTTAACCAAGTCTTTTCTTTACCTTTGGAAGCTTCTTTACTGCATGTGTTCTCTGCTACTGTCAGATTGATTTTTGTTTAGTCCTTGACCCCTCAAACATGTACATCCTCACACTCTTCAAAATCCTTTAACTTTCATTTCTTCTTCCATGCTTTAATTTATTCTGCAAAGATTTATTGAGTGCTAGCCATGTGTTGGCTGTTCCCTAGATGTTAGGAATATACCAGTGACCAGAATGGCTATGGAAAAAAAACTTTGTAGGGGGACTTGTGTGTGTGTGTGTTGTGTGTGTGTGTTGTGTGTATTGGAGGGTTTACATTTTAGATATCATGGTAAGCTTTGCTGAGTAAGT
The DNA here is from genome assembly GCF_047675955.1 of Chlorocebus sabaeus. Lineage (NCBI taxonomy): Eukaryota > Metazoa > Chordata > Mammalia > Primates > Cercopithecidae > Chlorocebus > Chlorocebus sabaeus. The sequence continues at coordinate 16,699,957 of NC_132905.1, read as the reverse complement.
AATACTTAAACAAGGACACCAGGAAGTCAGTAAGCCCTGAGAAGATTGGGTTGGGGTAAGGTTGGGATGGGGAGCATTCTGTGTAGAGAGAGCTACCTGTGGAAAGGCCCTTTGTTAGGAGCATTCTTAGTGAATTTGAAGAGCAGCAAGGTGACCAGTGTTTTGGAGCACAGTGTTTGGAGGACAGTGAACAAAGACGTAAGTAGCAAGAGAAATCTGAGAGGTAACAGTGAGGCCTTGCAGACAGTTGTAAGGACTTCAGCTTAAAAAAAAATTCATTTTAAAAAAAAATAGCATAATAGCATATAAATGCATGGTTTCCATTATTTTCCTTTTGAGATGGGATCTCATTATATTGCCCAGGCCCAGGCTGGTCTGGAACTGCTGGGCTCCCAGCTCAGCCTTATGGGTAGCTTGGCCTACAGGTGAGTGTTAACACATGCAGCTAATTAAAGAAATTTTTTTTTTCTTGTAGAGACAGGTCTTGTTTTTTTTTTTGCCTCGTCTACTCTTGAACTCCTGGCCTGAAGCAATATTCCCATCTCAGCTTCCCAAAGTATTGGGATTACAAGTGTGAGCTACCATACCTGGCTTCCTGCAGGTTTTTAATTGTATTTTTGGTTATTCCAGAAAAATCCTTCAGCTGGGCACGGTGGCTCACACCTGTAATCCCAACACTTTGGGAGGCTGAGGCGAGCGGATCACTTGAGGTCAGAAGTTCGAGACCAGCATGGCCAACATGGTGAAACCCCGTCTCTACTAAAAATACAAAAAAATTAGCCACAGGTGGTGGCAGGCGCCTGTAATCCCAGCTACTCAGGAGGCTGAGGCAGAGAATTGCTTCAACCCGGGAAGCGGAGGTTGCAGTGAGCCAGGATTGTGCCCCTGGACTCCAACCTGGGCAACAGAGCAAAACTCTGTCTCAAAAAAAAAAAAAAAGAAAAAGAAAAAAAATTAACTGGGTGTGGTGGTGGGTACCTCTGTAATCCCAGCTACTCAGGAGGCTGAGGCAGGAGAATCGCTTGAATTTGGGAGGTGGAGGTTGCAGTGAGCCGAGAACATGCCACTGCATTCCAGCCTGGGTGACAGAGCCAGATTCCATCTCAAATGAAAAACAAAAAACAAGAAAATCATTGATTTTTTTTTCTTTTTCCTCTTCAAATTAAAGCTTTTCTTTTTTCTTTGGTTGTGAAGGTGATTAATTCATGTTTATGTGGAAAACATGGAAAATCCAGAAAAGTACAAAGAAAATAAGGATTACTACTAACCGCATCATCCATTATTATGGATTATGTATGTATATCTTTCCAGTCTTTTTTTCTTCGTTCTTGTACACGTACGCAGTACCTTGTACGGTATATGGGTTTAGCAGAGAGCAAATTAACTCTATCAGGGTCTTCATACCCTCTAGCAGTCTTATGAAGAGTAGCCTGTAGAGTGCAAGAGTAGAAGCAGTGAGAGCTAGGCCAGGGGCAGTGGCTCACACTTGTAATCCTAGCACTTTGAGAGGTTGAGGAGGGTGGATTGCTTGAGCCCAAGCGTTTGAGACCAGCCTGGGCAACACAGATCCTGTCTCTACGAAAAATTCGGAAATTAGCTGAGCATGGTGGCAGGTGCCTGTGGTCCTAGCTTACTGGGCAGGCTGAGCTGGGAGGATTGCTTGAACCCAGGAGGTTGAGGCTGCAGTGAGCTGTGGCTATGCCACTGTACTCTAGCCTGGGCAACAGAGCAAGATCCTCTCTCCAAAAACAAATGAAAAAACAAAACACACCAAAAAAAACCCAGGATCACCTATTAGAAGGCTGTTAGAGTAATCCATGTTGGTTTAGGCTATGATTATGGCAAGAGAGATGATAAGTGATCAGATCGTATGTATCTTCTTTGGAAGGTGGAGCCAACAGGATTTTGTGATGGTTTCAGTGGGGAAGAGGGGGAAAGAGCTATCCCTGAGAAGAATCAAGCATAATTCAAAAGTTTTTGGCTTGAGCAGCCAGAATTGTTTGGCTTCATTTTCTTGTCAAACTACCCATCCAAGGCTCTTTGTTGTTTCCTTCCTGTCCATTTGAACTCGTGATTTTTTTTTAATAAAAGGCAAAAGATTTATTTGCTCTACAGAGAAACCAAAGCATGAACTTGTGATTGTTTCTTTTACCAGGCTTCTAGTTTGTACTGTCCAACTTGGTACTTGGTACCCACCACAAGATATTATATATAACAAGTGTTTCACTAGCATTAGTCTCCCTAACTGGGTAGTGAGCATCCTTTTACTGGATCATGCTGAATTTGAATCTTTTCAGGGACCTGTAACTTTCTGAGTACATTGTGGACATTCAGAAAATGTCTATTGATTGTACATTTTTCCGGCTTAAGAACAAGATATGAAAAAACCTCAAAGTCATCTAAAGTAACTGTCTGCTTTTACTTTAGATGACTGACGTCTTTTGAGAATGAGGTGTTTGGGCCAGATGAGCTGGTTCACACCTGTAACCCCAGCACTTTGGGAGGCTGAGGCAGGCGGATCACTTGAGCTTAGGAGTTCAAGAGCAGTTTGGGCAACATGGCGAAACCCCATCTCTACCAAAAATATAAAAAATTGTCTGGGTGTGGTGGCGTGCACCTGTAGTCCTAGCTACTCAGGTGGCTGAGATGGGAGGATTGATTGAGCCTTGGAAATGGAAGTTGAAGTGAGCAGAGATCACGCCGTTGCACCAACCTGGGTAACAGAGTGAGACTCCATCTCTTTTTTTTTTATTATTAAAAAAAAAAAAGGTGTTTGGATAGTTATTTTCCTTATATCCAGTGTAAGAATCATTACAAGGTCTGGCTGTGTTGCCCAGGCTTGTTTCTTTTTTTTTTCTTTTAAAATAATGAGCATTATTATTATTAGTTTTTGAGTCAGGGTCTTGCTTTCTTGCCAGACTTGAGTGCAGTAGTGCAGTGGCACCATCATGGCTCACTGCAGCCTCAAACTCCAGGGCTCAAGGAATTTTCCCACCTCAGCCTCCTAAGTAGCTAGACTCACTTCTTCCATGCCTCGTTGCTCAAACCCCTAGAGGGAGCATGCAGACGGGCAGGTGGTAGGGAGTATTTTTGGGCTCTGACCCCACAGCAGCATCTAGGGTTGAGTGTTTATAGCTCCTGAAGCCCCAGTGGCCTTGTGTTACAGTGTGCTCTTTCAGTTTCGCCATCTGTAGGTGGCTTGTGTTAATCAGTTGAGTTAGACCCTCTGCCTTATCTCAGGGATAGAGGACTCTCTGTATCCCAGGTTCTTGCCCTGGTGTACTGGAAAGATTGGATCACAGACGGGCTTGGAGAATGAGTGCAAGGCTTTTTTTTTTTTTTTTTTTTTTTTTTTGAGACAGAGTCTTGCTCTGTTGCTAGGCTGGAGTGCAGTGGCGCAATCTCTGCTTACTGCAAGCTCTGCCTCCCAGGTTCAAGCGACTCTCCTGCCTCAGCTTCCCGAGTAGCTGGGATTATAGGCATGCACCACCACACCCGGCTAATTTTTGTATTTTTAATAGAGACGGGGTTTCACCATGTTGGCCAAGATGGTCTTGATCTCCTGACCTTGTGATCCGCCCACCTTGGCCTCCCAAAGTGCTAGGATTATAGGCATGAGCCACCGTGCCCGGCCGAGTGCAAGGTTTTATTGAATGGTGAAAGTAGCTCTCAGCAGATGTATGGGGAGCCATAAGGGGGATGGAGTGGGAAGCTGGTATTCCCCTGGAGTTCGGCTGCCCAGTGGCCGGACTCTACTCTGACCGCCCCTACCAAATTCCACATCAACTTAAATGTAGATGACTGGCTGGCGTCTGCTGGTGTCTGTTAGTGTACTCTTCTGCTCCTCTGTTCCTCTCGATGTCCAGCCGCTTGTGTGTGTGTCCGCTTAAAGTTTTATGGGCACAGGATGAGGGGGCATAGCAGGCCAAAAGGCAACTTTTTGGGTGCGAAAACAGAAATGCTTGTTCACACTTAGGTCCGTGAGCACAGGCCCGAGGGTGGAGCCCTCACCATGGACCCTACCCTTCTCTACCCAGCACGCACTTCCCTGCCCTACTCCGGTATCAGGACTACAGGTGCACACCTACATGCCCAGCTAATATAAATTTTTTTTTGTAGAGATAGTGTCTTGCTACATGGACCATGTCTCAAGTGATCCTCCTGCCTTGGCCTCCCAGAGTGTTGAGATTACTGGCATGAGCTCCCCACCATCTGGCCAATGAACGTTAATGCTTACCTGGTATATGCAAAACACCCTAGGAGATAGAAAGTTTTGCAAGAAAAGGTCCCTGCCCAAAAAGGAGCTTATTTTTTGGTGCAGACAATATATCCTATATACATTTTGTCTCCTTTTACAGGATAATATTGTGTTATCATTTACTGCAAAACAAATTGTTGTCATGCCTTTGTCATTCTAAAGCTTGTAGGGGCTCTTTGCCTCTTTATTAAGTGATGATTGATGTCTCTGCTTTGAGTTCTTATTTATTTATTTTAAAAATAGAGATGGGTCTCACTTTGTTGCCCAGGCTGGTCCCAAACTCCTGGTTTCAAGCCATCCTCCTGCCTGGGCCTCCCAAAATCCTGGGATTACCGGTATGAAGCCGTTGTGCCTGGCCTCATTGTTTTTTTTTTTTTTTTTTTTTGAGACGGAGTCTCACTCTGTTGCCCAGGCTGGAGTGCAGTGGCCAGATCTCGGCTCACTGCAAGCTCCACCTCCCGGGTTCACGCCATTCTCCTGCCTCAGCCTCCCGAGTAGCTGGGACTACAGGCGCCCGCCACCTCGCCCGGCTAGTTTTTTGTATTTTTTAGTAGAGATGGGGTTTCACTGTGTTAGCCAGGATGGTCTCGATCTCCTGACCTCGTGATTCGCCCGTCTCGGCCTCCCAAAGTGCTGGGATTACAGGCTTGAGCCACCACGCCTGGCCTTTTTTTTTTTTTTTTTTTTTGAGACAGAATCTTGCTCTGTCACTCAGGCTGGAATGCAGTGGTGCAATCTCGGCTCCCTGCAACCTCTACCTCGTGGATTTAAGCAATTCTCCTGCCTCAGCCTCCTGAGTAGTTGGGATTACAGGTGTGCACCACCACACCTGGCTAGTTTTTTTTTTTTTTTTTGTATTTTTAGTAGAGATGGAGTTTCACCATGTTGGTCAGACTGGTCTCAAACTCCTGACCTTGTGATCCACCCGCCTCGGCCTCCCAAAGTGCTGGGATTACAGGCGTGAGCCACTGCGCCCGGCCTGTTTTGTTTTCAGCAAAGAAGTTCTTCATATTTATAGATGCTGTCTGGATTATAGGATATGCTATCTATCCATATACAACTGAGTTCTCTACATTTCCTTGGTCTGGAAGGGATTGAATCTTTTAGACAAGGAGAAGGAAAGTTGGTAAAAGTAGTGCTTTTCAGTTAAGTTCTTTACTTGTAGAGTTGTAAATAACTTATCTGAGAAGTAAATTGAGGATAATTTACTTTTGCCTGTGGTCACCACTTCTACGTCGTAATGGAGTGTTTTTCTATAGAGAGGTTATAGAATGTAACTCAAACATTTTTATGATAATCTTGGGGGAAGTGTTGAGATTATAGGTGTGAGCCATTGCACCTGGCCTATTTTATATTCTACTAGGAAAGAAAATGTAAAACTGCCAAATTAGCTACTTCAACAAATGACCACCTATAAAAACCAAAGGGTTTAATAGGTTTTTTGTTTTGTGTTTTTTTTTTTTTTTTTTGAGATGGAGTCTTGTTCTGTTACCCAGGCTGGAGTGCAGTTGGCACGATCTCAGCGCCCTGGAACCTCTGCCTCCCAGGTTCAAGTGATTCTCCTGCCTCAGCCTCCCAAGTAGCTGGGGACTACAGGTCCTTGCCACCACGCCCGGCTAATTTTTTCTGCTTTTAGTAGAGATTGGGTTGCACCATGTTAGCCAGGATGGTCTTGATCTCCTGACTTCGTTGTGATCTGCCCGCCTCGGCCTCCCAAAGTGCTGGGATTACAGGTGTGAGCCAATGTGCCTGCCTTTTTTGTTTTTTTTTTGAAATAGAGCTTCACTTTCTCGCAGGCTGGACTAAAGTGGCTCGATCTTGGCTCACTGCAACCTCCACCTCCTAGGTTCAAGTGATTCTCCTGCCTCAGCCTCCTGAGTATCTGGGATTACAGACGCCTTCCACCATGCCTGGCTAATTTTTGTATTTTTAGTAGAGACGGGGGTGTCACCATGTTGGCCAGGCTGGTCTTGAACTCCTGACCTCAGGTGATCCACCCACCTTGGCCTCCCAAAGTGCTAGGATTACAGGCATGAACCACCGTGCCTGAACTAATAGGTTTTTAAGCTCCAACTCTGGGGGAAAAAAACCCAAGATGATTAAAAATGTCCCATTTAGATGATCTTTAGTTGACTTGACACAAGTCTTTGGGTCTGGACTGCTATAGTAATTCATGATGTGGTTTTTTAAGGCACCACATTAGAAGCAAAGAATAATATTAATTTATTTGGGTTAGAGAGTAGTGGTGAACCCGAGCTTGTAACATTCTGTTTAAGAGAGTTTGATGTTCCAGTCTGTAACTGCAATTGGAAGAGCTTTGGAAAAATGATTTGTGAACATGTAAGATAATTTTTAAAAACATAATTTTCTCTGCCTCCTGAAAGAAGTTTGTGTTTCGTAAATAACCAGCATTATTACTGTTCTTCTCTTTCTTTTTTTTTCTTGAGACAGAGTCTCACTCTGTTGCCCAGGCTAGAGTGCAGTGGTGTGATCTCAGTTCACTGCAACCTCTGCCTCCTGGGTTCGAGTGATTCTCCTGCCTCAGCCTCCTGAGTAGCTGGGATTACAAGATTACAGGCGTGTGCCACCATGCTGGTCTAATTTTTGTATTTTTAGTAGAGACAGGGTTTCCTCATGTTGGCCAGACTGGTCTCAAACTCCTGACCTCGTGATCCGCCTGCCTTGGCCTCTCAAGGTGTTGGGATTTCAGGCGTGAGCCCCTGCGCCCAGCCACTATTCTTCTCTTTCAGATGAATGTAAGAGATGTTTAGTTTTCAGAAACTGGAGAAGATGTTATATTCTCCCTCTTCCCTGTTAAGTTTCAGCATCTGTTCTGGCTGTTTTACTTTTTCCCAAACCTTTTACTTAGAGCAAAAACTTGGATGAATTGATTTCAAGACTTCACTTTGCTTTTGGGTAAGGTTTTCCTTAGTGGTTTGCCTAAGTTGTGTTTTAGTATCTTTCTTGGGTTGCTTAGTTTTTTCAGCCTTTGGGACAATCTGTTGACTTAGTTGTGAATTTTGGCTTTTCATTTCTTGTGCCATAGAATTTGTGTGTGCTGCCAGGCGTGGTGGCATGTTCCTGTAGTCCCAGCTACTTGATAAGGGGCTTGATAAGCTACTTGATAAGGTGGTAGGAGGTAGCTTGATCCCAAGAGTTTGAGGCTGCAGTGAGCTATGGTCATGTCATCGTACTGTATGTAGCCTGGGTGACAGAACGAGACCCTGTCTCTAGGAAAAAATAAAATAAAAGTTGTGCTAATAGAACATAAACTCTGAGGGCTGGGAGTTATCTGTTTTGTTTACTGCTGTATCCTTAGTGCTCAGAATGGTGGCAGACTCAGAGTAGGTACTCAAATATTTGCTGAATAAATTTAGAGTAGCAGTAGCAGGTTTTTATTTATTGAGCACACACTGAATGGCAAAGTACTAAGCTCTTTGAATGGATTTGGTGGTTTTTCCATATTATAGCTTGTTTTCTGTCCATATGATAGTTTATGAGTGGGTGTGAGGGAGGAAGGAGGAGATGAAGCCAGAGTTGTTGAGGGTGCTGCTACCTATTACTAAATTTCATCAAGTTTAGGATACCATCAATTATAGAACACAACATTATTTTACGTATTACTAGGTCTCAAACTCCCGGCCTCAAGTGATCCACTGCCTCGGCTCCCCAAAGTGGTGGGATTACAGGTATGAGCCACTGCACCCGGCCTATTTTATGTACTACTGGGAAAGAAAATGT